>NC_135890.1:109241459-109853126 GCF_964194155.1 Cetorhinus maximus
CAGAAAAAGAACATACATTTACAATACTTCTCACATCTTCAGGATGTCTTAAAGTGCTCCACCAGTGAAATAACTTTTGAAAGGTAGTCACTGTTAACTGGCAATTTGGCATAACAAGCCCAACCATCACAATCCACGCTAAAGAGAAATAGGAAGATAAATGTTTACTTTAGAGCATCAAAAAATAAATCCAAGGAGGCATAGCTGTGATGGCAAGCTGCTGTTGTGCATCATGATCCTATTGGAATAGCCTTGAATCTTTGGTACAGTCACGAGAAGTCCCCACAAAACCCGGTACCAGATCTGACAACAATGTCTGCCAGCTCTCTGGCACTTCACTTTTTGATGGGCCTGGCTAGGGTGGGAGGATGTATGGCCATATTTGAGACGAACCATTGCATAGCTAGCCTTTTTCCCAATGACAAATGGTGCTGAACATCACAGCTGGATGACAAATGATCTGCAGGAGTAGAGTCCATACATGCTATTGAACGTCACCCTTATTTTCTCCCAGGTACAGCAGATCTGGACACTGCATTCGCTCTACTGACTACCTACATCGAATCCAACTTACACCTGGGATTTACATTCGGCATCCACTTTTAACATCTCCAATGATTAATCAATGAAGGAGTGTTTGGTGCCACGTCCATCATTGTAGCAACTCTGTTGCTCCCTTCAGCCAGCAGCAGCAGTTCTATGAGCAACTCCACTTCCAGAGCGATCAGCACCCCTTTAAAAGCTGCTGGCTAACTTAATTTTGCAGCCAGCAGCTTGCAAACCAAATTCCCTGCACGTGTTTTCATATAAGGGAGGGGCTCACTTTACAGATCCAGAATGGCCAGTCCTCCTTGCAACAGTGTGAGTGTGCTCACAGCACAGGCGGATTCTGCTGCACTTGTGACACTAGGACTCATATCAATAGAAAAATGCTAGAAGTTACACTTGCAATTACTGATGGCTTGGGATTTCTTCCCAAATTGGTTTTTCCCTCAGCGCCACAAAGGAACCCTGGTGAAAAAGACCTATACCAACATCTCAACTACTTTCCTCAAAAAGGGCAGCCAAAACCCTTTGTTCATTTCTGTTTAGAATTTGTGAGCCACGACTATAATAACAGCAGTCAACAGCAGCAGTTGCATGCACAATGAGGTTATAGTTAAACCAACATTCAGTGACCTCTAATTTGCAAAACAAAACAATATTCAGGTTCCACCATGGAACTTTCAGATCCTGGCATCATTCAGCACAGTCAAGATTTGTTATTGCAACCCTTTTGTACCATTGTATAGGGGGCATCATGAAGGAATTCTCATTGCATTATAACTTAACACATGAAACACAATTTCACCACACCATAGCAAAATTCAGTGCAAAGATGGTTGACAGATTAGAGGCAACATGAACTGATAACTTTGGCCATCATTAGCTTCTAGTATGCACTGGTTTGCAAGTTTAAATGCAACTGAGAGTCCAGCACAGAAGTTGGGGAAAAAGGGGCATAATGGAAGAGAGTATTAAGAATTTATGGACAAGATAGAGAATTACTTCAGTAGGACAAGTCTCTGTTAGAAAACCTAAAATAAGATGTTGAGACACAAAATAGGGTGCTGTGAAGAGTAAACTTCAAATGGAGGATACCTGATCAATGGAAGTCCACTTGATCTCCACTGCAAGCCACGCCATTGATCAGATCCATCGTATTTTGTTTTGGATAGTGGGGATTCAGTCACTGACATACTCTCACATTAAAAAAGAAACAATGTTGTACAGTCAAACTCCTCTCCAAATGAGACTAATCTGGCACAGATGAACAGTTTTTGGAAATCTTTTTCCAGTTCAGCTGTTTTTAATCTTAAATGTGAACCATCATCAATCGCAATCATCTTGTTCAAGGAAGAATTTATAATACTAAACAGCTTGAAAGGTAGTTCTTTTGAGTGCCAGAAGGAAAAAATCAGCTCGGACTAGTACTCTTTATTTCGAGTTTTTACAGGTGTCCCATTTTAATGTATACAAGGCCAATTCAAACCAGTATTCTTATTTCCCAGTTTTTACTGTTTTTTCATTCCAGGCAGCATTCACATTCATATGCAAAATTTCTACGTGAACGTGCAATGGTGCAAACAATAACCAAAAGAGCTTACCAATTTAAGTAAAAGAGGGTATACAAAAGGAGATTTTTTGAGTGCATCAACCAGTTTGCTAAAAAAACCTCTGGGGAATGTAACCCGTAAATATTCTTTCTAATACAAGTTACCTATTAAATTATCTCCTTAACATTTAATATAGGTTGACAAAAGCAGAAGTATTTCACATGCACATGTTTGCTTTAAAAACTAAAATCTGTATTTAACAGCTGAATTGAAAATTAAAGATTATCCATAATTGTAGCTCCTTATTCAGGAAGGCAGCAACATGGAAAGACACCACTCCATAACCCAATCCATCAGTGGTCACCGTGGGTTTAGTGAAAATGCAACACTAAGGCTGGAAACAGTTTGAAATTAAATCAGGAATCTCAGAACATTTTTCTTCAGGGGTTAATGAAGAGAAGGAAAATGATCTTGCTCCCCTCTGTGGAAAAAATGTGTCTGTCTTTAAAGAGGAGCATTTTTTCATGAACAACCTCAGCCCTTTCTTAAAGCATTTAGGTAGCCAAAACCAAAATATGTTTCAGCAGTGTCATAGTTGCTGTAGCAATGGTTCCATTTGTTTAAAAAAAATGAAAAAGCTTTCTACTGTGGAGAGGGACTCAAAATGGAAGCTATTTAAACAATTTAATTGGAAGGCTACGCTACCATAACATTACAAAAAAACAACGTAATGTGCTATTCTCTGAATCACCCATTAATACTACCAATGAAACCAGACAGAATACCAATTGTTTCCGAGCTTTCACAAAAACGAGAAAAACATTCTCATACTCCAGGAAGTAGCCAGCGTGTGGTTAGCAAGTTTATCTTTATGAAACTAAGAGCGTCAGTGACGAGTCTTGAGGGGGGAATCCTTTACTGGGTTCTGTAAACTTTACTACTTGGCTAAGCTTAAATAAAAACAGAGAGGATAGGAATAAGACAAACGCTTGGGCATGACTCACCCCTTCAATTTCTCTACGCTCCTCTCTTCAGTGGAGAAAGATGCTGCAGCCTCTGGCTGGGAAGTTAAGACCATGAAGTGAATCGAATAAATGTTAAACTAGCCTTCACTCCACGGCATTGACTATAATCCAGAACATCTTCCATTGTCAACAAACATCAGATGTTACACATGTCATGAATAACTGCATGGCAGAGCAAGTAAAACAAGGATGATTGGCATGCAATTACCAGGTGAGAAAGTGCAGCTTAGAAGATTTAGTTTACATTGGATAGATAACCAGAAGTGCAATCATTACCAGAAGTGAGCTGAATTTTAATAGAGAATATGCAACATAAACGTTTTTTATGCTGGCAACCTCTTACTGATAACATATTGGAATATTCATAATGAAGGGAAAAAGCGGAATACTATCCTTTGAGCATCTGCCAGCAAAGCATGCTGTTTGCATCATCTGCCCACACAACTGCTGTGCTCAAAAGGGCTGTATCAGAATGTGGATGCATATAATATTACCTATATGCACAAACTGACAATAACTTCCATCATCAGGTTCAGTTTTCGACATTCTGCTGCCAGGTTTTGTCTGCCGTGTGCACACTGGATGTTTCAGTACGATTCTCCAAACATTTCAACTAGCCAGTGAAACAAAACAGATGCAGTACCCACTTCTGGCATGAAAATGCTTCCTGGAGGCAGCTTGAAGTCAGAAAACCAAGCACTGAAATAACAACTAGAATACTGCCACAGTAAGTACAGTGGGTGCACAGATGCTAGTTAGTGGAAAATGGCCAAGGTGTTGCTGGTCTGTGCTTACTAAGGTAATGTTTCAGATTCTTCTATTTTACACCCAGGTGTTGAAACATGGAAGGGGAAGAAGGTTTGAGACAAGAATTCTAGAAACAGTTGACTGGATTAATTGCAGTGCCAACCAGAATATTGTGCAGCAATTGGACCAAAATTCCAAGTTTATTTTCAGTTCAATTTGTAAAATGTTTTTCTCCTGAAATCATATTTCTTACACTCCCCAAATATTTGCCCAGCAAACCTGAGGGGGTTTAGAAAGCACAAATTCTTTCCCAACTCCAAGATTTCTTGGGCTCATGTTGAAAGGTCCAGGTCTGAAGGAAAATTACTGAAGGGGAAGTATCAAGAGAACACATTGGCAAAAGGAAGCTAAAAGGGGAGGATAAGGGATTTGGGCCAAATCCGTTAAGAAATAAGTTGGCCTTGTGTTTTGTATTCATGAGTGCAACACCCAAAGGAGGTGCTGGTATCCCAATCCAAAGAGTGGGTGACTCTGCTTATCATATTCTACTTGTCTTCTCTACATGCCTATCTTTTTAGGGGCCAAACTCTGGAGTCCAAAACTCATACATAATTCAACACTGTAATCAAAAAATAATTCAATATTGGCCAAGCTAACCTCACCTAACTAGCACCTTTTTGAAAACCAGGGATGGTCAACACCGAACTGAACCGAGACCTGAAGTGTCAAGGACTTGATCCAGTTGAGTCCTGGGAGATGAGGTAGGCTACTTCCACCATTGACAACTATGCAGTGAGACACAGGATAAAGGACACATATATGTATGAATGGTGATTAATTGGATAGAGAAAGTGTAACAAGTATAACAAGTACAAGTGTAACAACGTGCTAGTCACTGAGGAAACTACTACTAAACTAGTTGCACCATCTCAAATCTATAGTCACCTAGATAAAGACATTGCTGTAAGAGGTAAAGCTGTAGCATGGGAGACTGATCACCACCACATGGAGCAGGATCTGAAAGGGAAAAGATACAAAGAGGATCTCAGCAGCCAAGAAATGGAGAGTCTGTATGACCAACCCCCAGTGGAGATCGAGAAAGTTTTGCTCAAGAAACTGGAGAAGATCTGTGACTGACCCAATCTCTGTCCTTACTAGTGACAAAGGAAGGACTTAAATAACTGCAAGTTTCATTCAGAAAGACAGTTGACGAGATAGACTGGAACCGGGTAAAATTCTATTGGAATGAGGTGGGCCAGATGCAGTCAATGACTGTCAACAGAAAGATTGTGCAGGAGGCAGCAAAGTTAATACCAGCAGAACTAATATCATGCCTTTCATGTCATACAAATGTCCCAAACGATTTCCTGAAAAAAAATTCTGGGCTGGACACTTGGGGTGTAACAGAAGCATGAGGAAAAAGAGGAAGTTAAAAGTCCCCAGCAAAAGTCAAAATTGTGAGAAAAAAAAGTGTTCTTAGCATTTTCTGTCTTAATTTTAAAAGTAAGACGCTGTTGGATTCAGTGGGTAATGGGTCTCTGGAAGTGTGAGAGAATGCATGAAAGTCTGCTGCTGGCTACATGATCCTGAAAGTTAACAGTTTATCAACTGATAAGTTATCTAGCAGGAACTGCTGCTGTTTTCAGTTTTAACTGATTTGGAGCAATTCACTAGAATGGTTCATTAAATTATGGTTTAAGCGGTTTTCTGTGGATGTGCATTGCAGACAGCTGGTAATAAAAATTATGTGAATAGTTCCTAGGTGCACAATTCAGGATTATCAGGGAAAATTTGAAATTTTCAGAGTTATCTGTTAAGTGAACCAACATTTTAAAGTGCACAAAAGTGTGAACAGTTGTGTGTTCTTTTCAACTTAAGGTTGTACCCCAGGAATTGGGAGAGTTTTTGGAAAACTGGCTTTATACACAATAAAATCACATGGCGTGGATTCATTCGGACTGAAATTCATGCATTAGGTACATGTAAAAATTTTTTACAGAAAATAGCTTCTGTAGACTTCTCCTGTATGATTGACTTGACTCCACGGCCCCTCCCTATAGTTTCAGAAGCAATAAGTAATAACACTGGTTGCCAAGTTGCATTGCTGGAGTTAATCATTTGCTGCATTATGAAATCCTGGATAAATTGGTAGCAACCAATCTGAACTTGTTCATTCAAAAGTGAGGAAAGAAAATTCAACACCCATGGTATCATGAAGATTAGTGTAAATCTTATAAATAGAAGGGTGTGGATGCTGAAAGAATGAATGTCACATAAGTAACTGTGGGTTGAGGGCAATGCAGTTGACATTGTGTACATTTACTTCCAAAAAGCATTTGAAAAGCTAGCACATGAAAGGCTTATCAGCAAAATTGAAGCCATGGAATAAAAGGGACAGTGGCAGCTTAGATATGAGTGACAGGAAACAAGAGTGGTGGATGGTTGTTTTTCAGGTTGGAGGAAGGTACATAGTGGGGTTTATTGGTGGGGGCGGGGGGGGGGCGCGAGGAGTCAGGATTAGGTGCACTGCTTTTCTTGACCTATTTAATGACCTTGGCTTGGGAAGGGCACAATTTCAAAATTTGCAGATGATACAAAACTTGGAAGTATTGTGAACTTCCATGAGGAAGATAGTAATAAAATTCAAGAGGTCATAAACAGACTAGTGGAATAGATAGACAGATGGCAGATGAAATTTGATGCAGTGAAGTGTAAAGTGACTAATTTTGGTAGGAAGAATGAAGAGAGTCAACATAAAATAAAGGATACAATTCTAAATGGGGTATAGGAGTAGATGTAACTGGGGGTTATTTGAACACTTTGTCCCCGACTGAGTGTTGCAGACTGGCACATTCCAAAGTTCAGGACTACATGCTGAGGGACGCACTAAAGCTTGGGGCAGCCGCCGCAAAGGCGCAATGGGGAAAGGTAGCTGTCTAAGACCTTTCTGCCATAGTGCACTGAGGGGCTGGGAACTGTTGAGAGCCCCTCGGACTGTACCGCTCGCAATGAATGTCTGCATTGAATACTAATTGTATTATAATTGTATTGAAGCTGCTCAGAGTGCAACATGATGTATGTTGATAACTCCAATACCAATGTCTGATTGTCTGTAATGACCATATTGAAATGATTGTAATATTCATTGATTGTATTGATGCACCTCGTGATCCATGTGTTAAAGTTGAATCGGATTGTACTTATGTGATTGCGACTTTGAAATGTTTTGCAGTGTTCTTCCAGATATTTTATGAATAAAGTATATATTTTTTTAAAAAACGGGGTTATTTGAACACAAATCATTGAAGGTGGCAGGGCAGGTTGAGAAAGTGGTTAGCAAGGCATACTGTATCCTGAGCTTCATTAATTGAGGCATAGAGTAGAAAAGCAAAGAAATTATGTTGAATATTTATGAAACACTGGTTCAGCCTGAACTGGGGCGTCGTGTCCAATTCGGGGCACCACACTACAGAAAGAATGTGAAGGCTTTAAGAGGGTGCAGGAAAGATGTGCAATGGATCCAGGGATAAGAGACCTCAGTTACAAGGATCTCTTGGAAGAAGGCTGAGAAGAGATTTAATAGACGTTTTCAAAATCACGAGGGGTCTGGGCAGTGTAAATAAAGAGAAACTGTTCCCATGGGCAGGTGGGTCAAGAACCAGAGAAAGAAAAATAAAGTCTTGGGATTGAATTTTCCAGCCCCTCATGCCAGTGGGATCTTCCGGTCCCACTGTTGTGAACAGAGATTTCAATGGCTCGCTCATGGAGGGGCTGGAAGCTTCCAGTCTTGGACACAGATTTAGAGTGAATGGCAAAAGAACCAAAGGCAACATGAAGAAAATTTATTTATTTATTACACAACAAGCAGTTAGGACCTAGATTGCACTGCCTGAGAATGTGCTGGAGGCAAATTCAATCGTTGCTTTCAAAAGAGAATTGGATTATTATTTGAAGAGAAAATCTTGCAGGGCTATAAGGAAAAAGGTATGGGAGTGGGACTAGCTGAGTAGCTTTTATAGGGAACCGGCACAGACATTGTGGGCGAAATGGCCTCATTCTGTGCAGTTACCATTCTATAATTCACATTTGGTCTTGTGTCCACTGGTAAACAATAGTCACGAATATGGAGGTGAAGGAAAAAAAAGTGGAACGTATATGTTGATGACAGAGGAGGAGTATAAATGGTGCAATCGTTCCTCAAATATAAAGTGTGTTAGAACAAATGAACAGCAGCAGGGCCAGAAGAGAAGGAACCCACCTGTCCAGTCCTACTAAATAACGCCAACATCAGTGGACTGGAAATAATAGAATCAGGAACCATATTATAAAATGACGTGTACTTTCAGATTGCACCTGTTGTGTCAAACATGAGCTTGGATATATCAACAGGAATCAAGAGTTATTCACAATTAACTCTTGATAGGAGAATTAGTAAAACAATTGCTGGTGATAAATTGAGAACAGGAGCCAAGGGCTGAGAAAGATGAGCCTAGGTATGGAAAACATGTGGCAGCAGAATGAGGTAAAGAAGAACCAATTAAAAAAGATTATTGGCGAAGATGAAGGAGGGAGCATCTGAACACACTGTTGTTCACTGAGTAATTAGTAAAGAATCTTGGAATGGTTCAAGATGCACTGGGCGAAATAATACGGGCTAATGTTGAGGTCAACCAGAATCAGAATCTTACTAGAGGCATCATTAGAGCTTAAACACAGTGCTTGAAATTAATATAATTGAAAAAGGACTAGATGTTATGGAAATTATTCCCTCTTCCATCCATGTACAAGCAACCTAAAAGTCATTTGATGGGAATGCTTCATAAGCAACAAATCATCCAACAGCAGGACTGAAACTCACAAAATAATGGATTTGAGAAGTATGAAACTGAAGATTTATGCCGGGAGGAACTAAACGGGCATCACTGTTAATATGTACCACCTATGAACAGAGTTCTATTGTCCTCAAAGCTTATTCAAGAAAGAATGCTCCATTAATGCAGACCACTTTTATTACAAAACCCCATCAGTTTTGTGCTAAATAAAAATAAGCAACTTCAGCATCAAATACAAATTGACCAGTTTCATTAAGAATTAATCTTTCAAAATACCAATGATGGCTTCAGGGGCTTAATGGCAAGTGGGACTTGTTACAATAGCATGAACCTAGAGATAAATTAAAATGGTCTGATTGAAGAAGTCATTTTTAACAAATAAAAGGGATTCGGTCAATGATCACCAGTACAAGGAGTTACACTTTTTCATGTGTGAAGAACGTTAGGGCATTTTATGTTGCAAGGAATGTTGCTGAAACAATTTGCATTTTATCTGTATAGAGGAGGAGAAAAATCTACCTCCAGCATTTGTAACCAATTTAAATACCACAGGCTGAGGGTCAATGAGATGAGCTGATGCTCTCATTACATAATTAAGGAGTTCTACTGTATTGCAGTAATAACCATGAACAAACCTTTCAGAAGAGGACAGAGTTTAGCCAAGGCATGGACAGGACCCAAGCACGTAAACTGTCCGATGGTGAATTCCATGAGGAGCAGCGGAATCCCACACAAAAGCAACATGATGAGATATGGAATAAGGAAAGCACCTGCAGGAAAAGAAAAAAAGTGTCACATTCTTGGTAGTTTCTCTCATTTTCTATTTACTCCCTTTTTAAATCAATAGTTTGGTTGCCCCTTGCTGGTTTCTAAAACACCATCAACAGGTTCACTGTTATTCTTCGCAACACTATAAGCCTTTTAATCTAATATTATTCTTAATTTTAGTCAGCCATACATGGATCACTTTTCCCATGGAGTTTTTGTTGCTCAATCAAATCTATTTTCATTGAGAATTTTGAATTATTTCTTTAAATTGTCATGCCCTATACAGGGACATCATGTTATGAACTTTCAGTCAATACTTTTTAAAACTGGACACAAGCTATTAAAATGGCTGCTGCAAATCATGTGACCTTTGGCATTTGAGCTACACACAATAACAAGTCTCAATTGAATAACTAATATGGACATTCACAATCATCCAGGGAATTCACACATCTCTTGTTTAAGGATGGGCCAACACAAAAAAAATATATACAATTTCCAGACTGCCTGTCTCTGTACTTCATGCTGGACAAAAGGGAAAGTCAAAACTCAATCTATGGCAGACAGAAGTGAACGGACACTGTCAACCTTCCATTCTGATGGTATTCTGATAGTTTTCCCCATCCAAACTTGAGTGAATCTGAGAGGTGTTAAACCACAACACAGGATGTGGAATCAATATGAACACCACCTCCTTATTTAGAAAAAACACTGAACTTGTGAAAAGTCACATGGTGAGACAACTATGTTTTCTCAGTCTGCTTAAATGCTGTTTGCATTTAGAATCATCAAAACCATCAGTTTGGCCAGTCTGTGAATCAGATTTGAAAAAAGTTAAGAGACATCAGGCAGCCAAAGTACGTAACTTGTTCTAGCTTACAGTTCACCTAAAAACCAACCTCCTAGCTAGTTGACTACAAGAAACCTCACAACCTGTTGTGAATCCTTCACTTTACAAGGCTCTGACCTCAACTTTGAAGCATCAACTTAATTCAAAAAACCAGGCCCGCCATGAGGGAGACTGAAGATCATAAACCAGAGACTAAGATAATTACGATCTGTAAAACTGCACTACCTTATCTGTACCTATTCCTCATGTGCGAGAGAGTGGCGTTGCATTTTTAATTCAGGGTGCGAAAGAATAAATAACCTTCTTTATTTTTAAACTCTCAAAAGCTTGCTGCTAAATTATTTAACTGGGCCACACACTTCAAGCGTATAAATGCAAGTTTGTTCTTTTCCTTCTTTCCACATTTAGAATTAAGACATTACATTAATGTTAAGTTGTACAAAAATAAAATACAAATGGGGATTTACAGCCTGTCTGAGACAGTGATTTTCAAGTTGATTCTGTCTTGGTGAGGCAGTTCTGGAGTTGAGTGTTCAGTTTTTTTTTGTCTTCATATTGTAGGAAAGATGTAGAATTACTGACAGGAGTTTAGGAGAGTGATAAGGCTGTTTCCCAAACATTAAGAAGAAAATGATCTACCCTAAGAGTTTGCAGTCTGGGGAAGAGAATGGGGGAGGTGATAAACCAGGTGGGAGGAGAAAAAAAGGTCCATAAGGTGAGATACTGAAATACCATTAAGGCCCAACAAACTCAACGGGCAGGATTTTCCAGCCCTGCCTGCTGCCGGGATTATCCGGTCCTGCCAAAAGTCATTGGACTTTTGGCTGGGCCGCTGCATCCCCTACAGCTGGTCCTGCTACGGCGGAGCTGAAAAATCCCAGCCAATAGCTTCGGAGGGGGAGGGAGGGAAAGACTGGACACAAATACATTTTCTAAAATATAAGATCATCAATTTCAGTATATATCATCAATTTCAGATATGGTATTTCAAACTTACATATCTTATTTATTCAAATTATTTCCCTTGTTATATAATGAATAGAAACAGATACTTGTAGGCTATATGGTAGAAGAGTAAAATATTTAACTACAAGTTGATTATGTAAAATTTAATTGTGCTGAATGTAGGCACCAAGGAGAATCAGCAGACATTGCATTTTAAAAGGTGCTTTCTTTGTTGTGCAGTTATGTTTCCACCTAAGAAGTGGTGGAAACAACAAAATACTGTTGCGAATAGCTAGTTCATGGTTCATATTAATATGTTAAAGGTAATGTTTAGTTCTGGGAAAGTTATTGTTGTGAAGGCAAGGTAATTAAAATGCTGGGCTTCAGCGATTGCCAGAAACCTGTAGAAATGCCAGTTTAGAAGGCTATCCATCAGAATGGAAGAGATAGAGCGACAAAACAGGAGGCGGGCTTCCTTAGCTGGAGAAATTGTAAATGAGGAATAATTAACTTAAAGGTCAGTTTGAGGATAGCCCAGAGCATACTACGTTGTCATGGGGATGAGTAGAGCTTACGAAGGCTCTCTGGATTCAATTTATCAGGGTGGATGCTGGGAGAGGTTTTTAGTTGCAGTTTGGACCTCGTGTGGTTTGCAGCTCATTGAGAGAAGTTAGACGAAATAAATGACAGACAGACCTGCACTGTAAGCAGAGTAAAACACACTCCATTATTGACCACAGGGTATGTGGGTGAGGCGGAATCTCAGTTTGAATTTTGAGAGAGCAGAAGCTGAAATATTGCCCAATTTGAAGCTCATGGGAGAATCTACAGTAGGCCTCAATGTCTTATTGCAAAAGAAAACAATTAGCTGATTAGCTTGGAAGTATTGGAAAAGTGACCAGAACAAGGAACTGAGGCCTCCAGAGTCAAGAGAGGGTAAATGAAAGTTTTGCCTCTGGGAACAGCTGGAGCTGAGGAAAATTTTCCAGAGGACTGGGGCATACCTATGGTGGTCCCTACAGAAGTAAATAACTTCATGATTGATGTGTCTTATAAGAGAATTCTTGGAGGAAGTAGGAAGTAAACTTGAGTGCATGACATACACAAGTATAAACCATGTAGTGCTTTTTGTTTAATTCTTTCATACACAATAAAGTTTTTTTTAAAAAAGTGAAATCATGTGCCATTGCTCTATTGGTTAAAACAATGTATTTGGATTTCTTTTAAAGACTGTGATAAAACTAACAATTTAAGATATCAAGTCTATAACCACTCCTCCCATCGGAGTCATATTGAATAACCTTTGCTCCACCCAATCTGCAACCAAAATTCAAAGTCAGAATGACTCTGCATTTTGACCATCAGGAGCAAAGTAGAACTGAAATAGCATGAGTCGGCAACTGTGCCACTGTCACAGTTACCATGGAACTGCTGTCATTAGCCCAACAGAAAATCCAAAAGGAGATCATCAGCAGCAAAAAAGGAAGAATTCTTTGCTGCATTTGAAAAATATTGATCAGGCCCCAAGATGAACAGCTATATAGATCAGAATAACTCTGCCTTATCCTGCAAGGACTGGTTTGACAGTGCAGCATACCACCTGCTTTGGAGTGGTGTAAGCACTGGGTGCATGGTGCATTTTGTTACTGGGTGAAATGGAACTTTGCACAATGGGCAACATGGATGGCTCCCAAAATTGGTAACATTATTTAGGAGCTGAATGATCCGCTAGGCTCATTACCAGCTTTAAATTGCTGACACAAGCACTGTGGGTCAGTGGGTTCCTTCAGCATTGTAAAGTCTAATGATTCCAGGCACAAAAGCAGTCAGACAGAACCCTTGGAAACATTTCAAACTTAAGGGAAAGTTTGAAGAGGTGACTTTGCATTGCAGTAACACGGCAGGTAATAAAAAAAACAATTCCTGAGATTAGCTTATAATTCTTGCCATAATTCAGACTGTGCTTAGATTAGTGGCCTTGAACAGAAAAAGATTTGAGTTTCTGTCAATATGACATTTATGTCATATTGACTTAATAATTGCAGAATAATTGGTCTAAAAGTTAAGCACTAGCACTGTCAGTTTTTGGCATGAGTACGCTTGTTAACATTTTTCAAAGGAAATCACTCTCAGAATGTTGGCACTAGTGGCAAGGCTGGCATTTATTTCCTCCGAAAATGTAGTGATACAATTGAGTGACTTTCGAGGATACTTCAAAGTATTGTTCGAGTCAACCATTTTGGTGTGGGGCTGGAGTCACATTGGTCAGACTGCTTTAGACCAGCAGGTTTCATCCCTAAAAAGACAGAAGTGAACCAGTTTGGCTTTTAATGGCAATCAGGTAGCTTCAAGGTCACATCCTGGTACCAGGATTTTTAAAACCACATTCAAATGATAAAAGTGCCATGGCAGGATTTGAACTCGCTCTCTGGATTATTAGTCTGGACATCTGGATTACTAGTCAACTAACAGAATCATCATGTTACTGTACCTAAGTCGCTATATCTATGCAGAGTATCCAGTGCAGAACAGTTCACTCAGCCACTCAACCATGAGCTGTGCAACTGGTATAGGGAATGGAACAGAAGGTGGAGAGAGGGGATATGAGTTAGCAAGGAAAGCAAAAATGTGCATGAGCAAAAGTGCATTTAAGTGTAATGGCAGGGGAGGGGGAGGTGGGGGGGGTCAGGGGGGCGGAGGGAGAGAGAGAGACTGAATGAGAGAGCAAGCAAGCTTCCTTATATAATGAGGCTTCTTGCTGCTGGGTACCAGTTAAAAACACTATACTACAGTGTTCTCTTCATCCAGTTTATCCTCATCTCTCCCATCTTCATCTCTTATACCAACAAAATAAAAGTGGGAACATTGCCTATATATTATGACCTGTTCAACTTGTGGACTGATCCAACAGAATCAGTTTAAAAATAGTCGTTTGGTAGTACAGAACTTGAGTATTGCTGAAAAAGAGATATGTTGAAGCTTTTTGTCTTGCACTCATCAGGACACTTTGCAAGAATACCATTAAAAAGGCAAAAAAACAATTTATATTGTATGTGAAGAGAGAGCGGATTGGTTGGCAAATGGACTGTGATTGGTAGAAGCGTTGCCATGGAGAATGCACTAGTGATGGTGACTGACAGTTAACTGCCCAGCAATGTTTGAAATTTAAACAGGCAGCTTGACCCTGATTGGTCAAGGCATTGCCCTGAGGAATGAGTCAGCGAATGGCTGTCACTTATTTTGTTTAGCTGAAACAGTGCAATGTGTACATGTTCTTTCTGTCTGCAAAGAACAGGGCACTGTGTGTTAATATATGTAGCTTCAGTTTAAAGGGATGGCATCAACATATCAATACAGGAAATAGACCAAGCAATAAACAACAGGTGATGATACCAGCCATTTATTATATTTACGCTTGCCCATAGACTTTTTCAATGGGATTATCCTTATGTATATCCTTAATTTGTTTAGTTAAGGGGACTTTATGATGAGGAATGCAAATTTAAAGTATCAGGTTATTTATTAAATGCCCATCGTGTATGGGAAGCAAATAAAGAAGGAAAGAAAGATGGGATTGAGAGAGAGATAACATGAAAAAGATAACATTTTAAATTATTTATTTTCAATCCCAACAATTAAAATCTGGAAGAATGGGAATCCACACTTGTAAAAGTCAATCTTTAGTCCTAGAGAGATTGTTTGGCAGCAATTAAGAAGTATCACCTTGTTAAATATGTTCTTACATTGGAGTGGACAAACCCCAACTTTTTCTAGCATGCTAAATTGGTAGTTATCATGCAAGTACACTAACTTCACGCTGTTCCATGTATTTGAATACCTTAATGTGTTGTATACATGTTGCTTAAAGGGAATGTCCATTTTACAGGAATTCCCAGAATTCTAAAATAATTTTTGTCTGATCAAACATTGCATTGAAAAATAATGCTACGATCACTACATTCAAAGCCCTAATTACAAATCATAGAATAACATAGCAGAAGAGGAAGCCTATTTAGCCCATCATCCCTGTGCAGGCTCTTTAAAAGGCCTGTCCAATTAGTCCCACACCCTGCTCTTTCATCATATCCCTGCAAATTTTTCCACTTCACTTTTGTATCCCGTGCCCATTTGAAATAAGTCATTTAAATAGCACATATTTTTAAGCTCATAATTCTGCTAATGAGAAGGGTGGAGGACGTATGGTGAAAAACTGTGCTGTTTAATCTCTGCACCTTCCTCTATTTCTATCTCTAGTCAAACAGAACTGAGTTCTTATGTAATGGTATTGCATTTTTGCAATTTTAGGGTGGAGAAAGGAAGGAATCACAAATAGTGTACAACCGCTGTAAATTGTAAGACAATTCTCTTGGTGTTTTGTAACAAATTTGTCAGTGACATATGAAAAGTCTTTTATAGAAGTTTCAACATATACATTTATAAACACTTGGCAAGGATATCCTCAGTTAATCTCCTTTTTTCTATGTTTGATCTGTCAACATGTGCAAGGAATATGTTCTGCACCCTTTCTATTTAGAAGTGGTTTTATAATAGCCTAGAATTTGAGATAAAAATGTGAGTCTATCAGCACTCACTGCTAAAAGCGTCAATCGGACAGGTAACTTCCAGTAACCGTATGTGCATTGCAATGCACAAATCAGGAAGTTGCTGTCTTAAACTTCCCTGCTCTTCCAGCTGTGCTACACTATTTTGGGCTGTAACTTCCGAGCTCCAGGCCAGTGTAATGGGGGGTACCCCAAAGGTGCACTGGGGAATCCTCGCCACGGAAGTTCCCAGGTAAAATCTCCACGGCAATGGAAGTGCAAACTTCCCTTGGGCAAATGCCCTGCAATGGGAACCATCCGAACATGCAATTTAAATTGCAAACTTCCAATGTTCCAACAGTGTTACATCAATAATTATTCAGAAAAAGGTAGAAGGAATAAAACCACTTCTAACTCCTGGGTAACTATTATACAGGCCCACACCGACCACACCCCATCACCCCTAATGGGGCTCTTTGCCCTTCCCCCCACCATGGCCTGACTCCTGACTTTCACCGCCACTTCCCCTGAAGGCTGGGGCCCAACCCGAACCCGCCAAGACCTGACCTGACCCAACACGACCCACTGTCCCCCTCCCCCCAACACCCGCCGCGCCATGCCGCCCAGCCCCCACCACGGCTCTACCTGACATGCAACCCCCACCCTAACACCCCCAAGATCTGGCCCGACCCCACCCCCTAAGGCCTGACCCGACCTGACCCGCTCCACCCCTTCAAATCCTACCCATTTACCTTGTTGAAGACCTATAAACTTACCTGGTACTGTAAAATAGGGGGCAGGCTTTACTTACCTTTGACTATACAGCCCTTTGGTGCTAGGTCCTAGGCTGCATTACCCAGGTCTTGCCGGCCTGAGTCAGAAGGTCAGGCGAGATAGTATCGCCTGGATTTCCAGGTAAGAACTTTCGAGTGGAGCGACAATCCCACTCAACCGCCACTCCATCGGATGTTATGGCCCAAAGTTTCAGGCTATCTGTTGCCTCTACATAATGAATAAGCACCTTATAGACTTTAAAACATACTATGTATAAAGCCAACTCCTTTTATTATTCTTTCATGGGATGTGAGCATTGTTGGCAAAGCCACAGAAGTAGGAACATAGAAAATAGAAGAAAGAGTAGATCATTCCGACCTTTGAGCCTGCTCTGCTGTTCAATATGATCACGGCTGATCCTCTATTTCAACGCCGTACTCCTGCGCTCTCCCCATATCCCTTGACGCCTTTAGAGTCTAGGAATCTACCTATTTCCTTCTTAAATATATTCAGTGACTTGGCCTCCACAGCCCTCTGTGGTAGGGAATTCTATCCTCTGAGTGAATAGGTTTCTCCTCATTTCAGTCCTAAATGATCTACCCTGTATCCTGAGACTATGACATTTGTTCTAGACCCCACAGCCAGAGGAAATATCATCCCTGCATCCAGTCTGTCCATCCCTGTCAGAATTTTATCACTCTCATTTCAATGAGATCTCCTCTCATTCATCTAAACTCCAATGAATACAGGCCTTGTTGGCCCAATCTCTCCTCATATGACAATCCTGCCATCTCAGGAATCAGCCTGGTGAATCTTCGCTGCACTCGTTCTATGGCAAGTATATCCTTTCTTGGGTAAGCAGACCAAAACCGCATCCAATACTCCAGGTGCGGTCTCACCAAGACCCTGTACAGCTGCAGTAAGACACCCTTGCTCCTGTACTCAAATCCTCTTGCAAAGAAGGCCAACATACCATTTGCCTTCTTAACTGCTTGCTGTGCCTGCATGCTTGCTTTGTGATTGGTGTGCAAGGGCACCCAGATCCCTTTGAACATCAACATTTCCCAATCTATCACTATTTAAATAATACTCCGCCATTTTGTTTTTCCTACCAAAATGGATAACTTCACACTTATCCATGTTATAATTCATCTGCCAAGTATTTGCTCACTCAACCTGTCTAAATCGCCCGTGAAGCCGCGTAACACCCTCCTCATCGCTCATATTCCCACCAAGTTGCACGTCATCAACAAACTTGGAAATTTTACATTTGGTTCCCTTATCCAAATCATTGATATATATCGTGAATAGCTGGGACCCAAACACTGATCCCTGCAGTACTTCACTTGTCATCACCTGCCACTCCGAAAAAGACCCATTTATTCCTAATCTGAGTTTCTTGTCTGCTAGCCAATTCTCAATCCATGCCAATATATTATCCCCAATCCCATGTGCTTTAATTTTATACACAAACCTCTTTTGTAGGAATTTATCAAAAGCTTTCCGAAAATCCAAATACACCACAGCCACTGGTTCTCGCTTATCTATTCTGCCAGTTACGTCCTCAAATAACTCCAGTAGGTTTGTCAAACATAATTTCCCTTTCATAAATTCATTTTGACTTTGTCTAATCCCATTGATATTTTCTAAGTGAATATGTTAGTTTGGAGATCTTTTGTTGCTCAGCCTGTGCGGGCAAAATTGGGACAGACCACCTGGCATCAACCTAGGTACCAGATATGACAAAGGCACATCCAGCTCAGTCAACTCTGCAAAATCGTCTTCACTAACATCTGGTGTCTTGTACCAAATTTTGATGACATTTCCCAAGGGCTAGTCAAGCAACAACCTGATGTAGTCATACTCACCAAATCATATCTTACAACAATGTCCCAGATCTCTTGGAAGAAGGATCAAAGGTAGGAAGAGTACAAAGTCACCCCTACTGACCAAGCTGGCTGAGTCCTGAAGGACATGTCTGCCAGTTAGCACGGGAATCAAAACTGGGAAAACCTACTTGCCCTTGTCCTGTCGTAGATGCATCTATCCATGACAGTATTGGTGTGAGTAACCACCACAGTCCAAGTGGAAATGAAATCCTGATTTATCTTTGGGACATCATGTTTTGTGGCACTGCCACCATGATAAATGGGATAGATTGAAACAAATCTAGCAACTCAAAAAGTGGGCATCCATGAGGCGCTATGGGCTGCCAGCAGCAACAGAATTATATTTCACTACACTGTAACCTCAGGGTCCAGTGCACATCTTACTCTACAATTATCATCAAACCAAACCAATCCTGGTTCAATGAGGGTTTATGATTTCCCAAAGTTATATAAGTTGGGTTTGGGTAGGGAAGAGCTTCTTACCAAGACCCCCATTCAGCAGGGAAGGAAGAAGAGCAGCATGTTGGACCTGACCATGTAAAGTACCAGTTACACAGCAAAGAATTGATTACAGCATGCCCTTCAGGAACCACACAGAATTCTGTGATCTCTGCTGGCTAGTTTAAAATGCTGAGATCAGGAGTGTGATCAATTTGGATAACTAAATTGAAGAACATATCACATAATGGGTCTGGCAGCATCTGCGGAGAGAGAAAAAGAGTTAACTCTTCTTCACAGCACTCGAAACGTTAACTCTTGTTTCTCTCTCCACACAGGTACTGCCAGACCTGCTGAGTTTTTCCAGCATTTTCTGTTTTTATTTCAGATTTCCAGCATCCACAGTATTTGCTTTTAGCACATTACATAAAGTAATTTCTCCAGGCAATACCAAATACTCAGCTTCAAACAAACAAACAGGTTTCAAAACCAACTAGTTCAACAACATTTGTAATAAATTAGTGGATGAAATATACTGATCTTTTTCCAATGTCATGTAAAAGGCTGTGTGTAAATATTTCTTGTACACACTGTGAAAGCTGATTCTGGGATAGCAACAACTGCCTGAATAGTTTTTCCTTTAACCTCGTCAGCATAGTCCTGGCATATAACAAAACAAATCAGGAGATAAAAAGTAGGAATCCTTAACTGGCATTAAGAATGATAATTTGTTGGTAAAATTAAACCAATACAATCAATTCCTGATGCACTAAAAACAAATTAGCAATCTGAATTAAAGCAATGTAAATAATAAGCAAAGTGGGAATTTGGTGTTCAATTATTGAATGATCAAATCATTTCAATTTAACAACTTTGAATTAAAGAATAGATTGTAGATACACAAAAAAGGTTAATAGCTAAACAACTAATGATAACATTGGGTTACTTAAAAGTGGTGAATTGGGAGCACCACACAACCGCTGACCTGTATGACATCACCTGCCTGGATCTATTTCAGGATGTCTTCAGTCATTCAAGTTGACTGATTAATGGTGTGTTTGATTTCAACCAGTGCGGGCTCTGCACAATTATCTTGCCTTTTTGCCTCAGTGGCATTTGAGCATTATGGTCTTATTGAATGATGGAGTAGACTTGAACGGCCAAATGGTCTACTCCTGCTCCAAAGTCCTATGTTCCTATGGATGGTAGGTGTTGAGGCATCACATCTTGTCTGCTCACATACCTTCTCAGCTAGAGACCTTGAAGAGCGAGCAGGAATTCTAAGCAGCTTCCCATTTTTCTACCATTAATTCTAACATCCACTCCGCCAGTTTGGGATGTAAGCCTGAACTATGGGGGCTGTTACCACCATGTCTTGGCTGAACCTGATTGGTTATGGCTGCAGAACCATTCTATGTTAGCAGAGGGTTGTACTGCCTGCGTCCAGCAGGTTGATCAGTTTACACATTCAACGCAGAATGGCAGCTGACTGATGTCCAATGACAAATTCTACCTGGCTATCGTTAAGAAATCCAGACTTACCTTCTCATCAAGTAGAAAGTATTATAAATACCTAGTTCATGGTTCATAATAATATTTGAGAGATAATTTTTAGTTCTGGGAAGATTAAAGTTTAACTGTAGGAAATGGGATAAATGCAACAAAAACACCTTGAAGGCTATCACACTTACAAGGTTGGGGCCATGTTGACCTAAGGGTTTAACTGCTGGAAAGATCATTAAACAGCAGGTGGGCTTCCGGACTGAATATTGAATTCAACAATTTTAGACCATGAACTCTCTCCTCCATCCCCACCCACTTTCCGATCCCACCCCCCCCTTTTTTTTCCAATAATTTATACAGATTTTTCTTTTCCCACCTATTTCCATTATTTTAAATGTATTTCCATCCATTGTTTTATCTCTACCTTTTAGCCTTTTTTGATTCCTTCACCCCACCCCACCCCCACTAAGGCTATCTGTACCTTGCTTGTCCTGCTTTCTACCCTTAATTAGCACATTCCTTAGATAATATCACCACCTTCAACACCGCTTTGTCCTTTTGTCTGTGACATCTTTTGGTTATCTCCACCTATCACTGGCCCTCTATCCAGCTCTACTTGTCCCATCCCCCCTTAAACCAGCTTATATTCCACCTCTCTTCTATTTTTACTTAATTCTGTTGAAGGGTCATTCGGACTCGAAACATTAACTGTGTTCCTCTCCGCAGATGCTGCCAGATCTGCTGAGTTTTTCCAGGTATTTTTGTTTTTACTTAGCTAGAGGATGGGAGACGAGGTGTCTACACTGCTTGCAAAGAAATGCAACCCAGAGATTTGTCTTGTTTTGGAGCTAAAGCTACAACTAAAAGCATTCATTGAGCCCTGGAAGGCTACGTGATGGATACTAGATGGGCAGAGCTTAAGAAAGTTTTAGGATTTCAATTTATCTGTGCGTTTGCTGGGGGAGTGCGTTCTGCGGCAGGGGAAAAAGCGACACCGAAAAGGTGCTGATATAAGCAGGCTCCAGGCAGCAAAAGTGTTGCTGTCAGCTGCCTCTGTGCAGTTGGGGCTTAGGAGAAGTCCCAGAAGCTGTTTGATAGCTCCCTGCAATTAGGGCTCAGGAGAAGTCCTGGGGAGCTGAGATGGTTGCCAAAGGTCACTGTCTCTGTGCTAGAAAAGGTTGGGGCTCAGAAGAAGCCCTGGGAGCCATTTATAGCTTGGTATAAATGGGCAGTTGGAGCACCTGCCGAGTGAAGTTAGCCAGCTAAAGAGCTGAAATTACGCAGGTAGAGGCTGGGGTACAGACTCAGAAATCTAGGAGAACAGAGTCTTGGGAGATGAAATTCAAACCCTGGGAGATGTGCAGTCATTGAGGCAGTTCGAGTTGGGGCAACGTTTGGAGAGAATTCCAAGGTGAAATCTTCGAAGGTGAAGATTGGAATTCCTCATGAGAGAGGCAGAGTTTCAATGAAATTGGTTGACACTCAGCTTTTACTGATGACTGAGTGGGTTGTTGAGAAATCCATGGGATCTGTCTTGGTTGCATCTGCCATTTATTGCCCAGCGTGATGTGTTCGACCACAGTTTGCCTGTTAATTCACATGTACCTCATATTAACCGTGAACATTAGGGTACAAGATAGATATTGTGAATTGTTTTATCTTTCTGACCCACGTATAGTGAAGTTTATTTTTATCTGTTCAAAATCATTGGAATCATGTGGCTTTATTCTCTTAGCAAGTGTCTTGAATCTCAAAATTTGTGTACTTTAAATAAATAGTTATTGGTCCTTAAATGGATAGTACAAACATTTGGGGGTCAGGTCATGGATCATAACATAAATTGGGGGCTCTTGTGGGATTTTGAATCCACAGACAAATACAAGTGCTGGTACTTGTTGAGGTTAAGGTTTAAGATTTCCATTGTGAATTTTACTATATTCTTTGTCAATCGCTATGACTTTTCTGGGCTGATTTATCATGGAGTGATTTACAATAATTAACTAAAACCAGGTTAATTGCATTAGCAGAAGAATTAGAGTTAAAATTAAAAGCAGAGGCTAAGAAAGCTGACATAATTGAGGTAATAGTACTGCATTTGGAATTGGAAGGAGAAGTTAATCAGATGGTAATTCAGTTGAATTAGCTAGAAATCAGCTGCAGATGAAGCAGCTCAAGCTAAAAAGAGAAAGAGGAAAAAGAAAAAAGATAATTGAAAAAGCTCAAACTGGAAAAAAAAAAGATATGGAAAGTTTAAACTCGAACTCCAGAGAGAGAGGTTATTAAGGGAGTAGAGAGGTAAGGAAAGAGAGAGAGCTTTGAAGAGAGAAAGAAATCAGGCAGATGAACTGGCTAGAGAAAAGCTTAGGTTATGGGGTGAAAGAGAGACTAGTAGTTCGGCTAAGGAACTGAGTCTTAACCAAGAGTCTTTGTATAGTGCCTAAATTCATTGAAGGCGGAGTTGAGAGATACTTTAACACGTTTGAAAGGATGGCTACAAAATTAAAGTGGCCAAAGGACACACGGACTCTCACTTGGCAAAGCCGTTTTGGTTGGAAAGGCTATGGATGTATATCCTAGCCTTTCTGAAGAACAATCCTCAGATTATGAGGCGGTTAAAACTGGTACCTAATGAGTCCAAGCTCATCCCTAAAGTAAATTCAGCCACCATCAATGACTGATTTGCAATGTGTTCCAGATGGTTTGAGGGAGGAAAAAGCATTAATAGGGTGTATACATGGGATTTATGAACCTATTCCCTTGTGTAAAGTCATTTTACGAAGTGACTTAGTAAACAGAATTGTTACAGTGGCAATTGTTCCTAGTTTACCTACTTAAGGGGTAGATTTTTTATCTTGGGTAACGATCTGGCCAGCGCAGACGATAACATGGCAATGACTGCGTTGCATGGTTGCTTGATCATGCTGATCTCAAACACCCCCAAAGTTACTGTGGCCAAACATGAGAAGCTTTTTGCCAACAACAAGCAATTGAAGGGAAAGCTGATCGGTATAGAGAACCAACTTTCAAGCACAAGAGAACACTTGAGTGTCAGTCATGGGAAGCAGAACACTTGAATGAGGACTTTAAACATCTAAATGATAAACTTGTAGAAGCAAATTCAAGTATCAGAAGTCTCTATTAAGTATTGTGAAAAATGCCCTGAACAAGAAAAGGAATTGCTGATGAATCAGAACAGTCAGTTGAAAGCCAAATTAAAAACAAAGACCGTTGAACTGTGGGAACTTGGAAGAAGGGCAATGAAATTCTTGAACTCAGATGCAATATTAACAAAAAGGATGAGCTGTGCAGTATGGAAGAGCAGGTCTAAACTTTAAAACCACAAAGGGAAATTTGAAGAAACAGATTGAGATCTTACAAGTGAATTGAAAGAATCTAAGGAGCTGTTAGACTCCAAAATGAATGGAATGTGAAGTTAAGCTTCCGCAGAGGACTCGGGAACAAAGGCAACAGCAACCGCTGGAAAGGTTACTAAGCTTGAAGAAGAATTGGAAAATAAGAATAACCAAATATTTGGACGAAATTGTGAAAAAAGTGGAGATGAAGGTTCATCCCGACATAGACATATTCACGTAATCAAACCTCACAGATAATGTCCCAGACACCACCATCACAATCCCTGCATATGTTCTGTCCCACCAGCAGGACAGGTCCGGCAGAGGCAGCAGCACAGTGGTATACACTCAAGAGGGAATTGCCCTGGGAGTCCTTAACATCGACTCTAGACCCCATGAAGCCTTATGTCATCAGGTCAAACATGGGCAAGGAAACCTCCTGCTGATTCCCTGTACCATCCCCTCTCAACTAATGAATCAATACTCCTCTATGGTGAGCATCACTTGGAGGAAGCAAGGGCGCAGAATGTATCTGGGTGGGGACTTCAATGTCCATCACAAAGAATGGCTCGGTAACACTACTACTGACCGAACTGTCTGACTCCTAAAGGACATTGCTGTGAGACTGGGTCTGCGGCAAGTGGTGAGGGAACCAACAAGAGGGAAAAACATACTTGACGTCATCCTCGCCAATCTGCCTGCCGCAGATCCATCTGTCCATGACAGTATCGATAGGAGCGACCACTGCACAGTCCTTCTGGAGATGAAGCCCTGTCTTCACATTAAGGATACCCTCCATCGTGTTGTGTGGCACTACTGCTCTGCTAAACAGGACAGATTTCAAACAGATGTAGCAACTGAAGACTGAGCATCCAAGAGGCGCTCTACACCATCAGCAGCAGCAGAATTGTACTAAATCACAATCTGTAACCTCATGGCCCATCATATCCCCCACTCTACCATCACTACCAAGCCAGGGAATCAACCCAGGTTCAATGAAGAGTGCAGGAGAGCATGCCAGGAGCAGCACCAGGTGAGCTAAAAATGAGGTGTCAATATGGTGAAGTTACAACACAGGACTTCTTATGTACCAAACAGCATAAGCAGCAAGCAATAGACAGAGCTAAGTGATTCCACAACCAATGGATCAGATCAAAGCTCTGCAGTCCTGCCACATCCAGTTGTGAATGGTGGTGGACAATTAAACAACTTACTGGAGGCAGAGGCGCCACAAATAGCCCCATCCTCAAATGGGGGAGCCCAACACATCAGTGCAAAAGATAAGGCTGAAGCATTTGCAACAATCTTCAGCCAGAAGTGCCCAGTGAATGATCCATCTCGGCCTCCTCCGGAGGTCCCCAGTATCACAGAGGCTTGTCTTCAGCCAATTCAATTCACTCCACATGATATCAAGAAATGGCTGAAGGCACTGGATACTGCAAAGGCTAAGGGCCCTGACAATATTCTGGCAATAGTACTGAAGACTTGTGCTCCAGAATTTGCCGCACCCCTAGCCAAGCTGTTCCAGCACGGCTACAACACTGGCATCTACCCGGCAATGTAGAAAATTGCCCAGGTATGTCCTGTACACAAGAAGCAGGACAAAATCGAATCCGGCCAATTACCACCAGTAAAGTAATGGAAGGGGTCATCAACAATGCTATCAAGTGGCACTTGCTCACAGATGCTCAAGTTTGGGTTTGGCCAGGGTCACTCAGCTCCTGACCTCATTACAGCCTTGGTTCAAACATGGACAAAAGAGCTGAACTTCAGGGGTGAGGTGAGAGTGACTGCCTTTGACATCAAGGCAGGATTTGACTGAGTATAGCATCAAGGAGCCCAAGCAAAACTGGAGTCAATGGGAACCAGGGGAAAACTTTCCACTGGTTGGTGTCATACCGAGCACAAAATGAAGATGGTTGTGGTTGTCGGAGGTCAATCATCTCAGTTCCAGGATATCACTGCAGGAGTTCCTCAGGGTAGTGCCTAGGCCCAACTATCTTCAGCTGCTTCATCAATGATCTTTCTTTCATCATAAGGTTAGAAGTGGGGATGTTCAGTACCAATCACGACTCCTCAGATACTGAAGCAGTCCATGTCCAAATGCAGCAAGACCTGTACAATATCCAGGCTTGGGCTGACAAATGGCAAGTAACGTTCACGCCACACAAGTGCCAGGCAATGACCATCTCCAACAAGACAGAATCACTGAATCCCCCACTAACAACATCCTGGGGGTTACCAGAAACTGAACTGGACTATCCATATAAATACTGTGGCTACAACAGCAGGTCAGAGGCTAGGAATCCTACGGGTGTAACTCACCGCCTGACTCCCCAAAGCCCGTCCACCATCTAGAAGGCACAAGTCAGGAGTGTGAAGGCATATTCTCTACTTGTCTGGATGAGTGCAACTCCAACAACACTCAAGAAGTTTGACACTATCCAGGATAAAGCAGCCTGCTTGACTAGCACTCCATCCACAAACATTCACTCCCTCCACCACTGATGTACAGTGGCAGCAGTGTGTACCATCTACAAGCTGCACTGCAGGAACTCATCAAGGTTCCTTAGACAGCACCTTCCAAACTCATGACCACTACCATCTAGAAGGACAAGGGGAGCTGTTGCATGGAAACACCAATACCTGGAAGCTCCCCTCCAAGCCACCCACCCTCCTGACTTGGAATTATATTGCCACTCCTTCACTGTCACTGGGTCAAAATCCTGGAACCTACTTCCTAACAGCACTGTGGCTGTACATACACATGAACTGCAGCAGTTCCAGAAGGCAGCTCACCACCACCTTCTCAAAGCCAATTATGGATGGGCAATAAATGCTCAACTAGCAGGGGATGCCCACATACCATGAACCCATGAATGATTAAAAAAGATTTTTTTCAAGTGTTAACGAGAAGAGTATGAATGTGTGCAGAAGACTGTGGAACATCACTTGGATAAGCTTTATTTTTATTTTTAAAAGCTTTCAATTTTACACAATGACTTGAATAAAGGGAAAAAAACTCACTCAGTGCTAATTTATTCTTCTGATGTTGATCAAAACAATGTAATGACAAAATCTGTATTGGAGGAAGATTAATTTGAATAAGGGCAAAATACTGCGGACGCTGGAAATCTGAAACAAAAACAAAAAATGCTGGAAAAACTCAGCAGGTCCAACAGCATCTGAGGAGTGAAAGACAGAGATAACATTGAGTCCATATATCTCTTCTTCAGATAATTTTGAAGCTGGTTGTCAATCAGACATGCATGGTTTCCGTCACAAATTTTAAGGACCCATTGAAAGCATGTTTCCATTAACAGAGGAGAAGAATAAGAAAAAGCCCATGTTCTTCTGTACTAAGTTTGCGAAACCTGTGCGAAAGTTATTTGTAGCACATAGCGTGACTACTATGCGTCCATACGTGAAGGAGGAGGAAACGGCCAGAGTACAAGTTTGCAATTAGAAAGGTTGAAAACCCATGGTACAAAATAGAAATACAAGCTGGTCAGGATCTTTTTAAAGAAAACTTTAATGTATTTTCACTACCTTTAGTTGGTCATGGAAAGATTAGGGGTAAACAACCCTGTAATTGTTGATATTCTGTCTAGAGTTTACAAAAAGGGTGTAGGAGAAAAGGCAGGTCCTGAGTTATAATAGTTTTATGAAGTTTAACTCCTGCTAATCCTATTTGCCACATGTACTTGCTTTCATTTTGGGTTAACCCTTATAAACACAGTACGTGTAATTGTGGAACAAAATGAAAAGTTTATTTGTACAGTATGTAATAAGCCATTTGTTAGAAGTTTATTATGTTAAGTACTTCTTGTAAAGAAACCTTCACAATGGTGAAGCTTTCTTTCTTCCAAGGAAAATGTTAAGAAATCCAGACTTTCCTTCTTTTTGAGCGGGAGGTTGGGAACTCCAAGTCCTGACAGTCCTTGGGAGTTTACATGCGTGTGCAGCCTGCTCCTGGTCTGTGCATGTGTAGTACAGCATTTGAAGTTCTTAGGGTGCCTGCATGAAGAACAAAAAGAAATGGTGCAAAAACCATGGTCATGTGATTGGGAGTGGGGCACCATCTTGAAAGTAGACAGTCCCAGGCAGGGGACAGGGAGAAAGGACAGGGAGAGGTCCCAGTTAAGAAGAGGGGCAGAGAAAGATGCTCAAAGCAGAAAAGGACTTCAGTCGGCAGACCTTAAGTGGAGAGGGTTCATGAGAAGCCCTGGCGATCGAAGGCGGCAAAAAGTTGGTGACTCCATGTTGCGGGCAATTGGGCGAAGGTCTCCCTTTAGAGCAGTAGTATTCTGTTCAGAGCAGCCAAAGAGGTTGTGCTTGTGAGTTGGTGCTTGAGTGCATACTTGGGAATCCAGGGAAACAGTGTCTTGGGAGACAAGACTGAAACCCTGCGAGCTGGATTGACATTGACGCCATCCAAGTTGGAGCGACTTTTGGAGAGAATTCCAAGATGAGATCTTAAAAGGAGAAGATTGGAATTCCTCATGAGAGAGACAGAGTTTCAATGAGATTGGTTGACTCAACAGTGTCTACCGATGTCAGGATGGTTTATTGAAGAATCTGTGGAATCTGCCTTGGTCGCATCTGCCACTTATTGTGCAGTGCGGTGATGTACCTCATATTAACCCTGAATGTTAGAGTAGAAAGATAGATCTTGTAATTTTTTAAATCTTTCTGCCCATGTATAGCAAAGTTTATTTTTGTTTGTTAAAAGCCCCTGAAATTTTGTGGCTTTATTCTCTTAGCAAGTGTATTGATTCTTAAATGTCATCTATTTTAAACCAAGTTACAGGCCCCTAACTAGGGTAGTACCAAACATTTGAGTGTCTGGTAAAGAATCATAACAGCTATATACTGGAGGACACAATGCTGCCCATAGACATATCCTACGTTTTAATATTGGGTCAATCTACTTTTTGTTTGGTGCTCATGGTTCACCATCTTAAGTGGCTCTCACCACTAACTACTATGACCAGTGATAACTCCAAACTACCACTCCTGCAGCCTAGTGTAATCCAATTCAAAATACTCTCCCTGGATACAAATCAAATCTGGGAGACAAAAATCTAAGCTAACACATTAAATGCTTTCCACCGTTTAGTCACAGGCACAGTACAAAAATGTCCATGCTTTAGGAAATCATATGGATAGTATTGTGCACTCTAGTATTTGAAGCAGGATTTCTGCCAAGCCTGACATTTTCAATGCGGACAATGGTTGAACAAACTTTGCAATACTAAATTATCATCCTGATCCATTTCCCTGTCTGCCTGCAAAGCAGGAACCAGATGCACCAATGACTCCAGTTTGTTGGTCATGTTAACAAACACAGAGTGACAGTTGTTCACGAGTGAGTTGTGATGCATTCTGTACTGCACCCCTACAGCAAGGGCAGGGTAGCAAAGAAAAACATTGACCCAGAATTTGCTGTCAATGGCAAAACAAAGGTGCTTGCTACTGATCTCAAAGTAAACCTCACTAGTCATCTCTCTAGCAAGAATTTCACTTCTATCACTGTGCAGTGGTACTGCACCTGACGGCAGCATTCTATACTGGAGGGTTTCAAAAAGCACTTAAATGAAGTCACTTAAATATTTATTTTACAAGATGGAGATAAAGATTGGGCATACACAAGGGGTAAAGGTAGAAGCTAAAATATTCTGAAAAATCTTATTTTAAAAATTTAAAAATGTAGCTTAAAAAAATCTAATCAATCATTTAACAGCACTCCACAACAACGTTTTTTTTTTCAGGGCATGTTCTATTATTCATCGAATTTTATTAATCACAATGCCATTAAAAACCCAGGTACACCTGACTGAGGAAGGTGCAAAATTTTAATGGAGTTTTTTAAAGAGCGATGTGGGAGCGGAAAAATTGAATGTTTCACTGATTTCAGTGACTGCAGGCTTGGGCGGATGACAGCACAG
Source organism: Cetorhinus maximus (assembly GCF_964194155.1). NCBI lineage: Eukaryota > Metazoa > Chordata > Chondrichthyes > Lamniformes > Cetorhinidae > Cetorhinus > Cetorhinus maximus. Next base: position 109,271,169 of record NC_135890.1, read on the forward strand.
TCAGTGTCAAAGTCCTGAGTGAAAGACTGCAACTTCAGGACTTCCACACCAATCTGCGCATGCCCAACATCATGAAGATGCCAGGAGATAAAGGCAAATACTGTGGATGCTGGAAATCTGAAACAAAAACAAAACATTCTGGAAACACTCAGCAAGTCTGACAGCATCTGTGGAGAGAAAGTCAGATTTAACGTTTCGAGTCCATATGACTTCTTCAGACTAAAGAAGAGTAATACGGACTCGAAACGTTAACTCCATCTTTCTTTCCACAGATTCTGTCAGACCTGCTGAGTTTTTCCAGCATTTTTTGTTTTTGTTTCATGGAGATCCTGTCAATTTCAGAAGGGTAATGAAGGCGAATGATGACAGTTTGCTGCGAACACCCTTCCACCACACCCCCAACAACCCCGCCAAAAAAGTCTGGACCAAAGTGACAGCCAGCCCAATATAGTACAGGCCTAGGAAGCTTCTCATGACCTGTGGTGGTAGGAATGTAAACTGGACATAAATGTGACTAGAAATTTCCTCCTCCCATCCTGATTAGACAGAAAAATGCACCCTCTATAGCTAAAATCAGGTCATCTTATACACCTCACTTGCTGGTGGCATCATTGGCGATTCAAGACGAACTGATAACTTGACAATTATCACACAGTTTGAGCATACAACAAACTGGAAATGACTAAGAATTGCCAGATAAGCCATTTCTTCCCCACCCACCTCAACCTGAAATGACTCAGCAAAGAACACAGTACGATTTTCATCATTTCACCATTGGCAGCTGACCCCAAGCTCTGCAACTCCCTCCCTAAACCACTCTGCCCCTCTCTCTTCCCCCTCCTCCCTTAAAACATTCCTTAAAACTTGCCTCTTTCACCAAGGTTTTAATTAACCATCCTAATATCTTTAGATGGTTGAACGTCAAATTTTGTCTGATAATGCTCCTGAGATGTTCGAGATGCCTTAGGGAGTTTTACTATGTTAAAGGTGCTATATAAATGCAAGTTGTTATTGTTATACTTGCAGCCTAGGTGAGTAATCAGTTGCTGAAGATGTGATGATACCCAGCACTACAATACGAGATAGAAGACCATCCCTTAGCCCCAGGAAATCTATCAGGCCAACAGCGGACATTCCTGGCGGCCATGCTCCCAGCTTATTTGCCAGTTTTGTAGGTCTACAGATTTTCAAGCCCTGTCCATCTTTCTGATGATGCACACATTTAGTAGGCATGGAATTTCCACTTTTGTATCTGATCAAAGATTGAACGGAGTAAGACTGAGCCAGTACATTTACATTTTAACTAGCTAACATAATGAAACTGAGGCATGCATTGCAAATCAAATCTGGGAGACAAAAATCTAAGCTAACACATTAAATGCTTTCCACTGTTTAGTCACAGGCACAGTACAAAAATGTCCATGCTTTAGGAAATCATATGGATAGTATTTGACTCCATGTTTTCCCCAATACAATCAATTCAAAACCTTCTCGTTTATCAACCTCTCACATGGGTCTTAGTCTGAAAGTTATGTCCTTTAGTCCTATAACTCTGGGCTCCTGCACCTTCTCTCCAGTATTTTATCCTGGACCTGGCTACTTCGCTCCCCCCTTCCTTTAAAATTCAATTCAAACCCCTCTGGCTTCCAGCGTGCTTTTGGTCCTCTGATCATAAAGGGCATCAGGAGAGTAGCTGTACCGCCTGAGGAGTTTCCTTTAAGGCGACAAAGAGAAATGCAGCTTCTTATTCCCCCATCCCGTTAAATCCCGGCTTCTCTTACTTACCTCCCCCGCTCCTGTAACACAGATACGGGAACCTCCAGACGTTCCCCAGCCCCACCGCATTGCCGACACAGGCCAGCGTGAACTCCAGCTGGCGGCTCCAGGTCTGCCGGTCTCGCCGGGGGATCGAGGGCGGCCAGCGGAGCTCTGGAGGCGCAGCCTCCTCCTCCTCCTCCTCCTCTCCCTTGCCCGGCTCCTGTCTCAGTTTCTCCGCCGCCGTCACCACCATTACCCCTTCGTCGGTGTTCTGGGCTCCGTGACCCATGGTGTATGTTCTCGCTCTGTGAAGGAGTCAACAACAGCCACGAGCCCTGGAAACCGGACCGGAAAGTGTTAAACCTCACAGCGCTTGTCACTGGCCCTTTATACATCGATTCCCCTCTCAGCTCCCCCCCACCCCTACTTCATCGATATCTCAAGCCCAACCTTGTAATTCTCCCTCCCTCACTACACATGGGCCTCCACCGTGCTTCCGCCTTTCTGCTAAAATGATCAGATATCCAGGCAACCTTGTGTTCGAACTTTAAAAGAGACGCTGCCTTACAGCTAACTCCTCGATAGTGTTAATGACGTCAATTTGTCATGTCGACGATAAGCTGGAGGAAGCTTAAATCAAAACGTTTATTCCCCGCGTTGATCCAGCGCTCCTGCGGCCAAGTGGCTACCACACTGGCCCCTCAAGGCTTTCTGCATACAGGTGGACACCGCTTCACCCCTTCCACAAACAGAGCTGCAGAAGAGAGGCAGCAGTCAGGCTGAATAGCCGCCCCCCCCCCCACCCCCCACTTCTGCTATGCTGATATCGCTTGCTTAGTTTCCTTACTGAAACACTTCAATTAAATATTAGGAAGATTGGAGCCATTGTTTTTGGCCCCTGTTCCAAACTCCTTTCCCTAGCTACTGATCCCATCCCTCTCACAAGCAAACAGTCTGATACTACACCAGTCTGTTTGCAAGCTGGTGTCATATTTGACCCAAGATGAGCTTCCGACCTCATATTTGCGCCATCACTAAGACCACCTATTTCCACCTCCATAACCTTGATGGACTTTGTCCCTGTCTCAGCTCATGTGCTGCTGAATGCCATTGCTATCTCTAGACTCGATCTTTCCAATACACCCCCGGCTGGTCTCCCACAGTAAACTTGAGGTCTTCCTCTGCCGCCTGTGTCTCAATTCGCAGCAAGTCCCATTCACCTATCATCCCTGTGCTTACATTGGCTCCCAGTCAAACAAAATCGTGATTTAAAAATTCTCATCCTTGTTTTCCAACCCATCCATGGCCTCACCCCTCTCCCTAACTTCCTCCAATCACATATCTATCGAAGATATCTGCGCTCATTTAATTCTGGTCTTTTCAGCATCGCCAATTTTAATCACTTCAGCACTGGTGGGTCCTGCCTTCAGCTGCCTAGGCCCTAAGCTCTGCAATTTTCTCTCTAAATCTCTCCACCATTTGCCTTGCTTTCCTCCTTTAACACACTCCTTAAAACCTATGTCTTCGACTGAGCTTTTGGTCATCTGACCTAATATATCTTTACTGGCTTGGTATCATGTTTTGTTTTAAGTGCCTTTGGATGTTTTATTACGTTACCAGTGCTTAACAAGTTGTTATTGTTATATGTGTCTTAGCCTGAGGCACATGGTTCCGTTACATTTGTGTTATACCATGGATGCAAATTAAAAACACATAATCCCTGCTACCTGTCCAATTTTGACTCAAAGGCCAGGTTCTTGAATGGACTATGTCAGCCTTGGATCTATGATAGGACTTTTGACTCGAGTTCAAGCCTCACTCCAGAGACTAAACATGCATTATCTAGACTAGCACTTTAGTCTAATACTGAGTTCTGTGCTGTCTTTCAGATGAGCTGTGACCTCTCAGATGGACTTAAAAGATCCATGGCATATTTGAAAGAGTCAAGTGGCTGACCAACATCGGCTGACACCTAAAACAGATGATCTGGTTAGGCATTTTATTGTTGATTAGAACTTGCTGAATGCAAATTAGCTGCTGCATTTACGACGACAGTGATTAGACTTTAAAAGTGCTTCATTGGCTTTAATGCACATTGTGATCCCTAAAGTCATTTTCTGACCGTTGCCAGATTCCTAGAATATAGATACCAAACACCAAAAGCCTAGTTTATATTAAAAAAACGACCTGAAATGCTGCAGGGTTTTCACTGGTGTGCTGCTGTATCTCCAATGAGACAGGCAGAAGCTTCAGCAACTGGACTCGCAAAAAATTTAAAAATTTTTACTCAAGGTGACAGTAGTGTGGTTGCCAGGTTTGGGTACATGGGAAAAAAATCCCTCTCCATTTGTCTTATTTTGTTCATCATGGCCCCAACTGCTGTTTGATCATAATATTTTTGTACCTTAGTTCCATCTTCATCGAGAAAATCCGTTATATATAGGGAGGAACTTGTAAAAGACAGGCGGACACCCAGATGACCAGATCACAAGTTTAATGAATAAGGCAGGAATTTCCAGCAGCATTGGGCAAGCAAGTTTTTTAAAATAAAATTCATTCATGAGACGTGGGTGTCGCTGGCTAGGCCAGCATTTATTGCCCGTCCCTAAATGCCCTTGTTCAGAGGACATTTAAGAGTCAACCACATTGCTTTGGGTCTGGAGTCACATGGAGCCACAGACCAGGTAAAGGAGATTACCCAATGGCAATGGCAAACTCTGGTATGGTTTAAGGTAGAGTTGCCAAACTTTCCAGATTTCTGGATGTCTCACGAAATAGGGCAGGAATCTTTCGAGCTCTGCCTCCTGCAGCTTGGGTTATCTTTGCGCTTTAGATTTAAAGCCGCAGTGGTGCCTCCCCCAACCTACTTCACAAAATCACAGATTGCTGCTCAGAGAAGGATCGGCCACCAGCTCCAACTTCTATCACTGCAGGGAATTTTAAATCGGCACAAATCAAACAACCTACAGGATGCTTGTATTTGAATTTAAATGGCCTGTCCCCTACCTCAAATACCTGGTGCAGACATGAACCTAGGCTTTCTGATTGGGGAGGTCTCTCCAGTTTGATTCAGAACCCATCTATCATGGAGGTGTCCTCCTGACCCAATTCAAAATTTCAATGCAGGGTAATTTGGGGCTATGCTGGGCTTGGGGGCTCCCATTAGGGAGTAGCGCTGAACCAGGCCTGGAAACTATCAATAATGAACCTTGGAGAAAATAGTACATCCAAAGCTGTAAATCTTAACACATCTACTTTTCTCTAAAAAGATGTTACAAAAGCTGGTGTTATATAAGCTGGACAGTGGAACATGATATAAAAACAGTTATACATAACTGATCTGTGCGTGTGGTTATATAAGTGGCCTGCCACAAACAAAGGCTTGAAAAATGCTGTTTGTTTTCAGGCTAAAATGTTACTTCTGGGGTCTATGCACAAAAACATGTCAAGAGAACTGCACAGGTATCACTCTGGAAAAATTCCTTGGCCTTCTCTGCTAGCATTTGATTTTGGACACATGGGCTAAGCTGGTGACTCTGTAACCTGCATTCAAGCAGGGTTAAATGATGGGATACGCCTGCCATTGTCATCTTACTTGCACACATCAGCCCATTTATGGGACAGCATACATAAAGCCAATGAGCCCACTCACACTTCAGAAAAGGAAGGGAGGCACAACAGATAATGTCCCTGAGATAACGTCTATCTTGGCCAGTTGGCTTACTCATGGCCAGTGGCTCACTGTGCTGATTCCAATTCTATAGTATCCTCCAAGGTATGTGCAATGCCAGTATCTGTCAGATCATTTTCTCTGAGTGAACCTGGTTTCCAAACTCTGTTTACAGCAAGCCAGAAACAAAGAAGCCAGTGACATGATACATCATTGACAATAATGCTTCCCTTTACCCAGACCAATGGCTCGTTCAGTGACTAAAAATAGCATTCAAAAACATTGAAATCCAACATAGCATTTTACTTTTGACAGGCTTTGTTTCAAATTATTTTCTTATCAAGATTGCACTCATGTTGTATTCTCAAGTTTCCTTTTCCCTCCTGACTCAATCCTTTCTTTATTTCTCTCTCTTGCCATTCATTTAGTCTTTCATTTCCTCCTATCCTCATTCGCTGCCTCAGCCTCTATATTCCATCTCCACTCAATTCTTCTTGCTCCACACGCATCCACATATTCCTTCCATTCATGCTGCCCATTATCTGTTCTCCTGCCTCATCTTCTCTCTAAATCATACACACACACACTCATACACATCCTAGCCATAGCATGTTCTATAAAAATAAGGCTTCCCTTCTAGGTCTGAATATCATCCTGGAGTAAATCTCCTGTGAATATTTGATAAGACATGTGACTTCCATGGGTTACCTAACTCTTCTGTGATAAAACAAAGCTGCTTATCAGGTGGACCCACATTTTATATTGTACACAGTTGAAATTTATTCCTGGAGGAACTGCTAATGAAGTGATCCAGGGCCATGCATGGCTGCCAGTAGTGTGTGCATGACTCAGCAACTCTAGTCGCCAGGCAACACCACCAAAAGCCAAACTATGCCATTGATAAATATATAGAATACTTTTTATGCCTTTGTTCTATTCGGACACTGTTGAACAATTCCCTTGTCTCATCCTCTTGCGAATTAGGTTGCATCATTCTGCAATTGCACTAAAACAATCTCTTACAGCCTACTTAACTCAGCTGGAATGTTTAAATTCAGTCTAATACTATAATTGTATAGTAGCATAAAAAGCTGTTTCTTCTCTTTATAAAAAATCATAGGACAGCTGTGAATGTTCATACCTTTGGCCTCATGGCGCTAGCTAAATTTTTGGAATGGGATAATTCACTCATAATATCCTACAGCACAGAAGGAGACCATATGGCCCATCGTGTCTGTGACAGCACTTTGAAAAAGCAATCAAATAGGAACTGACTCTGCTTCCACTATCCTTTCAGGAAGTGCATTTCTGCTCACATTGGCTCAGATTTTGTGGTCAGCGGTGAAGCAATGACACTCGCTACTATCCTCAAAGCAAGTTGCCCATGAAGATTTAGCTATCCCTATAGTACAGATTTCCACTTTCCTGGTGTTAGTTCGAATCTGATACCAAATCAAGGGGATCTCCAACAGTGATGTCATCAAGCAGAGTAAGTAGCCAATCACATTGAATTATTCTTACAGATAGGAAATGAAGCAGTAAAATGCACTGATTATCCTTCACTATTAATGAAATTTTTACAGACAGCAAAATAAATGATTGACATTTCAACTTTTAATGTGTATGTCCCAAGCAAATTTAAAATTTATTTTAAAAAAAACTTGGAATTATCAGAATGAAAAAAATTGTCATTCCACAAATAAATTAGTTTTCCAGGAGCAGCAAGAGATTCTTCAGCAGTAGTTGCAACTTAGTAGATCGTTAAAAATCCAGTTACACCCTATAAGAAGTAATTTTCTTGGAGAATTTTTAACATTATATTGTAAAAGCTGAAGTTCTCACCAGTTCAGTGATTTCTAGAGACTTCAACAGTGCATCCTCTGGAAAAGTGCAGAATCATTATCAACAATTTACTTCTGGATTTTCATGTACATCAGCGCATGTACAGATTCCAGAAGTTGCTGCCAATGTCAAAGGAATAATGACTGGTAACATCGACAATTTTGCCATCATTACTACTGCAAAATCCGGTCCAATAACTCACTGCATTAAAAAAATGCTGCATCTTAGCCCTTGCTTTTCTGGCACATGCCTTAAATAAGTATCATAATATACATGAAAATTAGGGGCAGGAGGAGGCCATTTGGTCCTTCAAGCTTGCTCTGTCATTCAATATGATCATGCCTGATCTTCAACCTTAACTCCCTTTCCCACATTATACTCATGGCCCTTAATACCCAAAAATCTAAGAATCTGTTTTAAATATAAAGCTTTTCATTACAGTCTCTTCATATTTACTTTAGAATCAGAGAATGGTTACAACACAGAAGGCCATTTGGCCCATCGAATCTGCACCAGCTCATCCCACTCCTCAGCCCTTTCCCCTAACTCTGAAATTAAAAGAAAAAATCTTCAGGCACTTATCCAATTTCCTTATGAAACTTACAATCTGCTTCCACCACCCTTTCAGGCAGTGCATTCCAGATCCTACCTACTCACTGCATTAAAAAAATTCTCATGTTGTCTTTGGTTCTTATGTCAATCACCTTAAATCTATTCTGGTTCCAAACCCCTCTGCCAAAGGGAATAGTTTCTTTCCATCTGCTCTGATTAGATCTCTCATGATTTTGACAATATTATATCAAATGTCCTTCTCAACTTTCTCATCTCTAAGGAGGACACCAGCTTCACCCAATCTATTCTCAAAACTGAAGTTTCTTGAACAAGGAATCTTGCTTGTATATCTTTTCTGTATCATCTCTAGAGCCTTCATATCCTTTCTAAAGTGCAGTGTCCTGAACTGGACACAATATTCTAGTTGAGGCCAAATCAGTGTTTTACAAAAGGTCAATCTTAACTTCCTTGCTTCCATTTAAAAAGCCCTGAATCCATATGCCTTTTCATCAATTTTTTCAACCTGCAGTGCCGCTTTCAACAATTTCCTCATTAATACACTTTACGATTTTAATCTCTCCTTGATCATCTTGGCTCTAAGAAAAACAATCTCAGTTTCTCTAGTCTCTCCATGTAACTGCAATCCCTCATTCCTGGTACCATTCTGGTAAATCTCCTCTGCACCCTCTCTAAAGTGTGGTGCCCAGAAATGGACATCACTTCAGCTGTGACTTCTGTTCATTAAGGACATTAACGATGTGGTTAAATGGTTATAGAAGATAGCATCCAAAATTGCAGAAAATACTAAAATAAGGTCACAACAGGAATAATTCTGAGAATCAAAGGAAACTGCAAAGGGATATTGACAATATGATAGGGCAAAAAAAGTGGCAGATGGAATTCAATGTCAGCAAATGTGGTGGTTCTTTTTGGTTAAATAAAAACTGTTACAAAATTGAGTGGGCTGAAACCACAGGATAGCTTTAAAAAGATTCAACAATAAAACAACATAGTAAGTGACTTAAACAGCAGCTCTTAAGATGGCAGAATATTTACATTTTCTTTTATTCATTCACGGGATGTGGGCTTCACTGGCTGGGCCAGCATTTATTGCCCACCCCTAGTTGCCCTTGAGAAGGTGGTGGTGAGCTGCCTTCTTGAACCGCTGCATCACCTACCTGATGTGAGGTAGCACATCACTACCTGTGGTGTAGGTACATCCACAGTGCTGTTAGGAAGGGAGGTCCAGGATTTTGACCCAGTGACAGTGAAGGAATGGCGATATATTTCCAAGTCAGGATGGTGAGATACTTGGAGGGGAACCTCCAGGTGCTGGTGTTCCCATCTATCTGCTGTCCTTGTCTTTCTAGATGGTAGTGGTCGTGGGTTTGGAAGGTGCTCTCTAAGGAGCCTTGGTGAATTCCTGCAGTGCACCTTGTAGATGGTACACACTGCTGCTACTGTGCGTCAGTGGTGGTGGGAGTGAATGTTTGTGAATGTGGTGCCAATCAAGTGGGCTGCTTTGTCCTGGACGTTGTCCATCTTCTTCAGTGTTGTGGGAGCTGCACTCATCCAGGCAAGTGGGGAGTATTCCATCACACTTCTGACCTGTGCTTTGTAGATGGTGGCCAGGCTTTGTGGAGTCAGGAGGTGAGGTACTCGTCGCACGATTCCTAGCCTCTGACCTGTTCTTGTAGCCACAGTATTTATATGGCTAGTCCAGTTCAGTTTCTGGTCAATGGTAACCCCCAGGATGTTGATAGTGGGGGATTCAGTGATGGTAATGCCATTGAACATCAAGTGGCGATGGTTGGATTCTCTCTTGCTGGAGATGGTCATTGCCTGACACTTGTGTGGGGCGAATGTTACTTGCCACTTGTCAGCCCTAGCCTAGATATTGTCCAGGTCTTGCTGCATTTAGACATGGACTGCTTCAGTATCTGGGGAGTTGCGAATGGTGCTGAACATTGCGCAATCACCAGCGGACATCCCCACTTCTGACCTTATGATGGAAGGAAGGTAGGTCATTTATGAAGCAGCTGAAGATGGTTGGACCAGGATATCACCTGAGGAACTCCTGCAGTGATGTCTTGGAGCTGAGGTGACTGACCTCCAACAACCACAACCATCTTTCTTTGTGCTAGGTATGACTCCAGGCAGTTGAGAGTGTTCCCCCCAATTCCCATTGACTCCAGTTTTTCGAGAGCTCCTTGATGCCACACTCAGTCAAATGCTGCCTTGAAGTCAAGGGCAGTCACTCTCACCTCACCTCAGGAGTTCAGCTCTTTTGTCCATGTTTGAACCAAGTCTGTAACAAGGTCAGGAGCTGAGTGGCCCTGGCAGAACCCAAACTGGGCATCAGTGAGCAAGTTACTGCTAAGTAAGTGCCGCTTGATAGCACTGTTGATGACCCCTTCCATTACTTTACTGATGATCAAGAGTAGACTGATAGGGCAGTAATTGGCCAGGTTGGATTTGTCCTGCTTTGTGTGTACAGGACACAATGGGGCAATTTTCCACATAGCCGGGTAGATGCCAGTGTTGTAGCTGTATTGAAACAACTTGGCTCGGGGCGTGGCAAGTTCTGGAGCACAAGTCTTCAGTACTATTGCCGGAATGTTTTCAGGGCCCATAGCCTTTGCAGTATCCAGTGCCTTCTGCCGTTTCTTGATATCACGTGGAGTGAATCGAATTGGCTGAAGACTGGCATCTGTGATGCTGGGGACCTCCAGAATAGGCTGAGACGGATCATCCACTCGGCACTTCTGGCTGAAGACTGTTGCGAATACTTCAGCCTTATCTTTTGTACTGCTATGCTGTGCTCCTCCAAAATTGAGGATGGGGATATTTGTGGAGTTACTTTCTCCAGTGAGTTGTTTAATTGACCACCACCATTCACGACTGGGTGTGGCAGGACTGCAAAGCTTAGATCAGATCCGTTGGTTGTGGGATCGCTTAGCTCTGTCTATCACTTGCTGCTTATGCTGTTTGGCATGCAAGTAGATGTATAGCTCACCAGGTTGACACCTCATTTTTAGGTATGCCTGGTGCTGCTCTTGGCTTGTCCTCCTGCACTCTTCATTGAACCAGGTAAGGTATGATTCCGTGAGGATGACTGTCAGGTTGTTGCTTGACTAGTCTCTGAGACAGCTCACCAAATTTTGGCACTAGCCCCCAGATGTTTGTAAGGAGGACTGTGCAGGGTCAACAGGGCTGAGATTGCCGTTTTCATGCTTGGGTCGATGCCGGGTGGTCCATCAGATTTCATTCCTTTTTTGAGACTTTGTAGCGGTTTGTTACAACGGAGTGGCTTGCTGGGCCATTTCAGAGGGCATTTAAGAGTCAACCACATTGCTGAGTCTACTCTCGATCATCAGACCAGGTAAGAATGACAGATTTCCTTCCCTAAAAGGACATTAGTGAACTAGATGGGTTTTTACAACAATCAACAATGGTTTCATGGTCATCATTAGACTTTTAATTCCAGATTTTTTATTGAATTCAAATTCCACCATCTGCCATGGCGGGATTTGAACCTGGGTCCCCAGAGCATTACCCTGAGTCTCTGGATTACTAGTCCAGCAACAATACCACTGCGTCATCACCTCCCCCTTAACATAGATGTATTTGCAATTACGCAAAGGAGGACTTCAGTGGCATGTAATCTAATCACTTTAAACAATGAACCTGGAATGACGGTTCCCCAGCTTGCTGTTACTATATTTGGTAACTGGCAAGGAGGTCATATGATGAACAAACTAACACTAGTGTTTAAAGAAACTGCTTTTCCAGGGTCAGAATTAGACAAGAAAGACTATGTGTGGGTAATAGTGAGGAGAGAACCCAGTCCCTCTCTTTCCTAGTCATTCTGCAAGCACATGACCTGCCTGTATTCTGACAAGTCAAACCCCACAGGCAGCATTTCCCTTTCTCTTTAAAATGTGCCTTTACAGTCACAGCACTTAAACAGTTAAATACTTGCTGAATCGATAAGCTGTATTTAAAAAAAGAACACCTGTTGCAGTCACCTGAGAGGTGGAAAAAGAGGGAGCCAGTCTACCAATCCTAACCTGGCCATAACAAAACTAATTCAAAACAGTACCTAAAGTGAATAAGACAGTTAAAAAAAAGCTATTGGAATACTGAGTTTTATGTCGAGGTTTAGAATAACGGTCAATATGTAATGATGAATCCATATAAAACTTTAGTAAGACCCCAGCTGTAGTATTGTCTGCAATTCAGAGTTCCACACTATAGAAAAGAAATGGAGACAATTGAGAGGTGCAGCACATATACACTGGAATCTGTATCTCCTCATACTAGTTAACATATGAAGGAAGGAAAAAAGGAAACTTGATGCCGTTCTTGATAGAAGAGAGGAGATAATGGGTGATTTTATGAAAGACACTTAAAGTTATTTGACAGAATTATTGACAGAAATGGACTCTTTCCAATGTTTCATGGATGTAGAAAAGGAGACATACAAGATTAAACGTGAAAGATAACAAAACATGGGCAAAACCCATGTTAAGAAACTAGAGAGTTGTGATTTGGTGACTGAAATGAAACCATGAAAATATTTAAGTATGTGTTAGTCAAGTGGCTAAAGAAAGGGGGACTGAGCAGCAGACCCCACTGGTTGTGGTATTGGGGCAAAACTATGTTTACAGGAACAGCAATGATTAAAAACAAATTTTGTTCAAGGTGCTTATTTATATTGTTAAACTATCAGAGTAAGGCCTGTGCATTAATCACTGCTCTCTTATCAAGTCCAATGGTGGGGTCAATAGGGAGGATGACCCATGTTTTCTGTGCCTCTAACAGGAACCAAGAATAAAGTCAGGCCATAGTCATTGGAGTCATGGCTTTTACTTGCTTCATGTTACATAGTGTTTACAGCACAGAACAGACCATTCAGCCCAACAGATCTATGCCAGTGCTTATGCTCCTTATGAGTCTCCTCCCAACCTTCTCACCTGATCAATGCATTCTTCTATTCCTTTCTCCCTCCTGTGACCTCTTTCCAGGTTAGAAAAAGTTCCTCCAAAATTCACTATTGGATTTATTAGTGACTATCTTATATTTATGGCCTCTAATTCTGGTCTCACAAGTGGAAACATCTCTACATCCACCATATCAAACCCATTGGATTAGTAATCCTTCCATCAACAGCATACTAGCAAAGCCACCTTTAAACTCCCTCAAAGCAATTTTAAAGCAAAAAAATACAAGATGGGAATGAAGAGCTAAACTAAGACGCAGATAATTCCTTTCAGAATACTGAGCATTGCATGGCCATAGACTTTACCATTGAGCCACAAAGATAATAAATGCAACATTAAGTTAGCATGCCAAGCATATGTTGGGAATGCTGGAAATCTGAACTAGAAATCAGATATTCAACAGCCCTGGCAGCATTGGTGGTGAAAGAAACAGAGTTCAATGACTTTTCATCGCACCCGGTCATCAGAGATGTCTGATGAAAAGTCATTAACCTGAAATCTTTGTTTCTCTCTCACTGATGGTGTCTTACCTATTAATTAGTGTAGGCACACAGAAAAAAAAGTACACACATAATTAAGGCACCAAAGTACAGACCCAGTAAATAATGTAAAATTCAGAACAAGAAATGAATAATGCAGTCATTTATTTTAGGTGTTTCAGCCAACATACACGACTCTATTTGTTCTCATGATTCACACAGGCTATTTGAATCTCAACATTAAGGTATATATTTATTCCTATGCCCTACTTTTAAGTCACCTTGCAGCTGAAAATAAATTAACACTGTGTGAACTTCCTCCATATAGAACAGCAATGGAATGAAAAGTTAAAAGAAAGCTGACATGCTACACTGGTGAATAGTACATGCTACACCCTGGGTAGACCAACACCACACAAAGCACAATGATTTGAGAAGGTGGCTCACCACTATCTTCAAAGGAATTAGGAATAGACAATAAGTGCTGGCATCCCAATAATGAATTAAAAACCTACCATAGAACCATAGAACACTACAGCACAGAAAACAGGCCATTCGGCCCTTCTAGTCTGTGCTGAAATATTATTCCGCTAGTCCCATTGTCCTGCACCTAGTCCATAACCCTCCAGACCTCTCCCATCCATGTATCTATCTAATTTATTCTTAAAACTTAAGAGTGAGCCTGCATTTACATCAGATGGTAGCTCGTTCCACACTCTCACCACTCTCTGAGTGAAGAAGTTCCCCCTAATGTTCCCCCTAAACCTTTCCCCTTTCACCCTAAAGCCATGTCCTCTCATGTTTATTTCTCCTAATCTAAGTGGAAAGAGCCTACTCGTATTTACTCTGTCTATAACCCTCATATTTTTGTAAACTTCTATCATATCTCCACTGCCAAGTTCATAAACAGCTGTCCCATGTATTTGTACAATTTCACATAAAAGACTTCAGTTACATGGAGAGACTAGCAACCAGGTTGTTTTCCTTAAAGCAGAGAAGATTAAAGGGAGACTTGAGGGAGTTGTGTGCTTGACGGAGATCAACGCTTTCTGAATGGTATATAATTAATAATTAATTTTTTCCAGCAGTCTTACACTGGAGGAAAAAAAATACTAAAACTTAAAGTTGGAAGTATATGGCATCACGTGATGTAGCAACTCCCTAGCTCTCGACCTGTTAACCTTTGCTTTACCTCACAGCTATCACACTGAGCACACCTATCATGTTACAGACAAGACGACAAATATTATGACACAGCCAATGGTAAATGCTGAGTTGTTCAAATCCCAGAAGGAAACTTAAAACAACTGTCATAGCCAATTTTTGCAATTTGTATGTTTCGAAATGCAGGCTTTGAATTCAGTTATAATAAGACCTCCGAGTCTCAAGAGGCTTTTATAAAAGTAAATTAAACATTTATTAATTAAAAGATTGTAAGCACATACATAAGTCTACAAATTACTACTATAATAACTCCTAAAAATACCCTGATTAATCTCAGTTACACCTCTGTTAAGGCAACAGTAAAATGCATAGATTTAAACAGACTCCTGACAAACCCTCTCAAGCCTTAAACAGACCCTCTGGACAGTCATATTCAAAATGAGTTTCTTTCAGTTCTGGATCCTTGCAGACAGTGGCTTGAGGCTTACAGGCTGGAGGCTTTCAATCTTAGAATCCCTCCTTTTTTAAAACCAACAGCCTTCTCTTCCTTTATACATATATTCCTCTTTGGATGCAAATTCTCATTTCATCACTAGGTTTTCTGAACTTTACTTCTTCTAACAATAAACCCCTTTCATAGCACCAATTTCATGAGTTGGAAAAATAAACACATGGTTTGGCTTCTTCTGGCTAGGTGTAATATTTCCCCATTCTTTTGAATGGTTTATTTAAGAATGAAAATTGCCCCCTTTTCACTTCACCCTGCAACTTCCCTATGTTTACCTAATTACCATTTCAACCCTACTTCTCTTCTATGCATCAAAGCCTCTAGACCAGCTGGCTTTAATCCAATTAAGACACACAGACAGACACCACCAGAACTCAATTTTAAAATAATTTCCAATAACATTATAGACATTGTTATATCTTCTTGACACAAGACCAATTTTTATCTTAACAGCTGTTTAAAATGAAATGTAGGGATGTTTCAGCTAATCTACTTACTTAATTGAATTACTGTCAGTCATCTCTTCTATTTCTAACTTAAGCAATTTAATTCTTAAGGAATCTCAATAGCTGACAAAATGCACTGAGGGGTGCACCCACTCATTGTTGGACAATCTGCACCTCGTCTTTGCAGGATCACTTTCAGTTGTCCATTCATCTGGAATATTAGAAAAGAATTGTCAGGGAAGTCTATGCTCACGGTATGCTGAAAAGCTGAGATGAGATAGATAGAATAGGACACAACTTGTATGGTGATACAAACACCTGCACAGACTAGTTGGGCTGAATGGCCTGTTTCTGTGTTGTATATTCTATGTAAAATCATGTAGGGCTTTGATAGAGTAAATAAGAAAAATCTGATTCTGGTGACAGAAGGGTCAGACCACTGGACACAGATTCAAGATAATTGTCAAAAGAACCAGTGGTGCAATGATGAAATAAATTTTTACATAGTAACTGGTGATCTAGAACCCGTCTGAAAGAGTGGTGGAAGCAAATTCAATAATAACTTCCAAAACCAAATTGGATAAATACTTGAGGGAGCTATGGGGAAAGCACATAGTAACTCTTTCGAGTTATCAACAGATTGCATGTAACTCTTTCGAGTACATTCACAGTTCTTGGTTTCCGGGAGTGGGACATGAACCCACAACCTTCTGATTCAAAGGCGAGGGTGCTATGAACTGAGCCACAGCTGACACCTCGAAAGCACACAGTAGTTGTAATAACTGGATAGATCTATAAACGAGCTGGCGTAATGGGCTGAATGACCTCATTCTGTGCTGAATGATGCTATGATTCGCAGAACTTTGAAGTACTGAATTCAAAAATATGGCAGCTCTGGATGACATGTTCAGCACTTCCTGGTTTCAGCTATTAAATATTTGAACAGAAGTCAACCCTCCCAATTTTCAATATTTTTATACCTTACATTAACATATGTCCGAAAGCATGGATGTTGCATTGGAAAGGATGGGGGCTCAAAGTGATAAATAAACCAGTAAATCAATTTTAGCACTTCAGTTGTACATTAAGTTTTATCATTAGCTACAGGGAATCTGGTGGACCACAGGATGAAAAAAAAACACCTGTCTGCAATATCACCCAAAGGAATGGACCAGGGAAATGGAGCTCATAACAGCAGTCGCATCATCCAGTGTTGGAAGGACTGAACATAATGTTCAATGCATTAGACAGATGATGACTGATCTATGTTTAAACTAAGCAGCATCATGAATACCATGAATTATTAAATCCTTAAGTTAATTAAAGTAAGTTCACAGTTTAAGAAATGCTGTGAATTTCTGCCTTCAGATCAGAGAAATCAACATGCAAACAACTCTCTTTGGTGGGTTGGATGTGTGATGGGTAGTAGACACAAAAGATATTTATATAATTGAACTTATGTACATAAAAACATTTCCTGCCCATTTCATGCAAGATATTGCCTTCATTGGATGGAAAAGTGTGCTTGCTTATTTTTCAGTTTTCCAAACATTAGGGGCAGAATTTTCTGTTCGACGTGTGGGGCCCTCCCCTGCGTGCCGATGCGTAAAGTGATGTGCGGTGATGTCGGGCGTGCGTCCTGACATCACTGCGCGTCATTCCAACCTTTCGTTCGGTGGGCGCGCGCCAGAGTCGGCTGTGCACCCGCCGAACTGTCAAAGGCCTGTTAAGGCTATTAATAAACTAATTAAACTGATTCTCAACACTGCCTGTCCAACCTTAAGGTTGGCGGGCAGACGAAGAGCCCAAGCGGCCTTCGCGTCTTGCATGAAACTTCATCCACGGGCGGGATGAGGTTTCATGAAGGTTTTATTAATTAAATTAAAAATTCTCTGACAATTCAAAACATGTCACATGAGGGGACATGTCTGAATTATTTTATTCTTTCATTTTTTGAAACTTTAAAACTGAACCTAATCTCCCTAAGGCAGCTCCATGACTCTGAGATTTCTGTGCTCCTTTGGGCACATACCTGAAAGAGCGCAGGCCCTGACTCTCCCTCCTCCCCCCGCCCGCACAGGTAGCACTGAGCGCTATGGGACGCGATTCATGTTGGGTGGGCCTTAATTGACCCGCCCACGTAAAATGGCGGCATGGAGACGATCACGGGCGGCGATTGTCTCTGCGCCCACTCCCAACCGGCCCACCTGACAGGGAGAAAATTCTCCCCTAGGTGCTGTTGCTGCTCCTTCAAACTGTGCCTCAAGTAATTTTCGCTGGCTCTGCAAACTCCTCCAGCCCCAGCACTCTTCGAGGTATGTGCGCTCCTCCAATTCTGGTTTCTTGCTTATTCCCAATTTTAATCACTTTACCACTGGTGGCTGTGACTTCAGCTGTCAAACCCCTAAGCTGGGAATTCCCTCCTTTAAGATGCTCTGTAAAACCTAACTCTTTGATCAATTCATCTGCCCTAAGATCTCCATATGTTGCATGGTGTCAAATTCTTTTTGATAATGCTCTTGTGAAGTACTTGACCTATTTTATTATGTTAAAGGTACCTTAAAAATACAAGTTCTTGTCATACTGTTGGTTAAGATTCACATTTTTTTGTTTACCATACAAGTTACATAATCATTCTTTTTTTAAAAGATTTACAGTCTCAGATCTCTCCTTTTGCCATCTTGGTTGCTAACCACTTCCCACCTCCAGGCTCCATTGGCTTCTTGCACTGCTGAGCCCTTTGCCATATCTTCACATCCATTTCCTGGCAAGTATTCCGGGCAGTTTTCTGCCAGAACATGGCTCTTCATGGCTTTCTGGACACTACCCACCCTACTGTGATTCTTTGTTTTTTAAAAAACAATATACATGGGATTCATGTCTGTTCTTACCCCATGAACCTCTACTTTCATCTCCACTCCCAATTCATGCCACCTTGAATTTCAACCTCTATGGAGCTGCTCATTTGTCTAGTTTCCTGATACAAACTAGGAAACCAACAGTTTACGACTGCTTGCCGCAGAGGAAAAGCATTATAGTACCATAACTAAAAAGGTGTGGTAATCTGAGGTGCAATACACCATTAAGAGAATGTGAACAGATTGACCACGTGACTGTTTTACCCAATTGTTGTGTGGCACGGGCTACAATGTTAAGGCGTAGTTTAGAGTAGGGTCTGGTTAGAGAAGCACGCATCGTGTTAGTGTTCTGTTATCTGTGTAAGTAAACAGCATGTGCTTCATCTTATCTTGGTCTCTGTGTCTGCAGTATATTGTACCGTGTATGTGAGCAAAGCAGTCCAACAGAAGAACATAACAACTGGTGATGAGGCAAAACATGACCGGTCAACAACACCAAGGAAAGCAATGAAAATTCCACTGAAGTGAATCAGCTATGCCTTGCAGGCTGATTGTAAGTACAGCCTTCACCATAGTCGTTGAAGTTATCTCCCTCCAGTATGCCTCTCTGGAGTTTGACTGCATCAAACCGCTTAATCAGGATAGGTTAACCACTGATGACTGGTCAGATTATATTGAATGCCTTGCATTCTTCCTTTTGGCCAATGACATATCAGGGGAGAAGAGGCGGGCGATCCTCTTATCAAGATGTGGCAGTAAAACAGAAGGCCCAATTCGTAGTTTAACAGCATCCAACGACCCAGATTCCAAGAGTTTTGATGTAAAGCTCCTGCGTAAAGCCACTTTCAGCCGAAACGCCTCGGTAGCAACACAGCGTTTTAAATTCAATTTGAGGTGTCGTCCCCCTAGCGAGACAGTCGCTTGTTATGTAACAGCCCTATAACTGACAGAGCACTGAGTTCGAATGTTGATTAATGACATGTTAAGAGACCAATTAGTATGTGGGATTAACGAAGATGCCATTCAAAAAAAGGCTGTTGTGAGAAACGAGTTTAGACTTCAGCAAGGCACTGGAGTTGATGCTCACAATGGAAAGTGCAGTCAGGAATTCAGAAGCAATCAAGGGAGCACGAAATGGCACCATCCTTCGTGTCGGGAGGGAAACACCAGTTAGGAATGGCGCGGAAGCGCAGGGCTCCGTGGAAAGGTGGGAATCGGCCACCATTAACAGACCAGCAAAAAGCAATGGTTTAACAGATAAAGCTCACATTAATAATGGTAGAAATGGAACCAGACAGCCTGTAAACAAACAATTTAAAAGAGCTGAGTATTTCTACTGCCATCGCAATGGGCACATTATGCGATATTGCAAAGACAGATTGAGACAAAATTTTAAACAAAAAGGTAGAAACGTGAAATGCACCTAAATAGACGAACCAGAAGAAACTGAGTGAGATATTTACTCACTACACAACTTAAAAATGGGTAAAACAGAGCCAGAGGCAATCTACGTGACAGTGGAAGTCAAGGGAAAACCTATCCTAATGGAGGTGGACACAGGGGCATCCAAGAGTTATGGAGAACATACATTCAAATATCTGAATGCAGGAGGCCACTCACTAAATCTGGAAAATTCAGATGCTAAATTAAAGATGCTTACTGGCGAAGATATACGAGTAAGAGTTATATGCAAGGTTCCAGTACAGTATGGGAGCCAGTCTGCTAATCTACCCATAATAGTGATAGCAGGCAGAGGACTGAGTCTCCTCGGAAGAAACTGGTTAAGAGAGATTAATCTTGAGAGACTACTGAGATCTCAATCAGAAGCAGGAAATGTTACTGTTTGGAAAAAGGGGCACGTAAAGACTCAACAAAAGGAACTCGTAGAGGTGACGCTTCAGGACAGAGTTCGAGTTGAAGTCAGTAACCTCCAAAAAAAAAAAATGAAAACCTGCTGAAGGACTTTCGCATATTGCAAGATTCCCTCAGGTCCTAATTTGTACTACTGAAAAAAGGTATGAGGAGGAACAAAAAGAATTCAGCATATCTCTGGCCGAGATGAAGAATAAATTAGCCGAGAAAACACAATTCTCAAGGAAACTAACAAATATAAAAAAGAAATGGAAGAGCTGAAGAGTCACCTATGTGAAAGCCAAGAAGCGTTAAAAATAGAGACCCCTGAGTTTTCAAAAGGAGCTGACAGATGAGGAAATGCTGGAAGACTCAACCACTGAGCTCATGCTGAGCTCATACCTGAGCCTAGTCTGGCCAATAGGGTAATTGAAAAGAAGGCCGAGATTAAGGTCTGTGCTGCCAAGAAGAAACCAGTCAAAAGAAGACACGGAGAAAGAAAAAGAGGAATTACCAACAAGGCCCCCCAATTTTTTTTTCACACAACAGGAAGCTGATCATAATATAAAAGCAAAATACTGCGGATGCTGGAAATCTAGAACAAAAACAAAAATACCTGGAAAAACTCAGCAGGTCTGACAGCATCTGCGGAGAGGGATGCAGTTGACGTTTCGAGTCCGTATGACCCTTCATCAGAACTAAGACATATAGAAGTGAGATGAAATATAAGCTGGTAGAAGGGGGTGGGACAGGAGAGCTTGATAGGGGGCCAGTGATGGGTGGAGGCCAAGAAGAGACTGCCAAAGATGTCATAGACAAAAGAACAAAGGGGTGTTGATGGTGGTGATATTATCTAAAGGATGTGCTAATGGGGACATTAAGGGAAGCAAGCTAGTGGCAGATGGCCCTAGTGCGGGTGAGGTTGGGGAAAGGATAGAAATGGGCTAAAAAGGCGGAGATGAAACAATAGATCGAAATAAATTTTTTTAAAGGAGGGAAAAGAAAAAAATATAGTTGTAATAAAATTATAAATTATTGGAAAAAGGGGGATTGGAAAGGGGGTGGGGATGGAGGAGAGAGAGTTCATGATCTGAAATTGTTGAACTCAATATTAAGTTCGGAAGACTGCAAAGTGCCTAAATCGGAAGATGAGGTGCTGTTCCTCCAGTTTGCATTGAGCTTCACTGGAACATTGCAGCAGGCGAAGGACGGACATGTGGGCATGGGAGCAGGGTGGTGTGTTGAAATGGCAAGCGACAGGGAGGTCTGGGTCATGCTTGTGGACAGACCAAAGGTGTTCCGCAAAGTGGTCACCCAGTCTGCATTTGGTCTCTCCAATATACAGGAGACTGTATTGGGAGCAACGAATGCAGTAGACTAAATTGAGGGAAGTGCAAGTGAAATGCTACTTCACTTGAAAGGAGTGTTTGGGCCCTTGGACGGCGAGGAGAGGGGAAGTAAAGGGGCAGGTGTTGCATCTTCTGCGGTTTCATGGGAAGGTGCCGTGGGAGGGGGTTGAGGTGTAGGGGGTGACGGAGGAGTGGACCAGGGTGTCACGGAGGGAATGATCCCTATGGAATGCCGCCGGTGGGGGGGGTGAAGGGAAGATGTTTTTGGTGGTGGCATCATGCTGGGGTTGGCAGAAATGGCGGAGGATGATCCTTTGAATGCGGAGGCTGGCGGGGTGATAAGTGAGGACAAGGGGGACCCTATCATGTTTCTGGGAGGGAGAAGAAGGTGTGAGGGTGGATGTGCGGGAGATGGGCCGGACACGGTTGAGGGCCCCGTCAATCACCGTGGGTGGAAAACCTCGGTTAATGAAGAAGGAGGACATGTCAGAGGAACTGTAAGTGGCATCATCAGAACAGATGCGACGGAGGCGAAGGAACTGAGAGAATGGGATGGACTCCTTACAGGAAGCGGGGTGTGAGAAGCTGTAGTCGAGGTAGCTGTGAGAGTCAGTAGGCTTGTAATGGATATTGGTGGACAGTCTATCACCAGAAATTGAGACAGAGAGGTCAAGGAAGGAGAGGGAAGAGTCAGTGGGGGTTGTCTATAGGCCCCCCAAACACTAATGGAGATGCAAGGGAAGACATTAAGTAGGAAATTAGAGACACATGCAATAAGGGTACAACTGTAATCATGGGTGACTTTAATCTATAGATTGGACAAACTAAACTAGCAATAATACTGTGGAAGAGGACTTTCTGGAGTGTGTGCGTGATGGTTTTTTTAGACCAATACGTTGAGGAACCAACTAGAGAGCAGGCTATCCTAGACTGGGTATTGTACAATGAGTGTGGGGTCCCTTGAGGAAGAGCAATCATAAAATGATAGAACTGTTCATTGGGATGGAGAGTGAAGAAGTTGAATCCGATTCTAGGGTCCTGAATGTAAATAAAGGGAACTACAAGGGTATGAGGCGCAAGTTGGCAATGATGGATTGGGGAACCTTACGAAAAGAGTTGATGGTGGATAGGCAACGGCCAATATTTAAGGAACATATGCATGAATTACAACAATTACTCATTCCTGTCTAGCGCAAAAAATTAAATAGGAAAGGTGGCTCAACCATGAATTACAAAAGAAATTAGGGATAGTATTAGATCCAAAGAGGAGACATATAAAATTGCCAGAAAAAGCAGCAAGCATGAGGATTGGGAGCAGTTTAGAATTCAGCAAAAGTGTACAAAAAAATTGATCAAGAGAGGAAAATGGAGTGTGAAAGTAAACATGCAGGGAACATAAAAACTGACTGTAAAAGATTCTATAAATATATGAAGAGAAAAAGATAAGCTAAGACAAATATAGGTCCCTTACAGTCAGAAACGGGAGAATTATAATGGGGAGCAAAGAAATGGCAGAAGAATTGAACACATATTTTGGTTCTTTCTTCACAAAAGAGGACACAAATAATTTCCCAAAAATGTTAGGGAACCAAGGGTCTAGTGAGAGGGAGGAATTGAAGAAAATCAGTATTAGTAAAAAAATGGTGCTAGAGAAATTAATGGAGTTAAAGGCTGAAAAATCCCCAGGGCCTGATAATCTACATCCCAGAGTACTGAAGGAAGTGATCCTGGAAATATTGGATGCATTAGTGGTCATCTTCCAAAATTCTATAGACTTTGGAGCAGTTCCTACAGATTGGAGGGTGGCAAATGAAACCCCACTATTTAAAAAAGGAGGGAGAGAAAAAATAGAGAATTATAGACCAGTTAGCTTAACATCAGTAGTGGGGAAAATGCTAGAGTCTATTATAAAAGACGTGATAACAGAACACTTGGAAAGCATTAAAGAGATTAGACAAAGTCAGCATGGGTTTATGAAAGGGAAATCATACTTAGCTAATCTGGAGTTTTTTTGAGGATGTAACTAGTAGAATAGATGAGGGCGAATCAGTGGATGTGGTGTATTTGGATTTCAAGAAGGCTTTTGCTAAGGTCCCACCTAAGAGGCTAGTGGGCAAAATTAAAGCACATGGGATTCCAGGTAATATAACAGATTGAGAATTGGTTGACAGACCGGAAACAGAGTGGGGATGAATGCGTCTTTTTCTGGATGGCAGGCAGTGACTTGTGGTGTACCACAGGGGCTTGGGCCCCAGTTATTCATGATATATATAAATGCTTTGGATGAGGGAACCAAATACAATATTTCCAAGTTTGCTGATGACACAAAACTGGGCGGGGTTGTGAGTTGTGAGGAGGATGCAAGGAGGCTTCAGGGCAATTTAGACAAGTTGTGTGTGTGTGGGCAAACACATGGCAGATGCAATATAACGTGGATAAATGCGAAGTTATACGCTTCAGTGTGAAAAACAGAAAGGCAGAGTATTATTTAAATGGTGATATATTGGGAAATGTGGATGTACAAAGGGATCTGGGTGTCCTTGTAGACCAGTCAATGAAAGTAAATAGACAGGTGGAGTAAGCAATTAGGAAGGCAAATGGTATGTTGGCCTTTATTGCAAAAGGATTTGAGTTCAGAAGTAGGGATGTCTTACTGCAGTTACACAAGGCCTTGATGAGACCACACCTGGAGTATTGCATGCAGTTTTGGTCTCCCTACCAAAGAAAGGATATACTTGCCATAGGGGGAGTGCAGCGAATGTTCACTAGACTGATACTGGGGATGGCAGGACTGTTGTATGAGGAGAGATTGGTTTGACTGGGCCTGTATTCACTAGAGTTTCAAAGAATGAGAGGGGATCTGATTGAAACGTATAAAATTCTAACAGGGCTAGACAGACTAGATGCAGGGAGGATGTTTCCCCTGATTGGGGAGTCTAGAATCAGGGGCCACAGTCTCAGGATACGGGGCAAGCCATTTAGGACTGAGATGAGGAAATATTTCTTCACTCAGAGGATGGTCAACCTGTGGAATTCTCTACTGCAGAAGGCTGTGGAGGCCGGGTCACTAAGTTTATTCAAGAAATAAATTGATTATTTTTTTTTTGGTATTGGGGGCATCAACTGGTATGGAGAGAAAGCAGGAATATGGTGTTGAGATAGAGGATCAGCCATGATCATATTGAATGGTGGAGCAGGCTCATAGGGACCGAACAGCCAATTCCTGCTCCTAGTTTCTATGTTTCCTAGCACATTATCTCCTATTTTTCTACTGTTAATTCTAACATCCACAGACCAGATTGGGGAATTGTGCATGGCTCAATTTGATTGTTTGAGTACCAAAATATAGCATAACCAAAACTTGAACTCTGCACTGCCTGTTTTCAACAGGATGATCAATTTACACATTCCAGGCAGAATGTTTGTACACCAGAGAACACAAAGTTGCCCAGAGCCATATCAATGTTGTGTCAATAGTCTTACAAAAGTATAATAATTTTCATAATATTTTTCTGGTTTTTGTAAAGTAGGTTTATGGGTGGGAGTGTAGATGGTTCTGTGTGATTTAATTACATTTGGAGTCAAGTAGACTGCAAGCTTGAAATTATCAAAAGAAGCTAGGTGTAGAAATGTACTTGAAATGCTAATAAGTAAACATGGATGCTATCTTAGCATGTAAGGTGTGAAGGGTATTTGCATTTTTAGGTAAGCGAAGGGATTGTTTGGATTTCAAAAGAATGTTAGTATGTTTACAACTAGCAGATAAGCAAGGCTAAGCAGCATGTTTATTTTTCCCCAAAGATTACTGGCAATATTAGCAACATGAAAGCTTTTATATCATGGGAAAGATACAGTTCCAAGGACATATGGAACAATGGAATTTACATACTAAAGAAAGAGAAACATATATAAAGGAAAATGAAAGGCTATGTTGGGAGCCATGAAAGATCTAATAGGAGTATGTGAAACAGCCTTGAAGAAGCCTCCAGCCATTTGTGCATAAGTCTGTTGTGGCCAGTAACTAAAGTTGAAGAAAGTCATTTGGAATTCCACTGTCAAGTGGGTACTGTTAACATTTTTTAAAATCTAAAATCTATCTTGGGCTGTTGCCTTAAAGGGGATGTGTAACTGGGAGTCAGTTTAATTAGGAATTTTAGGAGTTGTTATAGTATTAAGTAATTGTAGTCTTATGTATGTGCTTGAAATCTTTTTTGTTAATAAATATTTTAACAATTTTTAAAATCTCTAAAGGTCTTAGTGGACTCATTACTTCTGAAGTCAGTGCATACATCTTCTTGTAATAAATACACATTGCAAAACTGTTGTGGTAGCATAACTGAGTTTCCTTTGTGGATTTGGTTCACCTGGCACATCATAACAATAGAAACAGAAAATATAAGACACAGAAAGCAGTCATTCAGCCCATCTTGTCCCTGCCAGCTGAAATAAACTAACCATCCTCTTCCTTTTCTAGATAGCATCCTCAATTATTTGAGGGTCACTGAGCCATGGCTTACGCCATGATTTTACCATGTGGCAGGACAAGGGGACAGGCCCTAAGTATACCAAAGCCAGAAATGAGGTCAAACTCTGTGCTATTGGTGTAATCCTGAACCACACGCTAACCACCTAGCCAACAAAGCTAACCAGCATCCCCATTCATCCCAATTACACTTTTCAGCTCTTGGTCCATAACCCAGTAGGTTCCAGCACTTTAAATTCATATCGAAGTGTTTAAATGTGCTGAGGGTTTCTGCCTCTACCACCCTTTCAGGCAGTGAGTTCCAAACCCCCATCCTCCTTTAAGGGAGTGGATTTCTTTTTCCTCAAATCTTTTTTCCAATTACTTTAAACTCATGTTCCACTGGCTTCCGATGCAATATACTTCTTGCACATTGTTCCAAATTTACCAATTCAAGTGACTCTGACTAGTGACAGACTGAACTGCCACTCCTGAAGCCTAGTGTTGTCCAGCTCAAAATGTTTTTGCTGGACACAATTTAAGTTTGGAAGGATTAAAAACATCTAAGAAAATGTGAATGATTTTTAACTGTTTAATTAGACACAGTTCAAAAAATTCCATTACGCAATCATATGGATAGTCTTGCGTAGTCTTTAGTATTTGAAGCAGGATATCTTCAATGTCTGCATTGAAAATGTCAGCCGATGTTTGAACTGACTTCACAATCTTAACTTTATCTCCTGCATCCTGATCAATTTCCCAGACTACTTGCCAATCAGGAACCAGATGCACCAATGACCTCAGTTTCTTGACCATGTTAACAGACACAGAGTGACAGTGGTTAGCGAGCCAAGTTGTGGTACATTCTGTACTACACCCTGCAGCAGGGATGAGCAGTAAAGGAAAACAAAGTGATGGCCAGCTCAACGCAAGAGGCTAGAAGAAGATTTCGCATCACCTTGTGGAGGCAGGACATGAAATTGGACATAAGCATATATACTTCCTTCCTGCTCCTTCTGCCATCCTGATTAATCAGCAAAACACACTTTATGGATAAAATCAGGTAAACTTTTTCACTATACATGCCAAGTCATTCTTGACTCAAGGACAACTGGGATGGGCAATAAATGCTGGCCTTGCCAGCAATGCCCAAATTGCAAGGACGAATAAAAAATTAAACTGACATTTGACACTTCCAACACAGTCTACTCTGAACTGCCTCACCCCAATGACACAATATGATTTTCATCGCTCCACCATTGGCAGCCATGCCTTCAGCCGCCTAGGCCCTAAGCTCTGGAATTTCTTTTTCTAAAACACTCCACCTCGCTCTCCTCTTTTAATACACTTCTTAAAACCTGCCTCTTTGACCAAGTTTTTAGTCATCTATCCTGATGCCGTTAGGCACCTAAGTGTCAAATTTTGATTGAAAATACTGAAGCTCTACTATGTTAAAAGATGGTATATAAAAGCGAGTTGTTGTTGTATAAGGATCTGGCATAGAAAGGGTTAAGGTGGGACCGGGTACAGTGCTGCTCACAATGTGATGTAAAGGAACACATGACCCAAGTCTAGGGGGCAGTCTTGTACTGGACAGAGACATGTGTAGAGGCAAGCATGGAGACAGCTCCTGGCTTAGACTTTATATTGTATATATTTATGGAGTTATTAGTAGTTAATAAATACTTACTGTTAAACGAATAAGGCTCAGAACCTCTTCATGAGACCTACCGAACTACACACATCTTACGACATGGTAGCAGCTATCGGAAAAACCCAGAGCCTTACAGAAGCTTGAGAAGAAATTTAAAACCTAGAAGATTGAAAAAGCAACACTCTGACCTGATGAAAAGCACCAGAAGCGAAGGTGCAGAAGGAAATCACCAGAGAAAAGCTCCAAAGTAGGACTGGAAACAAAAGGCAGAAATAAAACTCCACACTGCAGCAGACTCCAGTGAATCCCTTGGAAGTCCAGCTTAAATACCCAAAGAATGCACAGTCAGAAGACCTAGGGGGGGCGAGCTTAAAAAACTTGGGAAGAACAAGTTTTAAAAAGCTTTCAAGTCAGCAGTCAGAATTGCAATTTTAAAATGCACTGCGATCAGCCCAAGTTCCAAGTCAGTGCCTGACCACGTGACATCCAAGCTCACTCTGAATGAAAAAAGTAAAGAAAAAAAATTGGCACTTTAAACCCCAGTAAAAAATGGGAATCAATGGTTTCAAGGCCCGAGAACCTTCACATATTGCAGGAAAGACCCAGAATAGCCGATCCAGTGAGTTGTTGCTGAAAATTTAAAACACAGAAATTGTGAACACATTACTGCGGGGGCCTGGAAAAACCAACAAACATGGGCAACCTTACTGAGAAGTGTATGGCAGCACCAAATCTGTACGCACTTAATTTCAAATGACCATAGATCAAAAATCTACTTTATCAGACCAGTTTGGACTCATTCAAAGGGCTAGTCAAAACATCGGGGACATTGGAAAAAGAGATTCCTTAGATAAACGATTGCTTCAGTTTAGACAAAAAGACAGAAGCACAACTGGTTAAACACACTGCTTTATTCGGTAGGTCCAATAGCCAATGATATAATAGCGAGACAAGGAATCAATGAATCTTCAGCAAAATTTGACGAAGTTTTAAAATCATTTGACACTTATTTTAATCTAAGTAGTAACAAAGGTCCTTGAAAGGGCAAAGTTTAACAAACATGTCCAACAGTCAGGAGAACCTGTTGACTCCTTCATTAATGAGCTGTACAGAATGGATGAAGGTTGTGACTGCGGTGACCGGAAATCAGAGCTAATCAGGGACAGAACTGTTGTCGTGGAGTGGCGAACGATGCACTCCCAGACATGCTTCAAGCTAAGGACGATCTGATCCTTGAAAAGGCCAATCAGATTGTCAGGCAATCTGAAATCTGTTCACAGCACAGATCCATCTTAAGGGATGGAAGCAAGCCTTGGTGCAGAGTAACCCCCCACTGTCCAGCTGGTAAAACAGCAGAGGAACAGGGACACTCCAGGCCAACAAAGCAATACCCTAACCGACCATGCCAGTGCTGTGGAGCCAAGCGACCACACAGGTGTGCTCAATGTCTAGCAATCTCAGCACAGTGTTTTAATTGCAACCACATGGGACACTTCAGAAAGCTATGCAAAACTAAAACAACTAGACGTACTGGTGATTCCAAGACAAATCACGAGGTTGAGGTACCACACCAAGGGGAAACATAACCATGCTTCTTGGGCAAGGTCAAAGATCAGGGACTTTTGTTCTGGAATGCAGACATCTCGGTTAATGGTCATCTCACAAGCTTTAAATTGGACATGGGAGCCAGAGTTACAGTCTTCTCTAAGAAGGAACCATGGCCGAGACACCTCTGGCTACAAACGACAGGCACACCACTCTATGGGCCCTGAGGAATCAGACATCCAGTTATAGGCCTGATTCTGGAACCATTAAGGTAAGGTAGCAAACAAATCATGTTCATCATCTGTAACCAGTCTTTTTCTCTTCTGAAGAGAGATGCCCGTGTTGTCCTGAACGTTCTTAAAACGGCAGATGACGTCAAAACAATGTCTGTCGTCAATTACACAGAACTGCAAGTTCCCGAAAGCCCCAACAGAAAAGATACTCTCGACTGGGACTTCAGCTCTGAATTGTCTTCACTGTTTGGAAAGCTGGTTTGTCCATTCTCGCTTTGTTGGTCAAACCAACCAACCACTCAGATGGCTATCATGACCTCGAGTGGAAGACAGTCAAGAGATGAACCAGCAGCAAGAAGAGCCTTACCCTCCGGCTCCAACATCTGTTGGTAAGACACCTAAAGACACCATAACACACATGCTACAACCTCTGGCCAGTACAACCAGTAGGCAGATGATGTTGGAACAGAGAAACAGCCATCTACTGATCACAGCACACCTCAGGGGGGCAATGAAGCAGGCCGCTGTTGCACTGAAAAGGTGGGCCCATTGGTAAATGACAACCACACTATAGGAAGAGACATCTTTCATCCCAACGAGCATCATGCCGAACCGCACAGAGGAAGAAAAACAGAATGGGCACTATTGATGAGCTGCGGGTTCGTTCTACCCGTAAGGAATGGGATAAATCAATGACCATTGACAACTCCAGATGGGGAGTTGAGAAGGAGCAGTTCAACTCCCAAGAATGGGAGAAGAGAATTAAGATCAACCAACCAAATGCCACAATGACCATATCCAAAACAACCTCCTATTCATCAAGGTTTACTGAATACAATGGAGTCTACCACTCTTCCAACTGTTGTAAAGACAAGATATGGAAGAATTATAAAGCTTCCAGACAGCTTGAACCTGTAAACACAGATACTTGAGTGGGGGAGAGGAGCAAAGGATAGGAGAACTAATGCAAATATGTTGAGGGGTCGTCAGTGCTATCAAGCAGACTTGCTGAGCAATAACCTGCTCACTGACGTTCAGTTTGAGTTCTGCCAGGGTCACTCAGCTCCTGACCTCATTACAGCCTTGGTTCAAACATGGACAAAAGAGTTGAACTCCAGGAGGTGAAGTGAGGGCGACTGCCCTTGATATCAAGGCAGCATTTGGTCAAATGTGGCATCAAAGTATCCTAGCAAAATTGGAATCAGTGGGAATCAAGGGGGAAAATTCTCCGCTGGAGTCATATCTAGTACGAAGGAAGATGGTTGTAGTTGGTGAAGGTCAACCATCTCAGTTCCAGGAATCGCTGCAGTAGTTCCTCAAGTTAGTATCCTAGGCCCAACCGTCTTCAGCTGCTTCATCAATAACCTTCCTTCCAACATATCGTCAGAAGTGTGAATGTTCACTGATGATTTCATAATGTATAGCCCCATTCGCAACTCCTCAGATACTAAAGCAGTCCATGTCCAAACACAGCAAGACCTGGACAATACCCAGGCTTGGGCTGACAAGCGGCAAATTACATTCACACCACACATGTGCCAGGCTTAGACCATCTCCAACAAGACAGAATCTAACCATCACCCCAAGACCTTCGGTCTGTCCGCAAGCATTACCCAGACCTCCCTGTCGCTTGCCATTTCAACGCTCCACCCTGCTCTAATGCCCACATGTCCGTCCTTGGCTTGCTGTATTGTTCCAGTAAAGCTCAACGCAAACTGGAGGAACAGCACCTCATCTTCCGACTAGGCACTTCACAGCCTTCCGGACTGAATATTGAGTTCAACAATTTTAGATCATGAACTCTCTCCTCCAACCCCACCTCCTTTCCTTTCTTCCCCCTCCTTTTTGTTTTTCCAATAATTTATATAGATTTTTCTTTTCCCACCTATTTCCATTATTTTTAAATGTATTTCCATCCATTGTTTTATCTCTACCTTTTAGCCTTTTCAGTATTCCTTCACCCCACCCCACCCCCACTAGGGCTATCTGTACCTTGCTTGTCCTGCTTTCTACCCTTAATTATCACATTCCTTAGATAATATCAGCACCTTCAACACCTCTTTGTCCTTTTGTCTGTGACATCTTTTGGTTATCTCCACCTATCACTGGCCCTCTAACCAGCTCTACCTGTCCCACCCACCCTTAAACCAGCCTATATTTCACCTCTCTTCTATTTTTACTTAGTTCTGTTGAAGGGTCATTCGGACTCGAAACGTTAACTGTGTTCTTCTCCACAATGCTGCCAGACCTGCTGAGTTTTTCCAGGTATTTTTGTTTTTGTTTTGGATTTCCAGCATCCGCAATATTTTGCTTTTACCCCATGACATTCAATGGCACTACCATTGATGAACCCCACTATCAACATCCTGGGGGTTAACATTAAACAGAAACTGAACTGGATTAGCCATATAAATACGGTGGCTATAAAAGCAGATCAGAGACTGGGAATCCTGTGCTGAGAATGATGACCCCTTCCATTACTTTACTGATGATCAAGAGTGCACGATGGTGTGGTAATTGATTGGGTTGGATTTGTCCTGCTTTTTGTGTGCAGTACATATCTGGGCAATTTTCCACATTGCTGGGTTGATGCCAATGTTGTAGCTGGAGTGGAACAGCTTGGCTAGGTGCACAGGAAGTTATGGAGCACAAGTCTTCAATACTATCGCCAGAATGTTGGCAGGGCCCATAGCCTTTGCACTATCCAGTGCCTTCAGTCGTTTCTTGATATCACGTGGAATGAATCCAATTGGCTGAAGACAGGGATTTGTGATGCTGAGGACCTCCGGAGGAGGCTGAGATGGATCATTCGCTTGATATTTCTGACTGAAAATTGCTGCAAATGCTTCAGCCTTACCTTCTGCACTGATGTGCTAGGCTCCTCCATCATTGATGATGGGATATTTGCAGCACCACCTCATCCACTAAATTGTTTAATTGTCCACCACCATTCATGACTGGATGTGGCAGGGCTGCACAGCGTAGATCTGATCCATTGATTGTGCAATTGCTTATCCCTGTCTATCACTTGCTGCTTATGCTGTTTGGTATGCAAGTAGTCCTGTGTTGTAGCTTCACCAGGTTACCATCTCATTTATAGCAGCTGGTGCAGCTCCTGGCGCACCCGCCTGCACTCTTCATTGAGCCAGGGTTGATCCCCTGGCTTGATGGTGATGGCAGAGTGGGGGATATGCCAGGCCATGACCTTACAACTTGTGGTTGAGTACAATTCTGCTGCTGCAGAAGGCCCACAGCGCCTCATGGTTTCCCAGTCTTGAGTTGCTAGATCTGTTCAAAATCTATCCCATTTAGTGCAGTGGTAGTGCCGCACAACACGATGGAGGGTATCCTCAAAGTGAAGATGGGGTTTCGTCTCCAGAAGGACTGTGCGGTGGTTACTACTACCGATACTGTCATGGGCCGATGCAACTGTGGCAGGAAGGTCGATGAGGATGAGGTCAAATACGTTTTTCCCTCTTGTTGGTTCGCTAACCTCTTGCTGCAAACCCAATCTAACAGCTATGTCCTTTAGGGCTCAGCCAGCTCGGTCTGTAGTGGTGCTACTGAGCCACTTCTGGTGATGGAATTGAAGACCCCCATCCAGAGTACATTCTGTGCACCTGCCACCCTCAGTGCTTCCTCCCGTGGAGTACTGATTCATTAGCTAAGGGGGGCGGGGGGCAGTGGTGGCGGTACATGGTAATCAGCAGGTTTCCTTGCCCATGTTTGACCTGATGCCATGAGACTTCATGGGGTCCACAGTCATGTTGAGGACTCAGGACGACTCCCTCCTGATTTTAAAGCACTGTGCTGCCACCTCTGCTGCTGTCCTGCTGTTGGAACAGGACATACCCCAGGTACCACCATCACCATTCCCTGGTTATGATCTGTAAGGTATGATTCCATGAGTATGACTATGTCTTGACTAGTCTGTGAGGCAGCTCTCCCAATTTTGGTTAGTAAGTCAGTAAGGAGCACTTTGCAGGGTCGACAAGGCTGAGTTTGCTGTTGTCATTTCCAGTGCCTAGCATGGTCTGTCTGGTTCCATTCCTTTTAGTCTTTTTAGTGGTTTGATACAACTGAGTGGCTTGCTAGGCAATTTTAGAGGGCAGAAATAGGCAGTTAAGAGTCATCCACATTGCTGTGGGTCTGGAGTCACATGTAGATCAGACCAGGCAAGGACAACAGATTTCCTTCCCTAAGGATATTAGTGAGCCAGATGGGTTTTTCCAACAATCGACAATGTTTTCATGGTCATCATTAGACTTTTAATTCCAGATTTTTATTGAATTCAAATTTCACCATCTACCGTGGTGGGATTCGAACCCCATTCCCCAGAGCATTACCCTGGGTCTCTTGATTACTAGTCCAGCGACAATACCACCACGCCACCCCCAAAGTCCTGGAACTTCCTCCCTAACAGGACTGTGGGTGTACCTGCACCACATGGATTGCAGCAGTTCAAGAAGGCAACTCACCACCACCTTGAAGGACATTTTAGGGATGGCCTAACCAACAATGCCTACATCCCATGAAGGAATAAAAAGTAAAATAGGAATGCATTGTAAATACGTTGGATAAAGACTTGGGGGGAGCTGTAATATAAGGGTATGACATAGAAAGGGTTAAGGTGGGACTGGGTACAGTACCACCCAGTGTAATGTAAAGGGACAGATGACCTGACTCTAGAGGGCAGTCTTGTACTGGATAGAGATGCGTGTTGAAGCAAGCATGAAGACAGCTCCTAACTTAGACCGTATACTGTATATATGTATATGGTTATGAGTTACTAAACCCTTACTGTTAAACTATATAAGATTCAGAACCTTGTCACAAGACCTACTGAACTACACACATCTTATAACAGTTGTCATTGTTATACTTGCAAACTTGGTGGATAGGCAGTTGCCCGAGATGTGACGATATCCAGCATTAAAACGCAT
Organism: Cetorhinus maximus; assembly: GCF_964194155.1. Classification (NCBI taxonomy): domain Eukaryota; kingdom Metazoa; phylum Chordata; class Chondrichthyes; order Lamniformes; family Cetorhinidae; genus Cetorhinus; species Cetorhinus maximus. The sequence goes on from NC_135890.1 coordinate 109,305,486, forward strand.
ACAGGAGACCATTCCTTAACCCCAGGAAATCCATCAGGCCAGTAGCAGATGTTCCTGGCAGTCATGTTCCCAGCTTATATGCCAGTATTATAGGTCTATAGATTTTCAAGGCCAGTCCATCTTTCTGATATTGCACACACTGGCCTGTATTCTATTATAAAATGAACATTTATTCCCTGAGAAGTCACAAGGTAGAACATATGTTTAATAACAAATTTTGTAGGATTGTATAGAATACAGAAAACTTAATAACAAAACAGCTGTTTCAATATTTCTCATACTTATTTCAAAGGATTTTGAATAAGCTTGCCTCCACAAACATACTTCATACAGCTGATGGTAGTGGCAGAAGCAACAGGAACATTAAGGGATTTATAGGCAATGAAGGAGGCTATTCAGCTGATTGGGACTATGCCAACTTTTTGAAAGAGCTATCAATTAGTCCCACTCCATGTCTCTCACCCTTAAGCCATGCACATTTTTCCTTTTCAAGTATTTATCCAATTCCCCTTTTGAAATTTACTGTTGAAAGTGCTTCCACCATCCTTTCAGGCAGTGCATTCCAGATCATAACAACTCCGAATAAAAAATTCTCATCTCTTTTGGTTCTTTTGCTAATTACCTTAAAGCTGTCCTCTGATTAAAAAGCCTTCCTGCCAGTGGCAACAGTTTCTCCTTATTTACTCTTGCAAAACCCTTGATTATTGTGAGGGAAAAAATTAATGTCAAAAATTTTCATTTTAACTAAACCCTTGTCTTGACTGGGCCAACTAGTGCAACTAATTTGTGGGATGGAGAGGAAGTATAAGAAATGAAGCTGAATGCATGCATCCATGTAGCAATACAGACTGTGTGGCTGATTTCAATTTCAGTACAGCCTCCCCACTCATTTAGCTGACTCATTTGGAGTGCAATGGGCAGATCAGGAAACCTTCCCCGATGCTCACTGCACTGTCTAGGAGATTAAATTTTAATTCCTGGAGGCTCCAGGACAATTGAAGAGGGCTAGAAACTTAATGCCAGGTTTCAGTAGTGGTAAACATCCATTGTCACCAGCACCTGAATCAAGTTAGCCATTTTGAATCTGTCATTCCCACTGCCGGTATGTCTCCCAACATTACTAGAGGTCTATAGTTAGAATAGTAAGTCCCAAAAAGATTGTGATTCAATTATTCCTTGTTCCTGAATATGGTAAACATACTACGCCAATTCAAGTGTTGGTTGTGCTATCTTTCAGATGAGATGTTAAACAACTCTCCCACCAATGTTGGCTTCCCATGGCTCCATGTTCCTCCAATAGCTTTGATGCAATCTCTGGTGGGGTTAATGTTGGAGGTTGGGGTTGACAACCCTTCCTTGCATCAGCCGAAATGGGGCACGGATCTCTCACGCACTGTGTCCAGCTGCTCAGACGATCTCTCCACAATAAACTTCCAGCCACAACAGCACTTAACCCCCATGACATGATTGGCTGCTGCTCAGAAGCCTCTGGCTCCATGAAGTTAGACATCTCTCCAGTGGAATGGGACTTCTGCTCACAGAGGTTTCGTCAATCCATACAAAATTTCAGCCCAGGATCATTTCATGCCAATGCCAGGCTCAAAGGTCCTACATTGGAATAGTGCTGGAAACTATCAGTGGTGGACATTAGATAAATACACCTAAAAGATGCAACACATGGGACATCCAAATTTCTCCAAGAAGTCAGCCTTATAGAGACAAATATGATAGAAACAGTTATGCAAAACAGTTCTCACAATGAATGGTTATATAAGAGTTACATAAGAGGCCCATCAAACAGGAAGAGGTGGCCTCTAACTTTCTTGAAAAATACTTTCTGGCTAAAATGCTACTCCTACAATATGTTGCACAGAAATCATTTAAGAGCAATTGCACAGGCACCCCCAGAAAAGCTTCCAAGGCATTTTCTATTAATATTTTAAGGGTGAATAGCAGCAAGGGTCTGCTGACACAAGTAACTGGTTCAGATCAGCCATTTTGATCCTGACTTCCCTACTTCTGACTTGAACTGACCATAGCCCAACATTACAATAGATCAATGATCAGAATGAGAAAGACCCAAAATCGAACTTGCAATGGTTTAGTTATTCCATCATTTCCGAATATTAGTTAGACGTGTTGTTCCACACCAAGTCCCATTCTTTCGCCGCTGCTATCTTCTTTTGACTCCATGTTTCCCCCAATACAATCAATTCACAACCTTCTCGTTTATCAACCTCTCACAAGGTTGATAAGGTCTTAGTCTGAAAGTTATGTCCTTTAGTCCTATAACTCTGGGCTCCTGCACATTCTCTCCAGTATTTTATCCTGGACCTGGCTACTTCGCTCCCCCCTTCCTTTAAAATTCAATTCAAACCCCTCTGGCTTCCAGCGTGCTTTTGGTCCTCTGATCATAAAGGGCATCAGGAGAGTAGCTGTACCGCCTGAGGAGTTTCCTTTAAGGCGACAAAGAGAAATGCAGCTTCTTATTCCCCCATCCCGTTAAATCCCGGCTTCTCTTACTTACCTCCCCCGCTCCTGTAACACAGATACGGGAACCTCCAGACGTTCCCCAGCCCCACCGCATTGCCGACACAGGCCAGCGTGAACTCCAGCTGGCGGCTCCAGGTCTGCCGGTCTCGCCGGGGGATCGAGGGCGGCCAGCGGAGCTCTGGAGGCGCAGCCTCCTCCTCCTCCTCCTCTCCCTTGCCCGGCTCCTGTCTCAGTTTCTCCGCCGCCGTCACCACCATTACCCCTTCGTCGGTGTTCTGGGCTCCGTGACCCATGGTGTATGTTCTCGCTCTGTGAAGGAGTCAACAACAGCCACGAGCCCTGGAAACCGGACCGGAAAATGTGACACACTAAACCTCACAGCGCTTTGTCACTGGCCCTTTATACATCGATTCCCCTCTCAGCTCCTCCTTTCAATACCTCAATAGTTCATTAATACTTCATGATCAGCCTCCTGTAATTTTCCTAGCTGCCTCCTCCGGATCTGTGCACGGTTTCTATCCTGCATCCCACTGTCTTGCTTAAACAACCAGTTAAGCCCAGCGACCGTGTGCTTTTTTTTAAAAAAAAACAAAAATACATCATGCGGGTGCTGGGAATGCTCCTTCTATAACACCAAATCAGAATGACAATTGTCATCCACGAGTCAGCAAGTGCAGCCGCCTCTTTTTGAAGGGGACACAAAGAAGACGCTGGAAATTATAATTAAGTTCAAGGAAACAAGATAAATCAAAATGTGACAAAAAGCAAAATATTGCAGATGCTGGAAATCTGAAACAAAAACTGAAAATGCTGGAAAAGCTCAGCAGGTCTGGCAGCCTCTGCGGAGAGAGAAACACACAAGAGTTGACCTTTCGAGTCCGCGTGACCCTCCTTCAGAGCAGGGTCATACAGACTCCAAACAGGGTCTGAAGGAGGGTCACACGGACTCCAAACGTTAACTCGGTTTCCTCTCTCCACCGGTGCTGCTAGACCTGCTGAGTTTTTTCCAGCATTTTCTGTTTTAATTCAAAATGTGTGTCAGCTCAGCTATACACTCCAGTCCCTCCGATTCCCAACCCACAGAAAGCTTTAAGCATACCAGCAGACAATGTGTGTTTCCTATCCAGGGATAACAAAGGCAGGCAGACGGACCTAACCAATCCGTTCTGGCACATTGTTTCCATTTGCCCAGATATCCCAAATACGTGCCTCGACCCGATAAGTTTCATAAGATGTGTGTTACATCATGCATCATATTTAAAAGCACATAATCCTGGTCCTTCCTAAGAGTGGTGCTATGGGAGCTCACCAGGCGTCTGGCCAACATCAATTTACAACCAAAAACAGATAATCTGGTTATTTAATTCATAGCTGTTTCTGGAAGCTTGCTGTTCTTACCTTACAACAGTGACAAAACTTTAAAAGTGCTTCATTGTCTTTAAAGCATATTGGGATTCCCAAGATCATGATAGGAGTTATATAAACGCAAGTTTGTTCTTTATATTTTACTTGTCTCAGCGGAGTCAGAAGGTTGTGGAGCACAAAAATCAAAGCTGACAAGCTAATGCACTACTGAGAGGGTGCTGCATTGCTGGAGGTGCAACCTTTCAGATGAGAAGTCAAATCCCAAACCTCTCTGCCTTCACAGGCGGATGTAAAAGATCCTATGGCATCATTTTGAAGAGGAGCAGGGGAGCTTTCTCCAGTGTCTCGGCCAATATTTATCCCTCAATCAGCACCACAAAAATAGATTATCTGGTAATTATCACATTACTGTTGTGGGCTTTTGTTATGTGCGAATTGACTGCTATATTTCCTACATTTCAACAGCGACTACACTTCAAAAAGTAATTCATTGATGTAAAAGTGGTTTGGGACATCTGGTGGCTGTGAAAGGTACTATGTAAATACAAGTCTATTTTTTCCTTACTAATTGTCCCCAGATTCCTGAAATATAAACACCCAACATCAAAAGCCTAATTTATATATGAAAACAGCAGAAGACCTGAAAATCCACAGGGCTTCCACTGGTGTATTGTTGTACCTTGGTTGGGAGACTGTCAGAAGTTCCAGGCAAGCAGCTCTATTTAAACTTTTCACTTGAGGGGCCAGTAGCATGATTGCCAGGGTTGGGAGGAAGGAGGCCTGAGCAAACCCGCTCTTCTCATGGGCATACGTCAGGGGTTTCCAGCATCGGGGATGCAGGTGCCGGAGAGGCACTCCAAGTGGTGCTAGGGCTCACTTACACCATGCTAATGAATTGCCCTTCTAATGATACTGCAAACTCCAACCCTATCAGTGCTGGAGCTAGGGTTGACATAGTTTTGGAATGAGGTGTGGACCTCCTCCAGCTGCCTGAGCGATTTTTGCGCTTTAAATTTCAGGATGCAATAGTGCCTTCCTGCCCCCTTCAACATGACATCGCTGGCTGCTGTTCAGAGAAGACTCCAGCATCAAGAAAGCTGGGTCTAGCTTAGTGAATTTAAATGCAGTGCAAATAGAAACATAGTATTATACAGCACTGAAGACAGCCATTCAGCTGATTAAGTTGGTGTTGATTCTATGGTAGAAGTAGCCAACTGGTCCCACTCCCATTGCTCTTTCCCCATAGTTCTGTAGTGTTTTTCCTTTCAAATATTTATTCAGTTCTCTTTTGAATGTTACAATCGAATCAGCTTCCAACACCCCTTCATGGAATGCATTCCAGTGTGATAAAGAAATGTTGCCCTTGTTACGTTGCCAATGGCCTTAATTCTGTGCTACTGACCCTTATGACACTGGAAACAGTTTCTCTTCCAAAAAAGATTTTGATAAAATCTCCTCTTAACCTCCTCTGCTCTAAAAGAACAAACCAAGCTTCTCCAGTCTCTCCACATAACTGGAGTTCCTCACCCCTGGTACAATTCTAATAAATCTCTTCTGCAACCTATCCAAGGCCATGACATCCTTACTAAAATGTGGGGTGCCCAGAATAACACACAATCCTCTTTTTGAGCCTTAAGCAATGTAGAGCCACCAACCAAACACGTGTTCAACAAAAACCCCACAGGTTGTTTGTTTTTGAATTAAATGGCCTGTCCCCTACCTCAAATACCTGGTGCAGACATGAACCTAGGCTTTCTGATTGGGGAGGTCTCTCCAGTTTGACTGAGAACTTTCATCTGCCCTCCTGACCCCATGCAACATTTCAGTGCAAGGTCATTTGGTGCTTGCCCGTGCTCAAGGGCTCCCATTAGGGAGTAGTGCTAAACTGGGCCTGGAAACTAACAGTAATGGACCTTGGAGAAAAAAATGCATCCAAAGGTAAAAGACTGAACACATCTACTTTTCTCTAAGAAGGTTATGAAAGCTGGCATTATACAAGCCCAACAGTGGAACATGATATAAAAAGTTATACGTAACAGATCACAATGTATGGTTAAGCGGCCTGCCACGTGAAAAGGAAGAGGCAGTCTTTTTTGACCTGCTAGAAAAATGTTTTTATTTGTTCTCTGGATAAAATGCCACTCCCCGGGTCTATGCACAGAAATGGGTCAGGAGCAACGCCACAGGTGTCACTTTGGAAAAATTCCAAGGCCTTTTCTGCCAACATTTGAGTCTGGGCACTTAGGCCAAGCAGATGACATTAGCATCCAGCATTCAACCAGGGTTGTCAGTCATTTTATTTGTATTCACCAGTCCATTTATGAGATGGCACATTTAGAGCCACCAGGTTCACAAACACTTCGGAAGATAGAGAGAAGCACAAAAGATAGTGTCCTTGAGCATAGTGCTGCTTAGACCGCTGCAAATCTGCTGGAAAATCAATAAGGCATAGGTGAAAGCCTAATGCCTATACCGGTCTACTGTAGTAAAACTAGTCGGCCCACTGTCTGCGAGTAGCCTGGTTTTCACACCCTGTCTATGCCAGACCAGAAACACAGAAGCCAGTGACTCTATATGTCATTGATGATCATGCTTCATTTTTCTTAGATCAATCTCTTAATATCTTCACTGTAACCTAAACAAGCATACAAAAATGTTTAAATTAAGAGAGGTTTCTCTACAGTTGTTCCTGTTGCATTTCTGTTTACAGGTCCCTGGAACAGCATTTTGGCCAACCAAAAAAAAAAGCATATTTCAAGCAAGTCAGTCAGGCTCCTTCCTTTGTGCATGACAGGCCACTTATATAACCACACATTATGTGTAATTATTTTTATATCACGTTCGGCTGTTGGCCTTATGTAATGCCAGCTTTTGTAGCAGCTTCTTAGAGAAAGTAGATCTCCCAGGTGTTACACCTTTGGATGCATTTTTTTCTTCAAAAACCATTACTGATAGTTTCCAGGTTCAGTTCAGTACTACTCCTCTTGGGGTCCCTCAAGCCAAGTGCACCAAGTGACCCTGCACTGAAATGTTGCATGGAATCAGGAGGATATCTCTGTGGTCGATGAAAGTTCTCATTCACCAGTCAGACCTCCCCAGTCAGAAAGCTTAAGTATTATTTGGCCAGCACCACTTAAAGTTAGCCTGCACAGTTTAAGGTTAGCCTTTTATTTCCCTTATTCATTCATGGTTAAGGGTGGCGGTGGTATTTAGCTCAGTTGGCTAGGTGGCAAGCATGTGGTTCAAAATAATGCCAACAGCACAGGTTCAATTCCTGCTCTAACTGAGGTATACTTGAGACCTGCCTTCTCCCACCCCATCCCTGAGAATGGAACACAATAGCAAACAATCACTGACAAAAAAATTGATGCCCATGAAACTACCAATGTCAAGAAAAGCCATCTTGTTCACTATGATCAAAATGAAGCAGCAGCAGACACAGCACACATTAATAAAAAATTTATTGCCTATCCCTAATGCCCTTCAGAAGGTGCTGCCTCTTGAATATGACTCTGGCTTGCTATGTCATGTCAGACAGCAGTTAAGGTACAACCATGTCGCTTTGTGTTTGGAGTCACATATAGGTCAGGCCTGATAGGACAGCAGATTAAAGGACAGTGAACCAGATGGCTTTTCATGACAATCAGTGGTTTCATGGGCACCATTACTGATACTAGCTTTTTATTCCATATTTATTTAATTAATTGACTTTAAATTCCCCAACTTCCATGATGGGATTTGGGCTCATATTTCTGGATCATTAATCCAGTAACATAACCTCTATGCTTCCGTATCCACTAAATCCTCTTAAAGGAGAACATGTGCTAGAAATCGGTGCTTTCCTGGTTTGTGAAATCTGTTTGTAAAATGGAGTTGTTTATTTGGAGCCAATCTCCTGTGAATGCTTGATAAGACATACAGCTCCCACTAGTTACATAAACCATTTTGTTTTATCACAAAATTATCAGGTGGACCCATATTTCATTTTGCATGCAACCGAAATTTGTTCCTGTAGGAACTGCTAATGCACCATATTTGGCTGTCATTACTCTGCATTACTCAGCATCTTTAGTCACCAGACAACACTACAAACTGTCTACCATTTACAGTGTAAAAAGTGAAACAATGCCAAGGTCTACCATTAATAAATTTATATAGAAGACTTTTTACCCCTTTGCTCTATTTTGGCACTGGAGAACAATTTCCTTGCCTTATCCTCTTCTGAATTAGGTTGCATCATTCCCTGGCTTCCTTTAATAGCCTGGGATACAATCCATCCGGCCTTAGTGACTTATCTACCTTCAAGGATGTCAGTCCCTCCAGTATATCCTCTCTCACTATGCTTATTGTATCTAATATTTCACACGTCACCTCTTTAACTAGAATATCTGCTTCATCCCTCTCCTTAGTGAAGGCAGAGACAAAGAACTCATTGAGGACCCTGAATATGTGAATATGCCACATATTCAGCATCAGAGCACAAGTTACCATATACATCTCTGATCGACTCTACCCTTTCCTTAGTTATTCTCCTGCTCTTAATGTCCTGGTAAAACATCTTTGGGTTTTCATTGATTTTACTTGCCAATATTTTTTCATATCCTCTCTTTGCTTTCCTAATTACCTTTTTTACTTCACCTCTGTACTTTCTATACTCCTCTAGGCTTTCTACAGTATTAAGTTTTTTATGACTGTCATAAGCTTTCTTCAGCTTTATTTTACCTTGTATACTTCTAGATAACCAGGTGGCTCCAGATTTGGCAGTACTGCCCTTTTTCTTTGTGGGGGCATGTGTACACTGTGCCCATAGAATCTTGATTTTGAACGTCTCCCACTTGTCTGTCACTGATTCCCTTTTAGGTAGCCGTAACCAGTCCACTTTCGCCAGATCACCTCTCAGCTTCGTAAAATTTCTCTTTCCCCAATTTAGAACTTTTACCCCTGTCCTATCTTTATCCTTTTCCATCATTATATTAAATATAACTGTATTACGGTCCCTATCTTCAAAATGGTCACCCACTGCTACTTCATCCACTTGCCGAGCTTCGTTTCCTAATAGCAAATCTAGAATTGCATTTTCTCTCATTGGGCTTGTTACGTGCTGGCTAAAATAGTTCTCTTGAAAGCAATTCAAGAATTTTGTGCTTTCTGTGCCTATTACACTGTTTTATTTTCTGCAATAACCTTTGATGTGGCACCTTATCAAATGCCTTCTGGAAATCTATGTGCAATACATCCACCAGTCCCCTTTTATCCACAGCACATGTGACTCCTTCAAAGAACTCCAGTAAATTGGTTAAACATGATTTCCTTTGCACAAAACCAAGGTTTACCAGGATGTAAAGAGGCTACCAAGTGACATATATAGGTTAAGTGAACGGGTAAAGACCTGGCAAATGGAATATAATGTGGGAAAATATGAAACTGTCCATTTTGGTAGAAAGAATAAAAAAGCATATTATCTAAACGGTGAGAGATTGTGGACCTCTGCGATTCAGAGGGATCAGGGTGTCCTGATGCATGAATCAAAAAAGGCTAGCATGCGGTACGGCAAGTTATTAGGAAAGCTAATAGAATGTTATTGTTTATTGCGAGGGAAATTGAATACAAAAGTAGGGAGGTTATGCTTCAGTTGTACAGGGCACTGGTGAGGCCAAATCTGGAGTATTGTGAGGAAAGATGTAAATGCATTAGAAGCAGTTCAGAGAAGGTTTACCAGGAATGGGTGGGTTGTTTTATGAGGAAAGGTCAGATAGGTTAGGCTTGTATCCACCGGAGTTTAGAAGAGTAAGAGGTGACTTGATCGAAACCTTTAAGATCCTGAGGGGTTTTGACAGAGTGGATGTGGCAAGGATGTTTCCTCTTGTGGGAGAATCTAGAACTAGGGGTCACAGTTTAAAAATAAGGGGTCGCTCATTTAAGACAGAGATGAGGTGAAATTTTTTCACTCAGAGCGTCGTGAATTTTTGGAACTCTCTTCCTCAGAAGGCAGTGGAAGCAGGGTCTTTGAATAATTTTAAGGCAGGGCTAGATAGATTCTTGATTTACAAGGGAGCGAAAGGTTATTGGGGGTAGGCAGGAGGTTGCAATCAGATCAGCTATGATCTTATTGAATGGCGGAGCAGGCTTGAAAGGCCGAGTGGCTTATTCCTGCTCCTAATTCGCATGTTCGTATTTATGTAAAAGGGAAAGCTTTCATCAGTTCAGTTACATCTAATTGACTACAGACTGTGGGGACTTCAACAACACACCTGTGGAGAAACAATGAATCACTGACAGCAACGTCTGGATTTCCATGTTTCACAGTACATATGTGGACTCCAGAAGCTGCTGACAGTTTCAAAGGAGTAACGATGGTGAACGTTGTCAGTTTTGTCATTATAACAAAATCTGGGCCCAAATCTCACCGCATAAAAAAATTTCTCCTTGTCTCACCCCTGGCTCTTTTAGAAGCTGCCGTAAATCTATATAGAAAGGTACATAAGAAATAGGGGTAGAGTGGGCCATTTGGTGCTTTATGCCTGCTCTGCATTCAATATGATCATGGCTGATCTTCCACCTTATCTCCACCTCCCCACAATATCTTCTTATCCCTTTATTCCCTTAGTATTGAGAATAGCATTTTAATCTCAGATTTTATTAATTAATTGAAATTTTTAAATTGCAGCAGCTGCCAAAATGGGTTTTGAACTCATAACCCTAGAGCATTAGCCTGGGCATCTGAATTACCACCCCACCTTCCTCCTCATAATGGCATACAAGACTATGCCTACAGGGAATGTCATACCTGTTCCCAATAAGCCTTTACTTTGAGAAGATGGGGTCCAAATCTTGGTGGTTTCAGACTCTTAAAAGCAGTCAGAAGCAATTCCAGCTATGGTAGAATGGCAAAATAAAAAAGCTATGAAAGACATGCCAGCTGCAGAAATCAATAAACCTAGGATCTTTTTCTGCTGCCCACCACCCTTCGAAAGTTACCCCATCCTCACTCGTTGCTGCATTGTACTACTGCAAAAAGAAAGTGTGTAGCTCTTTAATCAGTTGCAATGTTTTTGTTACTGCCTTCTCATCCTACACAAGTAATAGGGCTTATCCAGGAAAGGTGAGTGAGTTAACTGGTAGTGGGATGTGTGAGTCAATGAAAGTCCTGCCCGCTGTTAACCTACCAGTGGGAACAGAATCATGCCCTGATGCCAACTCAAAGGCATCCCTGCGTCCAGACACACACTTTCAGCAAGGTGGGCCATCTTATTTAATAGTTTGTAGGATTACCTTTTGGTTTCAGTTATGGTGAATAAATGGCACGGAAACAAAAATTTGAAAAGCAAAAAAAAGCTCTGAAGGATGTACGTGATGTCACACATACAAACATACGAAAGTAGGCTATTCTGCCCCTCAAGCCTGCTCCGCCATTCAATAAGATCATGGCTGATCGGTTTGTGTTTCGAATTTCACATTCCCATCTACCCCCGATAACCTTTGATTTCCTTGCCTAACAAAGATCTATCTACCTCTGCCTTAAAAATATTCAATGACCCCGCCTCCAGAGGCAGAGAATTCCAAAGTCGCACAGCCCTTTGAGAGAAAAAGATTCTCCTCATTTTTGTCCTAAAAGGGCAACCCCTAATTTTAAAACAGTGCCCCCTAGTTCTAGACATCCACCTTGTCAACATCATTCAGGGTCTTATATACTCCAATCAAGTCACCCCTCACTCTTCTAAACTCCAGTGAAAACAAGCCCAGTCCGTCTAACCTTTCCTCATAAGACAATCCACTCATTCCAGGTATCAATCTAGTAAACTTCCTCTGAACTGCCTCCAATGCATTTACATCCTTCCTTAAATAAGCAGATCAAAACTGCACTTAATATTCAAGATGTGGTCTCACCAATGCCCTGTATAGCTGAAGCTTAACATCTATACTTTTATGTTCAATTCCTTTCGTAATAAAGGATAGCATTCCATTAGCCTTCTTAATTGCTTGCTGTACCTGCATACTAACTTTTTGTGACTCATGCATTAGAACACCTAGATCCCTCTGCACCTCAGAATTCTGCAGCCATTCTCCATTTAAGTAATACTCTGCTTTTTCATTCTTCCTGCCAAAGTGAACAACTTCACATTTTCCTACGTTATACTCCACCTGCCAGATTTCTGCCCACTCAGTCAATCTATCTATATCCGTCTGCAACTTCCTGGTGTCCTCTTCACAACATACTTTCCAACCTATCTTTGTGTCACCAGCAAGTCATTGATATAAAGATCCATTTATGCATCCTCTCTGCTTTCTGCCAGCCAGCCAATCTTCTATCCATGCAAATATGTTACCCCCCCCTACACCATGAGCTTTTATTTTCTGCAAAAATCTTTGATGTGACATCTTATCAAATGCCTTCTGGAAATCCAAGTACAGTACGTCTACAGGCTCCCCTTTATCCACAGCACATGTGACTCCTTCAAGGAACTCCAATAAACTGGTTAAACATGATTTCCCTTTCACAAACCATGCTGACTCTGCCTGATTGCCTTGAGTTTCTCTAAGTGCCCAGCTAGAACCTCCTTAAAGATCAATTCTAACACCTTCCCCGCGACAGATGTCAAGCTAACTGGCCCGCAGTTTCCTGTCGTCTGCCTCCCGCCCTTCTTGAAGAGGGGTTATATTTGCTACTTTCCAGTCCATTGGAACCTTTCCAGAATCTAGCGAATTTTGGAAAATTAACACTAACGCATCTACTACCTCATTAGCCACCTCTTTCAATACCCTAGGATGAAGTCCATCAGGGCCAGAGACTTGTGAGCCTGCAGCTCCATCAGTTTGCTCAGTACCGCTTTCCTAGCGATTATAATTTCACTGAGTTCCCCTCTCCCTTCCATCTCTTGATTTACAGCTATTACTGCAATGTTTTTTGTATCCTCTATAATGAAGACAGAAGCAAAAGATTTAATTTCATCCGCCATTTCCTTATTATCTACTATTAACTCCCCACTGTCACTCTCTAGAGGACCAGCCCTCACTTAACTCACTCTTTTCCTTTTTTAAATACCTGTAGAAACTCTTGCTATCCATTTTTACATTTCTAGCTAGCTTCCTCTCATACTCTAATTTCTTTCTCCTGATTAACCATTTAGTCATTCTCTGCCATTCTTTTATATTCTGACCAATCATCTGACCTACCACTCATCTTTGCGCAGTTATATGCTTTTTCCTTAAGTTTGATGCTTTTCTTAACTTCTTTAGTTAACCAGGATGGTGGGTCCTCCCTTTAGAATTTTTCTTTATACTAGGAATATACTTATTCTGAGTATTCTGAAATAGCCCCTTAAATGTCTGCCACTGCTTCTCTATTGATCTATCCCCTAGCCTAGTATCCTAGTTCATTTCAGCTAGCTCAGCTTTCATGCCCACATAGTTGCCCTTATTAATCTTAGCCCACTCTTCTCTCTTTCAAACTGGATGTAAAATTCAATAATGTTGTGGTTGCTGCTACCTAGGGGTGCCTTCACTCTGAGGTCATTAATTAATCCTGTCACATTAAACAATACCAAATCTAATATAATCTGCTCCCTGGTTGGTTCCAGAACATGTTGCCCTAAGAAACTATCTTGAAAGCATTCTATGAACTCCTCATCCAGACTATTACTGCCAATCTGATTTTTCCAGTTTATCACCCATGATTATTGCTGTCCCCTTATCACAAGCACCCAATATTTTTTCTTGTATACTTTGTCCTACATTATGGTTACTGTTAGCGGGCCTGTAGACCACTCCTACTACTGACTTCTTTCCCCTACCAACCCTTATCTCCACCCAAACCGATTCTATATCCTGATCTCCTGAACCAAGATCATCTCTAACTATTGGACTATTGATTAACACTGCTACCCCTCCACCTTTACCTAACTTCCTATTAACCATAGAAACCATAGGAAAGTTACAGCACAGAAGGAGGCCATTCGGCCCATCTTGTCCACGCCAGCCCGAGAACACCCAGGTGCCCTTTCTAATCCCACCTTCCTGCACCCGGCCCACAGCTTACATTCTTCTTGAATATCATATATCCTTCAATATTCAGGACCCAATCCTTGTCATCCTGCAGCCACATCTCCGTAATGGCAATCAGATCATGTTTATTGACTTCAATGTGCGCAATCAATTCATTTACTTTGTTATAAATGCTACATGCATTCAGATACAAAGCCTTTAGTTTTGTCTTTTTGTTATCTTTGTAACATCTAGTCTTGACTATTGGTGCATTCTTAGGTTTTATCTCTCTGTCCCTTCCTGCTATTCTATGGCCCTCATTTCCCAAATTACTATTATGGTCTTCTGCCTTGAATTTACCCCTTGATTTGCCACATCTTTCCAAGCTTGATCCCTCAACCACTTTGTTTAGTTTAAAGCCCTCTCTACTTCCCTAGTTATGCCATTCACAAGAACACACATCCTAGCATGTTTCAGGTGTAGACCGTCCCAGCGGTACAGCTCCCACTCCCCCCAGTACTGCTGCCAGTGCCCCATGAACCAGAACTCACTTCTCCCATACCGATCTTTGAGCCACGCATTAATCTCGCTAACCTTATTTGTCCTATGCCAATTTGCATATGGCTCAGGTAATAATCTCAGGACCACAACAATTGGATCCTCCCCCTCCCACCACAAGTTCCTCTCCAGCCCTGAACAGATGTCCTGAACCCTGGCACCAGGCAGGCAACACAGTCTTCTGGATTCTCACTCTTTGCTGCAGAGAACAATATCAATCCCCCTCACTATGCTGTCCCCTATCACTACATTCCTGTTTGCTCCCCCCACTTGAATAGCTTCCTGTACCATGACCAGCCTGCTCAACCACCTTGCAGACCTCGCTTTCATCCGCACAGGTTGTGAGCACTTCAAACCTGTTTGACAATTGCAAAGTCTGCGGCTTCTCCACTACTGTCTGCTCGGTCCCATTACCTGCCTCATTCATGGTTACATCCTCTTGTGCCTCACTGCCGACCAAAACAGACAACCCTATTCTAACAGATGTGACCGTCTTCTGGAACAAAGTGGCCAGGTATTTCTCATCCTCCCTTATGTTGCACAGTGTCTACAGTTCGGCTTTCAGATCAACAACCCTGATCTGGAATTCCTCTAGCAGCTTAGGCTTTCTGCAGACGTGTTTATCATGGATTGACATCCGAGTGCTCCCATATTCCACAGCTGCAACATAACACCTGTCCTGCCATTGTTACTTATGTTTTTTAGTTAGCTTAATTTAATTACTCAATTAATTAACTTAGAATATTCCTACATATAACACGCCTCTTTCCCTGTGTACTGAATTCCCACATGAACATAATTCGCTACTCACTCAGTCTCCATCTTACTCCAGACGTAGTCACCTGTCTTCTCACTGATCATGCAGCTTGAAAAACCTGTCTCTTTTCTAGACCCTCCGATGAGTCACTAGCTAGTTTAGCTTCCTGCTACAGTAATTACACTTGAACCAACTGCTTTCAGGTGACTGCCACTCCCGGTAGTTCTCTGTTTAACAAGCTAACCTAAAACTTACTTGGAGGCTTGTACTATGTCAGATATTGATTCTTAATCTGTAATTAAAACTTGAAAAGGACTTATGAGAACTTACCACGTGAACCTAATTCACTACTCAGTCAGTCTCCGTCTTACCTCCAGTGTAGTTGCCTGTCTCCTCGCACGTCCCTTACTCCACAGGGAGAGATGCAGCTTGGTGTACTGTTCAGTGTAGTCTCTGATCTTAAGTGTTTTATTTTTGGAGACACTTCAGAGGATGGATGACTTCCAAAGGAGGGGTAGGTCGGGGGTGGGGGAAAATATGGTTTAAGAAGGTTTCCAGTGGATTGTTCTGATGTAGATCTACCAGAAAGGCATATTGACAGTGGTTTGGGAGCAACCTGGCTCATCAATAGTTTATGAGTAAGAAAAAGAGCCTCACTGAAATAATGCATATCCTTAAATGTACATATAATTTCCTCTCTGTAGCCATGAATTGCTTGAATTAAATATATAGCTATTCTTTGCTGTTAAGTGGGTACCTTTCCCCAGATTTACTGAATTTACAGCTTAACCTTGGATGTAGATGTGTGCTGTTATGTCAGATATCTATCAAACTATAACAAGCTAATCATTACAATATGTTTTACTGCAATTCAAACAGTCTTCCATTACAATTAAAAATGAACAGAAATTAATTAATATTTCACTAAAGTTCTCATAATTGTACACAATGTTGTGGGAAAAGAGGTTACTTACTGAGAGAGAACATGTCGCCACTCTGCTATGTCAGACATTCCTGATCAATGAATAACCCATTTCTGGGATTTGATGGCACAGTATGCAAGACAAAATGGCACTTTGAGCTACACTTTGTCCTGCCTTTTACCTCTAGGACCCAGGTTCGAAGACAGCCCATACTGTGGAATGAATATTTCCTGTGTCTCTTTGTTCTATTGGTTCCTCTAGCACTTTCTCCTTTGAGAATCTCAGCTTATTACACCCTTCTCACTTTCTCATTTAAAATCCTTGTTCTCTACTGTCCACCTAAGTACCATAAAAATGTTCTAACCCAGATACCTTCACTGTTTCCCCCACCCCCCACCTCAAATCCTGCACCATGCAACTTCTTATCCTCGTGATTTCAATCTCCGGCTCAATTCATTGTGCTTTCCCTCTTGAGTTCACTGTCCTCCTAACCTTCCTTAACCCTTCCCTCCATGTAAACTCCCCAACCTATATTCATGGCCACCCCCTTGACCTTGCCAGCTCATGTGGCCTTGCTATTTCTATCGTGTTAATCACAGATAAGAGCATCTTTGATCACTTCCTTGTATCACTCTTCATCCACATTCCCCTTCCAGCTCCTAACTCTACATTCGTGTCTGCCCGGGAAAAACGTTCTCCCAATTCACTTACAAAATTTCAACTGCTAGACTTTGGCCATCCATTCACATCATTTCTGCAGCTACCAATTTGCTTAACCACATCCTCACTTCCACCTTTGATGCCCCTCCCTACTAAAACAATTATTTTCTCTCACCCTGGCTGTTCCTCCAGTTCAGCCCTCAACTCTGTTCCCTTAAGTCCAAAGGATGCAAACTTAAACAGATATGACAGACAACTGGTTTAGCCATTTACCATATCTGGCTGGGCCACAAAATACTACCGGATCCTCTCCTTTGCCAATATTTCTCACAAATCCAGGATCATCCTGGAATGCAAAGATAACCCTAGCTTCATTTCTCTGCTGAAATTCATCTTCATAAACCTCTCCACCCTGTCTCTTCCACCCTCACCTCCAACAAATGCAAGGACCTCATGGTCTTCTTTGTCACTGAGATTAAGATCATCCAATTTTATTTTCTGCAACTCCTACATGATGTAAAATTCTCTCTGTTCCCTTATTTCCCCGAGTCAAATGCCCTCTAAAGCTCCCCCTTACCCTAGCTCTGAACTTGCACCTTTTACTATTTTCTCTCCCCTCAGAGCTCATCTTGTCCATGAGGCCCACCTCCTGCTCGCTCGACCCAAATCCCAATAAACTACTAACCACCAAACTTCCCTTCCAGGCTACATTATATTATTAAATAACACTTCTCTGTTCTCAGGTACTGTGCCCCTCTACTTCAAATCTTGTGTTGCGTGCTTTTTCTCAAAAACCAATTCATCCTTGCAAATTACCACCCCATCTACAGCCTCCCTTTTCCTCCCCAAAGTCCTTGAGCCTATTGTCACTTTCCAAGTCTGCGACCAACTTTCCTGAAACTCCATTTTTGAATCCCTCCAATCAGGTTTCCATCCCTGCCACAGTACCAAGTGGCCATTTTCAAAATTAAAAAATGACATTCCATGTGACTGTGGCAAAGGCAAACCCTTCTCATCCTTTCTGATCTGCCTGCAGTCTTTGACATTACCAATGTCATCCATTGCCATCCACCATTGTCCAGCTGGGTGGGAATGCACTCACGTAGTTGCATTCTTTTCCAGCCAGTAATAGCCAGAGAATCACCTGCAATGGTTTTCTTCCCGGCCCTGCCCATTACCTTTGAGGCCCCTCCCAACATCTACCCTTATATTTCTCATCAACATTCTGCCAGTCAATAAAATCATCCGAAAACATATTAATTCCCACATGTTCATTGATGACATCCAATTCTACCTCAATACCACCTTACTCAGCCCCTTCACTGGATGAGCAGAAATTTCCTCTAAATAAATATTGGGAAGAGCAAAGCCATCATCTTCAGTCCCTGTCACAAACTTCATTCCTTAGCCACTGACTCCACCCCTCTCCCTGGCAACTGTCTTGAGGTTAAACCAGACTGTTCGCAACTTTGGTATAATATTTTACACTGTGATGAACGCCTGAACACACATCCACGCCATTACTGCCCTATTCAACTCTGTAACATCACCCGACTCCAACCTACCTCAGCTCTTGTGCTGCTGAAACTTTCATTCATGTATTTGTTAGCTCTAAAATTGATATTTTATTGCTCTCCCATGGCCAGCCTCTAATCTTCCACCCTCCATAAATCTGAGCTCTTCCAAAACTCTGCTGCCCACAGCCCAACTCGCACCAAGTCCCATACACCCGTCAACCCTGTGCTTGATGGCCTACGTTGGCTGTCGGTTCAGCAACACCTCAATTTTAAATTTCTCATCCTTGTTTCCAAATCCTTAGGTGGCTTTTCCCCACCCTATCTCAATCACCTCCTCAAGCCATACAAGATCTCTGCACTCCTCCAATTTTGGCCTCTTGTGTATCCCTTATTTTAATCATCCTACCATTGCTATCAGCTGCCTAGGCCCTAAACCTCTCTGCCTCTTCACTTGTCTTTTCTTCCTTTAAAGCCTACCTCTTTGACCAACATTTTGGCCATTTTCTTAACATCTCCTTCTGTGCATCAGCATCAAATTTTGTTTGACAACGCTCCCGCGAAGCGTCTTAGGATGTTTCACCGTATTAAAAGTGCTATAAAAATGCAAGTTATTATCTACCCTTTTAAGCTCTGGTGTCTTGGTCTCTGAGACCATAATGCTTTATTTAAGGCAACTCACCCAGCTCCTAAGATATCTGGACTTCTTATTTTTGAACATCCCTTAGCAAAAATCTCGAGCCTCCATCTTATTCTGGTCTGCCTCGATCTTCAGTCTTCTTTCTCCTATGTACCCTCTTTCATGTGAACTTTATTACCCAGTGTCTCCCCATTTCACTTTATTGTTGTCCCCTTTGGGTTACAGCTTCGTTCCATTGCCTCAGCAACTACCCACCCGGCGGCCCTGTCACTAGACAAGAGGGAACGAGGGGAGGGCGGGTAGGATAGGAACCAACGCCAAAACTGTGGGGGGAGGTGGGGGGAACCAACGCCAAAACTGTGGGGGGAGGTGGGGGGAACCAACGCCAAAACTGGGGGGGGAACCAACGCCAAAACTGGGGGGGGAACCAACGCCAAAACTGGGGGGGGGGTCAACAACTGACGTGAACAGGTCCCTCCATCCAACATGGCGCCAGCACACCTGGAGAAGAAGATGTTGGCAGAGCGTATGGTTCACGGTAACGTCGTCGGCCCGCTTTTAATTGCTTTATAAATTTGTATTTCTTTTACTGTAGAAATGTAACCGCTTGAATCGCTGGAAGCCGTTGGCGAACGCGAACTTTCCACCACTGAAGTAACCCCTGGGGGTGGGGGTGGGGTTGACTGCCAGGTCTTAGCCAGCCTTTTGGTTTGATGTTTACTCTTTCTCTTGGTGCACCCACTTGCCTTCAGTCCTTTATCCTTATAACTCGGGCCGAAAAGGGTGAGTGAGGTGGTCAGGGGCAGCTGCCTGCCTTGGTTACTCTTACATTGGGGTAGGCCTGCATGAAACCTTAAAGGCAAGAGTTAGCTCTCAAATTCCCTGTCATTGTGTGTAGGTAACACAGGATTAACCTACAGCCACACTCGAAGCCGGCAAAAGCCACCCATCCATCCCCAGCACCATCTCCTTTTTATTGTGTTAAATCAATAGAGCAAGACAGGGTTGTGCGTAGTATCCGCTTTATAGGCAACATCAGTACGAAGTGTTCACAGTTTATATCTGCATGCACTGGAAGACAGCTTAAGTATTGCAGGCACCTCAATACAAAATCAAGTTTTGGTTTCTTTACATCCAATTGAATGTAAATCCACTGCAAAACATATTATGCAGCTCCCAATTGTGATCAGTTTAAACATGCTGATTAAGAAGGTATCACATGCTGCTTATATACAGAGCTAGGGGGCTGTACCGTATAGCTGACCCTTACCAGCGTTTTTTTTGCTATTGGCAGATTTCTTTTTACCCAGAAGCGCACTATAAAGTGGCACTTTACTTTTGATTTTAATACTTCTAGATATTAGCATCAAATTAGATCTTATCGTTGTTGTTATTGAATGACACCCCCACAAAAGCCCCAAATTTAGGTTGTTGTTAGAAGTGCCTGCTATATAGCAACATGCACTGCCTAAACTCGTAGCAGCAAGTAAATTACATATAGATGGACAGAAGCAAAGACAGAGATCAAAAGGTGACATGTATGCCTATTATAAGCCTGATTCATATATGAAGATAAAGGTAAGATGTGGAAAAAGTACTTCGCGCATTAGATCAATGACCAGTGAGGATTGGAATTAATGATTGATTTTCATTCTGTTAAAGATTCCCATTTTCTTACTACTTTGATGTCCTTCTCAACCAGAATCATATGGAAGACATTTTACAGAGGTTTGATAATGAGAAGTGGAGTATTGTGACCCCATGCACCTGTTAAGGGCACTGACTACATTAATATCGTATAGTCAGGCTTGTGTGAAGTTCTGTACTATCTCAGTGAGGTTTTGGGAAGTTTTAGTGAGATTCAAGGTTACTCCATGGAACCTCAGTAAGTCTTGTCTGTGAAATCTCAGCAAATGTCAGTGTGATTCTATGAAATGTCAGCAATCTGCATTAGATGGACTAGAGCAGTCCGAGAAGGTGGCTCACCTTCTTTCAAGGACAATTAGGGATGGGCAATATCCTTGCCAGCGACACCCACATCCCATGAAAGAATATAAAGAGAAGACCCCAGAAAATCTCAGCGAGTCTCTGTCACTCTGCAAAATGTTGAGTCTTGATGAGACTTGACGAATTCATAATGAGTCCTGTGGTAACTTTTTAATGTAAATCTTTGTTAATGGAGGAATGGGCACCTCCATCTAATTTTTGACACTCAGTAACTAACAATAACAATGATGCTGATCAGTCTGTGAGATTCCAAATTATTCTAACATGCTGCTGGGAAGTGGAGGATTGAAATAATAGCTAAAACCACCATTAACAAAAGATTAAGCTTCAAACTTGGAATTCAAAGGTTGAAAATGTAAAACTCTGCAAATACAGAGTTCAGATTGTGTTAGGATAATAGGATGGGATTCTGACTAAAATAGCTGCAAAACCCTGTAATACTGTAAGGTTAAATATGTCAACTTTAGGATGTGCAAAGATGTCCTGCTCCAGATTTTACCTTTTTTTTGTGTACAAATCAGATATGGGGTGAAATTAGTTAATTTCAGCACATTTGGTTAAATTAGTCACAAAAGCCCCTGTGCGCACTATTCCAATGAAGTGTTAACCTGAAATTTTAATTCCAGAGGTGAAAAAAACAGGAAATGAATCTATCTAACCAATGGACATTTGCCAGTCCAGTGAAGCACCACAGAAAGCATCAAGGCTGTAAACTAGATGTCCTGTTAATAAAGTAGAAAATAAAGCCAGTGATGTACTGATGTTCTGTTACTAGATGCCACTATCATATTTGATTAAATACTGTATCATATCCTATTTACAAAGAGTTGAAGACATCTAGAGGTACAAAATCATTACAACACCATTTATTTCTCCATGCTGACTCTTCACATTCAATACTAGGGTCCACAGAATGGACATGGGTGGTTGTATGGACACCCAGTTTCAGAATCTTCAATCTAACATTGGGTGAGTTAGAATTTAATAAAACACAATTGGAAGACTACTATTATTTGATTAATATGCTACTTGGAGAAGCTGGATATTGCTTAAGGCCAGCTGCTTATGGGAAGTATTTAGTACCAAGTATTTGCTTTCTTCCAAAAGCTCCCTCCTGGCAATTGATGAAGACTTGAGAATTAGGTGACAATTGGCATACATAGGATAGAGAGAATGAAAATAATTTTATTCTATAAGGTGCTTCAGAGAGATTTCATGAATAAGTCGCTATGTTTCTGTGTCTCCTGTCCTGATTACTATTGCGAGGACATTGTGCTCGTTAAACTGTTATTACTTGGAATTTGTGTCTCTACAGTTGTACGTAACAAGGCACAGCCAATAATTCTACACCAACTGAATTACTTACATAAATGTTAAAATTAAAGTTCCCAAGCCCACTCATTAAGGAATAACCAAGTTAATTCTGTTTGCCATTGACGGTCATGCCTTCTACTGCCTGAAATTCCTTCCATAAACCTCACCACTTCGCTACATCTCTCTTCACCCTTAAGACACTCCTTAAAACCTTCTCCTTTGACTAAACTTCTATTAGGGTCAAACCCTGATTGGAAGTTTTTGTTTGCTCCTGTAATGCACCTTTGGACATTTCACCATGTTCGTGGTGCTATATAAACACAGGATATCATTGTAGCTGTTAATTTTCATGTGTTTGCTAGGTGGTGGGTGGAGGAGAGGAATTTGTTTCCGTCAGATGATGGCTGTAAGTACTGAGAAATGGAACACTGGTACCACTTTACATCCAGTATCAGTAATAAGCCCATAAACAGCAGATTCAGCATCGGTTGGATTAACATTGCCCCCACTCTATAGCAACAAGATAGCCCTACCCCATCCAAACTCAGAAAAGCTTCAGTTTAGCTATTCCATTTACCACACAATGCATTTTCCTTCTTGGAGCAAGATGTCTACATTCGGTCCATTACGGGCAACTGTGTTGTAAACCCACACCTAATAGTTGATTAATCCCACCACCGCTCCCAATTCATTTCAGTTAGGATGCTAGTGCCAGCACAGTAACCTAGGACTTAAGAGCAGGAGTAGGTCATTCAGCCCTTCAAGCCTGCTCTGCCATTCAATAAGATCATGGGTGATCTGGTCGTGGTCTCAACTCCACTTTGCCATCTGCCCCTCCTTTCTTTCTCTAGATAGGAGCAAACAGCTGCAAGGGTTATTAATAGATTCACTGAGCAGGCAAAACTGTGCAGATGGAATTTAATTTGGGAAAGTATGAGGTCATTCTCTTTCTATCTAAGAAAGATAGATCAGAGTATTTTCTAAATGGTGAGAACATAGGGAACAGTGAAGGAGCAGAGATTTACAGGTCTATTTACAGCAATCACTAAACATGGGTACTAAAAATTTTGAAAGTCCAATAGAATGTTGCTTTTATCTCAGGAATGGGAAAACAAAGGGTAGAAGTTATGCACAGTTATATGAAGCTCTGGTTGTCCCCATCTGGTGTGCTGTTCTGGGCACTGTATCTCAGGAAGAATATACTGATCTTGGAGGGAGGGGAGTCTAGTGCAGATTCGCCAGAATGATAAGAATATAGAAGATTAAGGGGTGAGCTAATTGATGTGTTCAATGCCAATAAAGAACTTTACAGGATAGAAACAATTTTCTCAGCTTGGGTAGGAGGAGGTAGAGAGAGAGTAAGAGGCATAAACTTATAATTAGAAGTTTTTAGAAGTAATGTCAGGGAGCAATTCCACAAAGTGCAGTGGCAGTCTGAACCTCTCTCCCCAAAAAGCTGTTTTGGGTGGGGGGCGTCAATTGAAAAATTTTAAACTGAAATTGAAAGATTTTATTATGCAAGGGTATTCAGGCTTACGGAGCCAAGGTAGGCTGATGGAGTTGAGGTGCAGATCATCTGTAATCTAACAGCCTACTTTCTGTTCTTTTATTCTGTTTTTCATCATTGCCCTCCACACTGTATGATTGTCCTATACTTCTTGCTCAAGTATTACTTTCCACATTGACAGTTCCCCAGCAGATCCAAATCTTTTGAATTGGTAGCACTGTGCTCGCCTACTTACTTCATCTCCAAACTTGGAGATTGCGCTTATCCAAATCATTCATACCTGTTAGGAATAACAGAGGCCCACGACCTGACTACATTTGTGCCAAGGTGCCTATTTCTCTGCATTATTTCATTTTGGACAGCAAACATAGTGGATTCTTTGCTGACAGCACCCTGTGGAGAGATTATTGGTGCCTTTGTTGTCAGTTGATAGTATCACATCACACTGCTTGCTGCACTTGGCTGAGCAACATGGGAAAATGAGACGTGAAAGTCAACAATTAAACAGTGTTTTCTCTGTGTTAATTGGTACTCTGTTGAAATAAAAACATTGTCCTTTGAACGCAAAGGATGAACTCCCTGGATTTTCAGGTAATTTTAGTCATCCGATGACAAAAGTCTCTGGACAGTTAGGGGATGAGGGTTAATATGTCTAATTGCCATTTATACTGATTATTCCGAACACAGCTATTTATGTACCAACAAAACCAATTTCAAAATAAATTCAGCTGTTGACTATGCACAGACTGGAAGTTGTGTTAAACACTGTGCCTGTCACTTGTGTGAGGGCCAGCAGGCAGGCTAGCTTCATGGCTTGCCTTGTTCCTCAGTCCTGTGTTTTCAAAATGCAGGCCAGAAGCAGCTTGGAGCAGACATTTTATCTAGACTCCCATACTCTGACATTATCAATCAAATGAGCTGGCCAAGGACCTCTATACTGCTTCACAATGATACCAATGATGGAATTCTATTAAAAATGCCTGCTCCAAGATTACATTAGTCCAGCAGTTTGAAAGCATAAAACATAGACAAAATGAGGATGAATGATTGGTAAGCGCTCTTAAAATAATTTAGGATTATGTTGTAATTCAGTGAATTATTTATTTGTTGATGCTTTTTATTGCTGACCTCTTTAATTGCAGGGAAATGGAAATGTTGGTAAAATGAGAAGGTAATTAATTATTTGGAAATGAGTCGCTACATTAAGCGGAAGATATGCGGACGAAAAACAAAAAGATGACTATACTGGTACTCTGAAACAAAAACAACAAATGCTGGAAACGCACAGATCAGACAGCTGTGGAGAGAACAACTAGTTTATAAAAGCAGGCATTCTCTTGAAGGGTTCACACCTGAAATGTTAACTTGTATGTTCTCTTTACAGCTTTTGTTTCAGAAGTTGTTTGGAAGGTATTTTTGCTTCAATTTTCTGCCTTTCTCCGCCAGAGGCCCTACATTAGGTGGGTCCAGAAATCCTTCAGTACTGCAGGCAGGTAAGCAAGCTGAGCCTAATTCTTTTCTATCCCAACATACAAGCTTAGCCAACACAAGGCATTGGACAGTAATCAGTAATGGGAACATTCCCTAATCTGGAGCACTGAGGCCAACTGTAGGACCCCTACTGTCACCCAGATTCAGTGATACTAGTTTTAATTAAAACTAAGATCAAAAGTGTGAAAACATTATTCTGCTGTAGAAGATACAGTGCCTATTGCATAGTAAAAAATCTCCCCTAGTGATAATGTGATGTTCTTATACAGCCAAGTTTTTAAAGTACACTAAACCAGAAACTCAACCTTCCCAAATCTTCCTTTTACATTGGAATTCACCCACCCTATACTTCTCCATTTAAACTTTAACTTCTGTAGGAACTCATCTACATTGTCCTTAAATCAGTTATAAACAACAATTATTCTACAGAATCACCTCAATCTTATAAAAGGAAGATAACTATATCATCTTTCTTGTCTCATATCCTTTGTTAGTGTTTGTGCTTTAGTGCAAATGGTTAGGGGCAGCCTGATAGCAGACATTTAATACAGAACTTTCTCCTAATCATGTCATGGCCTTGCATCCAGTGATAGCATGAATAGGAATTACATGCTGAGGGCAACACTTGACATTTATGATTATACACAAGGGGAGGTTCTGTACAAAATGTTCACTCCTCTTCATCCTCTAACTAGCAGCTCAATGTTGCGATAGCTAAGACACCAAGAAATGTCCAGAGATTTTCCATTACAACTTCAAGCATTTTAGAATAATATATTTTCTCTTTAAGGTCTCTCTGCCACCCTGCTTTGGGTTTGTTGTTCTTGAAAAATAGGTCAATAATTGAGGTCGGAACTTCAATGGAAATACCGATTTCAGGAAGCTAGTGATTCTCTATCATAGTTTAAATCAAACTCTATAGTTCCAGGCTCCATCTTTATGCTCAAATGATTTTTAATAATCTAACTATTGATCTAGGTCAACATTTGTAATATATATTTTAGAATCTAAAGTTTACTATCAAAGACATTGCTTAATTTGCCTTTTAACCAGCTGCTGGACTGTTTAGATTGAATCATTTTAGATCAATGTAGAGATAATAGGCAGGAAATTCTGCAGACCCCACCTTGAGAAGGTAGAAGTAGGGTGTGGCATGACTTGCAGCTGGCATTGTGCTTGCTAGTGACCTTACCCCATATTTTAGGGATAGGAGTTGTTTGAGTGCATGGAGCAGTTGCCAGCACTTTTAGCGACGCAAGAGAGGTGCCTGCTCACTGAGAAGGCAGAAGTTAGAGTGACACACTGCTGCTCCAAAGGAGGAGTCAGAGGCCCGAAACAGGTTGAAGCGGAAGGGAAAAAAATGTTTCCGCTTTTTAATACTCTCGGATTACCATTCCCTTCAAAGCTTAGGGACCTTCCCTAGACCCAGAAGGACCTACATCTGCTTTTAATCTCAGGAATGCCCCAAACTTGGGCTCCAAAATTGTTCTTAAAGTAACAGAGGCTCAGAAACAACCCGAGTGCAATTTAAGAGAAAGGATAGGAAACCTAGGGGATCCAGATTCTACTGCAGTTTCACCTCTCAGATGGGAAGTTGTAGTTTGGTGACAGAAGGTCAGCACAAACATTCATCATTTTGCAGGGGAGGGTTTAGCAGGGGAATGGAGGGGATAGTGCTGGTTGCTGCATGCAGGTTTCAGCTGATCTGCCCTGGTACAGGACTCCCAGTGATAATGTGTACCAGTACAAAGGTATTGAGGAAACTGGTAGTTCCTCCAAGACAATGCGTAATTCAGCTGGTTCTAATCGGAGAAAGTTTAAGGAAAGGCTAAGTGCTTCCAGAAATGAGAAAAGAGACACAAACCCATTCCAATGTAGTTGCTAATGTGACAAACGTCTTCCCAGAAAATTGTTTGGCAACCTTTTTTAAGGGGGCTGGGGGAAGAAATAATTCCAAAAGAATCATGCACCATTTTTCTCACAGTGTTTTGCACGTATGGTGTGACAATGTGGTCTAAGGTGATTGTATTGTATATTTTGTATGTAAACAAAGGATAAATGTTAATTGAACACTTTTCATGAAGGTGGTGTCCCCTCATCAAAGTAGTTTGAGATTAAAGAGAATGAGAGGGACTAAAGAGGAAGGAGGAGGGAAGTGAATGGATTTGATGGTTGAAACTAAATATGGGCTCTAGTAGAATGCTGTTCAGTCACTGGGAATGGGATTTGCATTGTACAGAGTGTGCCAGCGCTCAATCTTCTTATCCTTGTTCTTCAGACACTCATACCAATGCTTCAAGCAGTCTCCTTTTGCATTAATGCCCATTATAATACTGCCTGTTAGAGGAGAGAAAAAATGGTATTATACACAACATCAAAAAAGGTAATCAAATAATAGACAACAGACAAGGCAAGTCAAGCCATTGGTATCCTAACTAAACTTAATTTATTTTAATCCAACACTATATCCCAAGAAATGACTACGTGCTGAGGGACGCACTAAAGCTTGGGGCAGCTGCCGCAAAGGCGCAATGGGGAAGGGTCGCTGTCTAAGACCTTTCTACCACAGCGCACCGAGAGACTGGGAACTGTTTAGAGCCCCTCTGGCTGTACAGATCAAAATGAAAGGCTGTAAATGATTGTAATATTGTTTGTACTGATGCACCTGGTGATACATCTTGTAAAAGTTTAACCTGGATTGTACCCTTGTAATGTTGTTTTTGAAATGGTTTGGAATGTGATTGAAGATATTTTATGAATAAAGTATATTTTTACAAAAAAAAAAATATCCCAAGAAATGATACTAACCCTGTCTATGTATAGTACTACCCAACTGTAAATCTGCCCATATTCCAAACTGTGGGCTCTGATATCTGTAATTCAGGCAGATATGTAAACTTTGAAAATAAAATTAGTATTTATTAAAAAAGAATAAATACTTCTTGCTCAATTCAGTATTTCATCTTCCTCCTGATTTTTCATATGTTTTAGTAGTTGAAGGTGCTATATAATACAAGTTGCTGTTGTATTGAGTAAATGCACTCCCTGCAGTGGTACAGATAGAAGTCCAGGTTTGACAGCTGCTCCACGCAGGAGTTGATCTCATCCAGGTTGACGGTAGGGTCATTAAATTGGTTTTCATACTCGTTGGTTAGGACTAAAATATGATAACATTAGCTAACAGGCAATAAAAAGAAATAGAAAATGCTGAAAATACACAGCAGGTCAGTCACCATCTTGGCTCCAATACTGCCCTAGTGCAACAATGTCCTTTGGGGGCTCCAGCTGTGATAATTGACCCAATATCCCTTTTTGAAGCCTCTGGAAATTTTCAGACTGCCCCACTTCTCAGATTTTCCAATCTGAAGGGACTAGGTGCAATTATAACAGTGCATTTCTCATGGATGCCATTGCCGAGTATTGATCCAGAGGTGTGCATTGGGTGAGGTGTGTGCTGATATCATTCGTCATTACCACTTGATTTTCATGTTTCTGCATATTCCAGGCAAAAGTTTCGCTGGAGAAACTCGCAGAAATGCACATGAAAGATGCACAGAAAATAAGCATAATCAGGGCACAAACCGGGGGAAAACCATATCTCACCCAAGCTGTCTTTCTTTTTCAATTAATCTATGCATTTGAAGAAGTTTTAAGCGTAGAATACGAGTTCTTCTGAGATTTAGTGGACGACTTGATTCTTGTAATGCAAACGGATCTTTAATAGTTATAATAGGATTGACATTCTGAAAAGCTGGGACTAATCTGTTTAATCAGTTTCCCTAATTTAAGCAATGCCAATTGTTCAATTAAAGCCTCACTAGATTAAATAGAGATGGATGAACAGTTAAATCTTGTGTGGCCTGAATTCTTTGCCAGCATTCTAAAGGCTGAATGGCAGTGCCTGAAAAGATAAATGATCAGCTTGAGTTTAACAATCTGAGTTAATGACTTTGGCACATTTTGCTGGAAACATTGGTGTTGTCATTTTTCCACCCTTTTCTCGATTATTATTGGATATGGCCCATTGCTAAATTTCTGATCTTCCATCTGCTTGAATGCCAGTGGTAGAAAACTACTGCTAAGGGTGATTGGGTCTGGACCCTGAATTTTCCCAGGAGGTATTATTCATATTCTGTGCACTCCTCATCCATTATGGTAGAATGTTTGACATTTTTACCTACTTTCTTTGTCTTTTAAACACTTGCTCCTGCATCCCTGTCCCATTTCACATAAACCTTCATGTAATGCATGCATTTTACACTTACTCCAGCATTTTAAAATCTGTTATATATTTTAAAACCAACAGTTGCCTGATTGTGAAACTAGTGAGTAAATTTAGAACTTTTTGGTTTCCTTTTTTCGTTCCCTTGGATTACTCCTCATTTGAGTTTGGCAATCCTTGAAAAGGGGCATCTCCAGCCTAGCCACACCACATTTGCTAAAGTTCCACACTTTCAGATACTAAGCTCTGCTACTCATTTTGGATTTCCAGCTTATGTGGCTTTTACTTCTGCCTTTAATATTTCATCCTGTGATTTTAATCTCTTCATTTTTGTACACTGAATTCCATATATCGTGACCAATATCAGCTCATTGATGAAGGCAGAAAGTACATAATGAATGAGCTATGAACATATGGCATAAGAAAGAGGAAGTGATGAATGACATGACAAATATATCGCAGATCACAAGACAATTACATAGAGCCCATCTAAATTGGACTATCCTAAAATCTCCCAGATTGCAAGTACTACCATTCCAACATGTGATTTTATTCCTTTTCATTGGATGCCAATGTCTAGGAGATAAAAGTAAATGGAAGCTGGCATCATCTACATCAACACTTGAATTGTTTCCTCATGGTCTCTGCGATAGAAATTGCAGTCGATTGTGGCACCTTCACCTAGACGACACTGCAGCTCTGCATGGTGGAAAACTATTTTCCCAATTTGGTATTTGCTTTCATGCACTGATAGGGAAAGAATGAGAATATCTCAAGTGGATTTCCCATCAGGAGTGAATCTAATATCCAGGGTTTAACTTCATCCAGATAGGAATGTTAGTATTCCTTGGTGTTAGATGCTAGTTTCTTTTTGGTAAAATCTTTAAAATGGAGTCCTGGCTTGCATGTCTGAGGAATAACCGACAGCAGAGGTGGTTGCAAGGAAGGAGGGTCAAGCCGACAGTGACCTGTCACTGAGTATCTTGGAAGGTGGAGGCCGGTCTCTGTCTTGCAGCAGCCTGTGAGGCTTAGTTAAAGTTCTTTGCATGAGGATTTAGATTAAATAGTTGATGATGAGTGAATAAACTATGCAACACTGTACTTGGACACTTAGAATGTAAATATGGATTATGTGACTCAAGTTGCCCCATTGTAAGAAACCCCAAATTGTGTTTACATATAAGCGTAGTGTTAGGATTTAGTTTAAGATATGGGTTGTTTTATTATACATATCCTATGGCTATGTATTCTAACTAGAAATAATGAAATGGCTAAAGTTATTCATTCCTAGGATGCTTTAAGGTTTAATGTCAGGGTACAATTTAGATGACTGCTTAATCTCTGCTGTAGTTGTCTGATATGTGAATCATGCCTGTTGACTTCTTTTAGTTGCCACATTTGGAAACGAGACAGCCACCATAGTCTTGAGATAAGAATGTTCAGTGAGCTCAGAATAATTAGTTACATTAGTTCTGTTGAAGGGTCATTTGGACTCGAAACGTCGACTCTTTTCTTCTCCACCGATGCTGCCAGACCTGCTGAGTTTTTCCAGGTAATTCTGGTTTTGTTATAGTTAGTTACATGCTAGATGGTAAACAGATTAGCCATCTAGAAATTTTGCAGGAACCACCATATTTCTGGAGGTCCTGTTCACTGACTGATTTCTGGAGGCCATAATGAATCATCTAGCATGGTGTGTGTGACTAGAGCCCTGTAACAATTTTGAGTTTTCTTAAACCATTTGTAGATAGAATCAGACTTGAAAGGATCAATGAAGACTACAGCCAGGATTTAGTTCTTACCATGGGGGTCCCGCCCACTACCACTGAGAACTGGTAGCAGCTCCACATCACTTTCGTGGGAGAGACCTGATGCAAATTAAGTCACCTAGACACTTTACTGACCAATGCAGCCCTCCCATGGAACCAAGGCCCCAGATAAAATAAAATTAAAATTGTATATGGTAAGACCATAAGACAAAGGAGCAGAAGTAGGCCATTCGGCCCATCGAGTCTGCTCCACCATTCAATGAGAACATGGCTGATCTGATAATCCTCAACTCCCCTTTCCTGCCTTTTCCCCATAACCCTGGATTCTCTTACTGATTAAAAATGTCCATCTTGAATATAATTAACGATCCAGCTTATACAGCCCTCTGTGGTAAAGAATTCCACAGATTCACTATCCTCAGAAGAAATTCCTCCTCATCTCGGTCTTAAATGGGTGACTCCCTACTCTGAGGTTATGCCCTCTGGTCCTAGACTCTCCCACAAGAGGAAACAACCTCTCAGCATCTACCCTATCAAGCCCCCTAAGAATCTTACATGTTTCAATAAGGTCGCCTCTCATTCTTCTAAACTCCAATGAGTACAGGCGCAATTTACTCAACCTCTCCTCATAAGAAAATCCCTCCATACCCAGGATCAACCTAGTGAACCTTCTTAACTGGACTGCCTCTAATGCCAGTATATCTTTCCTTAGACAAGGGAACCAAAACTGTTCACAGTATTCTAAGTGTGGTCTAACTAATGTCTTGTATAGTTTTAGCAAGACTTCCCTATTTTTATACTCCAATCCCTTTGAAATAAAGGCCAACATTCCATTTGCCTTCCTCATTACCCGTTGAACTCATATGTTAGCTTTTTGGGATTCATGCACAAGGACTCCCAAATCCCTCTGTGCTGTAGCTTTCTGCAGTCTTTCTCTCCATGTAAATAATATTCAGCTTCTCTATTCTCCCTGCCAAAATACATAACCTCACATTTTCCCACATTATATTCCATCTGCCAAGTTTTTGTCTGTCTATATCCCTCTGTAGACTCATTGCGTCATCCTCACCACTTGCCTTCCCACCTACTTTTGTGTCATCCGCAAACTTGGCAATAGTACGTGCATTTCCCTCATTTAAGTCATTAATACATATTGTAAATAATTGTGGCCCCAGCACAGATCCCTGTGGCACTCCACTAGTTACAGGTTGCCATCCTGAAAATGCCTCCCATATCCCAACTCTGTTTTCTATTAGTTAGCCAATCCTCTGTCCATGCTAATATACTACCCCCAACACCATGGGCTCTTATGTTATTAAGTAGCCTCATGTGCGGTACCTTATCAAACACCTTTTGGAAATCCAAATATATTACATCTACTGGTTCCCCTTTAAGTATCCTGCTTGTTAGCTCCTCAGAGAATTCTAATAAATTTGTCAGGCATGATTTCCCCTTCATGAAACCATGCTGACTCTGCTTGACTATATTAGGCATTTCTAAATGCTCAGCTATTACATCCTTTATAATAGACTAACATTTTCCCAATGACAGATGTTAAGCTAATTGGCCTGTTTTTTGTCTCCCTCCTTTTTTGAATAAGGGTGTTACATTTGCAGTTTTCCAATCTTCTAGGACTTTTTCAGAATCTAAGCATTCTTGGAAGATTAATACCAGCGCATCCACTATTTGTGTAGCTGCTTCCTTTGATATCCTAGGATGCAACCCATCAGGTCCAGGGAGCTTATCGGCCTTTAGCCCCATTAGTTTCCCTAGTACTTTTTCTCTAGTGATAGTTATTGTATTTATTTCCTCCACTCTTTTTACCCCTTGAATATTTAGTATTTTTGGAATGCTATTAGTGTCTTCTACCGTAAAGACTGAAACAGTATTTATTCAACTCAAAAACAGAATTACTTGGAAAAACTCAGCAGGTCCGGCAGCATCGGCGGAGAAGAAAAGAGTTGACGTTTCGCGTCAACTCTTTTCTTCTCCGCCGATGCTGCCGGACCTGCTGAGTTTTTCCAGGTAATTCTGTTTTTGTTTTGGATTTCCAGCATTCGCAGTAGTTTTTTGTTTTTATCTATTTATTCAACTCCTCTGCCATTTCCTGGTTCCCCTTTATTATTTCCCCAGCCTCATTCTCTAAGCGGCCTGTGTTTACTTTGGCCTGTCTTTTCCTTATTAAATAAGCTCTGGACAGAAATCCCACCCCCAAGAGATACTGACCAAACAGAGGATCCAAATCCCCTGACAGAGTGGGACCGAATAAGGGTTGCTGGGAGGGTTTGCCAGAGAGAGGGTGTGGGGCATGTTGGAAGCATAGGCAGGGGGTTGGCTTTCCCTGTTCTCCCCCACTTTTTCCTGGCCCACTCACCCATCATGCCCGTCCCTCCAGGCTCAACTAAATTCTGCCCTACATCTCGGGAGGAAATATTAATTGCATTTATTTCATTGTATGTCTATAGCTTAGAAACATTTGTGCATCAAAGACAAATATGATAAAAGGATTATGTTGCAACCATAATTGGTATCAGATTTGAATTATCTTACATTGTGATCCCTGCACCCTGCATGAAGAAAATGCCAATGAAGATATTGAGTCTTAGGATGGTAGTTTATGTAAAGCAGTATTTTGTAGCCCAGTGTAATGGTATATTTTGGGTCCGTGACTACCGTGACTTTGCATCGCTAACTGGTGGCTACCGCCCAAGTGGAAAATATTGTGTATCCATGCTGTGACAGGAGGATGGTAGCAATGACTCTCATGAGTAGTGTTACTCACCTTACCACTCGGAGTTTCTGCTTCTATTGATCACTGAGTGCTTAAACCCACATTTATCAGTTGTCTAATGACCTCCTTGATGGGGGGGGGAGGGGAGGGGTGTGCAGTGGAGTAAGTAGGGACTCAGTTGTTGGACCTGGAGGGATAACGTCTCACTAGGGATCAGAATTCTTCCCACCTGGCTTCAGCTTCAAGTAAAACTGCAATGGGTAGGTGCTCCTAACTGAACAAGAGGCATCAGCCTAATCAATATGTTTTCAACAAGTTGAAGTTGTACCCTGTGCATAGTTAGGCTTTCTAAATCTCAACCTGCCAATCTGCATCTAAGCTCTTTAGACGTAGATAACGTACCAGATGCCTGACACCTGACTAACCAAAAAGACAGTGGCATATATGACTGAACACAGTGTCAGTAGTGGGAAAATCATTTCATTTTAGATGGGTCTTAAATGGAGACTAGACTGATTACAGGAATAAGGAACAGCAGAGGAAAATTTACAGCAAATGGTGATAGCTGTAGAATTTTTTTATATCTGTGATACTATGTTACAAAAGTATAATAATTTTCATATTATGGTGATATATTGTAAAAGTAGGTTAATAATTGGGTTTGGATAGTTTGTGTGCGGGATTTAATTGAATTGGAGACAGCTGGCCTGGAGGTTTGAAAATATCAAAAGAAGTTAGATAGAGGGGTTTGAAATGCTAAATACATAAACATGGCTGAAGTTTTAGAATGTAAAGTGTGAGGAGAATTTGCATTTTTAGATAAATTGGGACAATTTGAATTTCAAAGACATGATAGGATGTTTACTCCTAACAAGAGGTGGCCAAGCAGTGTGTTTATTTTTCCCAAAGGTTACTGACGATATTAGCACCATAAAACATTTATATTATGGGAAAGTACATTTTCAAAGACATATGGGGCAATGGAAGTTACAAATTAAAAAGAGAGAAAAACGTGTATAAAGGAGATGAAAAGCTATGAGAGAAGCCCTGTGACATCTAGCAGAAGCTTGCGAAACAGCCTCCAGCCATGCCTGCAGGAGTCCGCTGCATCCATCCCTTAAAGGTGATAACTCTGCTGGCCTGTCTTTCTAACTTTAAAAATCTGTTTTTGGACTGTTGCCTTACAAGGGGGTGTATTTGGGAGTCAGGTTGGGTAGGAATTTTAGTATTTACTTTGGTATTAAGTAACTGGAATCTTATGTGTGTTTGACATCTTTTCTTTTGTAATAAATATTTTAATTTAGTTTTTTAAAAATCTCTAAAGGTCTTGCTGGACTTATTACTTCTGAATTCGATGCACACATCTCGAAATAAATAAAGATTGCAAAACCATTGTGATAGCGGGATCAAGTTTCCCTCATGGATTTGGCACTCATCATCTGCCACGTCATAACACTAGCAATGCCACTGCAGTCATGGGAATGGCTTAAGAAGTCCCTGAACTTACTCGTGTTAGAGAGCTGAATCAAATCCAAAATATTATGATTGCAGAAGTACCCAAGTCTAACAAACACTACCTAAATATGAGAAAAACCAGCTTCTTTAGAAGAACTAGCTCAGTTTCTTCAAATCTGCTTGGCTGCATCTAACAATCGAATAGAATGTACGGAGTAATGTATATATTGTAAGACATGGAATGGAGCTGATCAGTATATCTATTACACAATATGGAACAGAGCACTACTTTTAAACAGCTCTAAATTGCGAAAGCTTCTGGCTTGACGTAAATCCAAAAGCCAGACTCTGAATTCTGTCCTCTAGGGTGTGCTCCCTTCACCAAAATCATTTCCAACTCGCAACTCACCAATATAATCATTGGCTTTGCCAATGTCGTAATCCCACACGGACAGTTCCAGAGTTTTCTTAGCCAGGTCATTGTGTTTAATATCATAGAAGAATTCCTACAGATACAGGAATTGAATTAACTACATGTTTTCATACTCTTGACTAACACTAGAACAAAATAAACAATTATCAATTCTGTGAGTCACTTAGAATGGGATTGGGATGTAACGATGGAAGGGACAAAGTGAGTATTAATGGATTTTAAAATCTAAAGTACTGTGGTTTCACGCAGGATCCTTTGGGATGGGTGCCTTAAGTATTTTAAATTCCCCTCAGCAGGTGAAGTTTATATTTTTAATTTCACTTCGCAAAAATGCGATAACCACAATCAGTTATTATTTTACTGGGTACAGATATCTCCTTTATCATTCATCTCACTTTTCTTCACATTCACATTTTGCTTGGACTCAGTCAGGCACTAATTGCATGAGTTGATGGGTGTGGTCAGGCAGGTGATGAGATCTGTATCTTTCTTTAAAAAAGATGTATTGTTAAGATGTGATATGGGCAATCCGGCAAGACTGCATTTATTCCCAGTTCCTCGTTGCATTGAAAAGGTGGTAGCGGACTTTTTCCCTGCACTGCGGCAGTTTTGATGGTGCTGTCACGATAGTGTTAAGAAGGCAATCCCTGGATACTGACCCAGTGACAACAAAGGTACAGCAAAAAAACAGTGTGTCAGGTCAGGATGATGTGTGACATGAACAGATATCAATCTGATGCAGCCTGAGATGACATGACAATTGTAACCCTTCCTGCCCATTGTTAACGGTATAGGCAAGGGGACTTAAAATGGCAGTCAGATGCTAAACACTGATCCCACTGCATTCCCAGTCTCTGCTGTTTTTTGGAACAGCAAGTTCACTGACCCATAAGCTGATGAGCCACATAAATTTAAATATCAATATCCAATTGTGTAATTTAGACTTGACATGAATTTAACAGTAAAATGAGACCCGGAGCTGCCAACAAAATGTAGCAGCAAGTGGGAGCAAGGCCAAAATGCATTGTCGCTATCCTTACCAGGGACCATTTCCTTGGGTTTCCAGTACAGTGTGAAGCCCCGCGATTTCCCACTCTCACCTGCCCACCTCCATGTCATCTCCTCAGGCAGGGGTTGGCATCATGACATTTAAGTGAGGCCCAAGATTTAAAATTATTCAGACTTCAAGCTGGCACTATTGTGTCTGCTATAATGTGTGCTTCCCTCCCACTCCAACTCTGCAACTTGATGTCCTGTCCCAGGTTAAAATTGGGGGTTCTGTCTCTGAATGATCCCTACTCTACTTAGGAAAGTGCTGAGTGGAGGCCGTGTGTTTCTCCATAGCCGTTTGGTTGAGACTGAAATATGTGAACTTGTAATCCACCACTGTGGCAGTGAGATTTGGTATGATGCACCTCATAGAGAACCACTTCACAAACCAATAATGATTGGTTAGGACAATAATGATCAGTATCATATTCACACTGTTATAGCATATGAACTTACAAGTCACGTGATATTCGGAGATGAAGGCATCATGCTCTTATATTTATTTGTGCAATTCTCTGGAGGAGGCATTAATCCAGGTTATATAAATGTATTAAACATTCATCTCATATTAGCAACATTTGTGAAGGGAACTGCAAACTTCACGCATAGTATAAGAATTGTGTAATTTTGGTTCCAAGTTTCTCCCTTAACTCATGTTTCCAGTCCGATTCCTTTTGCCCTTCCCTAGCTAAGGTTCCCTAAGGCCAAATATGTTCAACCCCAAAAGATCTTGACTGCGGAATGTGTACCAAGGCAAATAAAAATGGATTAATGTAAGGAGTTATTTTATTGATGGTGAAATCATGTGCATCCTCCCCCCATCCTGGATGTTTACACGCAAGATTAATCGGCCTCACCTCATTAAATTCAGGGTTCAGCGTCTTCTTCTTGATCTGAGTTTTTTGCTTAGCCTTTTTTCCCATATCGGGCTTGAGACAGCTGAAAGAAACCAAAAGAAACCAGGATCAAAGTTTTAAATGAAAGCCTTGTACGTTCAGGCTGGAATTTCATGAGATAGAAAGAGCTTCTGTCCAGTCACTGCCATCCAAATCAAATATTATAGGCCTGTGGCACGCATTCATCATGGCTTTGATTTTAAAAATGTCTAAGTTATTACTTTCTTCCTCTTCTGGAGTCACCCCATACCACGCATCAATCCTCAGCCAATGCCTTCTGCAGTGCCGTTCAGTAACCACATGCTGTAGATTGCTGTAGGTGTCTCAAAGAAACTGCATGTAGACTTTCTTCTTCTGTGGATAACTCCTATCAGGTTATGGTGGCAATCAGGTATTCATTCCATTGGACATCATAGGCATGAATCCGTTTCTCATTTTCCCCAGTGCCATAGCATGTTGGAATTTCAAAGCCTGTAAATATAATGCGTAAACTCCCTCACTCTTCTAAAGACACTGACCTGCTGTGGTAAAACTCCATAGGAAACGAATCCTAAGCACCTCTCGTAGATGCTCATTCTTTACATTTTTTAATATTCGTTCATGGATTGTGAGCATTGCTGACAAGGCCAACATTTATTGCCCATCCCTAATTTCCCTTGAGAAGGTAGTGGTGAATAGTTGTCTTGAACAATTGCAGTCGATGTGGTGTAGGTACACCCACAATGTAACTGAACAAGTATAATGAACTCTGTATGAGGAATCAGGAACTGAAGATAACTGGCCAAGAGTCAGTTATGAACATTTTGTCCTCGCTTGATACAGTTTAGGCAGTGGTCAATTATTACCTAACAGTGTGGTAGTAATAGAGAAAATGAGCTCATTGGTAAATGAACAAAAAACAATGCATGAACAAAATTACCACCATGAAAACTTAGGGAACAAGAACCAGACAAACAAAAACTGATAGAAAGCCAAGACCAGAGAACAGGGCCAGGGGTGTCAATGCTGGACTTCTGACGGAGGGTTGCTAGATGAGGCAGGAAACTAGACATTGTCAGGCAAACTGGAAGAGCACGAGCAGGCAACAGCGGTTGAACTCCGACAGGCTCACTGGACCAGGCTAGGAAGAATGCAACAAATAGAAAGGCAGATACAGCATTACATACATTTTGACAAAGGGATCCGAGTATCCATTAGCATCCATGGCAGCTAAATGAACGCAACGTATGATTCCCACAATCAGGCCTCCCTGCTGGCTGTTGTACAGGAGGGAGACAAGAATCCGGCCTCGCTCATCAGTATCAACGCCATGTTCGCCCTGCAAGGAGAGAACAGAGAGTGATCAGTGTGAATAGGCCCATAAAATGTGTCTGACTGAATGTTGTATATGCACAATGACCTGCCAGGTTGTTCCCAAAACAATAATTAACGATTTAAGTTCTTACGTTTCCTCTAGAACACACTGGTTAAAGGACAGTATTAGCATATGTGAGCTGGGGTGGGGGGCCATTCCTGGAATAGGCAGGATCCAATTGCTCTGGAAACTTATAAAGTAACCAATTTAATTCTCTGGTCAGAACATTCTGCTGCATTTAAGATGTGAAAACCTTTAGAATATAATTCTGAGATTTTTTAGCAGTGAATCTGTAGCACAAAAACTGTCCTGGGGATTGGTACCTAAAAATGCTGTACTGGGAAACTATACCATGATACACTTCAGAGGAAGTGCACTACAATAAGTGTACTGGGAAAACTACCACAGATACTGTATAAGAGAAGTGTACTACAGGAGCTGTATCTGCTCCAGCAACTTTTCTACCTAGCCAGAAGAAGCTAAGCCAAACAGTGTTTATTTTTTCCCAAAGGTTACTGGTAATATGAGCACTATGAAAAGATTTATATTATGAGAAAGATAAAGTTCCAAAGATATATCAGAACAATGGAATATACATTAAAAGGGAAAAACGTGTATAAAGGAGGAGAAGGAATTACAAGATCTAACAAGTGTGAAAAGCCCCCAGCCTCTGTGCATCAAGTTGCTGTCTACAGAAACTGAAGCTGCGAAAACTCACTTTGAATTCTATTGTCCAGGGTATCGTGTTGCTTTGCCTGGGTCTGTTTAAATCTATTTTTTTTTTGTATTGTTGCCTTAACAGGGGTAGAACTGGAAGTCAGATTAATTAGGGGTTTTAGGAGTTGTTATAGTAGTAATTTACAGACCTATGTATGTGCTTGAAATCTTTTGTCAATAAATGTTTAATTTAGTTTTGTAAAAACCTCTGAAGTTGTGCTCATCTTATTACTTCTGAATTCAGGACACGCATCTCGAAATAAAATACATTTTCAAAACAGTTGTGACTGCATGATCAAGTTTCTCTCATGGATTTGATCCACCTGGCACATCATCTGCCACATCATAACACTGGCAACTGTCTGAAGCTGAGGCAGGCCGTTCACACATTTGGAGTTGTGTTTGACCCTGAAATGAGCTTCCAACATTTACTCCAACACAGATTGCCTACTTCCACTCCCATAACATCACCACTCTGTTCCTGCCTCAGCTCATTTGCTGCTGAAACCCTCATCCATGCCTTTGTTTCCTCAATACTTGAATATTCCAATGCACTCCTAGCTGGCCTTTCACCTTCCACCGTATATAAACTTGTGCTCACCCAAAACTGCCCATAACACACTCTCAAGTCTCATTCACCCATCAGTCCTTGCTCACCTACATTGACTGCCACTCCAACAACTTATCAGTTTTAAAATTCTTATCCTTGTTGTCAAACTCCTCTAGCTTCACTTCCCCCTATCTCTGTGATTTCCACCGGCCCTACAAGCCTCTAGACTCGACTGTTCCAATGCACTCCTGGCTGGTCTCTCACATTCTACCCTCTAACCTTGAGGTCATCCAAAACTCTGCAGCACTTGTTTTAAATTGCAGCAAGTCCTGTTCCGCTATCACCCCTGTGCTTGCTGACCTATATTGGCTGCCAGTCAGGCAACGTCTTGATTTTAAATCTCTCATTCTTGTTTTCAAATATCTCTATGGCCTTGCCCCTCCCTATCTCTATTCTTCCCCAGCTCCACAACCTTCGAAGATATCTGCACTCACTTATTCTGGCCTCTTGAGCATCCCAATTTTAATTGCTGCATCTTTGGAGGCAATGCCTTCAGTTGCCTAAACCCCAAGCCCTGGAATTCACTCCCTATATCTCTCCGCCTCTTGACCTCACTTTCCTTCTTTAAGATACTCCTTAAAACTTACGTCTTTGACCAAGCATTTGGCCATATGACTTAATATCTCATTATGTGGCTTGATGTCATACAATGTTTCGGTGAAGCACTTTGGGATATTTCATTACAGTAAAGGTGCTATATAAATACAAGTTGTTATTCAGAGTAAAACAAAATGTACAATACAGAGATATAATTGATCCAAGTTTACCTCATCCTCATAGAGTGACATTCCTCGTGATGAGCCAACTGTTGAGCCTCGTTTTACCTATGGAAATATTTACAATGCATTTAGGGACAGCCTCTTGGAAGCAAGTGAATAAGTTCAAATGTAATTAAAATGTATTTCTAATTTGCAACTTTGGGAACTTGTTTCTTCCTATGTTTTGTTCATTGGTCAGCCCATCTCTTCCTCCAATATCAATCCTCCAAAGTTAGGAGTGTGAGCTGTCTCCTCTCTACACTGTCAGCATTGGTGTATTAGCTACATTACCAATGTACTGCTTGTGCCATATTTGGGGCATTCCTGTGACTCGTGCCAACTTGAAATGGGGTCAAGAGTGCCCAAAACCCATTTTACACACTGATGGCTGATGGAGGCAGTTTCAACCCTCTTAAGTTTGGTTGAAACCCTGATCCTAGGGCTGAAAATTCAAAGCTTTAATTGACCACAAGACTCAGCCCCCCGAATAAATAACCAGTATTCTCCTTACTGGCACCACTCTCTCCAGACAGATGTTGAAGTTCTTTGCTTGATTGGGTTTGAGTTTTTTCAGAGAAACTCTGGTCTCCCCGATGAATTCATTGTGACCAAATTTATCTTCATCCAGGACAGAGATCCTATTTTGAAAGAGACCAATTCAAGTTGAAAAGACAACAAACAGCAGCTAGAGTATGCAGTTATATAGGTTCTTGGGGTAGTAAAACATCCCAAGGCAGTTCACAGGAAGGTGATCAAACAAAATTTGACACTGAACCACATAAGGAGTTACTTGGACAGATAACCAAAAGTTTGATCAAAGAAGTAGGTTTTAATAAGTATTTTAAAGGAGGAGAGTCAGATAGAGAGGTGGAGGTTCCACAGCTTATGGCCTAGGCAACTGAAAGCATAGCTACCATAGTGGGGCAATCAAAATCAAGAATGCAAAAGCAGCCAGAATTGGGGGAACACAGAGATCTAAGAGGGTTGTAGGGCTGGACTAGGTTACAGAGATAGAAGGGGCAACCTATGGAGGAATTTGAAAACCGGGATAAGAATGATAAAATCGAGGCGTTGCTGGGCCAGGAGCCAATGTAGTTCAGTGAGCATAGGGATGATGGGTGAATGGGACTTGTTGCAAATTAGGATACAGGTTGCAAATTAGGATACAGGCAGCAGAGTTTTGAGTTCACTCATTTATTTAGGGTGGAAGATAGAAAGCCAGCCAAGAAAGCATGGGAACGTCAAGTCCAAAGGTAACAAAGGCGGGTCCATCAGAATTCAAGAGCAATATTACAAATAATCAGGCAATAAAAGGGTGAGAGATTAGAGAAACATGAGATCACCATTCTTATTAAGGAACTGACACTCAATTAGTGTGTAACTATTGCCCTAACAAGTTCTTCTAATTTGAAAATATTTGAAGCAAAGTTCATTGAGGTCATTAAGCATAACCAAGCTTGGAGGCTGATGTTGTAAATCAGCAGTTCAGGATAAA
This sequence comes from Cetorhinus maximus, assembly GCF_964194155.1. Taxonomy (NCBI): domain Eukaryota; kingdom Metazoa; phylum Chordata; class Chondrichthyes; order Lamniformes; family Cetorhinidae; genus Cetorhinus; species Cetorhinus maximus. The sequence continues at coordinate 109,348,186 of NC_135890.1, forward strand.
GACAGGTATTGAGAAAAACATTAAAAAAAAACAGAAACTTACTTGAAACTAGGTACTTGTAGTCTAATAAAAACAAGAGTTATAGACAACAAGATAGAAACTTGAGGTAGAAACAAGCAGATAGATTGGAGACTCGGGGTTAATAGAGACATAGGGCAACACATGTAAACAATAAAGCCCAGAAACACTGGCATTTGAATTATTATCGCATATAGCTTTGCCCACCAACATTGAGTTGCTGGAGTAGGTGGGGTCAGTGGGAGAGCATTTCATCATATCTCCCTCTGCAGGCTCTTGTATCTTTGTGGGTACATCGCAGATGCCGTCAGAAACTCTAGCACCTGGATCCTAGCTACTCCTGCCACCAGCCCAGAAGAAACCTTTTCTCTTCACAGTAAGGTCTGTTTTTGCTCCTGCCAGATGCTGGTGTACCTAATCTACTGGCAGACATAAGCCAGCTTCTACATGATCCAGGGAAAGAGGAACTCCTAGGGTAGTGACTCCTGACCTCCACCCTTGTCCACTCCACATCAACGGCCTCGTGAAATGCAAGAAAGGCACCATCTGTTAAAGGGCTGAGCAGGAATTCCTATCTCAAGTCGCGACCTGGTGTATCTGACCTAGTTCCACTATGGTCCGGCCAGTTACTGGGATTCCACTGGAACAGCTGAGGAAATTCGGCCCCTGAATGGACTGAACTACATAACAAATGAGCAGTGAAGTTCAGGATGTGATTTGATTGCGTCCAGTTGAACCCATGAGTTATTAAAATGTAATGTCACATTAGAATCTTTTTGGACAATGTGTAACTAATTTATCAGTTTGTTCTACAACATTTAACTGGAAGGTTTACTTGTACTGTTGCTGATCAGCTGATGGTCTTTGTGTTTCATGTGTTATGATCCCCAGCTGAGGTTACCCCTGGACAAGCTTGATCCCAGGGTGGAACCCAGCTTGATAGATCCTAACTTTTATTTGTTTGTTTAGATACATGGAGAGTAGCTATGAACAGAGTCACCGGAGTCAGCTAATTAACTTTTAACAAAAGAATAAAACATTTATTAAACAAGAAAAGATGAACTATATTACAACACTCCTTCACCCACAACTATACCTTTACAGATATATACAGATTTGTAAGGATAACACAAGTTATAAAAACTATCTTATACTCTAATGTTCATAGTAAGTACACCATAAGGAAGGCGAACTATGGTCAGACACACCACACTCTGAAACCAAGTGACAGATGCCACCTCAACCAGTTGCTATGGATCTCTCATCAACTCTCCCCAGAGCCTGTCCCACCATGAGCCAACTGGTCTCAATGCACTCAGCTTTCCACACGAGGGTTTCCAATTTCCACTCTCCAAGACCTCGCCTTGGAATCTTCTCCCAAACTGACGCTTTCTCTCAGATGCCTTCCGCAAGGGTTCACGTCCAGGGTTTCGAACTCTTCTTCTGATGTTCCTCTCCCCTGGGTCACCACTTGCAGTCAAGCTTTCTTCCACGCACTCTCTCTCACTGACTCAGCCGTCAACAGTACACCACTGCTTCCCATGCCCATAGCAAAGGGTTACAGACCTTCACTTATCTCTTTTGGACCTTCTGACTTCTCATACCTTTAGTTTTTTAAGCTTGAAGCTTTAAACTTGAAGCTTGGAGCCTTTCTCTGTCCCTCACTCTTAACTTCACTTAACAGGATCTTTTCCCAAGTTCCTGTCCTTCCTTTGTCTAGAAGGTCTTCTTGGGACTTTCTCCTGTTCCACTCCCCTGGATTTTGGGGTCTCTACTTTAGCTTGGAACTGGCTACCTGTTCCCTTTGCTCCAGTCTCTCCTGGCAGCTACTTTCAAAACCAACTGAACTCAAACAACTTCCAAATCAAACTGCTGTTTCTAGTTTCTTGTGTGTGTGTCTGTGGGAGGGACCTGCCTCTCTGGATCCCTGTTACTAGGCAACAGCCCAGTTTCTCTACTCTTGCTTGTTTAACTTAGCTGCAGCAATCATAAAACTCTCATTAGAAATGCAGGCACCTTTTAAAGTGAAACTAAAACTCAATTTGACCTTTTCTTACCACACAGATACAGAAATACAAATCAATCTTAAACATTAAAGCTAAAACTCATTCCTAACACCCAAAAATACAAATATAACTTACTTAAATTAGCTCTATTTCCTAGCAATGTGTAAGTTGGTACTGAGGAAGGAAACCTCAGAAAACCTTCCTGCAGGGAAACCAGGTTTAAAGTAATTACAGTCATTGATAATAATATCAATATCTTGGGGGTCACCATTGACCAGAAATTCAACTGAACCAGCCATTTAAATATAATGGCTCCAAGAGCAGCTCTAGAGGCTCCAGAGAGTTCTTTGCCTCTTGTTCCTCAAAGCCTGTTCACCACATACAAGGCACAAGTCGGGAGTGTGATAGAATACTTCTCACTTATCTGGATGAGTGCAGCTTCAATAACACTCAAGAAGCTCCACATCATCCAGGACAGAGTGGGTTGCTTGATTGGCACCCCTTTCACCACCTTAAATATTCACTCCCTCCACCACCGGTGCACCATGGTTGCAGTGTGTACCATCAAGTAGATACAACGCAGCAACTCACCAAGGCTTCTTCAGCAGCACCCCCCAAACCCACTACCTTTACCATGTAGAATTACAAGGGCAGCATAGGAATGGGAACATCACCACCTCCAAGATCCCCTCCAAACCACGCACCATCTTTATTCAAAAATATGTCGCAATTTCTTCACTGTCGCTGGGTCAAAGTCCTGGAACTCCCTCCCTAACAGCACTGTGGGAGTACCTTCACCACATGGACTGCAACAGTTGAGAAGGCAGCTCACAGCCACCTTCCCAGATAATTAAAGATAGGCAATAAATGCTGGTCTTGCCAACAAACCTCACATCTGTCAGACCCCAAGGGAAACTTTTATACGCAGCAAGTTATGATGATCTGGAATGCATTGTTTCCAGATTAACCAGCAGCCTTCAAAATCAAATTGAATAAATGTTTGACGGAGAAAAAGCTACAAGGCTGTGGGAAAAGAGATTGGGTATGGGACTAATCGGTTAGCTTTTTCAAAGAGCTGGCACAGGCAAGGGTAGGCCAGAAAGTTTCCTTCTGCGCTGGAAGGACATAGCTGGAACAAGAACCTAAATTCAGTCCTTATCCATGGGCTAGCACTGTTGGGTGTCATAAAACTGTAATTAAATGAGGTTTGCAAAGGACCTTGTTCCTCATTTTCTCGCCAATTTTCTTTTATTGTCCCTCTCCCCAACCTCCCAAAACCCCCAGCAGGAAGCATTAACTTTTTGCAAGTGAGTGTTGGCAGGGTATCCCACTGCAGGAGGTCATAGATAATCTAACCCAGTCCTCATTCAACATTAACATACATGCATTTCTAGCATGGGTCATTGGATAGGAATTAGGAGTGGGGACCCTGGTTGATCTTTCTTTCCTTAACCACAGGCACTGCACTGAGCCTAATTGTTGTACTCCTACTCCATCCCAAGCTGAAATCAGCTAATTCAGCTCAGAATAGCAATTGTACCAGGAAACTTCCCTGTTTGAGTGCCTCAGCTATTCACTGGGTAAACCTAATGAAACACTGGGAAAGCTGAAGGATAATTTTTATTTACTTTATTATAGTCACTTGGTAGTACAGAACTTGAGCATTGCTGAAAAAAGACATGCTGTCAAAGCTTTTTGTCTTGCACTCATCAGGACAGTTTGCAAGAATACCAATAGGAAAGGGAACAACAGTTTTTACTTCAAGAGAAGAGAGTGCTGATTGGTTGGCAAGTGGACACTGGTAGAGGTGTTACCATGGGGAACAGTTAACTGCCAAGCTTTTGTTCAAATTCAAACCAGACAGGTTGACTCTGATTGGTCAAGGCATTGCCATGGGGAATGAACCTTTGCAGAGAGAAGGAGCTTGTCCACGCATTGCATCTTTTTCTTGGGGGGACAGCCATTTCCTGGATCACTCCCCAAGGCAATGCCTTGACCAATCAGAGTTGACCTGCCTAATTTGAACTTGAACAAAAGCTTGGCAGTTAACTGTTCCCTGGGGCTAACAGGCAAACATTGTGAATTATTCGTTAAATGATTATACATTCCCATAAGAATTAAAAAACAAGGAAAATTCATAAAAACAGATTATAAAAGTATATAAAAGAAAGAGATTAGTGAAAGTAAATGTGGAGCCCTCAGAGACAAGAGAAATTATAATGAGGAATAAGAAAATGGCAGAGACATTAAATTAAAACTTTGGGGCGGGGTGGAAGCTTTTTCACTGGTACCAGCTGAGAGTGGAGGTGGTTGGGGAGTGGGGCCCAGTAGAGTATGGGAAACCTATAATTCGGGGCATGCCACATGGCATAGAGCTGTGTGGAGATGTGTGCTATCACTGACAGATTTCTTACCCATACCATGGCTTAACTGGCAGGCTTGGCTTCCAATTGAGCAGGAAACAATGAAGCCACAGGACAAACTAGGCTTGAGCCCTACCTTGGTGGTGGATGGGGATGGAGAGGAGGTGGCTCAAATGATCCTCTGGACCCAATGGCCTACATCTTAGAGTTCTAAAAGAGGTGGCGACATAAGAAATTGGCAACACAGGTAGTTAATGCATTGAATTTGATCTTCCAGAATTCCCTAAGTTATGGAACAGTCCCCATGTATTGGAAGGTAGCAAATGTAACACCAATATTCTAAACAGGAGGGAGAGAGAAAATGAAGAACTGTAGGCCAGTGAGCCTATTAATAGTGGAGAAAATGCTCCAACTGTTGTTTTTAGGGACATGATAACAGTGTACTTAGAAAATCATAATATGATTGGGCAGAATCAACATTTAATTATGAAGTTGTAACAGCCATGACCTTATTGAATGGCAGAAGAGACTTGAAGAGCCAAATGGCCTACTCCTCCAATTTCCTATGTTGTTGTGACTATTTCATAATGCACTCATTCAGGAAGATGCTGAGTCCCTTATGCCTGTTCACAATTTCCTATATTGCCTGCAGAGCAATGGCACAAAATGGTCTGGAATTATTCTTTTACAATATCAGGAAACTTGAAAGCAATATAAATAATCATGAATACTCCCGAACAAATCAGACAACTGCAGGCCATTTCCAATGTATAAAAAGTGAAGGGGAGAAAGGCAAAAGAGAGGGGAAGATGGACTATCAAAAAGAGATGGTCATAGACCAACTGTGAGATATCAAACACCTTCGTTCAAACCTGAAAAACTGATTCACTTGGAGACTACCAGAAAAGTTAAAGTGGGTGGAACAATCCTAAAGGTTTCTGAGTTGTTTAAAGATTACTGAAGGGTTTTTTGATTAGTTTAAGATTGCTAGAGGGGTTCCTTTCTTCTGTGCCTGTGTCTACATTTCTCACCTGAGAGTTTTTCTCTGCATATCATCCTCCGTGATTCCATGGTATGTTAGCCGTTCATTCCACACAGGATTTCGGGTGTTGCGCAGTGTTTTTGTGCGTAGCTTGTTTGACTGTATGTTTGGAATATAAACACATTAGATGTCAACTCATTCAATTTCTTAGGCTGTTACTATGGGTGTCTCAAAAAGCATCAACAATTCTGACATTTTATCAGGCTTTTTTTTTCTTCTTTAATTCCCTGCACATCTTTCCTGAGGTCAGTAGTTCATGGTAGGATATGACCTTTCTTGGGAGGTTAATATACCATGACATTGCTCCTCAAATAAGGTTAGTTGACTCAGTACAAACATGCTGAGTATTGTATCAGTAGGTACATCTACCCACCACTAAATTAGGACAACTCCTGATGAAACAATTCGTATTGAAAATGTATTTACATTTCCTGTGCAGTTCTGATTATGGCTTCTTTGTGAACTGACAGGATGAGTAAGCCAGCAGCTCTGGTGGGTGGTTCCAATGTTTCTTTGTGAATTCAGTTGGTGTGAAATGCTTCAAAGCACCCAGATGTTGACTTCCATTCCACCATTTCCCATCCTTATATCCAGGAAATGCTTTGCCTTCCACTTTGGCTTCTCCTAGGTAGACTTGCTGAGATCAGGGACCTTTTTCTGAGGTATTTGGGGAGTAAGGGGAGCATAGCATAATAGGGCAGATTTTGACTTTGTGCAACAGTCTAAACTGGGCTGCCAAATCAATATCACCCAGTATGTATTTACAGTATCACACACAGATCTACCTCTATGTGTTTCTGATAACTGTATCTGTTAATAGTTAAAACGGTAGGCTAAGAAATTTAATGTGGACATATTAATTCCTGTTGTCAATGAAAACTGTTGTGCAAACGTCGCATTTCAACTGTAACTTGTCACATACATTCCCCATGCATCATAAGTAACAGCCACAAAAAATACAACTAACGTAATTGCGATGCACATCATGGCACAGATACTCCCCTGTACATGACAGTGGGCATAGAACACATTGCACTAGTAATAGTAGACGTCAAGAACATGATGTTTACAATATGACAGAAACATCTTACTTTGCTGGCTCCAGGCAGGAGATGTATTTTCACATATGGATCAGCCAAGCCATTGGAGTCCATGGGTTTCAGTCCCTGGAAGGTAGGAAGGTCACAAATGCCCAGTTAGCACTGGGTTTCCAGTCCATAGCTGAATCTCACAATATGTAAACAACAAAAAGAGTCACCACCTCCATCAGTATCCCTGTTTGACTTGATAATGAGTTTACCAGTTTAATACTAATTAAGTACTGCAGACTTGCATCCACTAGTAAGGGATTGAGGTCAGCCAAACACAAACCATGTAGCACCTTTATTGGTAACAATAAGAGATTTTCCTCCTGTTGGTCTAAAATGGACGCTAACACAAATCTTTGAAGCGACTATGCCTTCCAATTTCTCTAAAAGCAGTGTTCTAACTGACCAATCACCTAGTGTCTTTGCAATTGCCATTCTAACATATTGCTACACCAGTCCCCTGGAGCTACATGTGTATGTCAGACAGCAGGAACAGAAGTATTTCTTTGAAATAAAAGCATTTGGAACCACCTTATTATTGAGGACTTTTCAATTCTTTGGGATGATAGAAAATTTCACAATTAACTAGAAATTGCTTTGTTATCTTTGGTGATGCAGTATTCTCATTTTGAATTTGATTATGGAGTCCTACGAGAAAATGAGTAAATCAGACAGCTCACCTTTGCTTTTATGATGGTGCAGTGCAGAGCATTGTTGATCTGGTCATATATTAGATTGAACTCCAGTGCTCCCAATGTAGCTGTGAACACAACCAATAGAACTTTCTCAACAAAACCGTCATCAACGAGAATTATGAAAGCAGAATAGTCATTCAAAGCATTTATTTTGGTTTAAAATTGTAATCCATTTTAATAGCCTTATTGCTTCAAGGTAAGCTCAGTTCCATCATTTAAACTGCACATTTGTGTAGAACTTAGATTAAGAATATAATGTACTTATTGAAGAGGTATGCATGCCCAATAGTCTCAGTTGAAAGGTTATGATATAGTATAACAAACATTCGAGCCTGGAGTTTATATTGTGTGATTATTATTGCATGACCACTTGGTCCACTACTTTAACAGAGATATTAATGCAAAATAGATCAAAATAGTAAGCTAAGAAATTTTAATGTAGATATACTAACCATGAATGTACTGCACAGCGTAATTTCTGGGCTTCAGTCTGCTGCACAATCCCTGACTTTACATAGGATTACATAGGATATACAGCAGAGAAACAGGTAATTTGGCCCAGCCAGTCCACGCCAGTGTTTATGTTCCATTCAAACCTCTTATCATTCCTAATCTAAATCTATCATGATTACCCTCTATTCCCTCTCCCTCGCATGTTTTTCTAGGGTTCTCTTAAATGCATCAATCTATTTCGCTTCAACCACCCACTCTGGTAGTGAGTTCCAGATTCTCACCACCCTTCAGGAAATTCAGAAGAAACTCCTTTACCCGTTGGTTTTCCTAGAGACTCTTATATTGCTGGTCTCTAGTTATGCACTTCCCCACCGAAGAAAACATTCTCTCTGTGTCCACTCTATTAGGTCACCCCTCAGACTTCTTTATCCAAGAGAAAAGAGACTGAGCCTGTAAATCTCTCAGAATCTTAACGGCACAGAAGGAGGCCATTTGGCCCATCATGTCTGCACTGACTCTCCAATGAGCATTATGACCTAGTGCCATTACCCTGCCTTTTCCCTGTACCCCTGCACCTTGTTTCTATTCAAATAATCATCCAATGCCCTCTTGAATGCCTCAGTTGAACCTGCCTCCACCACATTTCCTGGCAGTGCATTCCAGACCCAAACCACTCATTGTGTGAAAAAGTTTTTTCTCACATCACATTTGCTTCTTTTGCAAATCACTTTAAATCTGTGCCCTCTTGTTCTTGATCCTTTTACAAGTGGGAACAGCTTCTGTCTGTCTACTCTGTCCAGCCCGCTCATGATTTTGAAAATTTCTATCAAGTCTCCTCTCAGCCTTCTCCTTTCCAAGGAAAACAGTCCCAACTTCTCCAATCTTTCCTCATAACTGAAATGTCTCATCCCTGGGACCATTTTTGTAAACCTCTTCTGCCATCTCTCCGATGTGTCCTATAATATGGTGCCCAGAACTGTACACAATATTCCATCTGAGGTCTAATGAGTGTCTTATATAAATTCAGCATAAACTCCCTGCTCTTGTACTCTATACCCCTATTAATAAAGCCCAGGATACAATATGCTGTATTAACTGCTCTCTCCACCTGTCCTGCCACCTATGTCCATATACACCCAAGTCTTTCTGCTCCTGCACTCCCTTCAAAATTGTACGCCTTATTTTATATTGTCTGTCCATGTTCTTTCTACCAAAATGTATCACCTCACACTTCTCCACATTGAACTTCATCTGCCACCTATCTGCCCACTCCACCAACTTGTCTATGTCCTCTTGATGTTCCACACCGTCCTCCTCACAGTTCACAACTCTCCCAAACTTCGTATCATCCACAAAATTAGAAATTGTCCCCTGCACACCAAAATCTAGATCATTAATATATATCAGGAAAAACAAGGGTCATAATACCGACCCCTAGGGAACTCCACTAAAAACCTTCCTCCAGCCCGAAAAGCATCCATTGACCATTACTCTCTGCTTCCTATTTTTCAGCCAATTTTGTATCCACATTGCTACTGTCCCTTTTATTCCATGAGCAATAACTTTTCTCACAAGTCCATTGAGTGGCACTGTGTCAAATGCCTTTTCAAAGTCCATGTACACCACATCAACAGCATTACCCTCATCAACCTTTTCTCTTACCTCTTCAAAAAACTCCAAGTTAGTTAAACACGATTTCCCCTTTAGAAATCCATTCTGGCTCTTCCTTATCAACCCATATTTTTCCATGTGACTACTAATTCTATCCCGAATAATTGTTTCTAGAACCTTGCCCACCACTGAAGTTAAACTGACTGGTCTGTAATTGCTGATGGAATAGGCCTTGACTGTGTCTGAACCAATTCTTTTTTGAAGGTAGCCCATTGTTCAGCTACAGTTTTTCCTGCCAATCTTTTATTCCAGTCTATCTGGCCCAGCTCCCTTCTTGCCCCATTGAAGTCAGCTATTTTCCAGTTAATTATTTTTACTCTGGATTGCCTATCGTCCTCTTCTATCATCATCCTAAAACATACAATACAATGATCACTGTCTCCTAAATGCTCCCCCACTGACACTTGATCTACTTGGCCCACCTCATTTCCAAGAACCAGATCCAACTTTTCTTTTCTTGTTGGATTGGACACATACATAAGAACGTAAGAACTAGGAGCAGGAGTAGGCAATTCAGCCCCTGAAGCTTGCTCCGCCATTTAATACAATCATGGCTGATCTCATTTCGGCCTCAACTCCAATTTCCCACCCTCTTCCCATAACCGTTCAACCCATTACTAATTAAAAACCTGTCTATCTCCTCCTTAAATTTATTCAGCATCCCGGCATCCACTGCACTCTGAGGTAATGAATTCCACAGATTCACGACCCTTTGAGAAAAGTAATTTCTCCTCATCTCTGATTTAAATCTACCACCCCTTAGCCTAAAACTATGGCCTCTCGTTCTAGAATGCCCCAGAAGGGGAAACATCTACTCCATGTCGACTTTGTCTATCCCCTTTAGCATCTTATATATCTCAATTAGATCTCCTCTCATCCTTCTAAACTCTAGCGAGTATAGGCCTAAACGGCTCAATCTCTCCTCGTAAGACAAGCCCCGCATCTCTGGAATCAATCTAGTGAACCTCCTCTGAACCGCCTCCAATGCAGCTACATCCTTCCTTCAGTAAGGGGACCAAAAGGAGATGGGGTGGCAGTATTGGTTAAGGAGAGCATTATAGTGCTGGAAAAAGAGGATGTCCCAGAGGGTTCAAGGACAGAATCAATTTAGCCAAAACTGGGCCAGATAGACTGGAATGAAAGATTGGCAGGAAAAACTGTGGCTGAACAATGGGCTACCTTCAAAAAAGAATTGGTTCGGGCACAGTCAAGGTATATTCCATCAACAATTACAGACCAGTCAGTTTAACTTCAGTGGTGGGCAAGAAACATACTGCTGTAGAAAATTCTTCTGAACACAATCTAGGAACTTTTGTCTCTCTCCGCCCTTTACACTACTACTGGCCCAGTCTACATTTGGGTAATTAAAGTGCTCCATTATAACTACTCTATAATGCCTGTATCTCTCTAATTTCCCTGCAGATTTGTTCTTCTATGTCCTTCTCACTAATTGGCAGTCTATAGACTAAACTGAGTAATGTAATTGCACCCTTTTTGTTCCTTAGCTCTAGCCAAATTGATTCTGTACTTGAACCCTCCGGGACATCCTCTTTTTCCAGCACTACAATGCTCTCCTTAACCAATACCGCCACCCCTTCTCCTTTCCTTCCTTTCCTATCTCTCCTGTACACCTTGTACCCGGGAATATTTAACACCCAGTTCTGCCCTTCCTTGAGCCAGGTCTCTGTTATCGCCACATCATCATATTTCCACATGGCAATCTGCACCTGTAACTCCCCAATCTTATTTACTATACACAGCATACATGCGTGCATTCACATACATGCATAGTAACCCTGATTTAGATTTTGTTACTTTCTCCCTTACCCCGACTTTACCTATTAACTTACTATTCTCTATACTAGTGCTATCTGTTCCTCCCAGTATTTTGTGCACCCTGGTATTACTCTCTAATATTTTTTCTTGGTTCCCACACCCCTGCTGAGTTAAAATGCTCCCAACGTCACTAGCAAAATGCCCCACCAGGAACTCAGTCTCAGCTCTGTTCAGGTGCAACCCATCCAGCTTGTACAGGTGCCGTCTCCCCCAGAGCCAGTCCCAGTGTCCCAGGAATCTACAGATCCCTCCTGCACCATCTTTCCAGCCATGCATTCATCTGCCTTAAGCTCCTAATTCTGTACTCACTGGCACCTGGCACTGGGAGTAATCCAGAGATTACTACGTTAGAGGTCCTGCTTGCTAATTTTCTACCTAGCTCCCTAAATTCTGATTGCAGGACCACATCCCTCTTCCTACCCAACTCATTGGTCCCTGTGTGGACCACGACCTCTGGCTGATCACCCTCCCCCAGAAGAATGTTCTGCAGCCGCTCTGTGACATCCTTGATCCTGGCACCAGGGAGCCAACATATCATCCTGGAGTCACGTTCACGGCCACAGAAACACCTCTCCGTTCTGGGACGTGCATACCCATGCTTTTCTGGTATTATCCCTGTAAATCTGCTCTGCACCCTCTCTGGTGCTTCTATATCCTTTTTATACTATGACAACCAGAACTACATCCAGTACCATAGGTGTTGTCTAACCAAGGTTTGATACAGGTGTAGCATAATTTGCCGATCCTACTTTTCAATTCTATATTTCAGAATGTAACTCCACAAAACTGACTTTTTTTGTCACAGTAACTCAGGTTACTATGACCTGGATCAGGATGGCCATGTGGCATTCCAGTTGTGTTTACATTGGACTTCTCTTTCTAGGTTGTGATTTAGAACACTCCGGGATCTTCAATCTCCTGCCACTGCCTCCAACAGTGGTGTTTCTCCTCCAATTGTTCTGCTATATTTTTTGTTTACTCTTTATGCCACATTCTAACGAGGGAGATAAAGTAAGGACATAGTTTGTGCCACCTCAAGATGCCAAGGCAGTCAAGATCTGCTTTTTCAGATGACTTAGTTCAAATAGGTCCTTTGATGCCACTGTACCTGGGGAATTACTGCTGCTGATATTAGCAGTCAAACACATGAACTGGCGGGACTTGGAAAACGTTAGCCTGTATCAAACAACAACAAGCAACAGCCTGCGCATTTCCATTCAAATTATGGACTATTGCCATTGGTGCAAGAAATTTAGGCTCAGTTCAACCATGTGGCTTTCCCCTGTTGACTGTTTTAGTTGAAATGTTCACGTATTTAACATAGCAGTGTTATGAAAGCCAGATGTACCTCGGAGAGTGGGGGCCTGGGAATTCCCAAGCCCCGACAATCCTTGGGAGTTTCCACACATGCGCGGACCTGGAGCGGGCTGCACATGCGGAATATGGCATCTGAAGTTCTTCGGGCCGAGGACGGGTCCAGCACACCTACGCAAAAACCCAGGTCATGTGACCCAGATGCAGGGGCACCAGATCGGAGAAGAGTCCCGTAGGGAGTGGTCCCAGTTAAGTTGAGGAGAAAGAGGAGCAAAAAAAAAAGAGGCTTCAACCAGAAACAGGGCTGTGGTTGGCAGGCTTAAGTAGTGAGGGCTCAGGAGAAGTCCTGAAGATCTAAGGAGACAATAGAAGGTTGGTGATTTTATGCTGCGGGCTGTTTGGGCCCTTTGGAGCAGTAGTACTCTGCTTGAAGTTGTGCTTGTGAGTTGGTGCTTGAGTGTATCCTCAGGAATCCAGGAGAATGGAACCCGTGAGATGAGCTGTCATTGATGTTGTCTGAGTTGGAGCAACGTTTGAAGACAATTCCAAGGTTCGATCTTCAAAGGTGAACACTGGAATCCTTCGTGAGAGAGAAAGTGTTTCAGTGAGATTGGTTGACTCAGTGTTTACTGACATCCGAGTGGCTTGTTGCGAAATCCGTGGAATCTGTCTTGGTCGCATCTGCCAGTTATGTTGCAGTGTGGTGTGCTCAACTACAGTTTGTCTGTTAATTTGCATACACTCTAACATTCAGGGTTAACATGAGGTATGAGACGGATATTGTAAATTGTTTTATCTTTCTAACTTTGAATAGTAAGTTTGTTTGTTTGTCCAAAACCCATGGAATCTTGTGACTTTAGTCACTTAGCAAGTGTCTTGAATATGAAACTTTGCCTACTTTAAACAAAAAGTTATTGGTCCCTAACTGGATCGTACCAAATATTTGGGGGTGTCATCCAGGTTTATAATTAGCATCCAGAGGAATGTCATGAATGGCTAGGGTACACAAAGTAACAAATTCAGAACTAGAAACATTCTTCCAAATGCTGCTTTCAGCCCCAGCCCAAGTCACTGTTGCGTACATTTCTTGAGGAGGAAGACATGCTGTTCTGGAAAATTTTGAAATTTTGTATTAAATACAAAGTGCATTTTGGCTCAATTTAAACCCTTTTAATTTCACAATTTAATGAGGCAAAATAAGTAACATTTGGATTTGTTCATATTGAGTAAAATATCAATTCCTCAAGCCACCTGGAGAATCACATACGCCTCCCTTCTATCTCTGTCAGCCTCAAGAGGAAATTGTGGCCTCTCTGATTACTCACTCAGGGGAGACTAATTGGAAAGGAAAAGTTCAAGGTTTGTCTACATATTCAAAGTGACAAAGGATGTAATTTACTTTATAGCTGAGAGAACATTCCTTTGATACATTCATAAATAATCTGCAAACTACAGATATTATACTATATATACAGCTGTTTCCTGTTCTACAAGAGATTTCAATGGTTTTATCAAAACAGAATTAGTTAGAGTGACTGTAAAGAGTCACACCTGAAACATTGCAACAGCAAAGTTATGCCTTTAACATAGTAAAACATCCCAAGGCACATCACAGGGGTGTAATCTGATAAAATTCCACATATTGGGACAGGTTACCATAAGCTTGGTCAAACAGAGAGGCCTTTAAATAGTGACACAAAGTAGAAGAAAGAAGTAAAGAAGCGGAGAGGTTTAGGGAGGGAATGCCAGAACTCTGGGCCTAGGCAGCTGAAGGCACGGCTGCCAGTCATAGAGCGATGGAAAACTGGAATGAACAAGAGGCCAGAATTGGAGGACTGCAGAGATCTTGGAGGGTTTGTAGAGCTCGAGGAGATCACAGACACAGAGAGGGACAAGGCCACGAAATAATTTGAAGATGTGGATGAGAATTTTAAAATCAAGGTGTTGCCGGGTCAAAAGGACAAGGATGACAGGAGAAGGGACTTGTTGCAAGTTAATCTCTCTCTTCCAGATGATGACGTCCCTGCCATGCCTCTCTAGTACTTTCTTGCTTTTAGTTTCACCCTAGCAGTGAAATGTTGGAGTACTTATCACAGATCACACTTGCTGTTTATTTTACAATGAATCCACTTGTATCTGCCAACCAAAACATTACTCACTGGCTTCATCTGAGTCATAAAGTTCCTCGTCCTCATCCTCCTGCTGCTGTCGTGTGGAAGGAGGCAGTGCTGAGGCTGCACTTGGCGCTGTATACTGTGGGTGCTGGCGGACAGCTCTCTCCTCCTTCACTGGGCTGTAGCTTGTATCAGATGATGGGGTGGGCTGATTGGTCACTGAATGCAACAAGGAGGGAGGACCTACCACTAGCAGAGAGAAACAAACAAAAGAAAACAGAACAAAATCATTCCTCCTTCACTTCAAGTTGAGGACCTGATGGATGGCAGTATGTTCCAAGATGGCACGAGGGACCCAGGACCAGAAAGAACTGAAATGCGAAATGAGACATTGAGAATGGAGCTGCCCCTAACCATTCTTACTTGACATTTGCTCTGGATATCTGGGAGTCATTCCCTGACCTGGTCTATAGCTTCCAGGGGCACCTGTGAACAGGGAGATCAGAAATATGTCAGTCTAAGTAGCCTGAAGAGTCCACAGCGTTCTCATAGTGACAGCACAAAAAGAACCAGAATGGAGTTTCATTAAAGAGCCCTATTGAATTTTAATAGGGAAGCAAAATCTTAGAGGAATAATTACTGTTGATAAGTATACTTGTCCATTCTGTACAAAAGCAAAATACTCGCCATTATTATATTTGATATTTTTATGTTACAAGTCATGGGATTCAAATTGGATCTTCCTTGCTGCCAGGCTACTGCGGTGTTGTCACTGACTGAGAGTGTTGAGTGTGCACTCAAGTTAAAAATATGGGGATTAAAAACAAAAAACTACTGCGGATGCTGGCAATCCAAAACAAAAACAGAATTACCTGGAAAAACTCAGCAGGTCTGGCAGCATCGGCGGAGAAGAAAAGAGTTGACGTTTCGAGTCCTCATGACCTTCTGCTGAAGGGTCATGAAGACTCGAAACGTCAACTCTTTTCTTCTCCGCCGATGCTGCCAGACCTGCTGAGTTTTTCCAGGTAATTCTGTTTTTGTTTTTAAAAATATGGGGGTTTGGCAGGAGGAGGTGGGAGCAGCTATGAGACTGCCTGAGAGCTGGTAGCAAGACACTGCCCATGGAAAACCTTATTTAAAGTTTGTATTACTGCATCTCTACTCAACAGCATTTGACACTGGATTTGAGGGCAGGGCGGCAGGCATTGGTGCAGCAGGAAAGGTGCTTTGAAATCCTGGATTTTTTTTAGTGATGCCTTCTGGCATACACAGCAAGATATATTTATTAATTCATGGGATGTGGGTGTTGCTGACTAGACCAGCATCTATTGCCCATCCCTAATTGCCCTTGAAAAGGTGGTAGTGAGCTGCCTCCTTGAACATGCAGTGCATCATGTAGATGGTACACACTGCTGCCAACATGTGTCAGTGGTGGAGGGAGTGAATATTTGTAGATGGGATGCCAAACAAGCAGGCTGCTTTGTCCTGGATGGTGTCAAGCTTCTTGAGTGTTGTTGGAGCAGCACTCATACAGGTAAGTGGAGAGTACTCCATCACACTTCTGACTTGTGCCTTGTAGATGGTGAACAGGCTATGGGGTGTCAGGTGGTGAGTTACTCGCCACAGGATTCCTAGCCTCTGACCTGCTCTTGTAGCCACAGTATTTACATGGCTAGTCCAGTTCAATTTCTGGTCAATGGTAACCCCCCAAGATGTTGATAGTGGGGGATTCAGCAACAGAAATGCCACCGAATGTCAAGGGGTGATAGTTAGATTCTCTCTTGTTGGCGATGGTCATTGCCTGGCATTTGTGTGGTGCGAAGGTTACTTGCTACTGATTAGCCCAAGCCTGGATATTGTCCAGGTCTTGCTGCATTTGGACCTGGATTGCTTCAGTATCTGAGGAGTTGCGAATGGTGCTGAACATTGTGCGATTATCAGCAAACATTCCCACTTCTGACCTTATAATGGAAGGAAGGTCATTGATGAAGTAGCTGAAGATGGTTGGGCTGAGGAGACTACTTTGAGGAAC
This sequence comes from Cetorhinus maximus, assembly GCF_964194155.1. Lineage (NCBI taxonomy): Eukaryota > Metazoa > Chordata > Chondrichthyes > Lamniformes > Cetorhinidae > Cetorhinus > Cetorhinus maximus. The sequence continues at coordinate 109,364,818 of NC_135890.1, forward strand.
TCCTGCAGTGATGACCTGGAGCTGAGATGACTGACCTCCCAACAACCACAACCATCTTCTTCGCGTTAGGTATGACTGCAACCAGCGGAGTGTGTTCCGGCCTGATTCCCATTGACTCCAGTTTTGCTTGGGCTCCTTGATGTCAAGGGCAGTGACTCTCACCTCACCTCTGGAGTTCAGCTCTTTTGTCCATGTTTGAAGCAAGGCTGTGATGAGGTCAGGAGCTGAGTGATCCTGGCAGAACCCAAACTTAGTGTCAGTGAGGAGGTTATTGCTAAGCAAGTGCCACTTGATATCACTGTTGTTGGCCCCTTCCATCACTTTACTGAGGGTTGAGAGTAGACTGATGGGGCGGTAATTGGCCGGGTTGGATTTGTCCTGCTTTTTGTGTACAGGACATACCTGGGCAATTTTCCACATTGCTGGGTAGATGCCAATGTTGTAGCTGTACTGGAACAACTTGGCTAGGGGCGTGGCAAGTTCTGGAGCACAAGTCTTCAATATTATTGCCGGAATATTGTCAGGGCCCATAGCCTTTTGCAATATTCAGTGCCTTCAGCCGTTTCTTGATATCACGTGGAGCGAATTGAATTGGCTGAAGACTGGCACCTGTGATGCTGGGGTTCTCCAGAGGAAGCCAAGATGGATCATCCATTTCTGGCTGAAGATTGTTGCAAATGCTTCATCCTTGTCTTTTGCACTGATGTGCTGGGCTCCCCCATCATTGAGGACGGAGATACTTGTGCAGCCTCCTCCTCCAGTGAGTTGTTTAATTGTCCACCACCATTCACAACTGGATGTGACAGGACTGGAGGGCTTAGATACAGATGAAAGTAGTGGCATCATGGTATTGTCACTGGACTAGTAATCCAGAGACCCAGGGTAATGCTCTGGGGACATGGGTTTGAATCCCACCATGACAGATGGTGAAATTTGAATTCAATAAAAAATCTGGAATTCAAAGTCTAATGATGAGACCATTGTCAAATGTCATAATGCCCTTTAGGGAAGGGAAAATCTGCAGTCTCTGAAATGGCCTAGGAGCCCATTCAGTTCATCAAGGGCAATTAGGGCAATAAGTTCTGCTAGCTAGCAACACTCCCATCCCATCAACGAATTAAAAATAAAAGGATCTGTTGCTTTTTGGTCCTGACTCTTCTTTGGCTTGGCTTGTAGAGTGGGTGATTGAATACAATTCTGATGCCCACAGCACCTCATGGGTGCCCAGTCTTGAGTTGCTAGATCTGTTCAAAATCTATCCCACTTAGCATGGTAGTAGTCCCACACAACACGATGGAGGGTATCCTCAGATTGAAGACTGGACTTCGTCTCCACAAGGACTGTGTGGTGGTCACTTCTACCAATACTGTCATCTATGTTGTCTAAATATAGCTTAGCACCAAGGAAGACCTGAAATATTTTGAAATATTTCATATGAAATATTTTTTCTCCATAAATGCATTCTTCCTTTATTTTCCACATCAAATTTGAACAAGGATACTTTCCCCGGACTTTCCTTCCCATAGTGAAATACTATGTCGGAAAACCCTGTGCATTTTCACAGGAAGCCACATCTCTCAGAATTGAGATGATTTATGAATGGATTTAATGTATTAAAATCAGCTGGGTAGCTGGGCAGTGAAATCCAATGGAGTCAGGATGGGGTTGAGGGGACACAAGCCCTGATGGGAGATGTGCATCCAGGAGTGTGGACAGCAAACCATCCAGTCTTCATCTAACGAGTGGCCCTGGAGATTTCCCTCCACCTGATTTTAGTCTCCTGTTCAAACCTGCAGGAAGCGCTAAATGGCTGGGGATCCAAAGGAATGGTCTTCCACACTCAGATAAGTGATTAGGAGTGGGTCAGGACATCAGAAGGCTCATCTGTTCCCCTTGACCGACAAGGTAGCCAAAGAAAAGCACCCCAAATGATTACCTACTTTTTGAGCCTTTTCAGGCACCAGCTTCTCTTTTTCTCCATGTTGGGCTGACGATGAAGGCATGGCAAGAAGCCCTGACAGTTGTAGTGTACAGGCCCTTTGCAATCAGGCCCTGATGATGTCATAAGAGCCCAAACTACTTATTGAAAGAAACACCTACTACTTTCTCATCACTAGGGTCAGGGTCAAAAGAGGTTAAAATGACTACCTGCTGGAAGGGTGGTATTGGAGACATGGGGCAGAATGTTACGACAGCGAGATTTTACGTTCCCGCTGTTGTCAATGGGATTTATTACGGCCTGCCGCATTTTACGGCCCCGTCCCCGCTGAAACAGGGCCATAAAATTCTGCCCATAAGGGATCGGTAACTCGCCGCAGCCATTTTTAACTGACACTCATCCAGTTTATTTTCTCCAGTATTTACTTGTGGATAAGTTTGTTAACAATTGGCCATCCCTCACATAGTTCCTTGCTCCTGCGTTTTTTGTTGAAACCCTGATTCATTCCATCGGCTTCCACTCTAACTCATTCTTACTCAGGATGTCATAGGGGTGGAACCAAGGCCAGGGAGAGAAGGGCCAGGGAGAGAAATCATGGGCCCTAGTGCTTCTCCTGTTACAGGGCCCTTATTTCTCCCCACCTCCTACCTTTAACCTTCCCCTTCACACCCTTTAGGTCCCCAGAATTGGGAACCATAGTCCCAGTGGGGTCCAATTGTTTTATACAGGCTTAGCAAAACTTCTTGGCTTTTATACTCTAAGCCTCCATTTAGAAAGGCCATCAAAAGCTCAGGTTTTAGTAATGATACTCTTTACAACCACAGCTTTGTAAGGCAGTAAACCACAACTTGGCTGTTCATTCATGGAACCATCTCTGCTTCTTTGAACCAGACTCTATACAATAACTAGATAGCAATGTCCAAAAGACTTGAGCCTCACAATTACTGTAAACAACAATCTTATGTACAAATGAGAATATCTTGAACTAACACTGACATATTCTATTGGCACATAACTCTTGGTTTCATTTCCAAGTTTAAGAATGGCAAAGCCTTTCAGTAAATTAGCACCAACCAATGTTAACAGAAAAATTACATTTTGCATTGAGTGGTCGATTGTCAGGAAGATATAATAATTCTCAAAATGCTATTGGAATTTATTGTAAAGTAGAGTAATGGTGGGGTGTGTGTGTGTGCATGCGCACGTGCAACTTAATTGAATTAAAGGCTGAAGGCTTTGATGTATTAGAAGAGAAGCTAGGTTTAGAATGTTAAGTAGGTAGACATAGATGTAAAGGGAACATTTTCATTTTAAAATAAACCAGACTAGATTGAAGTTCAAAGTGGGGAGTGAAATGTTTCACCTCACCAGGAGAAGTTAAACAGTGTGTTTATTTTTCCCAAAGATTACCGGTAAAATTGGTACAATGAGAGATTTTTATTATCAGAGAAGTAAAGTCCAAAGGCATAGTGAAAGAATGGGAATTTGCATTCAAAAGGGAAAATATGTATAAAGAAGTGAAGATTGTGTGTAAGGGAAAAAAATTCCAAGGTCTAACAAGTGTGAAACCCTCTAGCATCTAGGCCTCAAGCTGCTGTCTACAAAGAACACTCACTTTGAATTGGATTGCTCAGAGTATCATGTTTCTTTGCCTGTCTTTTAAAATCAATGTGTCTTACTATTGCCTTAATGAAAGTGTAACTAGGAGCTAGATTAACCAGGGGATTTAGAAGTTATCATAACAGTAACTTGTAGATTTATGTATGTACGTGAAATCATTTCTTCTATTAATAAAGGTTTAATTTAGTTTTGTAAGACACCCATAAGACTCAGTGGTCTTATTACTACTGAATTCAAGGCACACATCTTGAAATTTATACAAATTGCAAAACAGTTGTGGCAGTTGTTTCAAGTTTCCCTTTGGGATTTGAGTAGCTCAGTATTTACCATCAGCTGTGCCATAACATAGATATTTTCTCATTTCAAATTGAAGCTAATCACACTTTTATATGCTCCATGCTGGGCATTTATTAGGAGAGTAAAGTACTGCAGATGTTGGAAATCTGAAATATAAACTGAAAATGCTAGAAATAGAAACAGAGTTAATGCTTCAGGTCCACGATATGCACTAGTTCTGACGAAGGGTCACTGACCTGTTTCTTTCTGCACAGATGCCACCAGGCATGCTGAGCATTTCTAACACTTCCCATTTCTATTGGAGCAAAAATAACCCCTTTTACTTGCCCTCCAAAAAAAAAATCAGACTTTCTGTGAGCCTCTCATTCCCCCTCAGCAAGTAACCCAGCAGTAGCTACCTGAAAATCTGCTTTGGTACAACATTAAACATGAATTTCAATTAAAAAGCTAAGGTATGAAGGGGAGATCCACATCTTGCTGAGCCAAAAAGAATCAATGTCAAAGCAAAAAATTAGTAATTAATAAAGATGGTCATTAAAGAGTGGCAAGTACCAGGGCTAACTAATAAAACTTTTTTTGCCTTTTCACTTAAGAAGCAGAGCTAGAAAGAGATGGACTAGGCCACAAGACTTGGTCAACAGGGAAGGGGGAAGGAACCAGAGCTGAGCTAAGGAGTTGGGTTTAACTAACACCGACCTTGCATTTGCCTCTGGTGGTGCAGACGCCAAGTGGCCTCGGCAGAATTAATATGAAAGTGGGGGTTGGATGCAGGTGAGGTTGGATGCAGGTGGGGTTGAAAGCAGGTTGGCTTTCAGCCTGGGTTTTCCTCCTCTACTGTGGATAGGATTTTGGGGAGGGAAGGGAAGGGGCAGGGACAGTGTGTGTGTGTCCCCATACCATGCAGCGCATGTGTGTGTGTGTGTGTGTGTGTTCAGTTCACTCCCAGTCTCAGGATTCTCACTCAATTTTGAGGGAGGACTGAAGGCAGGAGGGATTGTCCCCACCACTGAAATTGCACCACATGTTGTCAAAGCCCCAACCCCACAGCCCCGACTGGAAACAAAACCAGAAATACAGATTCTATCCCAAGGTTGTATGATCAGCAAATTAGAAATCTGGGGAATGCAGAAACACAGCGCACAACCCGATACCCAGACAGTCATCAATTATCTGTCAGGAACCTGCCTCATTATATTGGTGAGATGGAGCTGAAAGAATTTTTCACAGGACACGGCAATGTGGTGAAACTCTATTAACACCAAATGTCGTGGCTGGAGGGGTTTGGGAAGGGCCTGGCACAGGGACCAGTGCTTACACACCATTGCGGGAGAAGGGTCAGGAAGGGCTGGAGATGCACAGCACTAGGTGCTTTACATCCTACAGGATCACAGGCCTTACCCTGCTCCTTGACATGTTCTTTCCCATTTCTGTCTTAAAGAACAACCATCTAAGTAATTCCAAGAGTTTCCACAGCTTCTTTGAACTTTGGCAATCTTTTGTCACAGTTAATGGGAATTCAACAACCACCCTTATCCAAGGCCTGCATATTTGCATATATACTCTTATCCAAAACTGTGCTGGACTGTTCTGTACATATTGAAATTCTATTCAACTTCTCAGTAGCTATGTCTACAGCCTTGGGCTTCCAGGCCTTTCTCTTACATGCAAAATACCTGCAGTAGATTCTGTGCCAAATTAAATTGTCATGAGACACTTGGTAGAAGGACTTGCTGATACAGCCAGCACACAACAAGGATGATAGATCCAGGTAGGAACAGCCCTCAATGGATCAGGCTTGCAGATCTCAATTTACCACCTCATTGGAAAGACCTTGATGAGACTTGAATTCTATTTATGGCCAAAACTGGGGGCCCCAAGTGGTCCAGGCCTGCTGCCTCACGCTGCCATTGCTCTCTTACCCAGTGCCACCCAACCTGCCATCTGTTGTCACGGGAAGCAGCCAGACGCACGGAGCCAGGAGAAGGAGAACCAGAGGGAGCCAGGTTTAAATCTCAAAATTCCCCGGAGCCCAGGAGCTGGTTCCAGTCAACTGAGGATTTGAACTGGAGAATATGAGCCCGAAGAGGAACCCACTTGCCCGCACTTTACAGGGGAAATAGGTGGGGGATGGGGGTGGTGTGAGGGGTACCTGATTCAAAACAACTGTCACCAGCCTGCTTGCACTGCAGCCAGGTCTGAAGATTAAGGTAGATTAAGGTCCACACTGACCAGGCCCAAGCAGAGATCCACGAGATGAGAAAGGAACTTGGGGTGTCCTACTACTCAACCAATGATTTCTGTTGTTCAGAACAATGGCAAAGATTGATTGATTAGTTGGTCAATCGGGATGGTCTATGTGCTGGATTGGTTGCTTTGGACACTGACCAACCAGATTGACAGGATACTAAGACCAGGCCTCTAGAGGCACAGGTCCCGGTGATTAGGACCATATGCACCCCACCTCTCCCAGGCCCTGGACGGGACTCCTCATATCCCTCAGTCTTTCCTTGCTCCTCCAGTTCTACAGCAATTCTCCAATAGTTTCCTCTATCTTCCATAATAACTCCTACAGAAGATTGACAGAAACCCCAGAGCAAATGCAAAATAACTGCTTACAGGGACTTCCTGGAAGGAGGGAGCAGCAGAACTAAGGTCTTGGCAGGGTTCGGCAGGCCTGGTGGGGGATATGGGGTTATGGAAGACTTGGAAACGGTGGCTGCAGAGGATGTAATTGAAGATATCAAAACTAGAAAATCCCAAAGTTAGTAAGATAGATTCCGCACTGTTTTATTTATTGATTTGCCAAGTCAAAAGAGAGTGAGATGTTTAAACTTGTGCACTGGAAGAGAATGTATAAAGGTTAATCACTTCTGATCTCCAGCAGAAAAGAAATTACAAAATTTTTCGCCACATTTAAAAGATCACAAGACATGAACATTTTTACTTTATTTAGTGAGATGTCATATTGTAACTAGCTTTAGAATGCAAGCTGTTGCAATACTTTTCAATTGCAAAAAAAGCCTCAAGACGTAAGAATCTTTATTAAACAATACAATATGAGCAAACTGAAATCCAAGTATGCAGCTATTCTGAAAAGTGTTATTCATTAACCAAAGGACTTTGATTAATTAGTGTTCTATTTCCTAAATGTTCTGAATCTAAGATTAATTTGACAACTTGCTACTGCTGCTAATTCAAAAACAACGTTTTTGTTTAGAATAAGAGTTCTTCATTGAATCAAGTCTGATTGAAAATTCTTGAAAAGTAGGAAAAATATGATATGTTGGCTGGAATTTTACATCAGTGGAATTTTACAGTCCTGCTGAAGTCAATGGAGTTTAGAGTGGCTCGTCTCATTTTATAGCCCCATCCCCGTTGCGATGGGGCTGTAAAATTTCGGCCGTTATTTGACATGCTTTGGCAGAGTACAACTAGCTACCCAGGCGGCCTGGCTGTAAAGGAGCTTGTGGGATGCCAGGGTAGCTCGATATTGTTATAGGGCTGTTGGAAAGCACAGGCTGCTGAGTGAGTGAGTTGGGTAGAGCGGGTTGAGACCGGGGCATGTGAGAGTTTGTGTGGTGGGGAGGGGAGAAGGGCTAATTGCAACATTTGTGTGGGGAGTGGGGCTTCACCGAGTCTTCTGTCACTAAATGTGGAAAGCTTGGTTGAAACCTCCAAAAGTATATAAAATAATATTTTTATGAAGTATTTTATAAACACAGGCTTTTGTATTTGTAAGATGTATTATTTTATATGTTGAGCTATAATATGCAAACTTTAATAATAATATAGTGAATGTTACTATGCTACTTTATTGCCGATTTGTTTTTTTCTGGCTCTTAGGTCATGTTCATTTTCAAGAGTTCTTTTTATATATTCGTTCATGGGATGAGGACATCACTGGCAAGGCCAGAAATTGTTACCCATCCCTAAATGCTCTTGAGAAGGTGGTGCTGAGTTAAAATATGGTCACATTGGAAAATAATTAGCAAAGCACTGCTTCACTTTGCACGTACATAATCCAACAAGTTTATGTTCTGTTGTTGGTATGAACTTCATATGCACTAACTGTGTTGAATGCTGAGGTCACTTTGATGATTTGATACAAGTGCATTGGTCCACAGTCTCAATGGGAGTACAGGGTAAACAAAGGGAAAATTAATGTTTCTACCCATTTGAAGTCTAATAATTCTGCCTATTTGAAGCAGCCTAGAAGCATTTGCATTTACTGGAGATGATAAAAAGTGCTGTAATTACATAATTCCTTGCCACAAAAGATTTTCAGATGGTATTGACTTCAACCACTAATTTTCAAACCCTTTCAGTTTTGGCCACTCTCATCCCTCAAGGTACTTACCTGCTTGAGGTGGCTGTGCAAGGTTAGTTTGGTGTGGAGTGGACGGTGGTCGTGAACCCGGAGCTGAAATGTTACGCCGTCCACCTGAGAAAGAAGAGCAAGTGAAAACAAATGTCAACAAGAACACTACGTACTTCACAGTAATGGATAGAAACAACACTTTAAAGATAAAGTTCAACAGTAACTATGTCGTAATCCAGGCAAAGATAATCCAGGCAAAGAATAATGTTCATGTTAAAAAAATTCAAGTGACAAAGATCAGCAACTAACATTTTATATGAATAAGTATCTTTAAAATATGAAACTCAACACACTGATTTGTTTTAGTGCTCAGAACCTGTATTAAAATACAATTCATGACATTAATATAGCACTTATCACATTGAGAAAATTCAATGTTTCACACAATGAATTACTGTGAGATGCAACATCTACTGTTACCTAACAAATACATTTTGGATGAGCAATATCGCATGAGCAGTAATGAGATGAATAATTGGTTAATGTGCTTTGTGCGGGTGTTAGTTTAAGAAAATGTGTTCGGCATATGGGTTAAAATATGTTTGACTCCCCTTCGGGAGCAGCAGTCAGAGAGTCGGACCTGCGGGAGATACACGGAGCAGGGAGAGAATAAATACAGCCCGGGGAGTAGGGCCTACATCATTCACCTGCGGGAAGAGCAGTCAGAGAGGCGGACCTGTGGGAGATACACGGAGCAGGGAGAGAATAAATACAGCCCGGGGAGTAGGGCCTACATCATTCACCTGCGGGAAGAGCAGTCGGAGAGGCAGACCTGTCAGCTGCTCAGAACCGGCCCGCGCTGAGTTTGAAAGGAGTGTGGGGGGTGGTGAAGGAATCGAAATGGGCTAAAAGGTAGAGATAAATCAATGGATGGAAATACATTTAAAAATAATGGAAATAGGTGGGAAAAGAAAAATCTATATAAATTATTGGAAAAAAAAGGGGGAAAATTGGAAAGAGTGTGGGGATGGAGGAGAGAGTTCATGATCTAAAATTGTTAAACTCAATATTCAGTCCGGAAGGCTGTAAAGTGCCTAATCGGAAGATGAGGTGCTGTTCCTCCAGTTTGCGTTGAGCTTCACTGGAACAATGCAGAAGGCCAATGACAGACATGTGGGCATGAGAGTAGGGTGCAGTGTTGAAATGGCAAGTGACAGGGAAGTCTGGGTCATGCTTGCGGACAGGCCAAAGGTGTTTTGCAAAGCAGTCACCCAGTCTGCGTTTGGTCTCTCCAATGTAGAGGAAACCGCATTGGGAGCAACGAATGCAGTAGACTAAATTGAGGGAAGTGCAAGTGAAATGCTGCTTCACTTGAAAGGAGTGTTTGGGCCCTTGGCCGGTGAGGAGAGGGGAAGTAAGGGGCAGTTGTTGCACCTTCTGCGGTTGCATGGGAAGGTGCCGTGGGAGGGGGTTGAGGTGTAGGGGTTGATGAGTAGTAGTAAAATAATTTTCTATTTGGATAAAACAGCAAGTGTTCGGGAGATAAAACAGCGAGAGTTCGGGAGATAAAACAGCGAGAGTTCGGGAGATAAAACAGCGAGAGTTCAGGAGATAAAACTGCGAGAGCTTGGGAGATAAAACAGCGAGAGTTCGGGAGATAAAACAGCGAAAGTTCAGGAGATAAAACTGCGAGAGCTTGGGAGATAAAACAGCGAGAGTTTGGGAGATTAAACAGCCGAGTGGAGAGATAGTCGGGAGATTGAAAACAGCACGAGTACAGAAACGTAAATTTCTAAACGAGAACCCGGAAAGTAAGAATTTGTAGGCTCAGGAGAGGGAGCTAATCTGTGAGTAAGGGCAAAGAATTTCTACTTTCTACTAATCGCCAGTTTATAGTTAATTGTAGAATAGTAAGGTTAAGTAAGTTAAAGTAAGTAGAAGTAATTAATATTTAAGTAAAAAAGTGATTTCAAAGTTTATGGTTAAGGCATGGCATGACAGCTCAGCCAAGCAGAATGCCCGTCCTGTGGCATGTGGGGAGTCATGGTCACTTCTTGTGACCCAGACGTGCCCATGTGCAGGAAGTGTCACCGGCTACACACGCTTGAGCTCCGCGTTTCAGAGCTTGAGCAGCAGCTGGAGTCACAGAGGTGCAACCGTGAGGCAGAGAACTAAATAGATAGCACATTCAGAGAGGTGGTCACACCGCAAGTTAGGGGCAAGAAGGCAGATAGGGAATGGGTGACCACCAGACAGTCCAAGAGAAACAGGCAGGTAGTGCGGGAGTCCTCAGAGGTCCCGCTCACTAACCAGTCTTCTATTCTGGGTATCAGTGAGGGTGATGTGCAGCAAGAGCCATGCCTGTGGCCCAGCTGTACAGGAGGGGAGGAAGAAGAGTGGAAGGGCAGTACTGATTGGGGATGCATTAGTTAGGGAAGCATTTCTGCAGCTGTCAACGTAACTCCAGGATGGTTTGTTGCCTCCCTGGTGCTAGGGTCAAGGATGTTACAGAAGGGCTGCAGGACATTCTTGTGGGGGAGAGAGAACAGCCAGAGGTCGTGGTCCATATTAGCACTAACGACATAGGTAGGAGGGGGGATGTGGTCCTGCAATCGGAATTTAGGGAGCTAGGTAGAAAATTAGCAAGCAGGACCTCTAAAGTAGTGATCTCCAGATTACTCCCAGTGCCTTGTGTAAGTGAGTACAGAAATAGGAAGATACGACAGATGAATGCATGGCTGGAAAGATGGTGCAGGAGGGAGGGCTTTAGATTCCTGGGGCACTGGGATTGGCTCTGGAGGAGATGGCACCTGTACAAGCCGTATGGGATGCATCTGAACAGAGCCAGGACTGAGTTCCTTGCGAGGCATTTTGCTGGTGTTGTTGGGGAGGGTTTAAACTAACTCAGCAGGATTGTGGGAACCAGGAGAGAGTATTAGAAAGTAATACCAGGATGCACAGAATGCTGGGAGAGGTAGATAGCACTAAAATAGAGAACAGTAAGTTAATAGATGAAGTCGGAGTAAGGAAGCAGGTAATGAAGTCTAAATCAGGGTTACACTGCATGTATGTGAATGCACGGAGTATTGTTAATAAAATTGGGGAGCTACAGGCACAGGTTGCCTTGTGGGATTATGATGTCGTGGCGATTACGGAGACTTGGCTTAAGGAAGGGCAGAGCTGGGTGTTAAATATTCCTGGTTACATGGTGTTCAGAAAAGTTAAGAAAGGGAAAAAAGGAGGAGGGGTGGCGTTTTTGGTTAAGGAAAGTATTGCAGTACTGGGGGAAGAGGATGTGTCAGAGGATTCAAGGATAGAATCGATTTGGCTAGAGCTAAGGAATAAGAGGGATGCAATTAAATTGCTCGGAGTAATATACAGACCACCAGCTAGTGGGAAGATTCTAAAGGAACAAATCTGCAAGGAAATTACAGAGAGGTGTAAACAGCATAGAGTAGTTATAATGGGGGACTTTAATTACCCGTATATAGACTGGGATAGTGGTAGTGTAAGGGGCAGTGAGGGACAAGCATTCCTAGATTGTATTCAGGAGAATTTCCTACAGCAGTAAGTGTCCAGTCCAACAAGAAAGGAGGCACTGCTAGACCTCGTTCTTGGGAATGAGGTGGGCCAAGTAGATCAAGTGACAGTGGGGGAACATTTAGGGGACAGTGATCATTGTAAGTTTAGGATGACGGTTGAAAATGGTCAATCCAGAGTAAGAATTATCAATGGCAGTGAGCGGACTTCAATGGGCAAGAATGGAGCTGGGTCAGATAGACTGGAACCAAAGGTTGGCGGGAAAAACAGTAGCTGAGTAATGGGCTGGCTTCAAAGAGGAGATGGTTTAGGCACAGTTAAGGAATGCTTTCTCAAAGGGAAGGGCAGGACAAACAAATCCAGAGAATTTGTGGATGACAAAGGAGATAGAAATTAAGTTAAAGAAGAAAAAGTGTGCTTATGACAGGTGTCAGGTAGCAAATACAATTGAGAACCAAGCTGAATACATAAGGTTCAGAAGGGATGTTAAAAAGCAAATACGAGAAGCAAAGAGGGATTATGAAAAAAGACTGGCAGCTAACGTAAAAGGAAATCCCAAAGTATTCTGTAAGCACGTCAGTAATAAAAGGGTGGTAAAAAGAGGAGTAGGGATGATTTGGGGCCAAAAAGGGATTTACACAGAGGCGTGGCTGAAGTGGTTAAATGAATGCTTTGCATCTGTCTTTACCTATAAGGTAGATGCTGTCCAGGCCATGGTGACAGAGGAGGAAACTCAGTCACTGGAAGGGTTTAAAATTAATAGGGAGGAGGTATTGGATAAGTTGTCGGTACTTAAAGTTGATAAGGCACCAGGACCGGATGAGATGCATCCAAGAATACTGAAGGAAGTGAGAGTGGAAATTGCAGAGGCACTGGCAATAATCTTTCAATATTCCCTGGATTTGGAGGAGGTGCCAGGGGATTGGAGAATTGCAAACATTACACCCTTTTCAAAAAAGGATGTAAAGATCTGCCCTGCAATTACAGACCAGTCAGTTTAACTTCGGTGGCAGGGAAGCTTCTAGAAACAATTACTTGGCATAGAATTAATAGTCACATGGAAAAATGTGGATTGACCTGGAAGAGTCAGCATGGATTTGTCAAAGGAAAACCGTGTCTAATTAACTTGCTGGAGTTTTTTGAAGAGGTAACAGAGGTGGTTGATGAGGGCAAGGCCGGTGATGTGGTATGGATGGACTTCCGAAAGGGGTTCAATATAGTGCCACACAACAGACTTGTGAGGAAAGTTTTAGGTCATGGAATAAAAGGGACCATAGCAACGTGGATACAAAATTGGATAAGGGATAGGAAACAGAGAGTAATGGTTAATGGGTATTTTTCGAGCTCCAATAACATTTGTAGTGGAGTTCCCCAGGGGTCGGTATTGGTACCCTTGCTTTTCCTGATATATATATAAATGATCTAGATCTTGATGTGCAGGGGACAATTTCAAAGTTTGCGAATGACACAAAACTTGGGAGAATTGTAAACTGTGAGGAGGACAGTCTAGAACTTCAGAAGGACATTGACACATTGGTGGAGTGGGCAGATAGGCGGCAGATGTGGAGAAATGTGAGGTGATATACTTTGGTACAAAGAACATGGAGAGATGGTTAAAATAAAGGATACTATTCTAAAGGATATGCAGGAGCAGGGAGACCTAGGTGTATATGTACATAAGTTATTAAAAGTGGCAGGACAGTTAGAGAGAGCTGCTTCTAAAGCATACAGTATTCTAGGCTTCATTAATAGGGGCATAGAGTACAAGAGCAGGGAGGTTATGATGAATTTATATAAGACACTGGTTAGACCTCAGCTGGATATTGTGCATAGTTCTGGGCACCACACTATAGGAAGAATGTGACCGCATGGAAAGAGTGTAGTAGAGGTTTATGAGAATGGTTCCAGGGATGAGACACTTCAGTAATGAGGAAATACTGGAGAAGTTGGGAGTGTTTTCTTGGAGAGGAGAAGGCTAAGAGGAAACTTGATAAAGTTTTCAAAACAATGAGGGGTCTGGACAGAGTAGAAAGGGAGAAACTGTTCCTGCTCATGAATGGATTGAGAACCAGAGGGCACAGTTTTAGAGTGTTTCGCAAAAGAAGCAAATGCGAAGTGAGAAAAAACTTTTTCACACAGTGAGTAGTTAGGGTTTGGGATGCATTGCCTGGAAGTGTGGTGGAGGCAGGTTCAACTGAGGCATTCAAGAGGGCATTGGATGATTATTTAAATAGAAACAATGTGCAGGGTTATGGGGAAAAGGCAGGAGATTGGCACTAAGTTAAAATGCTCAGAGAACCTGTGCAGACATGGCCAAATGGCCTCCTTCTACACTGCAACAATTCTGTGATATGTTGATCAGGTTAGCAGGAGAGCTAAAGGGTTTTTTAAAAGTGGCTCTTAAGGGATATCTCATACTTGATTGCGCTTAGAATTATTTACTTTGAAGAAGAGAAGTCTTGAAGGATTTGTCTAAGTGCAAGATACTTCAAGGCTGAAATAAACAAAACCCTTATACATTCAAAATTTCCTGAATAACTGAAGCGTCTCATCCCTGGAACCATTCTCATTAACCTCTACTACACCCTCTCCAATGCGTTCACATCCTTCCTATCATGTGGTGCCCAGAACTGTACACAATACTCCAGCTGAGGTCTAACCAGTATCTTATATAAATTCATCATAACCTCCCTTCTCTTGTACTCTGTGCCCCTATTAATGAAGCCTAGAATACTGTACGCTTTAGAAGCAGCTCTCTCTACCTGTCCTGCCACTTTTAATAACTTGAATTTGGGAAATGTTGTATGTTCAGTAGGTCTCACAAAATGTTCAAACATACAAGACTTAGAACCGCTAAGTGTTTATTGATAACACATAACTATGAACATGGGAAGAATTTTCCCCCGTTTGGGGGGTGGGGGGGAGGAGGGGGAGTGCAGGAGCAGGCGCGCCCCTGATCGGCGCCCACAGTTGGAGGCGCGCCACCATTTTATGTGGGCGGGCCAATTAAAGGCGTGACGTCTGCCAGGAAGCGCTATGCGCTCGCCGTGGGGGTGGAGTGGGGAATCCCTCAGCCGCGAGTGCGCGCGCAAGAGCGACTCATCTCCCTGAGGCTAAGCGCTGCCTCAGGGAGATCGGCGCCAAATTTAAAAATGGTGGAGGGGCAAAAATAAAATTTCCCTGACATGCCCCCTCGTGTGACACTGTCACATGAGTTGGGATATGTCCATCACTTTTAATCAAACATTTATTAAATTTTAAAAAACCCTCACAAAACCTCATCCCGCCTGTGGATGAGGTTTCGTGCTTCTTCTGAAGTCCGCCAAGGCTCCCGGCCTGCCCGCCAACCTTAAGGTTGGACGGGCGGGTACATTAATTACTTCAATTACTTTTTAAATGGCCTCAATGGGCCGTTGACAGGTCGGCGGGCCCCACCCCCTGCTCACCGACCTAAATATCCTGGCCCAAATATACAGAGTAAAACCCAAACTGAGCTAACTCCATGCTTGCTTGCGTCTGGTCCACAACTGACCCTAGTCTCAGGTCATGTGTTTCTTCAAATCAGACTGTGGAAAATATTGTTTCCCAGCCCCACATTAACCCTTGCTATGCCAGATATTCCTATACTACAGGAAATAGGGCCATTCTCAGAAAATGGAAGGTTAGATTTAAGTGCTTTACACGGGACCATGGTGAACGGGTGAAATGAACTGCTCAAATTAACACGATGAAGTCATAACAGTGTGAACAAATTTAAGGGAGAACTGGGTAGATATTGAAGGGAGGGGGCAATTGAGAGTTTTCAGGCTGGTCCTTTCTAGCTCTGTTCTTTTCTCGTTCTGTTCTTTTCTATGTTTCTAATCACTGAAATGGGAAATGGGTCCTTGGTTCAACAACTTACCAAAAGGGCAGTATCTTTTGACAGTACAGCAGTCCCTCAAAACTACACCGACAGCCTAGATTATGCACTGAAAACCTACAGTTTGCAGAATCCAAGATGAGAGTGCTTTCAACTGAGCTAAGCCGGCACATCGAACAACACTGGTGTTGTGGATGTCAGGTAGGGACACCAACCAATAAGCTAACCACTGTCAGTCAACACTTCTACTTCACAAGTATGTCAAATGCCACTGATGCAGCTGGAATGACTTGAGATTTATTTTAAATTGAAGAGTCCATTTCTAGAGCAATGGAATCCATTTATAGATCTTAGAATGATAGAACACAGAAGGCAGCCCATCGTTCCTGTGCCAGCTCTTTAAAAGCGCAATATAATTTTTAAAATTTATTCATGAGATGTGGGCTTCGCTGGCTGGGCCAGCATTTATTGTCTGTCCCTAGCTGCCCCTGAGAAGGTGGTGGTTAACTGCCTGCTTGAACTGCTGGAGTCCATGTGGTGTAGGTACACCCACAGAGCTGTTAAGGAGGGAGTTCCAGTTTTTTTGACCCAGCGACAGGGAAGGAACAGCAAAACATTTCCAAGTCAGGATGGTGAGTGGCTTGGAGGGGAACTTCCAGGTGGTCGTGTTCCCATCTATCTGCTGCCCTTGTCCTTCTAGATGGTAGTGGTCATGGGTTCAGAAGATGCTGTCGAAGGAACCTTTGTGAGTTTCTGCAGTGCACCTTGTAGATGGTACACACTACTGCTACTGCGCGTCGGTGGTGGAGGGAGTGAATGTTTGTGGATGGGGTGCTAATCAAGCAACTGCTTTGTCCTGGACGGTGTCAAGCTTCTTGAGTGTTGTGGGAGCTGCACTCATCCAGGCAAGTGGGGAATATTCCATCACACTCCTGACTTGTGCCTGGTAAATGGTGGACAGGCTTTGGGGAGTCAGGAGGTAAGTTACTCGTCGCATGATTCCTAGCCTCTGACCTGCCACTGGATACTGCAACGGCATTGGCCCTGGCAATATTCTGGCTATAATACTGAAGACTTGTGCTCCAGAACTTGCCGCGCCCCTAGCCAAGCTGTCCCAGTACAGCTACAACACTGGCATCTGCCCGGCTACGTGGAAAATTGCCCAAGCATGTCCTGTGCACAAAAAGCAGGACAGTAGCAACCTGGCCAATTACCGCCCCATCAGTCTACTCTCGCCCCGCAGTAAAGTGATGGAAGGGGTCATCAACAGTGATATGAAGTGGCACTTGCTTAGCAATAACCTGCTCACTGATTCCCACTTCTGGCTGAAGATTGTTGCAAATGCTTCAGCCTTATCTTTTGCACTGATGTGCTGGGCTCCTCCATCATTGAGAATGGGGATATTTGTGAAGCCTCCTCCTCAGTGAGTTATTTAATTGTCCACCACCATTCACGACTGGATGTGGCAGGACTGCAGGGCTTAGATCTGATCCATTGGTTGTGGGATCACTTAACCCTGTCTATCACTTGCTGCTTATGTTGTTTGGCATGCAAGTAGTCTGGTGTTGTGGCTTCACCAGGTTGACACCTCATTTTTAGGTGTGCCTGGTAATGCTCCTGGCATGTCCTCCTGCACTCATCATCGAATCAGGGTTGATCCCCTGGCTTGATGGTAATGGTAGAGTGGGAAAGGAATCAAGAACTTTAAGCATGCATGGACCCATACCCAGAAAGGAATGAGAAAACTGGGAAAGATAAAGGGAGAGGTTTTGTAGTATTACAAGCATCTGAGGACAAGAGCAGCAGCGGAAACTCTGACCTCCACACCATGCATCAATAATGTCACCCAGCAAATACCAACAGCGGAATATTCCCGCAAGTACTAAACGGGAATGCGCCACAACCGTGTGATTCAGAGAAGCATCATCTGCAAGTATTGTGCCCTTGCACAACCTACAACCCTGAATAAAATTCATCTTGAAAAACGCATAAAGCATTTCTGAAGCATCATTGAATAATTCAAGCTGTGATGCAGTTAATATTCTCTCTGGTATTAATGCTGAAGGCAGCATTCATCTACAAAATCTATTTCTTAAAAGCTTAAGAGAGTATGTTGCCCTTGTGCTTCACAGAAATGGCATAACATTCGAGGTATGGATATGAGAAGATTATCACAGTAATTCATTTTCAGTCGATTTTCTGCATGCAGAACAAAGCTGTCTGTAAATAAAGCTAGCAAGAGAAAAAAATTGAGAGTCCTTGTGAAAGAAGACAAAAATGAGAGAATGGGCAAGAGAGAAAGTAAGAAAGATAACAGAGACTAAGAGGGCAAAAGTGAACTTGGAAGAGAGAATAGCGGTGTACTACAGGAGGTTTGAATAAAATCACACACCATCCACTTTCAATAACTTCACTAACCTCCTGGGCTCCTATTGGTGTCACTCTCCATATCACCACTGTATCCATCCTGACTCTCACTTTCACCATATTCGCTGCCCGCTACTACTCGTGATTCCATTGGCCTGCGTCCTGAGGAAACGTAACTGGCAGGAGTTCGCCCAGTAGGCACAGACCCAACTTCACTGCCTGAAAGAGAACATTTGGAAAAAGAAGGCTCCTCAGTCAATACTGGTAGGTTATCAGACTAATAAGGGTAGGTATTCCAAATAACAGGTTTGCCCCTCAAGGTGAAATTGAGCAAATGAGGAATGGGAAGTTGGGTATCCAGCAATCTTGTTGCTGGATTGTCATTAAAAAACCCTCCTGGTTGACACATGTTCTTTAAAGGAGAAACATGCTCTCCTTGGTCAGTCTTCTCCATATGTGACTCTAACCCCCATGTGATTGATTCTGCAGTGGCATAAAAAGCCATCCAGTTGAACAAATTTTCTACTAGTAATCCAAGAAGAAGGTCCATCAACACCACCTTCTAACAAACAAATAATTACTCAGTCCCATATTCCTAGTTGAGAACCATACCAGGAGGGGGCTCAGGTCAGAGAATCACGATAACCATGTTGGGAACACGGGATTGTAGACTTTCTCCTATAGTTCACATTATAAGATATACAGTATTGTGAGAGACTAAGAAATCACCCTGTATATATTTTTAAATAAAATATATAGAGATATGCTTATTGCAATTAAAAAAATAACAAAAGCTGGACAAAGATCTTTAAAATGGCTGAATCTATATCTGTCTGTGAACCCCCTGAACAAAAGAAGCTACCTGGCAGTATGGGGCAAACTTGCACATTATTATCTCTGGGGAGGAACTAACGATCCCCTGTAGGCTGCACAGGCCAAATTCAAAGAGAGCTACACAAAGGCGATCTGCATTTCATGACCCAGGCTGGCCAATGGGAGCCTGCTCATCTGCTAAATTTTTTCGAGTTATCAACAGTCACAGATTGCAACTCTTTTGAGTACAATCACAGTTCTTGGTTTCCGGGAGTGGGACATGAACCCACAACCCTCTGATTCAAAGGCGAGGGTGCTATGGACTGAGCCACAGCTGACACAGACAAAGGGCTCCACAACCTTCCTTTCAATTCTTAATGGTTGAGATATTTAACAATCTCAGGGACACAGACAAGGGCTACACATCAAAGACAGTGTGGAAAGGTAGGACATGGGCCTCTGGCTTGTGGAGCCTGTAATATTGCCTTGCTGAATTGAAAAGCTGAACCTGCTGTTTGACATCTGATTATCAGGCCACACTGAAGGAGCTCTGGGCCAGGTTGGACACCTGGCCCCATCTACCCTTGCTTCTGCTGGAAGTCTGTACCATCACCTACAAGACTGATTCAGCTCTGCATGCCTGTCTCATCGTGTAAAGTCAACACATCAGAAAAGTGAATTAAAAAGCCCACCAACATCAGTGAAGGAATACCTCATTGGACTTTGATTCTAGACTCTAGTATCCATGTGAAACAATGGGCGGAATTTTCCATGCCCGCCGGCGTTGGGCATGATCAGTGGCGTGAGTGGACAATATGATGCAATCGGTTTCACGACTGCGTGTAACCAGTCCGCGATTGTCCGCTCAGCCCGCCGATGGCAAGTCACGTTTCCTGCCATCGGACTTCGGGAACCTCATTGTAACACATCAGCATTTCATTATTAGTACAGCCTGCTGGAATCATTCCCGCCTGCTGGATCGTCCATCCACATCAGTGGGCTTTATGTTTCACAACAATGCATAAAAGGTGTGCACTTGGTGGCCTGCACTTTGAGGAGAACTACGGGTGAGTACACAGTAACATTGTGCAGTGTTCGCCAGGGTCATCTGTTGGACTTCAAGCTTGAGGGGTGTTGGGGGGAGTCAGGATTAAGGGCAGTACAGCTGTTGAGGCGACTTGTGGGGTGGGGGGATGGTTAAGGACAGCCCAGCCATTGAATATAGCGCACAAGCATGTGGGGTGGGTGGGCAAGGGAAGTGGCCATGCATTAGGGAAACCTATATAAAGTGACCATTCCTCTGCAACTGAGATAGTTCAAGCACAGCCACATGGATATGATTGGAGTCGGGCTTCTAGTTTATCTGCCCACTCAAGCAATGCAGAGACATCAAAGTGGCACTAAGTGCTACACCCTCATCATCACCCCCCCTCCCCCCGCCACAGACTGCAAAGTTATGAGCATTTTAGTGGACTGCAGAACAGCTGGACGACTGCAGATGTTGCACAATCTCCTCACTAAAGCTGGCCATGGAGTAGTCATTGCT
The DNA here is from genome assembly GCF_964194155.1 of Cetorhinus maximus. NCBI lineage: Eukaryota > Metazoa > Chordata > Chondrichthyes > Lamniformes > Cetorhinidae > Cetorhinus > Cetorhinus maximus. The sequence continues at coordinate 109,385,117 of NC_135890.1, forward strand.
GGAGATGCTCACAGCCCCTTGCAATGTCATCATCCTGGTTTGGACCAGTCTCCCCCATTGTTCAAGCTAACATTGCAGCCTTGCAGCATGGGTTAGGAGAATGCCTGCACCTGAGCTGACAGCACAGCATGCAGTCCAATGGGAAAAGCTGCTGCCAATCAGTCGGGTTGAATGGGGCAGAGGTGGTGGGGCTTTGGGCAGCCATGCAGCGCACTAATCTCTGGCCATCCAAGTGATGGCCAGCACTCTCCAGGAAGCGTTAATGGCCTTCCAACTTAACCAGGACAGGTCCTTAGTACACCCATGCTAACCATGTGCCTCTCTCTTTCATCCTGCAGGAGGAGTACATCAGGATCATAGAGCCTGGTGAACTAGCTGTATGCCTGATGGCCTATAGAGCATGGAGATGGGGGAGGAGAGAGTGACTGAGGCCCCTGGCTGCACAGAGGCAGGAGCAGCAACTTCAGGAACAAGGGGCGGCTGGGGCTCCTGCACACGCTGCTGAAGAGCCACAGCGAGCTGTCGCTGGCCAGCGCCTAGCGACACCCAGGGTCTACAGATGCCGCCTGCCATTCCTGCAGATGACCCAGAACTGTATTGCTGAAGACACCACATGTCCAGGGAACTGGTCGGTCACACCTGCCAGCTACTGCAGGATTTGGCACCACAGGGACATGGAGGACATCCACTGCCAGTGGCTGTGAAAGTGACAGCCACGCTCAATTTCTATGCCAGTGGCTCCTTTCAGGACTCCACAGGAGACCTCTGTGGGATCTCAAGCCTCCACCCACAAATGCATCCATGAAGTCATGGATGCCACTTTCGCGAGGGCACACAACTTTGTGCATTTCACCCAAGACCAGGACAGCCAGGATGCAAGAGCGATTGGATTTGCCTAGATCTCGGGTTTCACACAGGTTCAGGGTGCGATCGACTGCACTCACGTGGCGCTCAGCTCTCCATTGCAACACATAGTGAACAACATTAACCGCAAGGGGTTCCATTTGCTGAATGTGCAGCTGGTGTGCAACCACCAGAAATGCATCCTGTAGATGTGTGTACAGTTTCCAGGAAGTGTGCACGACACCTACATCCTCAGTTGGTCACAGATCCTTGGAGTCTTCCAAGGTCCACAGAAACTGCAGGGATGGCTCATTGGGGACAAGGGCTACCTGCAGAAGCTGTGGCTGATGACACCTGTGTGATGGCCTCAGACTGCAGCACAATGAAGTTATAACAAGGCTCATGCTGCAGCTCACAAGTTGGTGCAGCAGACCACTGGGATGCTGAAGAGGAGGTTCTGGTGCCTGGACCGGTCCGGTGGAGCCCTGCAATACAGTCCACAGAGGGTGTCATGCATCGTCGTCATCTGCTGTGCCCTTTACAACCTGGCACTGCAATGGGAGATGAGCTGGCTGAGGAGGAGCTGGAGGTCTCCTCTGATGTGGAGGATGCTGATGGGGATGAGGCTGAGGTCGTCTTTGGAGGCGACGATGAAGAGGATGAGGCCCTCGCAATGGCTGGATGAGGCAGGCGTGCTCGGGAGACCCTCATAGTCGCTAGATTTGTGGAGGATGACGACAACATGCAGTGAGGTGACCTCATATATCCTCACATTGCTTTTGTGAACTTTTGACTTCAGTCTGGCTTATGGCAGTGCCAATACCCTCTGTGCGAATGCTCCTGTCATGGAAATGCAGTAGAGGCTCTAATAGTCACTTGATTGCAGGAGGGTGATGACGACCTGCAGTAAGGACACTCCATAGATCTTCACATAGCCTCTGAGAATGTCTGACTCCTGTCTGGCTGAGGTCAGCTTGCTACTTGCTTGGATGGAGGGATTGTCCAATGTGGAAAGGTTAAATAGACTGGGCCTTTATTCTCTGGAGTTTAGAAGAATGAGAGGTGATCTCATGCAAACATACTGATCTGACTGAATGGTGCAGCGGGCTCGAAGGGCTGAATGGCCTACTCCTGCTCCTATTTCTTAAGTTCTTAATAACTTAAAATTACAAGGAAGGAGCATGGGAATAGGAGTGGGACATTCAACCCCTTGAGGCTATTCCACCGGACTGAGGATTGGTTGACAGTTCCCAGGAGTGGGCAACCGTCCTTTAAAAGATGGTAGCCCTGACAACAACTAATTAGTTGCTTGACCCCTGACACTCCATTGACCCTATTGATTGCTACCCACTAGCTTTTGGTTATTTGTGCACAAATGGACACCCACATCTCTGTTCCTCTACAATTCCTATTTCTAACTATTTAGAAAATACGTCTTGCTTGGATCTAAATTAGATGACCCCACATTGAACTCCATTTGCCACAAGTGTTGTGGTGGTAGAAAAGTGGAGTAATTGTTCACAACGTCACAGTGGGGACATGGCAGCACTGTTCCCTGTGATGCTGCCACATTGGAGGCCCTGCTGCAGGAGGCACACCAAAGGGGAGTGGGCCTACTTGATGCTTAAGATCACCCACAGGTAAAAGCCCAAGTGCTAGCTGAATGGAGAGAGGACACCAGCTGGATCAGTGCAGGAACGGGGCCCTACAAACCAGGAACTCCCAAGTGGCCCGGTGCCCAGTTAGCTGATCACAGCTCGGGAAGCAGTCGTAACACTACAATTGGGTTCAATATTCCTAGCCCTGAAGAGGAATTTTCAGCCACAACTCCTACTCTAGAACTGCAACTGGTATGTACATGTAGACATCTGATGAAGATTGGATTAGACTTGATTGTGATGCCCCCTACAGTGGAGCAGCCTGGCAGCACTCACTGCATTGGTTCGCTCATGAATCAATGATCACCGGACTGAAATGCTAACAGGTGGTTAGCGCCGATGGAATTCTATCCCAGAAACATTGAGTGCCTAAAGGAGTGAAGAATAAAGCATGTTGTACAATAGTTCACAGGACTGATGGTTTAATCAATTAAACTGCTTGAGCCACAGTTTATTTGCCCATAAGGCAGCTAGACCCTCATATATCTTAAACCTAACACAAAATTTAATTAGAAAGATGGGAATCTCTAATGGTTTGAGGAGATTTAATTCACTGATGCCAACTACTTTTCGGTGATTCAGAATTCAATGTCCATTGCAAGCGAGCATAAAATTAGGACAGTGAGACAGATTTATATAACGGCTGAAGACAAAAATAGGAATCACTATTTTAATGTCTATCGAGGCGAGCTTTGATCACAGCCATGGGGTTTCATTTAAACATGACAGTGCTGCTAATAGTTTTGATTTCCATTCTCTGTAAGTCAGCACTATGCAAAGAGGTACAATGGCCTCACATTGGAGCCACACCTGCTCCCTCCCCATCTCCAACTGCAGCTCATAGTTTATTTAGCTGATTTGATAATAACAAAGCTCTATATGAATCAGGCCCTTTCTCCATCACCTTCAGGAAGGCTGCTCGGGAGCAGCTTGCTGCTTCTGTGGTCTCACGCCAAGGCAGCTGATGCTGCAGGTTGCCTACCCGATCCATTTAAAGGGGTCGTTATTGGGGAAACGAAATTATATGCACGCAAAGTTCACAAAAGCGTGAATTGTTCCTGATGATTGGAGCTCAGTGCCTTGAATGTGAGGACACTGTGCTCTCTGCACAGCTCTTGCTGAGCAGGGGATTGCCAGGCAAAGCCAGGGGCACTTCTATTTGGGGAGGGGTAAAAAAAAATTGGATGGGACATCCAGTTTGAGGGGGGGGGGGGAGGGGAACCTCATGGCAAGTACTTACTCTGCCTCCCCAGTGGAGCCCACTTGCACTCTTTAGATACGTCATCTCACAACTTACATCAGGCCACACTTGTAGGTCAGGCACTGGAGAACTCTTAGCGTTCAGAGTCCCTCGCTTTGCTCCCTCTGACACAGGGGAACATGCTTTGGGACAGAAATTCAGCCCCGTAAGAAGCTCCACGGAAACTGCTATTGCTTTTGGGATGAAGGATTTTTCTTTTTGGAAGCATTGTGGATGATATTTTTGCTCAGTGAGGAATTACAGGCCAACACATAGGCCGTCCAAGCACTTCTAGCGTGAGGAGATGGGCAGAACTTTCAACTTCCGGTGGTGTCCGTCAGTACCAGATTGCCCACCCATTGTATAGGCCCAATTTTCCTATCGATACAGTCAATGAATGGGAATTCGAGCACACAAAACAGTTATGGCAATTTTATGCCCCAGTTGAAGTTGTCTCTTGAATAATCTGATCACATCACCGATTTATTTTTGATGTATAATTCACACTGTGGCAACAAGCTTCAAAGCGGCTGCTTTCTTCTGACTGAAGGCTTTAATTCTTTCATGCCCTCTTTTCATTCAAAACTGTTTGAAGTATTTCTGGAGCACATCCCAAGGCTGCCGGTTTCTATCACAGGACACATGCCATAACATCGGAGCAACAATCAGGTCAGTATTCATAGCCATGAGACTGTCAAAGATTACGCTTTGATTTCTGCTGTTGGTTCTTTCCCAGTGGAAAGAGGAAGGGTCCAACAGACTAATAAGCAGCCGATCACTGACTTTACTGCACACCCACAGTCAGCTAAGCTGCTGACTTTTCCTTGTAGCAGTGTTTGTACTTGTCATCAGAGATGACACTGGTGGAATGACTCTATTTACTTTACGTTGCCATTGCTAAGGACAAGACGGTTGTCAGGAGGATTGCTGGATTGTAAAGGTAAGGTTGACTAGCAGCTGGTGGGTCACAGTCCTGGCTATTATACACAAAAATGTCAATAAATGCAGACTTATCAATTATGCATCTTTAAAACAAAAACAAAAATACCTGGAAAAACTCAGCAGGTCTGACAGCATCTGCGGAGAGGGATACAGTTGACATTTCGAGTCGTATGACCCTTCATCAGAACTAAGACATATAGAAATGAGATGAAACATAAGCTGGTAGGGTGGGGGGGGGGTGGGGGGAACAGGAGAGCTCAATAGGGGCCAGTGATAGGTGGAGGCCAAGAAGAGACTGCCAAAGATGTCTTTAAAAACAGGTTCTCAATTAATGATTGAAAGACAATGAAGTATTCCCTGTGTTAATGGACCCTAGCCCTTTTGTAAAAATAGGGTCGATTTTTCCTGACCTTTGACATCATGACCCTGCCAATTTAATGGTCCAAGGATTTCCAGGAGCGGGGGAGAGTAGAGCTTGGACTGTACCTGCAGTAGGTGAAGGCCTGTCACAGTGTTGTATATGAGGTGGGAGAGTGCAATCCCCAACCTTCCACCTCGTTTTCTTGGTTGATGAAATGGTGGGTGCCACAGTAGCACTGGGGATGGGGGTTGGGAAATCAAAGAAGATGGAGCTGTTGGTCTGCTTCTGTACCCCTCCCAACAGGGAGGTCTGCAGGAGTTCAGGGTCGGGCAAAGATTTTTAACTGCAGTAAGTATCTTGTGGGCTGCCAATCTCCATCTGTGACTAGAAAATAACAGTTTCCAAATCCTGAGCTGCATGGGCTGTTTGTTTAGCCAGGTTGTGACATAAGCTGTTTGGACCCTAAGCTCTGGAATTCTCTCCCTAAACCTCTCCACTGCTCTATCCTTCAAGGTACTGCTTTAAACCTACCCGTTTGACCAAGCTTTTGGTCATCTGCTCTAATATTTTTTACACGGCTTGGCATCATATTTTGTTTGACAATGCCCCTGTAAAGTGCCTCATTAAAGGTGCTATACAAATACAAGTTGTTGTTTATCAGCTGGCACAAAGTGAAGGAAGACGAGTGTTGCTGGAGTTGGACAGGAACAGGGCATTTTGGATTCACTGATCCTGTTTATTGCAGGACCGTGGGGAAGGGTAGGGAGCAAAACCTCCCCTAATGAATCCACAAGCAAGCAAAACTGCTTTATTCATACTTAATTTCAGCCGGTAGTGGCATGATCTGGTGACTGGAGGCTGCTGACCATCCCTGAACAACAGCTTCTCACTTCCCTGAGAGAGTGGGAAATACACAACTCAATATCGGTTTGCACTACTTCAAGTGAAATGGTTAAAAGTGAATCAGTGCAGGGAACATATTGGAGAGAGAAAGAATATTAAAGCGACGTATTGCTTATTGAAATCAAAGGGTCACCTTAAAGAATGCTCCCAATCCATTGACATCAATAAGCAATGCCTGTTATTACCTTTACTTCTGATTAAAATTTTACAGCACAGGAGTGGCCAATATCGTCTGTGTCAAATCTCTGAAAGAATTACCCATGCACTGAACACTCCTGCCCTTATCACTTTTTTTATTTAATGTTTTAAAAATCTATTTCCCTTTTAAACGCTTTCATGGTGTTTTGTTTCTGCCACTATTTTTGTAAAATGCTGTTTCTTTGTTCTACACTTCTCCTGAGGCCCGGAGGCTTGGAGTCTTTTCTCTAGGGAAGAGAAGTCTTTAAAATCATAAAAGGGCTTGATATGGTGAACACGGAGGAGAACATTCCAAGTGTGGGAAAGTCCAAAACTAGGGGCAGTAATGTTTTATATTCATTCGACTAATAAACCCAATACGGAGTTCAGGAGAAACTTCTTTACTCAGAAGGTGGAACCCATTATCAAATGGACTGGTTGTGGCGAATAGCATTTAATGGGAAGCTAGGTCAGTACATGAGGGGAAAAAGGGAATAGAAGGATATGTTAATAGGATGAAGTAGGTTTGGAGGAGGATCACGAGGCACAAAGATAGACCAGTTAGGCCAAATAGCCTGTTTTGTGCACTGTTAATTCTATGTAATGCAAGAGCTTACACTCTCTCAAATCCTGTCTGAATTGATGATCTATTAATAGCACTATAATCCTCAAGCACCTTTTTAAACATATCTACTTGCTCTGGTTGTATATTCTATGGGCAGAATCTTCAGTTCGGCAAGCGGGGGTGGGGCCTGTTGTCGACATGTAAAATGATGCGCGGTGACATCAGACGTGCGTCCCAAAGGCACCACACGTCATTCAGATCTTGAGTTCGGCGGGTGCGCACCGGAATCGACTGCGCGTCCGCCGAACTGTCAAAGGCCTATTAAGGCCGCTTAAATTCCAATTAAAATAATTAACTGAGCTGCCCGTCCAACCTCAAAGGTTGGCGGGTGGGGGCAGGCGATGAGCCCAGGCGGCCTTCGCATTTATCACGAAACCTCATCCACGGGCGGGATGAGGTTTCATGAAGGGTTTTTAAACTTTAATAACATTTTTCAAAAAAATGTATAGACATGTCCCAGCTCATGTAACACTGTCACATGAGGGGACATGTCTTTAAAAAAGATTTTCTTCCTTTATTTGAATTTTTACATATCAGATCTCCCTGAGGCAGCTCTGTAACTCGGAGATTTCTGCACGCTTACGTGTCCTGCCCATGTAAAATGGCGGCGCGCAGCCAATCACGCCCGCTCCTGCCCAACACCCCCCTTCCCCACCGACGGGGAGAAAATTCTCCCGTATATGTCGTTTAAAAAAAACCCACAAAGGAGGGTATAGTTTTACATAGAAAGTACTTATTCCCCTGTCCCTCGCCACAAAACAAATGTTACCCTCACCTGAAAAATATTGTTCAGTGAGTGAAGAACTTACCTGGCTTTCTGCTGACTTCTCTTTTCTCAGATGGATCTCCTGTAGAAAAAACAGGACCACAAGCTGTTAGGAGAACCTTCTAACCTGAGGGTATGTTGCCTGGGGTGGGTGGGAGGAATCAGCAAAGTACCCAAGGCAGTCGTGAAGCCACATTTTAATGGTGAATCAGGGATTGTTTGCACCCCTGCCCACCACCATATCCCCCCCTCCCCCACCTGCCAAAGATTTTGGTTGTTTCACACGCTTTCTTTATTCTATTTCTATAATATATTTCAGTAAACTAAGTAGTATGTGTAGATTAAAAATATGCAGTGCTTGTTCACAAATGCGAGAGTCACCTTCAAATTAAAAGCGATTTGGAAAAAATTCTCTTCTGGGGGGGTTCTGGTTGGTTGGGTGTGGGGGGGGTGTGCAGCAAAGGGGGGTTGATGGGAAACGGGGACAATCTATTCGTCAAAACCAAATGCTAATTTGGGCCAAGCGCGGGAAATCAGTGCAAGAAAGAAGCACAGAAATAAAAAATCGACAATTATAGAATGATTCTGTACAGAACAGAAGGAGGCCATTTGGCCCATTGTGCCTGTGCTTTTTGGTGGAGTAAATAAGGAGAAACCGTTTCCAATGGCAGAAGGGTTGATAACTAGAGGACACAAATTTCAGATGACTGGCAAAAGAATGAGAGGCAACATGAGGAAACTTTTTTATACAGCGAAATGTTGTGATCGGGAATATTCTGCCTGAAAGGACGATGGAAGCAGATTCGATAGTAATATTCAAAAGGGAACTGGATAAATAGTTGAAAGGAATAAAATGACGGGAAAGAGCAGGGGAGTGGAATTACTTCTTTAAATTTGTTGGAAACTTTCTGTGTTTACCTTGACTGAGCGTTTATGGTTTACTGTGGAACTGGGATAGTGAGGGGGAGAGAAAGGTTATATCAACTGATAGCAAAGTGTCCTTTACAATTTCAAAAGTACATATACATTTTTGAATTTTAAAATAGCACAGATTCATTTCTGCGTGTTCCCATGTTACTAAACTGCACGGGAACAATGGCATAGTTACAATGGATAATGATACTGGACAAATAATCCAAGGGCCAGGACTAATACTCCTGAGACAAGTTCAAATCCCACACAGCAGCTGGTAGAATTTAAATTCAATTAATGAATAAATCTGGAATAAAAATTAGCCTCAGTAATGGTGAGCAAGAAACAACAGAATTGGCATAAAACCCATCTGGTTCACTTTTGTCCTAGAGGGAAGGAAATCTGCAATGCCCACCCTGTCTAGCCTATATGTGACTCCAGACCCACAGCAATGTGGTTGACTCTTAACTCCACCCTAGAATGGTCTAGCAAACCACTCAGTGATATCAAACTGCTATAGAAAAGTAAAAAAAGAGAATAAAACTGGATGACCACCCAACAATCGACCTCGGCACCGGAAATGACAAATTTACAACCTGTTCAGTTGACTCTGCAAAGCCCTCCTTACTAACATCTAGGGACTTGTGTCAAAATTAGGAGAACTGTCTCACAGGCTAGTCAAGCAGCAACCTGTCATAGTCACACTCACGGAATCATACCCTATAGCCAATGTCATGGACTCTTCCATCACTAGGGATGGGTGGCACAGTGATATACAGCCAGGAGGGAGTTGCCCTGGGAGTCCTTGACATTGACACAGGAAACCATGAAGTCTCAAGGCATCAGGTCAAAAATGGGCAAAAAAACTCCTACCGATTACCACCAACCACCCTCCTCAGCTGATGAATCAGTACTACCCCACGTTGAACACCACTTGGAAGAACCACTGAGGATAACAAGAGCACAGAATGTACTCTGGGTGGGAGACTTCAATGCTCATCACCAAGTGGCTCAGAAGCACCACTACTAACCGAGTTGGCCAATTCATGAAGGACATTTCTGCCAGACTAGGCCTGCAACAGGTGGTGAGAGAACCAAGGAGAGGAAAAAAAGCCTCCTTGACCTCAGCCTCACCAATCTAACTTTCACAGATGCATCTTTCCACAACAGTATTGGTAGGAGTAACCAACACACAGTCCTTGTGGAGATAAAGTCTCCGTCTTTACACTAAGGGTATCCTCCATTTAGCACTAACACTTTGCTAGATGTGATAGATTCCAAGCAGATCTCACAGCTCAAAATTGGGCATCCATGAAGTGCTGTGGGCCATCAGCAAAATTGTATTCAACCAAAATCTGTAATCTCATGACCTGGCATGAACCTCACTTTACCATTACCATCAAGCCAGAAGACCAACCCTGGTTCAATGAAGAGTGTAGGAGAGCATTCCAGAACCAGCATCAAAAATGAGGTGTCAACCTGGTGGAGCTACAACTCAGGATAATAGACAGCTATGCAATTCCACTCTGCCAGGACTACTCAGCACCTTACCTCACTACAGCCTTGGTCCAAGCCAAGACAGCTGAATCCCAGATGGGATCCCTGTTGGGAATGGTCATTGCCTGACACTTGTGTGGTGCGAATGCTACTTGCCACTTGTCAGCCCAAGCCTGGATATTGTCCAGGTCTTGCTGAACCAGCGGAGAGTTTTTCCCCTGATTCCCTTTGACTCCAGTTTTGCTAGGGCTCCTTGAGGCCATACTTGGTCAAATGCTGCCTTGATTTCAAGGGCAGTCACTCTTACCTCACCTCGGGAGTTCAGCTCTTTTGTCTATGTTTGAACCAAGGATGTAATGAGGTCAGGGGCCGAGTGGCCAAGTGTGTATATAGATGGGGTTGGGATCAGGTTCAGCAATGATGCCACTATAGTTGTAGTCTGCTAATACTTAATTTCTCGATTAAAACAAAGGGTAAACACTCACTTGAGATATCAGGGCACAGCAATCATCTCTGAACCCATATCCCAGCTAGTCAACAGCTTCAAGAGAGGAAGGACAAAACTTTCTGATGATGGGGTAGGAGAGCAGTAACACCATTCTCAGCTGTGCTCAGAATTAAAGATTTAAAAGCAAATAAATTTAAATTTCTAAAACCCTTCACGAATCAGTGCTTCCTTAGTGACCAACTCTCTGTACAGGCCCTGACGTCAGTTCTTATACACTATTCACCAACATGCACCTGTCCAGTGTGTGCTGGGCACTAGTCCTTGTCATACACAGGGCGGAATCTTCCAATCCCGTCGAAGACAACGGGCTTCTGGCTGGCTCACTTCATCCGCCACGGCGGGACCGGAAAATCCTGGCTAAGGTGTTTTTTTCTGGTTTAGTATGGATGGTGGGAGATGGTGCCAGCCCCTTGCATCAATGTTGTTGCTAGGACCAGTACCCTTATCCTGACAGCGGAATCACGGGCCTGTTAAAATGCACCAGTGGGATAAGAAAGCCGATTTTAGCAGTATAAACGGGGGCAACCATTCTGGGATCACCACTCTTCGGGGATCAAAACTAAATAAACAACAATATAAATTGGAGAGGCCCCTATCATCATTCTCTGGCAGATAATTTAGAAATACAATTCACATGCGTACATACTGGGATTTAACATTCTGTATTCATGCTGAAACGGTCTTACCATAAGAGGCCTGCTCTGCAGGGATAGCACCCTCTGCTTGACCTGAGAAATACAGAGTAGGAGAAAATTGTAAGAATACAAATAGTCATGGGCCGGCTTTACATACTGACGATCAAGCAAACATCTAACAGCAGAGAAGGAAAAAGGATTGATGAAGAAGCTTTCTTGATGGCTTCATGTGTTAAAACTTTGCGCAGTATAGAATTGAGCCATACAGATCAGGAAAGTCCTGGGTTTGATCCCATTACCTGCATTGTAATCGAATGGCTGAAGTGTGCTTCGGCACATCCCAGGGACAATTTCCTCAGCTGGTTAGGTGGAATGGCTCAAACAAGGAGGAGTTTGATCCGGAGACAAGAGTTCAGAAACTGGGAAGCATGATCCCTTTGACATGTTCTACACTGCGCAGATGGGTCCAGACTGAATCAGTCTGCAGTATTTATTGCCCATTCCTATTTTCTCTGAGGGAAATAAAAATCAATCACTGTAGCCATTTGTAGGCCAAACCTTAAAGAACATTAGTAGGCTTGTTGTTTATTTTTAAAAGTGCTACCCTATAAGTTGCCAGATTTATTAGAATGTAATTTTACAAAGTTAAAATGGTGAGATTTGAACTTGTGACCTCTGGATTGCTAACATAACCACAAAACTACCGTATTTTCAAGGGGCAATTATGGGCTAGCGCACTGTCTTGTCACCTCTAGGACTTGAATTCCTTACTATCTGTCACCAGTAAGGAGTCAATATGAAACGAATCTGAAGCTTTCTCAATATATTTCCTAGTGGGCACAGTCGTCTTTGACAGGATTTCACAAACAACTGTCTTTTGTAAACTGAGAGCTAGCAGGAACATTTGTCACTTTTATTCATCTTCAATAAACATCCTCTTTGTGCTGTGTGTATGTGAAAACAAATGAATTAAAAAAATTGGTAAATACTTTCACAAGAATGATTCACTTAATATATTTAGTTTATGATCGTCATCTACTGATGAAAATACGTATCCAAGAGAATGTCCAAGGCATACTACCTTCCCTAGGCTGAATCATTCTATTTATAGCAATGAAGGCTCTCTTGGTGGTAAATCAGACTCACTGCTGGCCTGTATGGTCAAGAGCTAATTTACCAGTAACAATGATTTAAAGAATCAAAATGAAACACATTTTCACTAACTGATTGAACCAACTTAACATCTGAAAGTTGGCCAGTTTCAGCTTGGTAACACTCATTTCTGTCAGAAGGTTGTGGGTGCAAACCACAGGGTTTGTACACAATCAGTTCCACATCATCTGCATTCTGAAGCTCATTAAGAGAGGCTGGAGAAATTTTAGAGCAATTGGTTTTAAATTGAAGGCGGCATAGATTGAACAGTTTCCTGTCTGTTCTATAAATTATCTCCATGCCTGTGGGTAATTTGTGGAGGTGAAGTGCAGTATTGCAACAAGGAAGATGGAGAAGGGTGCTGATGCAATGACACAGCCAGTCTTCACTGAGATAGTCTGTGGTGGTTCCATTGTGGTGAGGATCATGGCCTGCATGTCAATGTGGAGTAGGTGGAGGAGGGCAACAAATTTCTGTGGGCAGCCAAATTTGAGGAGGATACTCCATAAGTCTTCACGGTTGACAGAGTCAAAGGCTTTCATGAGGTTGAAAAAGGCCACATACAGTGGTTGGTGCTGTCCCTTGCATTTTTCTCAGATTTGCCACACAATGAAGATCATGTCTGTGGTGCCTCTCATTGGGCAAAAGCTGCATTGTGACACTGGAAGGAGTTCCTTGGCACTGAGAGGAGGCTATTGAGGAGGATCCTTGCAACGATCTTCGCCGTGGCTGGCAGACAGCAAGGAGACTCCTCTGTAGTTACTGCAATCGTACTTGGCTCCCTTATTGAATATAATCATGATCACTGCATCCCCGAGATCCACTGGCTTGCACTCCTCTTCCCAGATGAGGGATATGAGGTTGTGCAGCAGTGCCTGGAGTGCATCTCTGCCGTGTTTCAGCATTTTGGCGGTGATTCCACTCTCTCCAGAGGTTTTGGTGTTTTCAGTTGCCGAATGGCTTTTTCAACTTCATTCCAGACTGGGGTGTCACCCAGGCTGAGCCTGATGGGGTATTGAGGAATGGAGTTAAAGGTGTTCAAGTCGAAGACACATTCTTGTTTGAGGAGTTCTTCAAAATGTTCTCTCATAAGAAATTGGAGCAGGAGTAGCCCATTTGGCTCATCGAGCTTGCTCTACCATTCAGTAAGATCAAGGCTGATCTGATTGTGGTCTTATCTCCACTTTCCTGCCTGTCCCCATAGCTCTTAATTGCCTTGTTGATCAAGAATCTGTCCTACTTAGAGCCTTGAATATATTCAATGGCCCAGCCTCCACTGCTCTCTATGGAAGAGAATTCCAAAGGCTAATCACCCTCAGAAAGAAGAAATCCCTTCTCATCTCTGTCTTAAATAGGCAAACCATTATTTTAAACTGTGCCCCTGGTTCTAGATTCCCCAAAAGAGGAAACATCCTCACAGATCTACTCTGTCAAGCCCTCTCACGGTCTTACATGTTTCGATAAGATCACCTTGCATTCTTCTAAATTCCAATGACAATAGGTGAAAGCCGCTCAATAATGCCTTATTAAGTAACCCCTTCAACTCAGGAATCAGTTGAGTGAACCTTCTGTGAACTGCTTCCAATGCAATTATATCCTTTCTTAAGAAGAAAATAAGACTGTACACAGTCCTTCAGGTGCAGTCTCATTAATGCCCTGTACATTTGCAGTAAAACTTCTCTACTTTTCTACTCCATGCCCCCTTGCAAAGAGCAAACATTCCATTTGCCTTCCTAATTACTTGCTGTACCTGTATGCTAACTTTTTGTCATTCATAGTCATGAACACTTGGATTCCTCTGCACCGCAGAGTTCTGCAGTCTCTCTCCTTTTAAATAATATTCTGCTTTCTTCTTCCTGCCAATTCTCACATTTTCCCACATTATGCTCTATCTGCCAATTTTTGCCCATTCACTTAACCTGTCTATATCTTTTTGCAGACTCTTTGTAGCCTTCTCGCATCTTGCCTTTCTATCATTGTATCATCAGCAAATTTGGCTACAATCCAGGTGGTCCCTTCATGCAAGTCATTAATATAGATTGTAAATAGTTGGGGCACCAGCACAGAACCCTGCAGCACCCCACAGCCAATGTGAAAATGACCCACTTATCCCAACTGTTTCCTGTTCATTAGTTAATCCTCTATCCATGCTGATATGTCACCCCTAACATCATGAGCTCTTATGTTGTGCAGAATCCTTTTATGTGGCACTTTATGGAATGCCTTTTGGAAATCTAAATACACAACATCTACTGATTCCCCTTTATCCATCCTGCTTGTTACATCCTCAAAGAACTCTTAATAAATTTGTCAAATACGATTTCCCTTTCACAAAACCATGTTGGCTCTGCCTGATTTTAATATGATTTTCTCAATCTCCTGCCACTACCTCCTTAATAATGGATTCTAGCATTTTCCTAATGACAGATGTTAGGCTAACTGGCCTACAGTTTCCTGCTTTCCATCTCCCTCCTTTCTTGAATAGTGGTGTTACATTTGTGGTTTTCCAATTCACTGGGACATTTCCAGAATCCAGGGTACTTTTCTATGTTTTTTTATTCATTTATGGGATGTGGATGTTGCTGGCTAGGCCAGCATTTATTACCCATTCCTAATTGCCCCCGAGAAGGTCAGGGTGAGCTGCCTTCTTGAACGGCTGCATTAAATTTTGGAAGATTACAATCAATGCATCCACTACCAATGACGCCACTTCAGGGGACTGGTCAACATTTATTCCATTAGTTTTCCTACTACTTTATCTCTAGTGATCGTGTTTGTTTTAAGTTCATTCCTCCTGTTTACCTCTTGATTTTTTTGCTATTCTTATGATGCTTTCTGTATCTTCTATTGTGAAGACAGATACAATATACTTGTTCAATTCTCTGCTATTTCCTTGTTTCCTATTATTAATTCCCTTGTCTCACCATTTAAGGGACCAATGCTTACTTCAGCTACTCGCTTCCTTTTATATATTGGTAAAAGATTTTACTGTCTGCTTTTATACTTCTTGCTAAATTTGTCTCATACTCTAATTTCTCCCTTTTAAAAATTTTTTTCAGTCATTCTTGGCTGGTTTCTAAAAGTTTCCCAATCTTCTGGGATACCACTCATCTTTGCAGCATTGTACATCTTTTCTTTCAAGTTAATACCATCCTCAACTTCCTTAGCTAGCCAAAAAATGGCACATCCTTCTCATAGTCTTTCTTTCTCAATGAGATATATATTTGTTGAGAGTTATGAAATATTTCTTTAAATGTCTGCTACTATTTCTCTACATTCTTACATTTTAAACTATCTTCCCATTCCACTTTAGCCAAGTCTGTCTTCATACCCTTGTAATTGACTTTATTTAAGTTTAAGGCACTAGTTTCAGATCCAAAGTTCTTAACCTCAGACCAAATGTGAAATTCCATCATGTTATGATCACTCTTACCTACAGGATCTCCAGCAAGGACTGACTGCCTCCTTGTCTTTGATGACCTTCCCTCCATTCTTGGCTCTGAGCAGTGTTGGCCCTTGAGTTCTTGGGCCATAGATTATTCTGACAGCAGTGAAGAAACCGCTCATGTCATTGGCATTAACGTGTTGTTGGGTCTCCCATGCCCTTTCTACTCATTGTTTTCTCTTTATGTTTCAGGGTTTCTGCTGCACCATTGCCTTCAAGCACCTGTAGTGCTGCTACCTTACTCTTGAGGTGTGGTGATGTTTCCAGTTTGCGAAAGTTGTGTGCTGACTCTCAATTAGGTCACCAGTCACAAGTTTTCCTGGTAGAGAGGCCAAGGAACTCTTCACAGGTGCTTGTTATTGTGAACTTTAGGGTCAACCAGGCACTATGGGCCCACAGTAGCTCCTGGTGTCTGGAGGTTGAGAGGTGGACAGTGAGCTGCTGACTGAGACTTCAAGGGATCTTTGAGATCCCCTTCAAAGGGATCTTTAAGGCCTTTGATGTTCATTTTCACCTGGCCTTGCTTCGGTTGTCTTCGTTGTTCAGGGGCCAGGCTGATGGAGATGGCAGATCGGATAAGGCAGCAATTAGACCAGCGGTTGTCAGTACCTCTCATGGTGTGGGTGATGCAGACATCTGTGGCCCATTGCTTGAATAATGATGTAGTCAAGCAGGTGCCAGTGTTTTGGAGCATGGATGTTACCATGAGGTTTTGTGCTTTTCTCCAATGCAGAATAAGGCTTTGGTCATGACAAGGTCATGTTCCAGACATTTCATAAAGAGAAGGATTCTGTAGGAATTTCCTTTCCCTACTTTGTCCTTGCCAATCACACCCTTCCAGAGATTTGTGTCCTTCCCAACTCTTGTGCTGAAATCTCTGAAGAGGATCAGTTTTTCACCTGCTGGGATTTGGGCTAGGGATTGCACAAGGTTGGTGTAGAATCCCTTCTTGGTATCGCCTGTGGTCTCAAGTGTAGGAGTGTATGCGCTGATGACTGTCATGCTGATTCCTTGCTAGGGTGAGCCAGAAAGTCATAAGATGAATAAGATGTTATCCCATAGAGGAGGTCACTGAGGTATCAGACAAGCTCATCTTTGATGGTGAAGCCTACCCAATGGAGGTCCTTCCAGAAAAAGGTGTTACAGGTCCCATACTCATTGTGCATGTTGTATCTCACTTAGAGTAGCAATGGCAATGTTTAGGCATCTGCATTCTCAAACTATGATGGTGGTGCAGCGCTTAGGTCTGTCACTGTTGGGGTTGTCCATGAAGATGCTGATGCTCCAGGTCCCAAACTTCACTTTGAAGAATGAAAGATTCCTGCGCGTGACTTTTAAAAAAAATCATGGGGTGGTTGTCATAGTCTTGACAGAGCAGGGCCTTGGTCCAGTGGTGAGGGGGTTCCAAGATAATTGCCAACAAAACTCTAGATGGCCCTTTATAATGGGGGTTGTTTCAACAGAAAAATAAAAACATTCCACGGCCAGATCATTCAGGGTCCAATGGGCCCCTAAACTACCTGTGGGTCAACCAGTAACCAGATTTGATCACGCACACCTGCAGCAACCATACAGCAAGTCTGAAAGTCCCTGCCCTCTGCCCTTTGCCTTCCTAACGCCAATGACCTTAAATAGGACAGGCGGCGAGTCAGCCTTCCCACAACCATCCCAAAAACTCAGGTGTAAGGCTGGGACCCAGCATATTTCTAGATTTCAAGGAGAGTGAACTTAAAGCAGAAGTATTGCTGAAAAGAAAGTGACATGCTATCAAAGCTTTTCATCTTGCACTGATCAGGATAGCTTGGAAAAAATTTTCCAACAGTAACGGGAGATCAATAATTTATACTGCATGAGAAGACAGTGGCAGATTGGTTGGCCAGTGGACTCTGGTGGAGGCGTTGCCATGGAGAATACAGCACAAATCAGTTAACTGCCCAACTTTGTTCAAATTCAAAATAGGTAGATCGACTTGGGTTGTTCAGGGCATCGCCCTGGGGAATGAACCTATCAGATTCGACCTGCCCAGTTTGAATTTAAGCAAAGCTGGGCAGTTAACTGTCCCATGCTGCATTCTTCATGGCAATGCCTCCAATTGGAGTCCACTCGTCAACCAATCAGCATACTCTTCTCATGCAGTAAAAATTGTTGTTTCCCTGTTACTGTTGGAAGATTCGTGTGAGCTATCCTTATGATTGCAAGGCAAAAAGCTTTGATAGCATGTCTCTTATTTTCAGCAATCCTCGAGTTCTGTACTACCAAATGTCTATTAAAGCAAGAAGGGTTATATTCTTGAAGTTGGGGTTGTAGAGAAGAGATGGATTCATTCATTAGTTGCTCGCCTGGTATCTATACCTAAAGCAAGCCCTCATGTAGGAAATTATCAAATGGAAAACCCCCATGTGAACCACACTTTGGGATAAACATAGTAAAGTGTTACCAGAGTATTGTATTAAATAAAGTGAGAGGCCTGCACTAGGGGACAAATGGGCACTTTTTCATTTTTAATTTGTTATATCAAGTTACAGGATGAAGAAAATCAACCCCATTGTGTATTTATATAAATGTCCACCTTAAATCGACTTGTCACTGTGTAAATTAAATATTACATATATATCTAAGTGATTATTTCCATTGTGCTCTTTATAATTTTCCAAGCCAGATGTGCAGCTGAGATCCTTCACTAGGCTGCTGCATGGCAGATGAAAGTCTCCTACTGCTTTGCTCTTGAACAAACTGGAGAAATTTCATACAAAATCTAATTTATTTGAAGAAATTCAGTTCCATTTTATCTCAAAATGCAGCTTTGTAAGTGAACATTGAGCAGCAAACACAATTTGCTAGATAAAACAGTTTTCAATTCGTAAGGATTAGAAGGGATAGACTCTTAGAGGGGAAAAAAAGGTGCAGCTAATCCCATTGGAGAAAACCTCTTTTGAAAGCAATTTTACATCCACTTTCCCAGAGCACATTCAGAAAACAATGATTTATGATGATACATCCACAGCAGTCATTTATATATTTCTTTTATTCCTATATTTGTAGGCTTGTGTGCATTGCTGGAAAGGCCAGCATTTATTGCCTATCCTTAATTGCCCTTGAGAAGGTGGTGGCGAGCCTTCTTGAATAGAACCCAATGGTTTGCTGGGCCAGTTCAGAGAGAAGTTAAGAGTTTACCCCCATTGCTGTGGGTCTGGAGTCACATACAGAATAAACCAGGCAAGTACAGCAAATTTCCTTTCCTAAGGCGCATTAGTGAACCGAATGGGTTTTTACAACAACCCTTAGTTTCATGGTCACCATTGCTGGAGCTTGCTTTTTATTCCAGATTTATTGAATTAATTGAATTTAAATTCCCCCAACTACCATGGTGGGATTCGATGTCATGCCTCCAGATCATTGGTCCAAGCCTCTGGATCACTAATCCAGTAACATATCCAACTATGCTACTGTAACCCTGTAAAACTTGCAGGCCAGATTTTATACCACAGAGATTAGAAAATGTAAAAGTTAACTTTTTTAGCTAAATTAAATAGCTATTTAGAAATACACACAAAATTATGAAAATCTGGAGGAAAGTTTGTGTAGTTGCCAACTTAAGTAAGGTTAAAGAGCAGGGGGATTATTGCAGTCTTTATTTTAAGGTCATATTGTTTCCTTATTTTTCAAATACTTTGATTTTACATTATATTAACTGTTCTGTTTGGCAGTGCACATGGTAAGGGTATGAGTACAGAACTTGAACATTGCTCTAAAGAGAGACATGTTGTTGAAGTTTTTCATCTTGCTCTCATCACAAATGCAAGAATGTCAAATTTCAAACTATCACAACAATTTATACTACAGGAGTAAAGGGTACTGATCGATAGGCAAGTCGAATTTGATTGGTCAAGGAGTTGCCACAGAGAAAACAATGAGGAACCATAGGCTCTCCAAGCTCCCAGGTAATTCAAAAAAGGCATAAGGCTTGAACATATTCCTTTTGTTTGCAGAGAATAGACCAATGCGTATGACTATATGTCGCTTCTAGCAAGTGCAAATGAGCCACATTACAAGCTCAACTGATTATCTTAAATTGGTTGTTAGAGTAACTATTAGCACATTCAGGATTGTTCAGAAAGTGCCGCCCAATCACAGAATCACTTCTAACAGTAGACCTTTTTTTTTTGAGTTTTGCAAGCACAGGCTGGTTGAATACAGTAAGTACTCTGCCTATTATGAACAACCGAAGGATCATGCCATTTGATTTGATCAGCCAATAATTGGGACGTACGGCCTATGTACCTGGCACTTAAATTCAAACACGACATTGCTCAATTGTGTGCTAGGTAGAATGTCTTTTTTGGACTGACAGCAGCATCCTGTTAGTGGAAAATACCACTCACATAGCCAGATAAATATCTCAAAAATTTGAACTACAGGTTAAGCAAGCTGTCTCAAGCTCCTACCATGCAGTGGATGTGTGAACACCTCATGGATGTCCAGCTCTCAGTTGCTAAATTTGTTTGAAATTTATCCCATTTAGCACAGTGGTTGTGTCACACAACACAATGGAGGGTATCCTCAATGTGAAGATGTGACTTCATCTCCGTAAAGACTGCAATGGTCACTCTTACTGATACCGTCATGGACAGATGAACCTGCGACACGTAGATTGGTGAGGACCAGGTCAAGCGGATTCTTTCCTCTAGTTGGTTCTTTCACCACCTGCCATAGACTCATTTTAGCAGTTATGTCCTTTAGGACTTGGCCAGCTCAGTCAGTAGTGGTGCTACTGGTGTTACATTGAAGTCCCCTACCCAGAGTACATTCTGTGCCATTACCACCCTCGGTGCTTCTTCTAATTTTTAAAAATTCATTCATGGGATGTGGGCATCGGTAAATAGGCCAGCATTTATTGCCCATCCCTAATTTCCCTTGAGAAAGTGGTGGTGATTTGCATTCTTGAACTGCTGCAGTCCATGTGGTGTAGGAACACCCACAGTGCTATTAGGGAGGGAGTTCCAGGACTTTGACCCAGCAATAGTGAAGGAATGGTGATATATTTCCAAGTCAGGATGTTAAGTGGCTTGGAAGGGAACTTACAGGTTCCCATGTATCTGCTGCCCTTGTCCTTCTAGATGGTAGCAGTTGTGGGTTTGGTAGGTGCTGTCTAAGGAGACTTGGTGAGTTCCTGCAGTGCATCTTGTAGATGGTACACACTGCTGTCAGCAGTGGAGGGAGTGAATTTTTGAGGATGGGGTCCCAATCAAGTGGGCTGCTTTGTCCTGGATGGTGTCAAGCTTCTCGAATGTTGTTGGAGCTGCACTCATCCAGGCAAGTGGAGAGTATTCCATCACAGTCCTGACTTGTACCTTGTAGATGGTGGACAGGCTTTGGGGAGTCAGGAGGTGAGTTACTCGCCGCAGGATTCCCAGCCTCTGACCTGCTCTTGTAGCCACAGTATTTATGTGGCTAGTCCAGTTCAGTTTCTGGACAATGGTAACCCCCAGGATGTTGATAGTAGGGGATTCAGTGATGATAATGCCATTGAATGTCATGGGGCGATGGTTAGATTCTCTCTTGTTGGAGATGGTCATTGCCTGGCATTTGTATGGCGTGAATGTTACTTACCACTTGTCAGCCCAAGCCTGGATATTGTCCAGGTCTTGCTGCATTTGGACATGGACTGCTTCAGTGTCGGAGGAGTCGTGAATCATGAACATTCTGTACTCATCAGTTAACCTCCCAATTCTGACCTTATGATGAAGGGAAGGTCATTCATGAAGCAGCTGAACATAGTTGGGCCTAGGATACTACTTGGATACATGTCTGGAGTCAATGTTGAGGACTCCAAGGGCGACTCCCTCCCAACTGTGCTCTCAGCTCTGGTGGGTCTGTCCTGTTGGTGGGACAGGACATACCCAGGGATAGTGATGGTGGTGCCTGTGACATTGTCTGTAAGGTATGATTCCGTGAGTGTTAGAGGGAAGAAAGTAAGTAAGAGTTTATGGTAAGGGAGAATTTATTGAAAGGGAATGAATTACTTAAAATCTCCAGGCAGCCAGTGCTACCAAGCACATTAACAGTTAAAGGTTACCAGATGAACCTTGCACAGCCTTAGGGCCTGCAAGCAACAGAAAGGCCTTGGGAGCTGGACTGGAGTCAGAGGATGGCAATAATAACTAAGATTAAGTGTGCTCTTCAACAGATAGGGGAAGAACAGATGGTCCTAGTTTAGGTAGGAGAGAAGGTCTCTGCCTGGGTGAAAAATAGGGACATACGGTGCATGTACCTGTTGCCAGAGATGTCTGTTTAATGTAAACCTATATCTTGACGAGATCGGAATCTGGAAATTGTTCTTGTACGTGACCAATAATGTATAAATATGTTGAACACTTGTAATTTAGCAGAGTGCTAGCTCAAGCTGTATTGAGATGGTTCTCTCCTTGCAATTGCTCGAATAAATGGTTGTGACCTGTGCCCGAGACTCCTGTGGTCCGTTTGTCAAAGTGACCACAACAGCTTGGCGTAGTCGGCAGGATACTTGGATCGGATCCTCGGGACGGCTCTGCAAAGTGGGTGAGTATTTACCACCTGTAGTTAGTGCAGTAAGCCTACCTGAGAACAGCCAGGTCGAGTATCAAAAGAATCGGGAGGAGGACTCAGGACAGGAGATAGGAGGCGCCAATAGGAGGCAGAGCCGCGCTGGCAGGCTACGGTTTGAGATACAACCTTAGCCGAAGCCGCGCAGGCCAGACCCCAGTTAAACAAGTAGACCACATATACCTCAAATAACTAAGTTGTTAGGGCAGCGTGAACCTACCGCGCAGAGAAAGACGGGGATATAAGAACAGAAGGCCGTCAGGAAAACAGAATAGAGCTATGAAACTCGGACTGGGGAATCGCGGACTCCATTACGAGGTTCATAGCGGAACAACAGTCAAGATTAATCACAAAAATGCAGAAGGAGGGGTGGAATCCACAGGGAGCCCCCAGAGAACAAGAACAGTGGTGGGCAGAACAGAAAAAGGATAAGGAAAAGAAAGGGGTGATGGTTATTATTGCCTTGTATAACTGATCTAAGTTACAAGAGCTGCTTGTGCTGAAGAGAGAGAGACAGAGAGAAAAGGGGGGTACCCCTAGGGAGTTAATAAGCACTGACAGACAGGAGCAGGGGAAAGGTGGGCTATCGTCAGTTTTATGGTCCCTATAGGTGGAGCCTTCAAGATCCTTTTATTTTCCCCACTGCTATTTGAAGTTTTGTTTAGAATATGAGTGTTTTAAGTTGTTAAGTTAAGGATACAGGAATATAAATACATATCTCTAAATATATGTTTGTGTGCAAGGAAGCATTTGTATGTGAGCTTTAATGTGTTTTCTTCCGTAAATTGTCATTTGTGTGTAGTTAAGCACCTTAGGGTTGAAAGCCCCACGTTAGATTAAAGGAAAAGTATACTAAAACATTCCAAAGTTTTGAGTATAAGGTTTGAGTTGAGATTTCTGGCAAAACAAAATCGCAATTTGAAGGTATCATAAAGCTAAACAGGGTTAGATGAACCAACCTTTGTACCACCCCCTTGCAGACTAGCATCACCAGCTTCCAAGCTGATTGGGATTGGTACATACGAGTTACATTAACTCATACGAGTTAGTATTCTAAAATTCTGAGGGGAAAAATTACCTGAAGTTCAAGGGATTCTAGGAAAACCAAAAGGCACAAGCACAGGGTCTAGGTTGTTCCAATGGATAAAAAGGGGTTTCTTTTGAAGAGATGTATTAGATATTAAAGGAAATTTGCATTCCAACAGCACTGTAATTTGAATTTGGGACAATCTTGAGATGTAAAGTACAGCGTAATTTAACAGGTTACTTTGAATAACGAGGACGCTAACCAAAGATAAAGAATGGGTCAATAAACATATGGGACTTCTAATTTGGATACAAATCATTACACATGAAGAAAGGTAGTTTTAATTTTGATAGCGTTACATTTCTTACAAGGTTTAAAATTTTGAGGTTTGGTTCGTGATATAGTTCTCAAAAGGGAATTTTCATTGTAAAGGGTTTTTGACAACAATTGGCACTAATTCAAATGCTGCAGGCTTTTGTATTTGTAAGTCTGTTCCCAAAATATGAAGCTAAGCTCAAGACCTTGACAAAGTTTGGCAGAAATCCAATTTTTAGCTGAGTTAATGAATCTGGGATAATTCTAAGAAAAGGGTCAGACACAATTTAGTGGGTTACTTTTGAGACAATAAAATGTTGTTTGAGAAGAAGCAAAAGAAGCAAAACATGTTAATGCCTGATTTCTGTTTTAAAGCTGTTATGAGAATATTTTATTGGATTTTAAAGTCTCTTCAGGTAACCTGAACAAGATAAGATGGTAACTGTTGCAAGTGTAAAATGTTATGAGGCAAATAGGAGAAAGAGTTAGGGAAAGAGGACACAATATACAAACTATTGTAAGGGAAGTGAATTTGATAATCTGGCCATCAACTGAGATATTGGAACCGCACAGGGGGAGATAAGCAAAGATCTAGAGACAGAGATCCTCGTTGACACGGAATAGTTAATATGGCCTAAAGAGCAAAGAAATATTATAAACGATAAGACAATAGAGAAACAGACCTTAAGAGAATCTTAGGATGATCATGATCAGGGGAAAAAAACTTAGAGGTAAAACTATGTGGAATCTGTAGTTCAGGAATTGAAATGTAAGGAGAAATAATACTTAACAACAATTTACCACAAGATGGATATAGGTAAAGGGAAAGCTGGAAAAAGGCTAAATGGTTGTATTACTGATTGTATTAATGTGCCTGCGAGCTACAAAAAGTAAGACCACAGGATTAACACTACGATAACAGACAGAGTTAAACGGCTCCCAGAGAGAACCGTCACTGGAAGTGAAGATACTGAGCCATTGAAAGATAGGATAAGAAGGTGCACTGTAGAGTTGTGTCGGCAGTTTAAGGAATTGAGGTCCGACGTGGGACAGCAGCAGGAGACAGTAGACTGGAAGGAGTGGAGGGTGCCTAGCCAGATGGATTCAGATCAGAGAAGTCATTTCACAGGAAGAGTCATTAAAGAAATATAAATTTAAATTTAAACAGACATTCCACATTCCCTACCAGCCACAGAGCTCAGGGATGGTGGAAAGGACGAACTGAACTTGAAAAAAAAACATCAGTTGGAAAAGCAATTCAAGAGACAGGGAACAGCCCAATATTTTAATGTGCCTTAGGGCTACCCCAAGCAGAACCACCAGGTTCACCCCATTTGAACTAATGACAGGGAGAGCAATGCAGCTACCTGAGGGAATCATAGTACGAGTGGGAGATGTAGGACCACTAAAAGGAAGGATGCGAGACAGTGAGTGAAATAAGTCAGCAATTGCACGAGTTAAGGAAGGAAGTCAGAGACCGACAGGTGATGGTCGAGGTGAGCTCGGAGCGAACAGGTATGGACCATACGAGGTAATTATGACAGGTGATACATGCGCACTTGTAGATATGAAAACGGGAAGTAAATGGAGGTATTACACACAGTTAAAGATACATGACAATTGATCAAGCGATAACCTGGAGAACAGGAGCTGATGTTAATGTCTCCACAGGTCTATGATCCTGGTCGTGGGCATATCAGTACTGGCAACAAGGTCAGGGATCATCACAGCTCATCCCGCACAGCAGGAGGAACTTTGGTACAGTACGGACAGTGCCGAATGCGACACACAATGGGGAATGATAAATGTAACAGTAGGAGAACAAGTGCTTTTGAATTGTAGTAAGGGTTTGCTTCAGATTGGGCGTGGGAGGTCTGCCCAAAAGAGCCACTGTCCAGCCGCCTCCCACATCTACTTCCACAGTCCGAGTTGAGATAATTGAAGCCCCTCAAACCACACCGACTGACCCACCTTGTCCAACTATGCATCCAGGACCGACGAATGGTTTGGTACTGGTTAATCAGAAGTTTTGTATGATAATGTACACCACGAGCTGGTACCCGTAGTCTTGGACACATCTGGAATGGCTCTGTCCCAGTGGTGCTCAACCCATATTCGGGCACTAATGGGCCAGTTGATGACTGAAGCATCTCAGTTCAGTGGTGGGATGCGATCAGGTTTGGGAAGGAACCGAGTTAAGCGCAGCCTGATAAATGATGCTGCTATGATACTCAATACAGGGACATCAGTGGTTAATTCAGAACCTGGCAACTGTTGACCAGAAGGTCTGGACCTTGAGCTTTAAGCTTAAGGAAGTTTTAGAGCGGGGACAGGGAATTCATAACACCCAATTAAATACAGACCAGGACATGACATGGTTAATTCAAAGCCTGGCTACCATGCTCGAAAATCACGCGGGGACTATCAACAAACTGATTGAAATAGGGAAAAATATTTCAGACAAAGCAAGCAGAAATGATGTGTGCAGCACCTATGGATCTTGGGCACTGGAACAAGCCCAAGAGAATTTAAGACAGATTAATGAAGGGGCAGTTCCTTTATGGGTAACTAATGAACATTTATTTAATCTTTCATGACATAAGGATCATGACGGTTGCCAGCTCAGAGGTTTAACACGTGTATATAGAATGAATGTTGAATGTATAGTGAATAATAATATGCTAATTGATACCTGTTATACCTATGTCAACACCCGGCAGAACATTACATGGAGTAGAAAATATTGGGGTGATACGGGGGGATTACTATATTAAGGACCACGATATTCCGCCATATGCAATAGACATAGAAGGAAATATAGTTAGCACCACATTAGAAGGGTGTAGTATAGAGACCACCGCAGTAGTGTGCGCACATCCAAATAAATGAGATGGAAGAAGCAAGGTGCGGATTTAAAGCAGCCGCAAACTGTACAATGGAAACTATATGGGCTGCAAAAGAACCGACCCATGTTGCATATATGGGGAATGGGAGATCTTGTATTACCACGTGGCAGCAGAAGATCCAATACGGGAACAACTGGATGTGCCCCAACCATAATCATTCAGTGTGCCTACACCCACAGATGCCAGCAAGGGTAGGGAAAGTGGAACTGGTGGAAATATATAAGAGAGGAACGACTACAATTCAGGTCAAGGAAAGCCTTAAGGATAACCTGACACAGTATTTGAACCAGTTGTCCTATGAAATTCCCTTATTACCTGAGCACCTAACCACGATTTGGAGACAGGCTCAGCAGATATACAGAACTTACTATACACTGCAGCAACAGGTTAAAGCCTTAAAAGAGGATATCGAGCAAATAGGTTCCTCCACATGGTGGTGGTGGAACTGGGGCTCAAATGTACAAATACACCCGTGGAGTCCGATTACCTCCCATGCCCTGGTTGTGATTCAGCTGATACTAGTTATATATTTAACATACTTGATTCATCGTACCCGAAGGTGGCAAAAGAGGTGGTGCTGGGGGAGTTTTGGAAGCCAGAGGCCTGAATTGAATGGCCAGATGATACAGATGGTCTGACGGTGCCCTTTACAACACAAAGCTGGAATTTGGACAGCATCAATGGGCGACGATGCGTAAAGGGAAGGACAGCACCACTATGGTTGACTACCTTGGGCTAGGCCAAGGACCAAAAGTGGGAACTGTTAGAGGGAAGAAAGTAAGTAAGAATTTATGGTAAGGGAGAATTTATTGAAAGGGAATGAATTACTTAAAATCTCCAGGCAGCCAGTGCTACCAAGCACATTAACAGTTAAAGGTTACCAGATGAACCTTACTCAGCCTTAGGGCCTGCAAGCAACAGAAAGGCCTTGGGAGCTGGACTGGAGTCAGAGGATTCCAATAATAACTAAGATTAAATGTGCTCTTCAACAGATAGGGGAAGAACAGATGGTCCTAATTTAGGTAGGAGGAAAGATCTCTGCCTGGGAGAAAAATAGGGACATACGATGTATGTACCTGTTACCAGAGATGTCTATTTAATGCAAACCTATATGTTGACGAGATCGGCATCTGGAAACTGTTCTTGCACGTGACCAATAATGTATAAATATGTTGAACACTTGTAATTTAGCAGAGTGCTATCTCAAGCTGCATTGAGATGGTTCTCTCCTTGCAATTGCTAGAATAAATGGTTGTGACCTGTGCCCGAGACTCCTGTGGCCTGTTTGTCAAAGTGACCACAGCAGTGGGTATGACTATGACAGGCTGTGAGACAGTTCTCCCAATTTTGGCACATGTACCCAGATTTTAGTAAGGAGGACTTTGCAGGGTCTACAGGGCTGGGTTTACCATTGTTATTTTTGGGGCCTAGTTCAAAGCCTGGTGGTCTGTCCAGTTTCATTGCATTATCAGCTTTTCTGTAGCACTTTGATATAACTGAGTGGTTAGCTAGGCCATTTTAGAGTTAACGACATTGCTGTGGACTTTGAGTCACATGTAGGCCAGACCAGGGAAGGATGGCAGATTTCCTTCCCCCTTACAGACATTAGTGAACCAGATGGGCTTTTTACAACAATCGACAATGGCTTCATGGTCATTACTGCTATTTAATTCCAGATTTTATTAATTGGATTTAAATTCCACCAACTGTCTTGGTGGGATTTGAAGCCATATCCCCGGACCATTAGCCTGGGCTTCTGGATTGCTAGTCCAGTGACATGACCACTACACCGCCGCCTCACCCTAATAATGGGGAAAATATGACCCTCAGCAGCTCTTTCCATATCATCCACTCAATTGGTCACTCGTTTCTCCCCCACCCCCACCAATCTCTTGCTCCATCAAACTACTTACCCTTTCACTTACCCACCACCCGTTCTATCACTACATCTACTGTTTTCCATTTGAACTACCTACTCAACCTCCGTATAGTTGACTCCAACTTGCTGTCCCATTACTCATCTCACCCTTAACCTTCCATTCACTCCTCCTGCTTCCAGTTGCCACTCCCCAAGGCGGGGGTAAGATGACAGAAGTCTGCTCCCCCTCAAACAGTTTCCCTAAGCATACCCATCTCATTTTTGTTGAAACTCTTATTTTAGGCCAGGTAAAATTTTAATTAATAAGCGAAAAAGAAAGTGCCCGCCGAGCGGAAATTTCTGCCCCGTGTGTGTCTCTCAATGATCTCTGGGAGTGAGAAAAATAAATGCACATTTATTCAGAGTGTGTAACCTTTCAAAAATGACACTGAGCCATTTCGTACCAACACTGCAAACCACAGATTTGCCATGAAGACATTTACATGCATGATGTTTTTGGCCCTGTTCCATTAACGTAATCACATTCTTGGAACACAAATTTCAAAATGAAAAATCTGCATGAGTCAAATGGAACACAGACAAACTTGTTTCTGAGGAAAGTAAGGCACTAAATGTGTGAATTATAAAGCGTCTTGTGAAACACGCAGCATCAAAAATCCACTTTCCATAAAACTCTCTCAATAGCATTTTCCCGTCCTGATGCTGTTCATTCATCTGTTCACCACCCAGGGCACAGGCCCTGTACGCGTTAGATCACAATAGTATTCTCGGGGAGTGTGTCTGTGTGTTCTCTCTGTGGGTCAGTCTTGATCTCCAGGAACTCCGAAGCATTTGCAGCTGATCCTTCCCAAGGAGCCCTCTTAAGACCAGCATTAATACCACCAAAATTAATAGCAACACTATTCAAACTCTCACTCCACTCTCAGGGGAACATTCCAGCATCTGAGCGAGTGTGAAGCAAACAAAACCAAGCCACCTATTTTAGAAACTGCAGCAAACAAGAGGGGGGAGTGTGCACAGCCCTCTATATTCTCAGGCTTCATCAGCAGAATGCAAACAGACTGATTACAGATTATATCAATGCAGCACAGCACACAAGATGTGCAGTACATCTTGCATGATCACACATGATCCATGTGCTTTCAGGGATGTAAAAGTTGCACAGCTGAGTTGTGTGGTGCATTGCAAATAGGTTTGGCAGGATTTTAATTTATTTTAAGTATTAAGCCTTAGCGACATTAAAAAATATTATCAAAGTTGGTGATAGATGATTTTGATGTCTGTTGTGCACAGATGATCATGTCATTGAAGCTTGCTGTATAAAGAGCTTGTGAAGAGAAACATATGCTCATAAGGTATGGGTTATTTCATCTAATATTAATGGTCCTTCAGAGAACAGGAACTGAATTCTTTCACTGGAAGAATTCATGGTAAATTTATACATAAAAAGATTCCAGTTCCTTAATCAGAGTCTAGAGCTCAATGGTGCATGGGATAATGACATCTCATTATTAGACCTCAAAGAGACACCTCCACCTTCAAAATATTATGGTCTTTTTCTTTTATAATCTGCAAGTGAAAACATTGGGTGTGCCCTGACATCACCTAATCATGCACAGAGATGTTAAAACGTCAGCAAATGTTGTATGAAATGGGTCACTTTGGTGACTTTTAAACTGCAGTGTCTCAAACTCACTCCTGGAGTGAACTCCCCTGCCCTCCATAAAAGCTGAGCTTTATTTTACACTGAGAACGTTAATAAACTGCCCATATTTAAACAGGGGTATTTAAATTAATTATTAGTGACAGGAACGTCATCTGGGAGGAGTCTTCACAGATGTTTACAGCCCTCAACTTGCTTCTGCTTCAGATGCTAATGGATTTTGGCATTTTAAGATTACAGTTTATGAAAAATATCTCTAGGGTCACATTTTTTTCAAAGAATTTTATATCTCTTATTTCTGGAAAAGTAGTCTTTTTGAAAAAAACTTCTGAGACACATTATTAAAATCGGGAAAAGAATGTTGCATGTCTTTCATTCCCAGTTATCCCTACATTGAGGGAATAATCGCGCTGTCATTTCCTGCACTGTCCCTGAATTTCCTTAATGGCTCTATATCCTGAATGGATTCAGACCTCTCCCTTAATTTTCTCCTCTCCACCTGGGTTAGAGTATAGCTTCTTGGGTTCTCACAGTCCTAGGCCACATGACCTCAGTGGTCATTCTTCAAGTGTGTCCTGTCCTCATTCAGGATCTACACTCAGGCACTTCCCGGCAGGGCTCCCCATGGTAACAGAAGCAAGAACCTTGTCCAAGTGAGAACTAAACAGGAGACCTAATCTGAATAACTCCGGCCCAACTCACACGGTCAACCTTTGGAAGAAGACCCAATTCAGATTTTGAAGAGCATTTCCACTCACCTCTGTTCTGAGTCCAGTTATGAGAAGCTTTCTGCCCCGGAGCTGGAGGCTCCTGTGAAGGGTGTTCTCCCTTAGCAGACTCGAGATTTTGCTTGTTAACAGGCATTGGTTCCGGGAGCACTTGTTTAGGCAAACCCTTAAAAAACCAAGCGCCAGAACGCTTCCAGACCTGGGTCAGTGGCAGTGAAAAATTGAGTTTAGTTAAAAAAAACACAAATTCCAGTCTGACAAATCCAAATGAAAAAAACACAAACATAATTCTTAATGTTGTGCTCGTCAAGGTAAGAGATGCAAATTCTGTAAATGGAGCATTTTTCTACTTTATATATCCAGTGTCAGTATCAGACACCAGAAATGTCCAGGCCAGACATAAGAAGAGTTCGATTCCCTCCCTCGTGAGGCATCCCTGCTTTGGGCTTATACTCAGTAACATACCCGATTGCCAATTGTGGGCCAGTTAAGTCTGATAGTGTGGTCAGGATAGCTTTATCAAAAAGAACAGTAATGTATTTTACAGGAGGAAAATGGTTAGGTGTGAGACAATCCCACACAGGGATAAGAGGAGTGAGTTAGTGGGAGAATCTGAGGGCAGGGGTTATTGTGGGGCGGCAGGGGGTTGGGGTGCGGGGGTGGGCAGTGGTGGTGGGGGAAGGTGCCGGTGACTAGATTTTTAATACGCCCACAGTGCTTTTAAGAAGGAAGTTCCAGGAATTTGACCCAGTGACAGTGAAGGAACGGCGATATATTTCCAAGTCAGGATGGTGAGTGACTTGGAGGGGAACTTGCAGGTGGTCGTGTTCTCATCTATCTGCTGCCCTTGTCCTTCTAGATGGTAGTGGTCGTGGGTTTGGAAGGTGCTGTCTGTAATTAAATGTCCATTTTTGTTGGGTATGTCTTGGTAAAAACAATAGGAGTAAGTGTTGCACTTTGAATGGGGGTGTTGGGTGTGGAAGAGCAGAGAGATTTGGGAGTTTAGGTCAACATGACATTAAATGCAACAGTCCAATCGATAATGCCCTAAAAAGCAAGTAAAATATGGAGTGTTGTAGCAAGGGGTAATGGTGAATCAATATAAACCACAGTCGGAGCACTGTGTGCATACAAACATACATACACACATATGAATTAGGAGCAGGAGTAGGCCACTCAGCCCCTCTAGCCTGCTCCACCATTCAATAAGATCATGGCTGATCTGATTGGGGCAGGCCTCAATTCCACATTCCCACCTACCCCTGAGATCCTTTGACTCCCTTATTAGTCAAGAATCTATCTACCTCTGCCTTGCAAATATTCAACGACCCTGCCTCCATCGCTTTCTCGGGAAGAGAGTTCCCTGCCTTTTGGGCTCCACATTTTAGGAAGGATATTGATGCAACAAGGAGGGCACAGTATTCGCTAGGATACTGTCTGGTGTACTGAAATATAACATGAAGAAAGATTTGAAAATCTGATGCTATTTTCATTAGGAAAGAGGAGATCAGGAGTTGACTTGATAAAGATGTTTAAATTAATGAAGGGATGGAACAGAACAAATAGAAGCAGATGATTTCCAGTGATTCAGAGTTTCAAAATGAAGGGACCCAGGTGCAAGGTTAAATGTAACCAGATTGAAATAAGAGAGCAGGAGAGGCCTGTTTTACACAGAAGGTTGTGAGGCTATATAAGCATTACCGGGGTTAGTGATTGAAACAGAGACCATGTCAACATTTAAGAACAGGTAGGTAGGTGGTTGAAGGGAAAAAGAACAAAAAAGAGTTTGGGGCCAAGATCAGGACGACTGCTCATGTGGGGGATAACCAACATGGATTGGTTGGGACCACCAACTTCCATGTTGTAGGTTCTATGTCTGTCATTCTATATAGTGCCCAGTATCTAACCCATGAGATATTCAATCTGAGAGGCATTACTTCTGATAGAATCAGATACACCTTGATGAGCATCAGGATCTATACACTCCCTCCACAAAGTTACAAAATCCAAAACTCAGAATTATTCAATTTTAAAATCAATGAGTTATCACTGCACAAAGTTTTCATGAATATATCCCCACATACACAGCAAAGGAACAAATGTGGTAAGCATCAACGTTTTTATTGGGCAGGAGCAGATGACACAAAGCAGGGTTTATTCAGTTATAGATTTATAGAGGAATGCAGCGGTGCCAAGAGAGTCCCTTTTATAGTTTGACAATGTGAGCAAAGAGATTTACCTCATAAGTATCTGCAGCACCAGCTCACTTTCAGCGTGGTGTCAATTCTCTGGGGAACCCAATGCAGGGCAGAAATCGTTATTCCATTTAAACCCAATTCAAACCCCCAAGGCAGCCTAACATGGAACAAACCAGCTGCCAGTGTTTGGAGTTTCACATAGAGTTTTTATGTCTTGGTAGATGAGGGGGGATGCTGAGGTTTCTGTTTGACTGATCTCACCTCCTGGGTACATTCTGATAATGTTCCTATTGCTGAACCGTTCTGATCTGCTAGCTGAGGATGCCTTGCAGCAGCTGATTGCTCAGGCATAACGGGAGCTTCTGTTAGAAGAATCCCTAGCATCAGTCGCATTTTTAATGGCATATTTTAAACAGGCGATCAAGTAAAATGTGATAAAACATGTTTGTGCGAAGAAAGGGTACTTATTTTCTGAATGAATACACCAGTAGGCCTCACTCAGATCATCCAATGTGAGCGGGCTTGGGCACTAGACCCTGCCTCCTGTCCTTTTTTTACACTTCTCCAAATGAGCATCTATGTCCCAGGAGGAAATTTAACTGGTGGCTGTTAATAGGCACAATGCATCTCATTTAAATGAGGTGGAAAGGGCTGGAAACAGAGGCCAAACTGGCCACTTCCCGCTAACCAAAGTAATTCCAGAAATCCTTGGGAAACTCAAAGTTGAGTTTGGGGATCACAGACCCAGTGGGCACAGGTCCTCCGTGTATTTTTCTTCTACCTTGCACCCACAAACTGAGCATTCCCTGTGCTCCTGCTACCACCCACTCAGCGCAAATGCGAAGGAAGCCAGAAGTGGGACATTGTGGGTTGA
The DNA here is from genome assembly GCF_964194155.1 of Cetorhinus maximus. Classification (NCBI taxonomy): domain Eukaryota; kingdom Metazoa; phylum Chordata; class Chondrichthyes; order Lamniformes; family Cetorhinidae; genus Cetorhinus; species Cetorhinus maximus. The sequence continues at coordinate 109,418,953 of NC_135890.1, forward strand.
ATGTGGGGCAGTTACTGTTTGAGGTGACTTTTGGGGAAGTGATAGGCTGGCTGGTTTGTTGGCAAGCTAAATAAAACTTTGACCCTAGTCGCTCCCCAAGTTAAAATTGGGGAAAGGAGGGCTGCAGGGCAGGAAAGTAACCCCCATAGGTTCCTCGGCAAGAGACTGAAGTTATTTTAGCTCCTGTCCCTCGTTTATATTTCTCTCCACAGTCTCCTGCTCAAAGCTGGAGGGAATGATGCAAATACCACCTGGCAATAAACCAGGTAGGGGGTGTCCACACCACTTGAGACTCAGTTGTATAGCCGCAGTCTTGGGGAGGATGGGGTGGAGGGAGGTTGCCATCAGAGAAGGCTACTAGCGGGAGACAGTTGGGACTGAAAGGCCCAAGAACTCTTTGTGGGAAATAGAAAAATTCAAAATTGCCTCAAGGTCATGATTGAAGCAGTCGTTTGGATTTTGCTAACTTGCTAGTGTGGTATGTTGAGAGCGTGAAACTATAAATCATCCCTAAGTCCATGTTCCCAGAGTGTGTTGGCTTGTTTGCAGAGCTTGTTCAGCTTTTGGTAATTTCACATGGTTGCAGTATCACTGAAGCATGGTCTGAAATTGTTAGCAGCTTTATTCTCCCCAAGGAATGACACAGAACTATAATCCCACAAAAACAACCAGAAAAAGAGAAAACAGCCTCATTTTCAAATCCAGACTTAGGAGTCATACAGTCATTACATCATAGAAGGAGACCATTTGGCCCATCGAGTCCATCTTGGCTGGTTGTCGAACAAGCTAGTCCATCCCATTTTTAAAAACTTATTCTATCACAGGATGTGGGTGTTGCTGGCTAGGCCAGCATTTGTTGTCCACCCCTAACTGCTTTTGAGAAAATGGTGATGAACCGCCTTCTTGAACCACTGCAGTCCATGTGACATAGGTATGGCCACAGTGCTGTTAGGAAGGAAGTTCCAGGATTTTGACCTAGCAACAGTGAAGGAATGGCGATATATTTCCAAGTCAGGATGGTGTGTATTTGGAAGGTAACTAGCAGGTGGTGGTGTTCCCATGCATCTGGTGCCCTTGTCCTTCTTGGTGATAGGGGTCAAGGGGTTTGGAATGTCCCCCTCTCTATTCCCATTGCCCTGCAAGTTTATTTCCTTCAAGTGCCCATCCAATTTCCTTTTGTAGCATTGAATGTCTCCGCTTCCACCACTCTTGCAGGCAGCAAGTTCTAAAACATTACTGAGTAAAAAAGTTCTTCCTTACACACCCCCCTGCATCTCTTGCCTTAAATCTATGTCCCATAATTCTTGTACCATCAGCTAATGGGAACAACTTTTTTTGTCTGCTTTATCTAAATCTGTCAAAGTCTCTTATCAAATCTCCCCTCAATCACCTTTGCTCCAAGGAAAACAATCCCAGCTTCTCCAACCTAAAGCTGTAGTTAAAACAATTCATCCTTGAAACCATTCTGATAAATCTCTTCTGCTCCCTCTCAAGGGCCTTCAAACCCTTCCTAATTTGTGGTGACCAGAACTGGATGCAATACTCTAGTTGTGGCCTCACCAGAGCTTGAAAGGTTCAGCATAATTTCCCTGCTTTTGAACTCCATACATCTATTCAGGAAGTCCAAGTTCCCATAGAGTTTGCTAACTGCTTTCTTATTATGACCTCCACCTCTAAAGATCTATGCACATGAACCCCTGGGCCCCTCTGTCCCTGCACTTTTTAGCACTATGCTATTAAGTCTATATCACCTCTCCCCACCTCTTCTGCCAAAATGCATCACCTCACACTTCTCTGTATTAAACTCCATTCACCATTTGTCTTCCCATCCTGCTCATCTCTCTGTGTCATGTTGCAGTCGATTGGTACCATCCTCACTGTTTGCCATACATCCAAGTTCTGTATCATCAGCAATCATTTGAAATTTTACTTTGTACTCCAATATCCAAGCCCCTAGCAAAAAAATATGTGTCCTAGCTCTGATCCTTGGGGAAACACTGCTGTCTACCATTCCCCAGTCTGGAAAAAAAACATTTACCACAACACGCTGTTTTCTAAGCTGAAGCCAATTTTCTATCCAAGTTGACACTGCCCTCCTATTCCATGAGCCTCAACCTTTTTAACCAGCCTTATGTAAGGTACTTTGTCAAACGCTTTCTTAAAATCCCCATATACAACATTCATTGTCTCCCCTTCATCAATCTTCTGTTACTTCATCAAAAAATTCAATTAGATTGTTCGAGCATGATCTGCCTTTTATAAATCCGTGCTGGCTCCCCTTAATTAACTCAAACCTCTCCATTTGCCTATTCATTTCCCCACCCCCTACCCCCTGATTATTGTTTCTTAAAACCTTACCCAGCACTGATGTTAAATTGACCAGCCTGTCATTACGAGGAATGTCCTTACACCCTTTCTTGAATAAAGTTGTCACATTTGTCACATCTCTAGGGAAGATTTGAAGATTACGTGTGATGGCAAGCCCTTCCGCCATCTCCGCCCTCACTTCCCTTAGCAACCTGGGATTTAAGCCATCCAGGCTAGGCAATTTATCCACTCTAAGCATAGCTAGCCTTTACAGTACATCCTATCTATGAATTTTAACCTCATCCATTACCTCTCTTACCATCTCCACTTCTACTGATATTTTGCCAGCATCCTCTTCCTCAGTAAACTCTGATACAAAGTTCTTGTTCAACATTCTACCCTTGTCCTGCACATTTAAGCATACATCACCCTCTTTGATCCTAATGGGACCCATCCCACCTCTTACTACCTGCTCACTATTTGGCTTCCCTTTTATGTTGACTGTCATTCTGTTCTCATATTCTCTCTTTGCTATCCTTATGTTCCTCTTCATTTCCTCTCTTAGCTTACTGTACTTGACCTGGTTCTTTCTTGAAGAAGTCACTTGACATGCATCATGCATCCTCTTTTTTGGTTGCATCACATTGAATGGCGGAGCAGGCTTGAGGGGCCGAGTGGCCTACTCCTGCTCCTAATTTGTATGTTCATATTTGCTATCTTCCTGGTCATCCAAGGAGTCCTGCTTTTGGTTCCCCTAAATTTACCCTTTGGAATGTACCTAGCCTGTACCTGAAACTTCTCCTCTTTAAACATCACCTTTTAGAGAATTTTCAGACAGCCTGCTTAAAAATTCAATCTACTCAAATCCAAACCCCAGTAGGTTCTGGGCATGAAGTCCCTTTGGATAAGTGGTTACTCAGTGGCAAAACTAATTAAGAACAAACGGAACAACATTCACAGCAAGGAAGGCAGCAGATGGGAAGTAGAGTGTGGGAAGTGATAGGTTGGTTGTTCTTTTTGGCAATCTAAATGAAGGCTTTAGCCCCAGATTTAACTCAGGGACCAATTGGGGTGTGGGATAAAGGGAAAACCCAACAAATTCCTTGGCATGAAGCCCAGGCCATGTACATTTCCCTCCAAACCTGGTGGGAATGCAGCATGCATCGGGCAGGAAATTGAAAGTTGGTGGGGGGGTGAGTGGAGAGTGACACCACCTGGGAATGGTCTCCTTATCTGAGGAAGGATGTTCTTGCTATAGAGGGAGTGCAGCAAAGGTTTACCAGTCTGATTCCTGGGATGGCGGGACTGACATATGAGGAGAGATTGAGTCGATTAGGATCATATTCACTGGAGTTCAGAAGAATGAGGGGGGATCTCATAGAAACCTATAAAATTCTAACAGGACTAGACAGGGTAGATGCAGGAAGGATGTTCCTGATGGTGGGGGAGTCCAGAACCAGGGGTCACAGTCTGAGGATATGGGGTAGACCAGTTAGGACTGAGATGAGGAGAAATTTCTTCACCCAGAGAGTGGTGAGCCTGTGGAATTCGCTACCACAGTAAGTAGTTGAGACCAAAACATTGTATGTTTTCAAGAAGGAGTTAGATATAGCTCTTGGGGCGAAAGGGATCAAAGGATATGGGGAGAAAGCGGGAGCAGGCTATTGAGTTGGATGATCAGCCATGATCATAATGAATGGCGGAGCAGGCTCGAAGGGCCGAATGGCCTACTTCTGCTCCTAGTTTCTATGTTTCTATGACTCCTCCTGCTCCCCATGACCCAAAAAGAATACACACACACACACACACACACAAAAGAGCTTGCTTTGGCCTCTTCTGGGCACACTGCTTTCTCCACAGTGTGAAACTGAACCAAACACTTTATAAATAGAAAAATTGTAAAATGGTCTCTCAGGCCATGTTCCTAGGCTGTGACAGTTGATGGAAGTGGTTGTTTATATTTTGCTAACATGTTGTTTGGCAAATTCAAAAATAAAAACCTCAAAATTGTCTCCAAGGCCATGCTCCTAGGCAAGTTCAGACTGCTTGCAGACTGGTTGTTTAGCTTTTTTAAAATAAGTTCAGCATGTTTCCAAAAATCTGTAGCATCACTATTGTATAATCAGAAGTTGTTAGCAGCTTTGTTCTCTCCAGGTTTAGCTGATGGGTTTGGTGCCATGAAGTCCTCCCAAGATTTCATGTTAAACCAGAATTATGACACTGATGCTGTTGGCCTTGAGTAGGCCTCGTCTGTCTAGGCAGAGAGGAAACGTTCGAACGCCCAATTTGAGGTGAGTCAAGATGGCGGATGGATCTTTGGGTTGAGGGTGTGAGGGGGCCTTGATAATGGGAACAGGTTGCAAACACTCCAGGCATTTTCTCCCCCCATCAGTAATGTTCCTACCAGTTAGGTGGGGATGAAATATGGGCTTTTGTTTTCTAAGATTTAGAGAGATAATGTGATAAATTATGAAGCAATAAATTATTTAAACTGAACCAAACACTTTATAAATAGAAAAATTCAAAATGGTCTCTCAGGCCATGTTCCTAGGCTGTGACAGTTGATGGAAGTGGTTGTTTATATTTTGCTAACGTGTTGATTGGCAAATTCAAAAATAAAAACCTCAAAATTGTCTCCCAGGCCATGTTCCTAGGCAAGTTCAGACTGCTTGCAGACTTGTTGTTCAGCTTCTTTTAAAAAAAAGTTCAGCATGTTTCCAAAAATCTGTAGAATCACTATTGTATAATCAGAACTTGTTAGCAGCTTTGTTCTCTCCAAGGCAGTGCCACAGGACCCCAATCCCACAAAAATAACCAGGAAAAAAAAACACAGACCTATTATAAAACCCAGACTTTTAGGAAATTCTCACTCAGCCTAGTTAAAAATCGGTCTAATCAAACCACAACCCAGATAGGTGCTGGGTATAAAGTCCCTGAGGATGAGGGGTTAGTCCGTGCCAAAGCTAATTAAGAACAAAAGGAACAATATCGACAGCAAGGAAGGCAGCAGTCGGGAATTGGAGTGTGGAAAGATCATTCAGATCTTGCAGGAGAGGTGGGAAGGGTATTGAGAGTGATGTGTCCCAATGTGCAAACTGTACCGAATGAGGAGATGTGGTTACCAGGGTAACATAGCATTTTACTTCATGTTATTTATGGCCCTCAGTGAGATGATAAGTTCCTGTGGTAATGACAGAAAGCAGCATCTACCAGCAGGTAGTGAGCAGCTTCTCGCACTGCCTTCTGACAGTAATTCAAACAGTTCCGTTGTGATGTTGACATGGCAACAATTGCTTCACAGTAGCCCCAGTTAGGGATAAACCGCACACTGAAAACTGTGTGAAATCTTGCGCCAATGATGACATTAAGGAAGGGACAACAAATAAAATACCTTGTAATTTAAAAAAAAAAGTCACACCACGGCTTTGTGTTTTTATTCAAGTGGGTTAGTGGGAACTTAGCTCGGATGTGTCCGAAATGTTCCCGAGTTAGAAATTTCACCCATTTGCTTTGTTGCCTGCAAATCTTGACTCTTGCGTTTCTCTCACCAATATTATCCGTAAGTGGTTACCTGCTTCAACCAATACCACCCGTAAATCAGCAGCTAGGGCGTGCGTGAGAAGGCAGCCAAGGGAATGGTGCAACTCTGTTTCTAATTATCTCCCCTTCATGCTGGAACACAGTCCAGCCTTTGCTTAGCAGCATAATTTAATTAAATATGATTGCACCTTGGCATCCCATGCCCATTACACAATTTCATGCATGTCTGGGCACAGCACCCTGCTAATCTCTGTTCATATGTTTCACGGGGAGTAGGAGGAACCACAAAGATGAACACAGGTGCCTACCTCTCGTTGCTCGCTGCAGATCTTACACAGCCATACAGTCCGAGGCCGATTGGGCGTTTCAATCCCACACTTCGTGCAGACGTTCTGGGGGTGAAAGAGATAATCAGTGAAAGAGATTGGCTCTGTTGTTGAAGTCAACTGAAAGCTCTTTTAGCTGTGCTCGCGACTGACTACAAGTGAAAAAGGCTGCTTCAAAGCCAGGCCTGTCAAGGATTAAAGATGCCCTCTCTTGACGTTGGGGGTGGGGAAGGTGTTGAGGGGTGGCAGTGGGGGGGGAGTGTCACTCAGTGTTCCCCTGTTCCAATATGATGAGGCACTACGCTACATAAAGCGGACCCAAAAGATTCCCTCATGGATTAATTGACCTCACCCGACACAGCAGATGTAGGCCACTACAGTCAACCTCAGTTATGGGTTGGAAAGTAGAAAATGAAACTGTATGAACCAGATTCCTTTCCTGGTCAATCCATTCTCTATCATCCTCTGGAAAGTGAGCCTCTGAAGATTCCAATTAAGAACAATATTGGGCTCCATTGGAATGCCATCCTGTTCATTCTGATTTTCCCTCCAGCACCTCGAATACTGTGTGCAGTTTTGGTCTCCTTATTTATGGATGGATGTAAATGCATTGGAGGCAGTTCAAAGGAGGTTTAGTAGATTGATACCTGGAATGTGAGAGTTGTCTTATGAGGAACGGTTGGGCAGACTAGGCTTGTTTCCACGTGGAGTTTAGAAGAGCGAGGGGTGATTTGAATCAAAGTATAAGATCCTGAATGGCCTTGACAAGGTGGACGTCAAAAGAATGTTTCCTCTTGGGTGAGTGAGTCTAGAACTAGGGGGCACGGTTTTAAAATTAAGGGTAAATTAAGGGTTGCCCTTTTAGGACAGAGAATTTTTTTCTCTCAGAGGGTTGTGCGACTTTGGAACTCTGCCTCAGGAGGTGGTGGAGGCGGGGTCATTGAATATTTTTAAGGTAGAGGTAGAGAGATTCTTGTTAGGCAAGGGAATCAGAGATTATCGGGGTTAGATGGGAATGTGGAAATCGAAACACAAGATGATCAGCCATGATCTTATGGAATGGCGGAGCAGGCTCGAGGGGCCGAATGGTCTGCTCCTGTTCCTATTTCATACGTTCTTACGTGTGTGCAATACGAATGAGGTTGGAATTCTTAGGGGGGGAGGGTTTCATTTCTTCAATGTGCTGCTTTTAGCACTAAAACCACATTGGCATTCATCACTGATATTTTATGACCCAGTTTAGCGACTATGTTAAAATAGCACAGTTAGGAATTTAATGCAAAACTTCAGCCAATCGCCTAAAAACACCACCCAGTGAAAATTTAATTAAAACTCATCTCCCACGAAAAGCCAGAGGCAGGAATTCTCCCTGGCCTGGACTGCATCCCACTGTTCCAAAGCACTACAAGTTGCACAATGACACACTGAGCTAGCTGCCAGGAGCTTTGGGTTCCTCGCACCTTCAGACCCGTTTTCAATTTAACCCCTTCTCTCTCCTCCTGAAGGCACAGACAGCTGCTGTCAATGGACAGCAGCTAACCTTAAGTGGCAATGCCTTTTGCGAAGAGGGTTTTACACTGCAACAAGAGACAGAGCAGGTCCACTGGAGCGGGTGAAGGTATTGCTGTTCTCACTAATTAGCTGGAAGGAAACATTTTCTAAAAGGTAAAACCTATTCCAAACCTGCCCCCCACCCCCCGGCCAAGTATCTGGACTGTTGGTGTAGTGTAGTGTATTCATCTAGACACCAGAGGGAGAACTAAGACCTTGCCATTGGCACTGAGTCTGCAACCGTGGAACTAAATGAGAGTTTGGCGGACAGCCTGTTTATGCAGGCAACCATAGTTACGGTCACACTGGAGAAGTTGGGGTTGTTCTCCTTAGAGGAGAAAAGATTAAGGGAAGATTTAACATAGGTGTTTAAAATTCAGCTGTTTTGATAGAATAAATAAGAAGATGATTCTGTTTCCAGTTGCCAGAGGGGTCAGTAACCAAAAAACACAGGTTTAAGTCAATTGGCAAAAGAAACCAGAGAAGAGAGAAGATATTCTTTTTTACACAGCAAGTTGTTGGGATCTGGGATGCACTGCCTGGAAGGGCGGTGGAAACAGATTCAATAATAAAAGGGAATTGGATAAACACTTGCAAATTATGGGAAAAGAGCAGGGGACCATAAGACATAGGAGCAGAAATTAGGCCAATCGGCCCATCGAGTCTGCTCCGCCATTCAATCATGGCTGATAAGTTTCTCAACCCCATTCTTCCGAGAGTGGGACTAATTGGATAGTTTAAGGCATAGTGGGCTGAATGTCCTTCTATGCCCTATGGTTATATGGTTTCTAGCAAAATTACTGTGGAGGAGCAGGAGCAGTTCCGAGGAAAGTTCAGGCCCAAGTGATTATACCGCTTGTAAGCCCAAGATGATCATGCAGACAACCAAGCAAATGAAAAACAAATGGGATAAGGTATGACTCAAGCATTTTACTTTAAAAATAAATAAATCATTGCCTATCAGGGAGTAAAAAAGCTGAGCAGCCAGGGTTGGAAATCACAATTATCTGAAATGTCCCTTCTAAGTCAAAGTCCCACTTCACATAATTACCTGCTGTTCCACGGGCTACAATGAGGCTTATCCACAAAATAAGCAGAATTGATACCATATAAATGGGTTAGAAATATCAGGCAGTTTTATTTGGGGGCAGGCTGAAGTCCACAGGAATAGACTAGAAGGGGAAATATCAACATGGAATTTCTTTGAATTAAGACTTTTTAGACAAAATTCTTTTGTAAAAAATGGAATTTTTTGGGGGAACGTTTGTATCGATGAAGACGAGAGATGGAACACTTTCCATTTCAGACAGACATTTCCTAGATCGAGTAAAAGTACTGTCAGATGCTGAAAAGAACTCCGCACACTCTACCCTAACAATCCACCTTATTCCACTGCTGGTTCCGTTCCCATCACTAGCTATTCCGTGACCACTGAGTGAGTCAGGACTTGGAACAGTTTTGTGCTCTGGTCCCTATTCACAGTAGTGACCAGAATTAGGATTAATCTTTAAATAAAATCCTTAGGTAGCAAATAAAGCCTTCTGTTTCTATAATGCCATATCATGTTGAAATATCTCAAAGCACCTCACTCAAGGAAGGACAGTGATTGTTGCATCTTCTGTGTATGAGAGGAGTAAATTTAGTTCAACTTATTGTCTCCAAATTTGACAGTGAGGAGAACAGAATTAAAAAAGACTAACTATAATTATTAACCTCTGCTTCCTTTGAACATTAGTTCATTAAGTTGCTTCACAAAATCAGGCTCAGCATCATTTCCTTCATGATGCCATCCATAATTTTTTGATATAAATTAATAGAAATTGGACGGAAATAATCTAAAACACATGTTAATCAGGTCAATGTATCGCTCTAAACCTAACTTTGTTTCTCTCCTCAGATACTGCCTGACCTGCAGAGTGTTTTCAGCATTTTCTGTTTTTATTTCAGATCCCTGGCATTTTGTATAAATTGGAATTCTTTTAATATGTTACAGTTCATCAATGGGGTGCAAACAGATAGAACACTGGCTCACGGTCATGATGCACCATACAGGGCAATGGAGGTGCCCGGCAGAGATAGGTCATTTCTGACAGGAAGAGAGGGAAACCCTTCCCACCTACTTGTCTTGGACAATGAACTGACCCCAGTCTAGGGAAGACCTGAAAATATGAAAGAGATTTTTTAAAAAAAGATAAAAATGGATATTGAGGCCAATTTTGAAAGGCTCCACTCCTAGCGCAGTGCCTTGCTTAATGGGAGCGTAGTTCAGAGGCAGGACGGTTATACTTCAAATTTTGATATTGAAATGATCGGCACTGCCTGCTCCAGCTATTCCAAGCTAAAATGAATAAGCATTGGAGGTATTAAATGAACCAGAGAGAAGGTTGGAGAAGGTGAAGCGGAAAAACATTACACCTCATGACTGAGGCACAAAAATTGCTTCTCTGATTGCGAAAACACCTATTAGGAAGCGAATTTTTAAACTGGAGGATTTCTTAAAGCAAAAGCACTTGCCCAGTGACTTCAGTTCTGCTGCAGACTGACAGCATTACTTAAAGGATGTCGCTCCTGCAAAGACTGTGCTTGTTTAAACGCAGAAAGCCAGTTGGTGAAGGATAGTACTGCAGCCAATCTTTACTCAGGCTTATATTTATTTACAGAGTGAAATATTACAGGCATATAACTCCTAACTCAACCACACAGTTTCAGCGAGTGTCCCTTGCCATATGTGTTCAAATAAAACTCCAATTAATGCTCTCCGCCTGCATTCAATTAAACACAAATGATATGCAATTAACAATTCTGCATTTTTGTTTTTGCCATGACTAATCCAGTCAATGCTGAGCTCACTGCACCAACTCCACAGAGCGCATCAATTACCTTTTTGCAGTCTTCACACACCACAGAGTGTGACCCCAGCAGCCCCAGCTGCTCCCCGCACAAGATGCAGCGAGATAAGCCGTCACCCAGGACATTCTTTCGCATGTTGTCCAAACGATCCACGAGGCGCCTGAATGTAAAACCGAGAAAAACGGAGAGTGAAGTGTGTACAGCTGTTTACGAGTTTAGTTTCTCACTGGGTGGTTGGAGTTGAAATTTCACCATTTAAATCTAATGGACAAATAAGAAAAATAAATGAACCATTTCATTAACCTTACATCTTGAAATATGGATTGATGCTTGATGACATATTATGAATTAACGACTAATTCTGGAATTTTTCAACAGAAAGCATAACAATTAATTAATTATTAATTACTTGCTTTACATTTATTGATATAATTAAACAATAATTAATTTAATTTATATAATTTAATAATTAAGACTCAAAATAATTCATTAATAAAAATATGACTATTTATACATATTTACCATTGCTAATTATCAGTTAAACTGAAAGGATTTAAGTGAATATTTTCCTTTATTTATGAGTAACAGCATCATATTCCCCCCCCAGCCCAGTCAGGTTATTCTCTTCCAAGTAAACTTTGAATTTCTGGTGAGGGCTCTCCTTTCAAAATGTAAGTCACTGAATCTCTTTTCAGATGTTGCTGGACCTACCATGTATTTCATATAACCACAGAAAATTCCAGCACTGAAGGAGGCCATTCGGCACATCATGGCTCTGCTGGCACTTTGTAAGAGCAGTCGTGACTAATCCCTCATTTCTAGTATTTATTTTTGAGTCAGTCACTGACTTGAACAGAAGCCGATGTCTGGGTGATGAACTCTTTCGCCCCCCCCTCCCCCACCAACCCCACCGCTCCACTATACAGGACTCACCGAATTCGTTCCTGCTCCATCTCCTCCATCTTCTCCGCTCGAGCAATCACCCTGTTGATGATTTCCTTTTCCTCCTCAGTCAGTTCCTCATTTTTCCGCTGCTTCTCCGTTTTGTTGGTGTGGACTGACCAGCCGGCCCCGAGTCTGTCACAGGTTTTCAGACAGTGTTTAAAGACACATTCGCAAGTACGTAGTGAATACCTCTGGCTTCAAAGGAAGCTGGACAATCACACCCTCCACACAGCGACTGGGGAGGGGGCGATTGACATACTCCCAGCTGGGTGGAGGGAAAGATTCTTCCACCAGACAAGAGCCAATCAATTCCCACTTCACATCCAGTTTAGGGTCATATTTAAAGGGATACTATGCGATGGGAGCACTTTTCTTCCCCCACTCCCTCTCCCCTTCACTCTTGATGGCACTGGCTTCTGCAGGCTATGGTTCCTTGGAAGCCAAGTGCCCTTTGGCATCTTATGCAAGTAACAGTTATACCATCCATGTGCCCATAGAGTGACTGTTGTCACGCTTTTCTCCACTGGGGAAGAAGCATCACATCAAGACTGAATGTGACTCCAGTCCCTCACCAACATGGTTGACCGTTAGCTTCACTCTGAAATGGTCTAGCAAGCCACTCAGTTCTAACAAATCACTACCAGCGATTCCAGAAAGTGGCCCACAATCACTTTCTCAGGGTAACTAGGATTGGGCAACAAATTCTTGCCTTACTAGCAAGGCTCAAAATCCCAAGAATGAATTGAGGATAAAAAAGCCAGAACGTTTCTTCCTTCTGGTGTCCACCTCATACCTTCCAGTGTTGGTGGTGGTCACTGTATAATGATCAGATAAGACACCCTGACAGATTTATGTCCCTCCCTGTCCCAAGGATGTGAAAGCGCTTGGTTGTATTAACATTGCTACCGTGACTAAAACCAAGTAACTCAGCACGGATGGGGGCTCAAACCTGGGGTCCTCCTTATCCGTGTGACCCATTATCACAGCAATCAGTACACTTACCGTCAACTGAGCCATTGTAGGATTGAGAAATGTTGAAATCATCACCAACGGTGACGCTAAAAATTCACTGAAAGCATTTTTTTTAGTCACCTCATGTCTGCTTTTAACTCTCTTCAATACTGTTTTCATTTGATTTGAAACCAGGGTATTTTATAACTTCTTTCACATGGATCTCAAGAACGTATTCACTTTTTATGAAGCTACTGTACATACAAGTGTACATTCTTACATATACTTTATGAAGGCACTGTATGATTAAGATGTATTCAAATAGATATTTTATACGGCCATTGTATATAAGATGCACCACCCCACTATAAGTCTACATCCCCATTCATTGAGGCCTTGAGCACACAAAAAAAAAATCGAGGCTGATGCTCCAGTGCGGTACCGAGAAGGTGCTGTACTGTTGGAGGCACTATCTTTCAGTTGAGATGTTAAACTGAGGACCTCTTTGCTTCCTCAGGTGCACATATAAGATCCCACAGCTCTATTTCGAAGAAGAGTACAGAGGAGTTATCCCTGGTGTCCTGACCAATATTTATCCTTGGTCATTATCACATTGCTGCTTGTGGGAGCTTGCTGTGCACAAATTGGCTGCTGTGATTCCTACATTTCAACAGCAACTACACTTCAAAAATATTTTATCGGCTGTAAAACGTCACGAAAGGTGCTGTATGGACGTAAGTCTTATATTCCTTTTAGGTTCTGGAGTCAGTGTCTAAACATGACAACTTGATTGGCCCTAGAACCTGGGTTAATTGACAACGACAACAACTTGCATTTATGTGGTATAATGGAGGAGAAGAGTCATATTGCACTCAAAATGTTAACTATTTTTCTCTCTCTACAGATGCTGCTATACTGCTGAATTTTTCCAGCATTTTGCTTTTATTTCAGATTTCCATCGTCTGTAGTATTTGGCTTTTATATTATTGCATTTATATGGTGCCATTAAAATCTAAAATGTTTTTTCTATAGTTTTATGGTCATCATTCCAGATTTTTATTGATTAAATTCAAATTCCACCATCTGCCATGCCATGGCACTGCCCTGGCTCTCTAGATTACTCGTTCAGTGACAATACCACATGTCACTGCCTTTCCCTGAAACATACGTGGGTGCTTTACACAATTGCAGTCTGGAGTTACTTGGGAACAGATGCAATCAACTCTGCTGCTCTTCTGCGAACATAAGAGAGCAGGATGGGGTGTTGAAAACTGCCACTTCCAGCATGATACCACCACCAAACACATCTCCCCTTCACCCCCCCCACCCACCCCCAATCCCGTCGGCATTCCGTAGGGACCATTCCCTCTGGGACTCTCTGGTCAACTCCTCCATCACCCCCAACACCTCATGCCCTTCCTACGGCACCTTCCTATGCAATTGCAGAAGGTGCAACATCTGCCCCTTTACTTCCTCTCTCCTCACCGTCCAAGGGCTCAAACACTCCTCTCAAGTGAAGCAGCATTTCACTTGCACTTCCCTCAATTTAGTCTACTGCATTCGCTGCTCCCTATGTGGTCTCCTCTACATCGGGGAGACCAAACGCAGACTGGGTGACCGCTTTGAGGAACACCTTCGGTCTGTCTGCAAGCATGACCCAGACCTTCCTGTCGCTTGCCATTTCAACACTCCATCCTGCTCTCATGCCCACATGTCTCATGCCTGTTGCAATGTTCCAGTGAAGCCCAACGCAAACTGGAGGAACAGCACCTCATCTTCCGACTAGGCACTTTACAGCCTTCCGGACTTAACATTGAGCTCAACAACTTCAGACCATGAACTCGCTCCTCCATCCTCACCCGCTTTTTTTATCCAACCACCCTCCCCCCGCCCATTTTTCAATATTCATCTTCATTTTTTAATTTTTATTTTTTCAATTTTTTATCCACTCATTTTTACTCATTGTTTTATCCCCACCTTTTATCCTATTTTCAATCTTTTTTCCCACCACCGTCCCCTCCCCCTGCCCCACCCACACAAGGGCTATTTATCACTTGTTCATGTTGCTCTTTCCAGAGTGCTTACCCATGTCCTGCTATTACCACATTCTGCTCTCTGATCTTAATGCCACCATCAGCACCTCCTTTAGCCAGTACCACTATCATTAACACCCCTTTGTCCTTTTGTCCATGACACCTCTGGCAATCTCTCCTTTGTCTCCACCTATCACTGGCCTTCTATCCAGCTTCACCTACTCCACCCCACTTAAACAGTATACATTTCATCACATTTTACTTATCTTTAGCTCTGAAGAAGAGCCATATGGACTCAAAACATTAACTGTTTTTTTTCTCTCCACAGATGCTGTTAGACCTGCTGAGTTTTTCCAGCATTTTCTGTTTTTGTTTCAGATTTCCAGCATCCGCAGTATTTTGCTTTTAAATTAAAATTTGAAACCTGATAATGTAAAGACCCTAATCTAATGATCAATGCATTGTGTTACTCTGCTCTATCAGTTTTGCATTTTTATATTTTACTCTGAAAAATGATTGATTGCAAAACTTACCTCATTTCAGCACTTGGCAACGATAGAAATTGATTTTAAATCACTAAACCTTTGATGAATGAATGAATGAATAAAATTATATCCTCCAATCAGAACAGAAGGTCTAACTGGAACTGGAGAGTTTCTAGGCAGTTTGGGGTCTCTTGGTGGGGATCACCTCTGCACAAACAAATGTATGTTTTTACTGAAAAGTAACAGCACACGGTATGTACTACAGCTCCTGCCTATGGGGGAGGTGGTGGCATAGCGGTAATATCACTGGACTGGTATTCTAGACAGACCCAGGGTTCAAATCCCATTCATGGCAAATAGTGAAATTTGAATCCAATAAAAAATCTAGAATTAAAAGTCTGATGATGACCATGAAACCATTGCTGATTATTGTAAAAACCCATCTGGTTCACTAATGCCCTTTAGGGAAGGAGATCTGCTGGCCTATATGTGACTCCAGACCCACAGCAATGTGGTTGATTCCTAAATGCTCTCTGAGCAGGACAATTAGGGATGGGCAGTAAATGCTGGCCTAATGAATAAAGAGAGATATTTTTGGAGCAGTCAGTAATTCCTTTCATCCATCCTCATCCTTACCATCCCTGTATGACGCAGTGAAAGGGTGGCCTCTGTGTCACCTGCTATAGTGAAGAGGTGGGCCACTTTGATCCTAAGCTGCAGAAAGTATGTAGATTGTGTGGGCTGCATTGCTCTGAGGGGGTAGTCTCTGTGTAGGGCTGGGACAAGAGGAATGTTTCTCACTAGTGATTTGCTGGCTCATTTGCTAGTTAAGTCAGAAAATTGCTGCTTCAAATCCCAGTCAAGGATTTGAACACACAAACTAGGCGGATACACCAGTGCAGTGCTAATGGAGTGCTGCATTGTCTTAGAGTCATAGGATGATCTCGCACAGAAGGGGGTCAGTTGGTTCATTGTGCCTGTGCCATCTCCTTGGTAGAGCTATCCAATTAGTGCCACTCCCCTGCTTTTTGCCCATCGCCCTGTCAATTGAGTCATTACTTGGATTAAATGTTAAACTGAGCTGGTTATTCAGTCAGGTCCTGTTTGAAGCTTGAGGTTTGATTAAATTTTTGGCCAAGTTCACTCTGGCTTTTCAGTGACTGGTTTGGTGTCGAAAAATTGCTTGAGTCTTGCTGATGAACCCTTTCATCATGAAGCTTGCTGCCTCTAAACTGTGATGAATGTCTCAGGTTGGCTTGCTGCCAGCTTTGCTTCAGTTGCTGCAAGTGTCAGACTCGTTAAGGTTATTTACAGTCATTAAGATACTTTATTTGACTAATTGCATTTTGTCTCCCATTGTTCATAGCAAAGGGACATGCAGCAGAGGAGAAAACTATCACCCAGTAAGGTCCCAGACCTAGGACATGGTACGTTTGGCAATTGCTTCTCTTCCATTATCTGCCCTGTCCCCTTCCCCACCTTGTTGCTTTGTGGGGATATGTAGAAGGTTTGCTCCAGTACCTCACCAACTGACCGCTCTTCATGTTCTGTGCCAGGCTGTTTAACCATGTGAGGGAGAGGGCCCACATCGGAACCAAACCCTATCCACCAAATTTTCACACAGGAACACTCTCTAGTCAGGGGTTTGCTCCATAGTCATGAGAGTCGGAGTTTCTGCCAGTCACCACTTCCCTTACCAGGGAGCCAAGGTCAACTTTGGAGTCTTGACTGTTGCACCAACTTAGATCAGCTATCTGTGCACAGGGCAAATATTGAATCATATTTTGAATCAAAATAGCCATCCTGTCTCCTCTACTGAAATGACCCAGAGACATGTTCCTTGGGTAAGGGGCAGTGTTGAGGTTACGACCTGGAAGGGTTTAAGCTGTGGCTGTGGGCTGGAAGGGGCCTAGCCGAAAGGTATGGGCTGAAGGGTTCACCCTGCCTTGTTTGGGAAATTGTGCAGTACTTTATCAGGCAGCAATACTGCAGAGAATGAAAGCTGGTTTAAAATGAAAAAAAACATTTTGTGTCCTGTCAGAGGACCGGGAGGTGGGAACAAATCTCTCCTGGCTTGGAAATGTATTGCCGTTCCTTCACTGTCACTAGGTCAAGGAGCTCCCTTCCTAATGGCACTGTGGGTGTACCTACACCACATGGGCTGCAGCGGTTCAAGAAAGTAGCTCACCATCACCTTCTCAAGGGCAGTTAGGGATGGGCAATAAATGCTGGCCTAGCCAGCGAGGCCCACATCCCGTGAATGAATAAAAAAAATTCCACATTCAGCAAATGATGCTCAGATTGAATATTGTCTTCTGTTATTCTCTTTAAAAGATGATCCTCCCTGTTGTAAATGTGCTGTTGATTATTATTGTATACAGAGGGAGAGACGCACAAACACATGTGAGAGGAGACTGATAAGGCAGCACTAGGACTGTCTCTCACCAGCCAACGGCTGTGCCTGTGTTTGAATGAGTTGAACTTGCAGTACAAGAGGAGATCAGCTTATTCAAAATCAGATACTCTTGGCATATGTGAAGTGCTGAGTGCGTGTTGAGTTTGTGGGATTGGGATTTCAGATGTCCTGAGAATGTAAACAGCCACTGGGGCTTAAACAGGGGGTAGGAGGGCACAGGGAAGAAAAGACACCAACGATTTGAGGCCCAGCACTGAGGTGGACCTCACAGAAAACCCTGTAAGCAAGTGTCCCCTTCAGTACCCATTAATAGCATTTGTTGAGTGATTGCAGACCCTGTTCGGCCACTTCTGACCAACTCTTGCAGAGAAAAATAATGGACACTCTGACATGGGGGTCCATTACGGCAGAGTATGGGGCTGAGGGTAGGGGTGGTGGTGTTGCTGCCAGGGGTGTGAAAGCAGGTGCGGGAGGATTCTGCCAGAGCTCAGAGCGAAAACAGGACAACAGCAGTTACTGCACCTGCACAAGATTTAAAAGCCCAAAATTACGTGTTGCCCTAGATGCATGCAGCCCAGAGCACAGGACAGTGGACTCAATTACAGGACAATCCTGTAAAATAAGGGATGGTTGGTCACCCTGGTCACTTAACAGGGGGAGGGGGAGGTTCCCTAATTAATTTTGCATAGGTCCTCAATGAGCCTTGTGACCAGACCCCAGCGGACCCACAGTTTGGGGCAGTGAGCAACTTGAGCACATGCCGACCGCAGCTTTCAGAGCCAATACATGGCATTGCATTATCATCCCTGACATACTTCATGTGAGAGACACAGAGGAAAAGAACTAGAAAAAGACAGAGAGAGAGACACACACACACACACAGATAGATAGAGAGAGAGAGAGAGATAAAAAGAGATGTAGAAAAGGATGGAAATAGGTAGAAAGGGATGGAGACAGGTCTAGATAGCGATAGACAGAGAGATAGGGAGATAGACAGAGCGATAGGAAGAGAGAGATAGACAGAGAGAAAGGCAGAAAGAGAGAGCAAGAAAGACAGAGAGAGAGAGAGAGAAAGACAGAGAGAGAGAAAAAAAGACAGAGAGAGAGAGATAGAGAGAGAGAGAGAGAGAGACATAGACAGAGAGCGACAGACAGAGAGAGAGAGCTAAAATGTTGGCGGTGGGGGGGTGGTGGAGTTCGCCCACGATACTGGTGGCCATCCTGCAGCAATTTAACACTGGGAGCAGCCTTAATTGCTTTAAGACAAGACTTCTTCCCCTTTGTCTGGAGGAAGTCCTGCCTTAGAGAGCTGCCAGCCAATCAGATTGGCTCTGCAGTCTCAGGCACTGTTGAAACTTCCTCACATGAGCAGAGATTGGGCCGACTAGGCCCATATTCACTGGAGTTTAGAAGAATAAGAGGGGATCTCATTGAAATGTATAAAATTCTGA
Organism: Cetorhinus maximus; assembly: GCF_964194155.1. Classification (NCBI taxonomy): domain Eukaryota; kingdom Metazoa; phylum Chordata; class Chondrichthyes; order Lamniformes; family Cetorhinidae; genus Cetorhinus; species Cetorhinus maximus. The sequence continues at coordinate 109,437,808 of NC_135890.1, forward strand.
CAGGGTTGGATAGACTGGATGCAGGGATGATGTTTTCTCTGGCTGTGGGGTCCAGAACAAGGGTTCACAGTCTCAGGATACGGGAAATTTAGGACTGAGATGAGGAGAAACTTCTTCACTCAGCGGGTGGTGAACCTGTGGAATTCTCTACCACAGAGGCTGTGAAGGAAAGTCGCTGAATATATTTAAGAAGGAAATAGATAGAATTCTAGACTCTAAAGGCATCAAGGGGTATGGGGAGAGAGCGTAAATATGGCGTTGGGACAGAGGATGTCATGATCATATTGAATGGCAGAGCAGGCTCAAAAGGGCCAAGTGATCTACTCCTGCTTCTATTTTTCTACGTTTCTGTGTTTCAATGGAACAACAATCATACCCAATGCCGAGGCGCCTGGACTGACAGGTAAGTTCAGGGTTGGGGGTTGCAACAAAGGATGCGAGTGGAGATGTGGGGTGCTGAGGGCAGTGGTGGGGGGTGGGGGGGGGGGGGGGGGGGGGGGAGGTGCCAGGTTCAAGAGGCTGGGGGGGGGTGTTAAGGGGTGGGTATGGGGTGGGGGTGGGGCGACCTTTGTAGAGGGGTGCTCCTGACAAGTCCAGGGGACCCCTCCCAAGAAGGCTGCTCCCATCTTTTCCCAACAACAGTCTACGTAGCTAATGCTGCCAGGCTTTTCACATGGCATGGGCCTCCCACCCACCACTCGTAAAAACCAGTTGGGGTGGGATAAGGGACTGAAGTAGCCATTATTTGGCCACTTAAGGGCCTCGATAGGGCCAAGTCCAATGCCTCCCTTGTCTTCTGTAAAATTTCAGACAGGTCGGAGCGGGTAGCAGGTGGATAGGTGGCAGGAAGGCCATCAGCTGAATTTTAAGTGCCCCCCCCTCTGCTGGTGGGGAAGCATAAAATCCAGCTCATGTACAGAGATTATAAAGCCAGAGTGGGAGAACCGTAGACAGTGAGAAAGAGTGAGAGAGCTGTTTACACAGGGGGAAAGGAGAGAGAGAGAGAGAAGACAAGTGAGCAAACCATACACTGCAAGAGAGACAGAGACAGTGAGGGGCCCAGAGATATAGAGAATGAATGAGAACAGGAAAGAAAAAAGGGAGAAAAAAAGAAAGAAAGATAGAGTATCCAGGTAAGAGAGATAGTGATGTTCCTTGGATTAATGCAATTAATCAGAAAGAATGAAAAAAGACGCACGTTGTTATGCTCCTCATTAAACTTTCATATGCTTCAGACAGCGTTGCAAAAATATACCAAACCAGAATATGTCCCATAGAAACATTCCATTATTCTGCCAATAAATTAAATGCTGACCTCATCAGACACAGCACCAAGGTGCAGGGGCTTGAGTTTCTCTTTTCTGGTTCCAGGGTTGTGAAGGGTCTATTAGTATTCTGCTGCCGTAGCTCTGTCTCTGTGTAGCCAGTTCCCACATTAAAAAATAAACAGACCTACCTCTCTGTCTGTGGAGAATTTATGGCAATTTCTCCATGTTCCAAAGCCACATTCTCACTTATTAAAAATCTATTACAATCTCACTGGAAGGAAGAAGGAGAGAATGGCAACATGTCCCCTGAACGAAGGATCATAAATTATTACATTACAAATTGCAAAAGGAAGAATTTACAAGAGAACTGCAAGGCTGCATAAATATGGCATTATCTTCAGCAAGACACTGATGAGGAATTAAGTGACGGAGCTCTGGTGTAACAAGTAGGGACATGCTACACACACAGACAAGTTCCATCTTGCCTTCTTGTTGACTATTCCCTTCTTATCACTTAGCCCTCCCCTCCCCCCAACCCTAAATTATATTTCTTTCCCCCCTGAACCTGTTGGCTAAAGCAGGACTCCAGTATCACTGACACCAGTCCACCGCCCCCCCACCCCGGCCATTGTATTTCACCCACTGACATTCGTCATGTGTCTGACTACTTGAGTACGGTGGTGGGGTTGGAGTGGGATGGGGGGGCGGTGGAGAGGGTGCACCCAAACCCAGACTGAGCTGGTCCTCACACGATGTTCACATCCACACACTTTAAAACAAGGTACCAGGGGACAGCAGTTAGACACAGGTAGCCTGGCTAACTCTTTCCGAAACATCTCAGGGGCACCAGGGGCCACTGACTGGGCTCCTATCACCTGTTGTTGATACTTTAAAGGGTCTGGGTGATTGACACTTTTATTGCCCCGTCATGAAATGACCTTTTTTTTTAAAAACATAGTGGAAATTATTTTTAAGTTCTTTCACTGGATGTGGGGGCTTTGCTGGCTAAGCCAGCATTTTTATTGCCCACTCCTAATTGCCCTCGAGAAGGTAATGAACGAATGACTTTTTTTTAAAGCTTTATTTGCACATCCTACTGTCACTATAGGGTTCATTGACCTACTGTACACTGCACAGAACCATTGGGTCCTTGGCTTGGCATGAGGGGCCGGGGGGGCTCGTGTGGGTGGAGGGGCATAGCTTGGCAAAGGGGTTGAGGAGCCATGGGCGGTGTGGGGTGGGGGGCATGAGGAGGACCTCAAACTCACCTTTTAAAAGATCCCCCCATGCAGACGAGGCTTCACGACTCCTCTGAGGGGCCGTGAACCACGACTCTTTAAAGACCCTGGCCTGACATGCCAATCCCTGTCATGGAGCCAGCAGGGTCGGGAGGGCCAAGTTCAGGCTTGTGACCCGGAACCAGCCCGCACCTATTAAAGGCACTCCCGAAAATCAGACAACCTGGGAATGGAGTTGGGAACCTGGGAATCGGGACCCGCCCACCATTTTTAAAGGGCGACCAAGTCGTCCTGAAAATCCAGCCTAATATCTCCTTACATGGCTCTGTGTCATACTTTGTTTTTTTTTTAAACACTCCTGTGAAGCTCCTTGGAACATATTATGTTAAAGGTGCTACACGAGTTGTTGTTGTTGTTGTTGGAGTCTTTGATCCTTTACTGGTTGCGAATGGATCCATGGAGGATGGACAGATGGCAGGAATATCGCAAGAATGAGTTAAAGATCAGAGGGAGGTACAGGCAGAGTGCTCCAACAAAGACTAACGTCAGTCAGGCTTTTAATTAAATACGACAGGAGATTTTGTCAAGACTAAGATTAGAAATGATGGAGTAGTTAGAAGCCATCTTGTTTAAGTCAAGTACGGTGAGCTATTTATGTGAGGCAGCTTGTCACATTTTATATTATTACGCAAAGTTGAGTTGTTCCAATTGCACTAAAAGTGCAGAATTTATACCCTCCCCCACGGTGAGTTTGATGGCAGGAGAGCATCTTAGTTGGATGGGAAGGTGGGAACCTGCCACCTTCTCATCTCCACCCCAATTACGTCCAGGGTGAGAAGGCTCATGGATGGCCTTCCTGACCCAATTGAGGTATTAATGCCCACTTAAAGACCTCATCGTGCCACCAATGGTAGAAATCCATTAGCGGACAGGGGGACTTGCTATGCGGAAAGCATGACAAACAAACCCTGGTGTGTTTGCTTATGGACTCGCAGGGGAATGCCTCGTTCAAAGACACTTGAGTGTCTGAGCGTGACATCTGGCATTGAGAAGGGGATAGCTGCTGAAAGCCATCATCCAGCCTTTGCTGCCACCCCGCTCAACCCCCTCCCCCACGACCCTCCCAACACCACCCCTTTGGAGGTGGTGGCGTAGTGGTATTGTCACTGGATTGATATTCCTGATATTCCAGAGACCCAGGGTAATGCTGTGGGGACCTGGACTCGAATCCCACCACGGCAGATGGTGAAATCTGAATTCAATAAAAATCTGGAATTGAAAGTCTAACGATGACCATGAAACCATTACTGACTGTTATAAAAACCCATCTGGTTCATTAATGCCCTTTAGGGAAGGGAAATCTGCTGCCTGGCCTACATGTGACTCCAGACCCACAGCAATGTAGTTGATTCTTAAATGCCCTCTGATTAGGGATGGGCAATAAATGCTGGCCTAGCCAGTGATGCCCACATCCCATGAATGAATTTTAAAAAAACTCACCTGGGTCCCTCCTTGGGGCGTAGTACTGGCAGCAATCACTGCCTCCTCAATGGCTCTGCAGAGTACAGAAGAACTGCTAGTCTATGATTGGCTGTCAGCTCTTGGTGGGTGGGTGGGACTTCTGCTTGATCCCGAATGGCACTTAATTAAAAAGAGGCGATGTGAGGCTCTTGGCCAAGACCCCAGTCACCTCCATTAAATCCAGCCCAATAAGCCCAATCATAACTGCTATACTTACCATGAGATGAAGCAACTTATTGATCTGTAATCAGGCTTCATCTTACTCTGTTTTCTCAGTCAATCTTTGGAATGATTACAGTGAAAGCCATAAAGATCTGGTTCAGGTCACAAAGGGGTACTATTGTTACATCAGCAGCTTACACTACCATACAAGCAGATGTAGGGCAGTACAAATCACTTCAGTTAAAAGTAAGATGTTCAGAGTGCCCACAGGGGTGACTGATGTTATTGGACCTGTAAAGGTATTTCGAGCAGACTCTAATTTTTACAAACTATCGCGAATTCTAATGCATCACGATTTTTATTCCTGCCTCTCGAATGTGATGGTTTAAACATCCTATCCAATTAATTCCATTACTATTGATTTTAAACATACATTATCCACACCCCTTCCCATTGATTTTCCATTATCCTTTTGGATCAATTCTGCCCTACTTATTTCAGGTACCTTGCTTCCATATTTTAGATCATTTTTGTGGTTGCTTCTCACTTTCCAAGGACTAGAGAACATTTTCACTGGCTATGATTATCTAATAAAGCATTGATAGTGTAAAGAACATATTTTAATTTTTCTTGGACTGTAGCTTTAAGATCGGACTGTGGCTTTAAAAACTACCATGGCTGCAGTTTAAAAGAGGTCCAATGGAGCAGGAAGAAGAAAATCTACAATGTTGCTATTATGGAACAGTGTGTGCCAGGTTGGACTGCATGGTGCTGGAAAGGGGACCTGGTTTAAAAGGGAACTGTCTAGTGACAGTGTTTTGATTGGCTCCTGACCAAATGGCCAGGTTCTGTGTGAGGATAATGCAGTAGATCAGCTCCTAGCCTGAAAGAGAAAAGACCTGAATCCTCTCTCTCCTGTGTTTTGTAAGACTCCAGTAATCCTGTCATAGTAGCTAGCTGGCCATTCCTCACACCGCTGTATCCTGCTTTCTTTGAGAAACCCCTGTCAGGAGGAAAAGGGGAAAAATCACCAGTAGAGACCATAAAAGCAAGTTTCAACCAGAGAACCACAGACTGCAAGTGCTGGGAGACCACCTCATGTCAGCCACAACAACCTGCAAGACATTTGGAAGAAAGCAATCAAAGTCAACCCATCTAATGCTGAACTCCAGATTGGTGCTATTGAACTGTTTTATCTCACCCTTAAAGTCCATGTTTTTTTTGTGTGTGTGTTTTGTGTGTGTATGTGTTTTGTGTGTGTGTGTGTGTGTATGTATGTGTGTGTGTGTGTGTGTGTGTAGGGCTTTAAGAAGGGGTAGAGTTTAAGTTATAGAGTTAAACGTTAGCAGTTCATATTTCTTTCTTTTGCCACTGGTTATAGACAATTTGTTTAATAAACAGTTATTTACTTAAGTTTACAAACCTGATGTTTATATTCTTTTAACCTAAATTAAACAGTGAGGTAGAACTGGGACAATTTGATGGTCTGATTAAACTTCTCACCTTTGTCACGGCTCGAGGAGCAGTGGGGCTTGATACAACGGTGCACTATCCCCAGTGAGTCGTGACAAAGTTTGGGGGTTTCGAGTCCGCGATCTTTTGGAACAAAAGACAACGACAATTTGGGAGTAGATTTAGCAAGTAATAAAAGCTAAAAAGAAAACACCAGGTTTGTGCTATCAAAAATAAGATGGCACTGGAAACTGCTAAAACCTTCCTGCAAGTGGAAGAGATGTCCCTGACAATTTTACAAGGGATCCCAAAAGTCAGGTTAATCGAATTGGCAAGTAAATTAAAAGTAAGATTACCTGCCAAAGCTAGGAAGGCAGAGATAATTGAAGAGATAGCACAGCATTTAAAACTGGAAGGAATACCTGAGAGACTTTGAGTTCTCCAAGGGGTGGTTCATTGGAATGGGCTCAAATTCAGTGGCAAATAAAAAAACTGGAGCTAGAGGCAGCAGAAAGAGCATTCCAAAGGGAATTAGAAATGGCAAAGTTAGGAAAGGAGGAAAGAGAAACAGAGGATTCCAGCTTAAAATGCTGGCTGTTAAAAAAGAGACACCAGGAGGTGAGGCAGGACTCATGTCCAGATCAGAATCCTGTGGAGGGGGGGATGTTTAAAGTTGTACAAGCTCTTCCAAAATTTGAGGAAAGGGATGTTGAAGCATTCTTTACTTCATTTGAGAAGATAACTAAACAGATGAACTGGCCAAAGGAACACTGGACATTGCCCATGCAGAGCAAATTGACAGGTAGAGCACAGGAAATTTATGCTTCACTGTCAGAGGATTATGATGTGGTGAAAAAGACCACTTTGAGTGCATATGAGTTGGTCCCTGAAGCCTACAGACAAAAGTTTCACAGTTTAAGGAAACATCTTGGGCAAACCTATATTGAATTTGAAAGATGTAAACAAAGTATTTTTGACAGGTGAATACGAGCATCAGGAGTTGAAACTACCTATGAAGTTCTCAGAGAGATTATTCTCTTGGAAGAATTTAAAAACTTCCTACTTTCTGTAATAAGAGCCCATTTGGAAGACCAAAGGGTTGCAACTGCCAGACAGGCAGCAATAATGGCTGACAAATATGAGCTGATCTATAAACCAAACCTTTTTCTATCATCCCCATATATTTGAAAAGGGTAGAAAGTGGGAGAATGAAAGGAAGGCAAGTAACCAGGATAAAGAATGGATAGTTGGGAACACTTTGAGATTTCCTCCCCAGATCAGGAAGGGAGGTACTGAGGGTGGAGGTGAAACTCGAAGGCTTAAGTGTTTCCATTGTAATAAAGTGGGACACATTCATTCAGAATGCTGGAAGTTGCGAGGGAAGCCGATGGGACTTATTGGAGTTCATAAGAGTGAGTCCGAAAAGGGAACTCAAAAAGAAAACGCCATGGACCAAATTGTAGCTTTAACTACAAATAAGGGTCTGGAGGTAAACACTGCTGTGAATGCAGCTGAAGTGAATAAGGTAAATGAGAGATATAAAGGGGTTTTGTCTAAAGGGAAGATAACCCCCTTTTCATCAAATGATGCAGCTAAATCCAGAACTATATTCCCACAGGAGCTACTCAAACTCTTTTGCTGGAGAAGGACCTGGTTTTCCCTCCAGAGAGCTCAGTGAAAGCTAAAGTATTAGAAAAAGGGATAAGTGGAGAGTATATCCCAGTCCCATTGTACAAAGTGCAATTGGAATGTGATTTCGTTGTCTGGATCGGTGGTTGTAGGAGTAGTTAAGAAATTACTCATGAATGGAGTGGATCTACTCCTGGGGAATGATTTGGCAGGAGTGAAGGTTATGGCTTCACCCATAATCACAAAGTCCGAAAGAGGCTAAAGAGACGGGGAAGTTACAAGAACAGATTCCTAGTATTTTTCCATCGTGTGTGGTGACCAGAGCAATGGCTAAACAAAGTCCATCACCAGAGGTCAACGTAATACCACGAGCAGATGTTAGAATAGCCGAAACTTTATTTAAGCATGATGATAATTCAAAGGAAGTGTTTGGTCTGTCTTCCTTAACTGAGGCTCAGAAAGCAGATACAGAGTTAAACAAGTTAGCACAATCAGCTCACACTGAAGTTGAGGCTGAAGGAGTTCCGGAGTGCTATTACCTTAAAAACGGAGATCTGATAAGGAAGTGGAGACACCCTCACAGACCTGCAGATGAGGAATGGACAGTTGTTCATCAGATAGTGGTACCACCCAAATATCATAAGGAGATATTGTGAGTAGCACACAAGATTCCCATGGCAGGACAAGTAGGAATGCGGAAAACCCAAGCATCAATAAACAGGCATTTTACCTGGCCAAGGCTTCATAGAGACGTAGTGCAAATTTGTAGAACATGTCATACATGTCAATTAGTAGGTAAACCTCAACATGTAATCAAACCAGCACCTTTAATACCCATACTGATTTTTGAAGAACCATTTAGTAGATTGTATAGGACCATAGTTTTAGACTAAGGGGTGATAGATTTAAATCAGAGATGAGGAGGAATTACTTTTCTCAAAGGGTCATGAATCTGTGGAATTCACTACCTCAGAGTGCAGTGGATGCCGGAATGCTGAATAAATTTAAGGAGGAGATAGAAAGATTTTTAATTAGTAACGGGTTGAAAGGTTATGGGGAGAGAACGGGAAATTGGAGTTGAGGCCAAAATGAGATCAGCCATGATCGTATTGAATGGCGGGGCAGGCTCGAGGGGCTGAATTGCTCACTCCTGCTCCTAGTTCTTATGTTCATTGCCCAAAACAAAAGCTGGACATCAATATATCCTGACAATCATGGATATGACCACCCGATTTCCAGAAGCTATTCCTTTAAGGGCAATTACAGCTTAGGTTGTAGTGGAAAAGTTAACTCCATTTTTCACTCGTTATGGCCTACTGATTGAAATACAATTTGACCAATTAAAATTTTCCAGGATATAATCAGCAATTTGGGTATCAGACAATTAAAATCTACCGTTTATCATCCACAGACACAGGGAGTTTTAGAGAGATATCAGACTATCAAAACCATAATTAAGACCTATTTCCATGAATACCCAAAAGGATTGGAACAAAGGATTAGATTTCTTACTATTTGCTACCAAAGATTTTCCTAATGAATCTACTGGTTTCGGTCCATTCGAATTGACCTATGGTCATGAAATAAGAGGCCCATTAAAATTGATTAAGGAAAAGTTCCTAAAGCAGAAAGACGAATCCTCCATGTTGGATTACATGTCCATGTTTCTAGAAAGACTTACAGGAGCATGTAAAGTAGCACAAGAGCAGATTAATGGAAAAGAGTTGGAGAAACAAGTCAAGTCAAAATCCAGCACAAGTGATCCAGAGCAGGGTGACGGTAAAGAGGTGAAATCCAAAAGTAGAGATTGTAAACAGAGTAAAAACAAAGAGAGCGCAAAGTGGACCAAATTGAAATCTAAAAGTCAAGAACAAAGTAAAAGCAGAGAGCGAGAAAAAAGGGCCAAATCAAAACCTAGAAGCTGAGATAGAGAACAGAGTAAAGACAAAGATAGAGGGAAAAGGGACAAATCTCAAAGTAAAGACAGGGTAAAAAAAAACAGGAAAGAAAGGGAAAAACATGCAAACCTAAGAAGCAGAGGAACAAAAACTCAGAGAAAACTGGGTTAAATCCAGTAGTAACGATGTCGAACAGGGCCAGAGTAAAGATCAAGAAAAAAAAGATCAAAATCCAAAAGCAAGGAAAGGGATGGAAATAGGAGCAAAGAAGGTCAAAGGTAGAGAGATAAAGAACAGAAAAAAAGGACAATAACAAGGAAATGCTAATCTACACTGACCGCAATCTGCTGGCATCCATTAAGAAGTTTAAAACTCGAAATGTGAGACTGTTTAGATGGAGTTTATTGCTTCAACCATTCAATGCAAAGGTTGTTCACATTGCCAGTAAAGATAATGGGATTCCGGATGCATTGTCCCGGGTGTAAATTACTGAAATCAGTTCATACTTAAGATTGTAGAAGGGGGGAGGATGGGTGAATGAGTGTAAGTCTCATGTTTGTTGTCGATGTATCACATACCCTGTGATGAAACACATTTTTTAAATGGTGTTTCATCTTTTTAAGGTTGGACGAATGTAAAGAACATATTTTTATTTTTTCTTGGACTGTGACTTTAAGATTGGACTGTGGCTTTAAAAACTACCATGGCTGCAGTTTAAAAGAGGTCCAATGGAGCAGGAAGAAGAAAATCTACAATGTTGCTATTATGGAACAGTGTGTGCCAGGTTGGACCGCATGGTGCTGGAAAGGGGACCTGGTTTAAAAGGTAACTGCCTACTGACAGTGTTTTGATTGGCTCCTGACCAAGTGGCCAAGTTCTGTGTGAGGATAGTGTAGTGGATCAGCTCCTGGCCTGAAAAGAGAAAAGACCTGAATCCTCTCCCTCTTGTGTTTTGTAAGACTCCAGTAACCCTGTCATAGTAGCTAGCTGGCCATTCCTCACGCCGCTGTATCCTGCTTTCTTTGAGAAACCCCTGTCAGGAGGAAAAGGGGTAAAATCTGCTGATTGGTTGATAAATGGACTCTGATTGGTAGAGGTGTTGCCATGGAGAATGCATGAGCCTGACAAGTCGGGCTCACAGTGTGGCACATTTGTGTGCACTGGAAGTTACATATAGCCCTATTTGGAAGTTAACTGTCAGTCACCATCAACTGGTGCATTCTCCATGGCAACGCCTCTACCAGAGTCCACTTGCCAACCAATCGGCACTCTCTTCTCGTGCAGCATAAATTTGTTGTTTCCTCTGACATTGGCGTTTTCATGCCAATTGTCCTGATGAGTGCCAGGCAAAAAGCTTCGACAAAAATCGTCCCTTTTTGTCAACAATATCTGCATCTCCTAAGTCCTACGGAGGAGATGGATCTCTGCATCATGTGGTGGGCCGCGACAGAACCCATGGCATCCACGTCACTGAGGACATTTGAGGATGATGGTATGTTCCTGCCTTATGCCCTGTCTCAACTCCCAGCTCACCCTCTCATCCTACTGAATGTCAATGGTTAAAAAGCTGCAGACTGTGTCACCTCTCGCATTCCAATTCACATCCCTTTCTATTCACCCTCTGTATGAAATTTCTGAATCAAGTTACAACACAGAATCCTGATCCAAGAATAAAATATTCCCAAATTACCTAGCGTTTAATACTCAGTGTAGTAAATATAATCGATTTGCTGTCCAAGACATTGATACAGTTCCAAATAAAATTATTTGTGCGCAAGCTATAGGTTTTGGTTGGCTTTGTTTTGATTAAATCACTGAACGAATTACTGAATGGACTGTGCTAGACAGATCAGCTCGAATCAGTTCACAGATGCAGGTTTATATATTCAGCTTGATCGGACTGTACAATTTCTTGGCAAAGCAGTTTCTCAGGGTGAGGCCTGTGTAATTCTCACAGGGCACATTTTTGTGTCGAGTCCCTTCCGTTTTATGAAGTTGGCAGACTGGGTGAATTTCATAGGCATTTCCTAAAATTCAGCAGCTCCCTCCCTCCAACGCTGTTCAAGGCTAGATTGAACTTTCCCAAAATGCCCCTCGTAGCACCACGAATTGTGCAACAGGCAGAGATCTCACTGCCCCAAAATCTTTGGAGGGAGGAGCCAGAGGTGGTGGAAGTGCCCACCTCAGCCAGGCAAGCACCTCAGTTAAGTATTAATTTGGGAAGGGTGTTGTTCCTTAGCTGCAGTTCTGGGGTTTTGGATGCCAGACTTACGAAACGCCTTTGTAACAAAGAGTGTCCACAGTTGCTGAGAGTCTGTAGAAGTCCTAGAATCATAATGGCACAGAATGATACCATTCAACCCATTGAGTCCATGCAAGTTCTCCGTCACGCAATCCAGTCAGTCCCACTCCCCTGCTCTATCCCTGGAGCCCTGTAAGTTCAATTCCCTCAAGTGCCAATTTCCATTTGAAATCATTGATTGTCTTCACTTCCACCACTCTCATAGGCAGCGAGTTCCAGGTCATCACCACTCTTTGCATAAAAAGTGCTTCCCCATATCTCTCTGCATCTCCTGCCCAAAACCATAAATCTATGCCCCCTCAGTTATGGAAAGGACACACAATAAAAATAATTGTATTCCAGCCAATTTCCCTCCATTTCTTGTTGTTTTCCTCTGCTCGGTACTGTGTGTTATTATGGCAGTCTTTACTGTACATTTGTTTTGCTTCCCCCAGTGCAGTTACAATTTCCCATGTGTTTGTAAGAGGGATGAGAGGCAATTCAGTGTAGCCAAGAAGTGATCACCTGCCGATACTTAAATCTGCAGACGGTAGGAAACATGTCTTACATTAGTGCAGTTGGAAACTCTCCCAGCAAACACAATGGCAGTGCTATGATACGTGAGCACTGAGAAATGCTGGATGCTTTTGCAGATGTACGTTTAGTAGCACTACACGTCAGGAGATTGACAACCTGAGTAGCCTGACTGCTCCCATCTACCAAGATATTGCTAACCATTTCTGGGACGTCCACTGGGTGGTTTCTGAGGGGAGACAGTCTTCTTAGGGTCTACATCAGCAAAGTTACAGGGCAGAGCAACCAGCTGCAAGGCTACCTGTAGAGCTGTGTACCTACTGGGCCTGATGCATTTTGCAACAGTCAGAGGTTCCACCAACTTGCAGGCAAATTATATTTTTTTTCTTTCATGGGATGTGGGCACACCAACCTTTGTTGCCCATCTCTAATTGCCCTTGAAACTGAGTGGCTTGCTAGGCCATTTCAGAGGGCAGTTAAGAGTCAACCACATTGCTGGGGTATGGAGTCACATGTAGGCCAGGCAAGAATGGCAGATTTCCTTCCCTAAAGGGCATTAATGAACCAGATGGGTTTTTGCAACAATCAATGATAGTTTCATGGCCACCGTCACTGAGACTAGCTTTATAGTTCAGATTTATTAATGGAATTGAAACCCCACCAGCTGCTGGGATTTGAATCCATGTTGCAGAGCATGTGCCTGGCCCTCTGGATTACTAACCCAATGACATTACCACTACTCCACTGTCTTCCTACAAATGCCGTGGGCGACGTGGTGGTACAATAGATGACCCTCCATGTTACCACATGCAACATTGCACCCAATTCAGCATTATACATTAGCAAGGCTGGACTGCTCTAGCACATCCCTGGTCTTTGGGTTTTCCTTGTCTTCACTTTGCCTTTCTTATTGCTTGCTCCTACATCATGTAGAAGAGTATTAGTGAGTTGAGATGTCTTCTGAGGCTGGCCAAAGGCTTTCAGAATTTACCTCACCTTATCATTCCCATCCCGCTAAATTTCACTTACATGCAATTTTCCACTCCCACTGCTAACGAATTCCATATCCTTTTTTTTAATATAAGTCCACAACTGAAACTATGTTAATAAGATGACCTCAGGTAACTGGGGACAAACAGCAGACTGCCATTTGAATCTGTCTAAAATTTGCCAATAGTTTTTTTTTTGCCCGAAGTAGACAATTAAGGCTTCAGTGTCTCTCTGCAAAGACTTGTAATGTGTGCAAAGACATGCAGCCCTAATCAGCATTAACGATACATTGACAAGCCACCTTCAGCCAGTTTGCGGACTGATTTCAGGAAAACAAAAGAGAGGCTTTTCTAAAATGTATTCGTTCACAGGATGTGGGCGTCGCTGGCTAGGCCAGCATTTATTGCCCATCACTAATTGCCCTTGAGAAGGTAGTGGTGAGCTGCCTTCTTGAACTTCTGCAGTCCACACGGTCCAGGTACACCCACAGTGCTGTTAGGGAGGGAGCTCCAGGATTTTGACCCAGCGACAGTGAAGAAACAGCAACATAGCTTCAAGTCAGGATGGTGTGTGGCTTGGAGGGGAACTTGCAGGTGGTAGTGTTCCCATACAGCTGCTGCCCTTGTCCTTCTAGGTGGTAGAGGTCACTCGGAAGGTGCTGCCAAAGGAGCCTTGGTGAGCTGAGACCCACCTCCTGCCCTTTCTTCTGACCCCTTTGTCCCCACCTCACCCAGTCCAGCGATCCGCTCCCCACAACCACCAACACATCCTTACGCTCCTGTGGCCTGGGTCCCTCACTGGTCCTCAGCCTCTGGTGGATGCATTGCCAGCAGCTCCAAGCTCCCCTGGCAATGCTGATGGCAATGAGGAGCTGCTAGCCTCTGATTGGCTGGCAGCTCTTGCGGTGCGGGATTTCCACCACTGAGGTCCTTAATCCCAGGGAAGGCTCATGCTAACCACACAAGTGCCACACTGGAACTAAGGAGACAACATGGAGCTCCCGCAGCTCTCCAGCTGGTGGGCGAGACACCTGTCGCCTGGATTAAATTTATTTTCTCCTCTCCCAGACCACAGGAAAGACAAGTGTGTGTCTCAAGCTGCCTGAGGGCCATGTAGTGAATACCGCTGCTTTAGATGAAACATTGTTAGAGATTGGGGAGGGGAGGCAAGAAAGCAGAGAACAATGAGGAGAGCAATGGGAAGGAAAGGGAGAGGGTGCAAAGGGTAGAAGAGTGTGAGGAGGGTCAATAAGAGTAGGAGGGAGTGAAATGTAAGGGTGGGGGGTGAAGTAGAGGGATTGAAAGGAGAGGGGAAACGGCAGGGAAATGGAGGAGGAATGGTGGAGGCCTGTGAGACAGGTGAAAGGGAACATTGGAGAAGGAGGGAGGGTGGGTGGATAAAGTAAGAAGTGGAACAGATGCTGAGATTGAGGTAGGAGAACGCAGGAAGCAGGGGAGAAAGGAGAGATGTGTGGATGGAGGGGAATGGGAAAAGGAAGGAGGATGAATGCTGAAGGGTGGAGGGAGCAATGGCAGGAAGAGGGGAAGGGGATGTAATGAGGCAGCAGAGAGAAGGGCAAGGAGAAGAAATGGGAGGAGGAAGAGAATGACGAGGAAGGTGATTAAACAAGGGAGAGGAAGAGGCTGAGGGGGAGAAATAAAAGAAATGACCAGGAACAGAGGGCAAGAGAAGGGCAAGGAGCAGAGAGAGCGAGAAAGGGAGCAGAAAAGATGAGTAGGTATGGGAGGGAAGGGGAGGAGTCCAGGAAGTAGAATGGGTGCATAATCTCTGGAGTTTGGAAGAATGAAAGGTGAATTCATTGAAATGTATAAATTTTTTGAGAGGCCTATGGTTAGATGCTGAAAGTCCATTTTCCTTGACTGGAGAATCTAGGGGTGTGGATCATAGTCTCAGAATAAAGGTTCAACCATTTAGGACACAGATGGGAATTTTTTCCATTCAGAAAATGGTGAATCTTTGGAATTCTGTATTCCAGAAGACTCAGTCAATAAATATATTCAAAACACATTGCTAGATTTTTGGATGCTAGGAGAATGAAAGGATATGGGAATAGAATGAGAAAGTGGAGTTGATGTAGAAGGTCAACCAGGCAGACTAGGCTTGATTGGCCATATGGCCTAGTCCTACTTCTCAAGTTCTTAGTAAGTGTAGCATGAGAGAGTTTAGGAGGGGAGGAGAATCGAATCAGAGTAGCAGGGAAAGGGAAGGGTTAAGATGGGACAGAGAGAGGAGGGTAGAGAGAAGTGGTGGAGGAATAGGGAAGAAGGAGCAGGAGGTGAGAGGAGGATAGTTAAGGAATATTGAGGCGAATAATTACGTAGAATAGTAGGGATGAGGGAAAGTAAGAATACAAGGGTTGAGCAGGTAGTTTAAAACAGAAAATGCAGGAACAGGGCAATTTTAATATTCCCTGCTCACCCTTCCTCTTTTTGTTTCTGGCTTGGCTTAGGCTGGAGTATTGTGTGTAGTTGTGGGTGTCGCATTTTTGGAGGGATGTGAGGGCTTTGAGGAGGGTGCAGAGGAGATTCATGAGAGTGGTTCGGGGATCAGGGTCTTTGGTTACAGAGATGGATTGGATAAGCTGAGGTTGCACTCCTTGAACAGGAAGGAGTCTAGGAGTGATTTGATGAACGTGTTCAGGATCATGAGAGGTTTGGATAGAGTGAATGGAGAGAGATTTTTTCCTGTGGGGAGTGGTCGAGGGCTAGAAGGCACAGATTTAAAGCGGTTGGCTTATGAACCAAAGGCAACATAAGGAAGAGCTGTTTTTAAGGCAGTGAGTGGTTATGATCTGGGATGCACTGCCTGGAGTGCTGGTGGAGGCAGATTCAACCTTGGTCTTCAGAGGGGAATTGGATAAATACCCAAAGAGAAAAAAATGCAGGGCTTCAGGGAAAGGTGTGGGATTAGCTAAATTGTTCTTGCAGAGAACCAACATGGACTCAGTGGGCCAAATGGCCTCCTTTTGTGCTGTAACATTGGGAGTTCACCAGAATGCTGCCTTCTCAAAGTATCAGGATCCCTGTTTACAAAAGGGGAGAGGGATAAACCCAGCAATTGAAGGTCAGGCACCCTAATGTCGGTGATGAGGTAACCTTTGGAGACAATAATCCTATAAAGAATTTAATTGGTACTTGGAAAATTATGGAAAAATAAATGAAAATCAGCACAGATTTGCTAAAAGGCAAGTTGTGTTTGCCAGTGATGCTCACATCGCATGAATGAATAAAGTTTTGTTCCACATAGGACTCTGGAACTCTTTCAAGTCAGTTCTCCTTTCTCCATAAACTCTCCGAGCTAAAATCAAGACAAGGACATTCAGGTTAATTATAGTGTTTTGTAGTGGATTATTTTTCAGCAGGTTAAAAGGGTTATTGATGGTGAGAATTGCTCATAATCAGGAACTGGGGATGGAAAACATCAATAGATGATGATTTCTTTGGGGAGCTTGGTTCATGTCTTTATTATTGATTCTATCTCATTGAATAGAGGGAAGTGAGCATATGGTTTCAGTGATGGCTCCCATGGGCATTCTTTTCATCTGATTTCTATCACTCCCTCCTCCACACAGGCGATGAGCTTTGAATGTAAGTGCTGCCACTTCCAAGAGGGCTTGTTTACAGCGATTGCATTGCGAGGCTCTGTGGATTCACAACATGTCGGAATATTATGAATCCACAATGACACAACCTGAAGTGTAGCAAAACTATTGGATTGTAGTAGAATGCACTCCCTGCTACATTTTGCGCATTGATAGTGAGGTTTTATTTTAATATAAAAAAGGATAAATTTCTTAATTTGTTTCATTTTCTCCCCATATTGTGCACCAACCTAGCAAAAAAAGGATCACTTGTTTGCAGGCCCATTCCTGAGACTGATTTTCATAGAGGGGCAATGCTGTGATTGACGTCTCAGTTCACAGTGCTGCCATTTTGTCATTACTTCGACTCTTTGCCCAAAGAGCCTGTTCTTCATTCGATGGGCTCAACATTTTTGACCATCTCCTCTCTGCACTTGGAAAGTACAAGAGAAAGTGAACACCTACAGTCCTATTGCTTTAACTTAGTTCTTGGGACATAAAAGTAAAATTGAAAATTCATTTATTTCAGTTAAAGCCCAGGAATGCTTTAAATTATTGATGATGAATAATAGTCAACGGTTTGGATGACATCAACAGCGAATGCCAAGTGGATTTCAGATGCATTGGAACTGTGCAATTAAATTACATTCACCCCCTCTATGCAATATAATATGTGATGTAGTCTTATTAATATGAAACCAGCATGAGTGGCCAACCCTGCCAAAATCACGCTGCTTATCAGCAGGTATTGGGACCTGTGTGGCATCACTGTGAAATAACAGCAGCATACAATTCATGGGAAAGTGCAACACTGGAATTATTTTGCAGAAACAGAGTATCACATTTTCTTTTTCTCCCCCCAAAATATTACATACCATGTTTTCATAGATTTTACTGGCCCACCAATTGAAAGGACAGGTTGGTGTATTATCGTATAATGGGTGATTTAGTAACATGCCAACCACAATGACCTGTAATAATACCTATTAATACTTCTCAAGTACCTATTCTGGTAATAAATGGGTATAAATAAAGAGAAGTTGATTAAACCCACTTTGGAATGGACAGCTCTCTTGAATATTGGCTCAGCGCCAAGCTTGGTAAACTATTTCACAGATTCATTAATCTCATTATATGCAATGTTCCTTTTATGGAATGAAAAGCCTGTGCTTAATTAAGCCATTGAACTCACTCACTAATACCCCAATGTTCACTTGAACCAGAGGAATCCACTGTCAAGCAGGCTGCTTTGTCCTGGATGCCGTTGAGCTTCTGGAGTGTTGTGGGAGCTGCACTCATCCAAGCAAGTGGAGATGTTCCAACACACTCCTGATTTGTGTCTTGTAGGTGGTGGACAGGCCTTGAGGAGTCAGGGGGTGAGTTACTTTCCACAGAATTCCCAGCCTCTGACCTTGTAGTCACAGTATTTATATGGCTGGTCCAGTTCAGTTTCTATCAACACTCTGATGGTCATCATAGACCAGAAACTGAACTAAACCAGCCATATAAATACTGTGGCTACAGGAGCAGGTCAGGGGCTGGGAATCCTGCAATGGGCAACTCAACTTGTGACTCCCCAAGGCCTGCCCAGCATCTACAAGGCACAAGTCAGGAGTGTGATGGAATATTCCCCACTTGCCTGGATGAGTGCAGCTCCCACAACACTGAAAAACTTGACATCATCCAGGACACAGCAGTCTGTTTGACTGGCATCCCATCCACCACCTTCAACACCCACTCCCTCCATCACTGATGCACAGTGGCAGTGTGTACCATCTACAAGATGCACTGTAGGAATTCAACAAGCCTCCTTCGATAGCACCTTCCAAACCTGTGACCTCTACCACCTAGCAGGACAAAGGCAGTAGATGCATGGCACACCACCACCTCCCTCCAAGCCACACAACATCCTGACTTGGAAATATATCACCATTCCTTCACTGTCACTGGGTCAAAATCCTGGAACTCCCTCCCTAACAACACTTGTACCTACACCACATGGACTATAGCAGTTCAAGGCAGCAGCTCACCACCACCACCTTCTCAAGGACAATTAGGTTGGCAATAAAAATGCTGGTCTAACTAGCGACACCAACGTTCCATGAAAGGATAAAAAACAATTGAAAAAAGACTAGCTGCTTTTATGCTGTACATTAGTGAGTATGTGACAGAATAGAGCTCCAGTCACCTCCTGAATGTCAATGGCAAGGCGACTGATTTCTGTAAGGTACTCCTTGGTATCCTGAAGGACATATAGATGAAGTTTAGAGCAACCGTGACCTTTGTTGCCACTGGGAACCCACTGGATGATTGGCTCTGTGGGTCACTGTGGGCTAAATGGCTCACCTTAAGCCACAGCTTCCCTCCTGAATCTGAACCTAAACCTCATTGCGCATTGCTTCTGCATCATGTCCAGGATAGTTGACTCTGTTGCACCACATGCGTCTCCTAGGGTGTTTTCTGTGAATCAAGTACCCCAACCTCTGTGCTCTTGGACACCCTTCTCCTCTTGGTCCATTAAGACATCACTGTAATGGTAACTGCACCTATAATGTAGAAATGGAAACTCCTCTGTACTGCACACTTCTGTCCGTCCTGTAGTAATACATCCAGCGCTAATCCTTCGTTCAACTGACTAACGTCACACGTGAGCTGGGCTGCGAGAGTCACTTTTTGTTTATATCACTTTCTGCTTAATTCTGCTCAAGTCACTCTTGATGGAAGGAGTTTTTAATGAAGAGTATTTCATGCCCTGAGGATGTCTCAAAAAGCTTTACAGCCAATTAATTACTTTTGAAGTGTAGTCACTGTTGTTTTGTAGGCAAATGTGGCAACTAATTTATACACAGCAAGTTCCTTCAGACAGTAATGGGACAAATGGAATAAATGATCTGTATTAATCTGAGAGACTAATCTCAGATTAATCTGAGAGATTAATACTGCCCAGGACACCAGCAGAACTCCCCTATTCCTTTTTAAATAGTGCAAAGGGATATCTTGTATCAGCCTTCTCGGGTCGAAGTGACCTCAGTTTACCATCTCATTGAAAGACAGCATGTCCAGTAATGTGGTACTCATTCAATACTGCACTGGGGTGTCACAGTCTAACATCGGCCTGACTTGGCAGGGAGAATGGTACTTTTGAACCAAGGTTGGCATCTTATTAAGGCTTTAACAAATAACTATTTTGCAAAACTTCATGAACATTTTTTAACTTAAGTTCTGGTCTCCATATAATGAAAAGGAAGTAGAGGCATCCGCTTGGCAAAACCTAGACTGAACAGGCTGGGGTTCTTCTCTTTAGAAAAGAGAAGACCCAATCGAGGGTTTTAGGATTGTAAAAGGGGTTGATAGGGTGGAAGAGACCAAACTAGGGGTCATGGGTATAAAGATAGCCATTAATAAATCCAGTAGGGAATTCAGGAGAAACCCAGAGAGTGGTTAAAATGTGTAATTCACAACAAGGAGGAGCTGAGGCAAATAGTATAGATGCATTTAAATGGAAGCTAGATAAACACAAAAGGGACAAGAAATGGAAAGTTATGCCGATAGTGTAAGATGGAGTGAGGTGGGAGGAGGATCATGGGGAGCACGAAGACCAGTAGACAACTTTTGGCCTGAATGGTCTGTTACTGTACTGTACATTTTATGCAATTGTATGTAAACACACCTGTAACATCAATTCTTGTAAAACATCAGCTCATTTTAAAATGTTTCACCTCAAGTTTGTGCTCAATAAATAATTGGGAAAAAATAACTTCTGATTTGCCCAAGTCCAACCTATATAATTCTAACAGGCTGCAATCCTTCCTGCAAATGATCTGATTGGAGGTTCTCATTATCAATCAATGTTAGTTAAAAATGTGATTTTTTTTCTTCTAAAACGCTGGTGAGTAGACACAGGAATACACAATGAATGGTAGGACCCTGGGAAGTACCGAGGATCAGAGGGACCTTGGTGTGCATGTCCACCGGTCCCTTAAGGTAGCGGGACAGGTAGTTAAGAAGGCATTTGGGAATCTTGCCTTTATTAGCTGAGGCACAGAATATAAGAGCAGGGAGGTTATGCTGGAACTGTATAAAACGCCTGTTAGGCCGCAGCTAGAGTATTGCGTGCAGTTCTGGAATCCGCATTATAGGAAAGATGTGATTGCACTAGAGAGAGAGCAGAGGAGATTTACCAGGATGTTGCCTGGGCTGGAGAGTTTTAGTTATGAGGAGAGATCGGATAGACTGGGGTTATTTTCCCTGGAGCAGAGGAGATTGAGGTGGGGACATGATTGAGGTGTATAAAATTTTGAGGGGCATAGATAGGGTAAACAGGAAAGAACTTTTCCCCTTGGCGGAGGGATCAATAACCAGGGGGCATAGATTTAAGGTAAGGGGCAGGAAGTTTAGAGGGGATGTGAGGAAGAATTTTTTCACCCAGAGGGTGGTGGGAATCTGGAACTCACTGCCTGAAAGGGTGGTCGAGGCAGAAACCCTCATAACAGTTAAGAAGTATTTGAATGTGCACTTGTGATGCTATGGCATACAAGGCTATGGGCCTGGTGCTGGAAAATAGGATTAGAATAGTTAGGTACTTGTTTGACTGGCGCAGACTCGATGGGCCAAAGGGCCTTTTTCTGTGCTGTAGGTCTCTATGACTCTATCTGGGGGAGATTTTGACTTCAATAGAAATCAAAATGAGACAGCATGTAAAATAGCTAACAATTCACTATGGTACATTTTACACTCTTGCATACAATCAAAGTCTGCCCCCATAAGGTGATGATTTGGCATTTTAAGACTTCATCTCAGAGCAAGTGGCTGCTTCACACAACCACCTGAAATAAAAGTAATTCACCAACAAAATAAAGGCGCCCAAATCAGAAAACAATTTGTGCTTTCAATTCTTAACACCTCGGATATATTTATTTGCAACCATTCCGATCCTCATCAAAATCGGCTGCAGGTTGTTTTGAGAGTTGTGCCTTGGATTGGAAATATCAGCGTGTCTTTTTACGACTTGTTGGTGTTAAGCAGTTCAAGCCCGTGTAAATCAGAATATGATCAGCACATGAGAACATAAGAAAATAGCCGGACACAGCACTTTGCCTCCTCTCCTCACAAGCTCTCTGTTAAGAGTGTGACAGGAAGGGACAGAGTGTACAAACATTAAAAAAAGCAGCAAACAGGGCCAAAGGGGGAAAATATGGTAAAAAGGCAAAATTAATAGCTTTTTATTTAAATGTACATAGTATTCGGAACAAAATAAATGAATTAACGGCACAAATAGAGGTTAATTGGTATGATCTTATAGCCATTACGGAGACGTGGTTACAAGGAGATCAAAGCTGGGAACTAAATATTCAGGGGTATGTGACTTTTCAAAAGGACAGACAGGAAGAAAAGGGTGGTGTGGTAGCTTTGTTAGTACGAGACGGAATAAGTATGATAGCAAGAAATGATCTTGGATCAGATGATATAGAATCCATATGGGTGGAGGTAAAAAATAATATGGGAAGAAGCCACTGGTGGGAGTAGTCTATAGGCCCCCAAACAGTAACTATACTGTAGGACAGAGAATAAGTCAGGAGATAATGAGGGCATGTAAAAAGGTCAGTACATTAGTCATGGGTGACTTTAATCTTCATGTAGATAGGGAAAATCAAATTGACAGAGGTAGCCACGAGCAAGAGTTCATAGAGTGTATTCAGGACAGTTTCCTAGAACAATATGTTATGGATCCAACCAGGGATCAGGCTATTTTGGATCTGGTAATGTGTAATGAGGCAGGTTTAACAAATGATCTCAAAGTAAAAGATCCCCTAGGAACAGTGACCATAACATGGGAGAATTTAGCATTCAGTTTGATAGTGAGAAACTTGGGTCGGAAACAACTGTGCTAAACTTAAATAAGGGTAATTACAAAGAAATGAGGGCTGAGTTGGCTGGAGTTGACTGGGAAGGGAGTTTAGCAGAAAACAAAGGCAGACATTCAAGAAAATGGTTCATGACTCACAACAAAGATATATTCCAATGAGAAAGAAGGGTTCTAGGGACGGGATAAACAAACCATGGTTAACAAAGGAAGTTAAGGATAGTATCAAATTGAAGGAAAAAACATACAATGTGGCAAAGATTAGTGATAAACCAGAAGTTTTGAAAACCAACATAAGATGACCAAAAAATAATAAAGAGGGAGAAAATAAACTGAGGGCAAACTAGCAAGTAAAATAAAAGGACAGTAAGAGCTTCTTTAAATATATAGAAAGGAAGAGAGAGAGAGGCCAAAGTGAACATAGGCCCCTTAGAGAATGAGGCTTGGGAAATAATAATGGGGAAAGCAGGAAATGGCAGAGGAGTTGAATAAATACTATCACTAGAGAAAAAGTACTAGGGAAAGTAATGGGGCTAAAGACCGATAAGTCCCCTGGACCTGATGGGTTGCATCCTAGGATATTAAAGGAAGTAGCTACAGATATAGTGGATGCACTGGTAGTAATCTTCCAAGAATCCTTAGAATCTGGAAAAGTCCCAGAGGATTGAAAAACTGCCAATGTAACACATTTATTCAAAAAGTGAGGGAGATAAAAAAAACAGGTAACTAAAGGCCAGTTAGCTTAACATCCGTCATTGGGAAAATGTTGGAGTCTATTATAAAGGATGTAATTAATAGCAGAGCATTTAGAAATGCATAATATAATCAAGCAGAGTCAGCATGGCTTCATGAAGGGGAAATCATGCCTGACAAATTTATTAGAATTCTTTGAGGAGGTAACAAGCAGGATGGATAAAGGGGAACCAGAAGATGTAATATATTTGGATTTCCAAAAGGTGTTTGATAAGGTACCACACATAATGCTACTTAATAAGATAAGAGCCCATGGTGTTGGGAGTAGTATATTAGCATGAATAAAGGATTGGCTAACTAATAGAAGACAGAGAGCTGAGGTAAGGGGGCATTTTCAGGTTGGCAACCTGTAACTAGTGGAGTGCCACAGAGATCAGTGCTGGGGCCACAATTATTTACAATATATATTAATGACTTGGATGAGGGAAATTAATGTACTATAGCCAAGTTTGCGGATGTCACAAAAATAGGTGGGAAGGCAAGTGGTAAGGATGACACAAAGAGTCTACAGAGGGACATAGACAGGTTAAGTGAGTGGGCAAAAACTTGGCAGATGGAATGTAATGTGGGAAAATGTGAGGTTATGCACTTTGGCAGGAAGAATAGAGGAGCTGAATATTATTTAAATGGAGAAAGACTGCAGAAAGTTACAGCACAGAGGGATTTGGGGGTCCTCATGCATGAGTCACAAAAAGCTAATATACAAGTTCAGCAGGTAATAGGGAAGACAAATGGGAATGTTGGCCTTTATTTCAAAGGGAATGGAGTATAAAAATAGGGAAGTCTTGCTAAAACTATACAAGGCACTAGTTAGACCACATCTAGAATACTGTGAACAGTTTTGGTCCCCTTATCTAAGGAAAGATATACCAGCATTGGAGGCAGTCCAGAGAAGGTTCACTAGGTTGATCCAGGGTATGGAGGAGTTTTCTTACGAGGAGAGTTTGAGTCGGTTGGGTCTATACTCATTGGAGTATAGAAGAATGAGAAGTGACCTTATTGAAACATAAGATTCTTAGGGGGCTTGACAAGGTAGATGCTGAGAGGTTGTTTCCCCTTGTGGGAGAGTCTAGAACCAGAGGCCATAATCTCAGAGTAAGGGGGCGTCCATATAAGACAGAGACCAGGAGGAATTTCTTCTCTCAGAGGGTAATGAATCTGTGGAATTCTTTACCACAGAGGGCTGTAGATGCTGGGTCATTAAGTATACTCAAGGCTGAGATAGATTTTTAATCAGTAAGGGAATCAAGGGCTATGGGGAAAAGGCAGGAAAGTGGAGTTGAGGATTAACAGATCAGCCATGATCTCACTGAATGACGGAGCAGACTCGATGGGCTGAATGGCATACTTCTGCTCCTACGTCTTATAGTCTTATGGGCAAGTGCTACTCATCATAATTTGTTATAAAAAGTTCTAGGTGTTAGAGAGGGAGTTATTGGTACACCTATAGCGATTGATACTTCTCCTTTCTTGGTTTTTGTAAAACTGCTCACTGGAGGCAGCCTTAATGCACAAGGCTCCCTTATGAATCAGAAATTGAGATAATCAGCCTTGAGATGCAATTCCTGCTCATAGAATGGAAGGTGAGATTCCCTGTCCTGTGCGGTGTCGACAACTCAATATAACCAACATTGTAAGCAAAACTGACAAAACTATACAACCAAAAAAAAAATGTGTATCAGAACATTGTCCCAACTCCTATGTTTCTGCAAAATGAAATATTTCTGAAGAACTGTATATTTTGGTCACTGAATTCCTCAGCTTTCATTACAATGTTAAAAAGAACCTAAACCCAGTGCCAGGAAATGATGGTCCTTTACTGCAGTGAGGCATTGACTAGAATCATTAAAATAATGGTCAATACATTTAAATCAAATATATTCATTAAAGCTAAAAGCAAAATACTGCGGATGCTGGAAACCTGAAACAAAAACAGAAAATGCTGGTAAAACTCAGCAGGCCTAACAGCATCTGTGGAGAGGAAAACAGAGTTAACGTTTTGAGTCCGTATAATTCTTCTTCAGAGCTGAAGAAGAGTCATACGGACTCGAAACGTTAACTCATTGAAGAAGAAGCTCTCCAGAGAAAAGCCATCACATATAGGTCCACTTAATTTGTGGCAATTTGAGCAACAAAAGGGGAGGAGGTGGAGGGGATGTTAGCAAGCGCAAACTTCTAATGACAGGGAGATTCCCATGGTGTGGAGGACATATCCTGATAAAACTCTCTCGTATGGTGCCATTGCTCCAGAGTCTCTAAGCAAACCTTCAAGAGCAACCTGGTAGCAAGCCCTGTGAATGAAGATTTCCTATAATATAAAAATACCCCGATACGGGTGAACGGTGTATCTGTCACAGTACTAAAGCCGTGGGAGTGATTTTATCAACTAAACCCAATAGAAAGGGGTTCTGATTACTTCCCCCAGCCCCACACTCCAGTTTTCTACTCTCTGCTTATGAGGGTGCTAGCTCCAGTTGGGTATGTCATCCAAGGAGTCATTTTTCATGTATGAGAGAACATCAGCAGGCAATTCAAGTCCCAGAAGCAGGCCCTATCTACCCTCACCAGATGTCCTGCATAGTTTTCCACAGGAGTCACTGGTAGCGATCAAGAACTTCACCTAACTTTATCCTTCCCTGAACTCAGGGTGCCAAAGGCTATTGTAGTAATTGTCCCACTGTGGAAGCAGAGCTGAGCTAGTTCAGCACAAAACAATCAGAACTGCACAATCGCATTCAATATGGCTCAGTATCACAACAGCTGGCTAACTCAACCACCAAGATCCCCGGGATAAGCTCAGGAACCAGGTTTTTAATCTGCTTTAATATATTAACATTTATTTCAATTTATTCATTATTAAGTACAAAAACAATGATCAAAAGCCAAGAAAAGTAACAGAGACTGACATAGAGCAAGAGAGAAGAAAGATTACTTACTGTTCCTTCTCACTACGTAGAGGATTAAGCAAAGAAAGAAAGTGAAAAATTAAAATAAAATTCCAATTCACAAGAGGACATGGGTTTCCTGCAGCATTTTCATTGTTACCAGGATATCAGGTTGAGTAAAAGCCCAGGATTTTTAAATCACAACCTTCAGTTCAGAACTAACATTTGGCTTATCTTGACAGCCCAGCTTGTATTTTATTATGAAGGAAGGAACCAAAATTGAACTTACAAATAGAGCACCACAACATCAAGTCTTGATCTCAGTACTTCAGCAATTCAATCTATCTTCACAAGACTAGGAAACATTGTGTCAATCTTCGGTATGTTAACAAACTTATCTACACTACATTCACAAGGTGTATTCCCAGTGAGATCTGCACTATTGAGCGAGCATTTTCAAAAATATCTGCACTATATTCTGGTGGATCCCCACTGCATTCTCAGGGGATTTTTGGGAGGCCCACTTAATTGGCATGAGTGCAGTGGCGTCAGAACCCCGACCCACACTAGCTCCAGGTCAGAGGCCTCATTCCAAATCCCAAGAAACAGGGTCATCTGCATATCTGGTGCCCTCTCCCAGCCTGATCCATCTCAGTTTTAATCCTTTCCCCCAATGCCAACATCTCTTTAAGATGCATTCATCTAAAATTCTTCTGCCCGCTGTCTGTCCAGCAATTAAAAAAGTATTGTTATTCAAAGTAAATTTGACAGCAACATTACTTTAAACCAAACCTATTTGTTCCATCTTTTTACATCTGTCTCACAGACTTTTACTCAACCCCAGAATAGAAATCACAGATCCAGTACTTGTTTTATCTCCATGTAGTGTATCCATTCACGAAATTAAATGGGATCATGCAACACTGAATGCACATGACAATATTTAAAACCATGCAGTGTTGTTACAGGATGCGTATGAATGTAGATACAACACTGCTCATTGAGCATGCATGACTACATTTATAATCATGCTGACATTCTTTAAAATGGAGCCACCAAAAAAGGTAATCATCTTACTTTGTGGCACAATGCCCCTAGAAGCAGCTAGATAATGAATGCCTATAGTCTTGCTGTGGCACAAGAACTGGACTAATTAGTGAAAGATTACAGTCTAAGACATGGATTTCCACCTGCATTAAAATAGCAGACAAATTAATGCCACTTGAACACATTAATACTGACAGCAGCAACTCCTTGGTTTATATCTCCAGAATGACTTTTGTATTCATTTAAATTTAAGCAGAGGTGAATTATAAAGTATTATGAATCAAACTTGAATCCATTTCTCTATAGTTGGAGGAGGAAATATATCTAAAGTGGAACAGCAACGATCCTCTGAGATTTGGAATTTACTTGCTTCTAAATGTTTCCAGGGATAATGAATTCACTGCAGGCTGCTCACCCCCAGAGACCGGTGGCAGAGTAGCATTAAAAAAAACGAGCGGGTCATTTGTCTCTCTTTTTGCTTGGTGTCCCAGGGATCTATTGCACTCTGTGCCTGGTGTCTCAGTGTCGTAAGGGCCCCCTTTGCCCAGCAACCCGGAGATCTGGGATAGCCTGTGCCTGGTTTTGCGATTGGAGCCTGATGCAGCAGCTGACCTGGGATCTTTAATGTTAATGAGGACAATAACCAAATTCCTCACTTACCAGCTATACATTCTGGTCAGGCCACCAGATTTCAAATTCTTCTGCCTCCAAGCTACCCCAGAACGTGGGTACCGTGCTAGTGAGGCCACAATCATCCCCTTCGGACCAGTTAAGAGCCGGCAGAATCTCCACTGTTATTGAGAATTCTCTACAGCTATAGTTCTGTCTTCAACAACACATGGATGGCAGAAGTATATCTGATATTGATTTAAAAGATATATTCAACACAGCCTGCTGCACTTTGCCAATTGCTGTGCAGGCAGGAGGTATAGAAAGTTCTCTCAGTAATTGTTAGTCATTGGCTACAAGTCCAGCACCAAAGTAAAAATTGGAAACAGTGTAAGAAATGGACTCAGTGTCTGAGATAATTGGTGAAAAATACAAGCGACTGGGAGGCTGTGGGAAGCAGCGTTATGGTAATGGCTTGCCATTATAACATCCATAATGGATTGATCATGGACTTTGCATGGGTTTCAATAAGTTAGTCCTTTGTACGATGCAACTGAATATGACTGAGCATGCAAAAACAAGCATGAGGGAGATGGTGAAGCAGAGTTCCTTTGTCATACTGCAAGGCTTCCACATGCATTTTCTTAAAATCAAAATTAGAAAAGAATATTTTTGCTTACTTTGCTCTGAGAGTGAGCTGGCGATCATTAGGGCAGACCCAGCGGTCAGTGTTGTTCCCAAATACCGTGTTCGTCATGGCTGGCAACTGCTAAAAGGCAGCAGGGTCTGCATAAACAAAACACAATGGAGTTTAGTTCTGAAGTAATCCAACTTTGTCACGTTGCACCAAACACTTGTTAGTCCAAGCTTAACTCAGTAGATTCTGCAATGAGAATTAGATTCACGAGACTCTCCATACCCTATGCTCAACAACAGGCATGACCAATCAAAGCTAGCCCCTGTATTGCAAAGGCCATTGTTCTTAAGTTGTCAGTTCACTTCCAACATTATTTTTGCATCTAACTCACCTTTTCTCCTCTCGAGATGAGAGCTTTGACTCATCGGGCCAAAGGGTAAGGGTTACAGGTTCTGTGGGGGAAGGACAATATTGAGGAGGGTGAGAAGTGGGAATTATGCCAATAGGAAAATTAAGGGGAAGAAAAAGGAGTCTCAGGGTGAAGCTGGGGTGGATGTCAGTTCAGTTGACACTTTAAAGAGGAAAGGAAGCAGTCTGTTGGGTGAGTAGAGTTCAGGTAGAAGACTTCTGTGCAAGAAAATCTTGACACCAAAACTCCAGAAGAGAAGGAGGTACAAAATTGAGCGTGAGCATATTGAACTCAGGATGTGAATAGGTTACCTGAAACATTGTTGACTAGAAAGCAGACGTCCATGGGCTTTACAAGTAGAAATTTGAATATATGATTTATATGTATATTTAATTCTTCATTATTTTATAATTCTGTTTCATGACTAGGAATAGTTTTTATATTACTTTCCCCTGGTACGCAACTATTATTCTCTCATGGAGGTGTCAAAAAAGCTTTTTTGGTTTTTAATCAATTTAATGCCAACAGTGCTTTCAGCTGTCATTAATAAGGTTTTGATTATATTGAGGATACATAACAATTACCAACTGGGTAGAGAATACAAAGCTTTTATTTCAGCACAAGGTCCATCTAGAAACCATTTGATCTTTGCTCTTAAGCTTTATGATGCCAGCTGGATGACCAAAGAAAGAACATAAATACCAAAAAGTCAATCGGTCCCTCAGCCCTGCTCCTTCCACAGATCTTGAACCATCTGCCCAGTCTTAGATTCCACCCAAACCATTTCATTTCCTGAGGAAACTTTTGATTTGCCTTATTACTCGCTCCCAAGAATTTTAAACTCTTACATATAATTCATAGCCATTAAGACTTTCCCTCTCACCAGGACAGTATGTACCCAGCCCTCTAATAGCAGGCCAGTGACAACAGTTGAGGTATTCACATCGTCCAATTTATTTTGCCTATAAACGTCAAAAAAGGACTAACCAAGCAGAACATATTATCATAAAACCACTTCATAACAATGGTCCAATCTGATTAAAAAAGGCACAGGAGACAAATAATTAACTGGAAAAGATTTTCCATCTCCCTTTCTGAATGGATCATCTCAGTCCCATTGGATACATTTTAAAGAAAGAGTTCAGAGGTCCATAGCCCAGAACGTTACTAACCAATACAGCTCCATAGAATGCTGATATAGATTTTAATCCGCTACTGCATTCAATCCCCAATCTCAAATAGGAGGGAAATCTCTCTAATAGGTTCCAAATCTCCAGAGGAATTTATATAGTGCACAGCAGGAAAAGAAAGAAAAGCTTGCTTTTAAATAGCACCTAATCAATGCCTGTAATGGGTTTCGCTTGAAATGCGGTCACTGTTGTTATATGGATAGAAGCGAGAGAAAAGCACTCAATAAGGTCCCAAAAACAGCAAATGAACAAATTATCCGTTTGTTCCCCTCCAGTGATATTGGTTTAAGGGAGACTGATTGGACAGTGGAAGAACCCACCACTCGTTTTCTGATGGTGACACAAAATCTTTTACATTCATGAGGCCCCAGTCTGATGTCCCATCAGAAAGGTGATATGCCCAACAATGCAACACATCCTCAATTCTGCACTGAGACTCAATCTAGATTATGGGAAGAATTTCCCCGTCGGCGAGCGGTGACGTTGGGCGGGAGTCCCGGCATCAACGCACCTCATTTAGATTGTCAGTTCAGCGGGCGTGCAGCCGCGTCAGCTGCACACCCGCCAAACTGTCAAAGGCCTATTAAAGCCAATAAGAAAGTAATTAAAGTTGTTAAGAATGCTGCCCGTCCAACCTTAAGGTTGGCGGGTGGGGGGGGTCCGGGGGGGCAGGCGAAGAGCCCAGGGCGGCCTTTGCGTTTTTCATGAAACCTCATCCACGGGCGGGATGAGGTTTCATGAAGTGTTTTAAAATGTAATAACAATTTATACTTTTATTCTTTGACATGTCCCAGCTCATGTGATAGTGTCACATGAGTGGACATGTTTTAAAAGTGTCACAAACCTTCATTTCGAACTTTAGCACTGAAACCAATCTCCCCGAGGCACCCCTGTGCCCTGGGGAGATCTCTGCGCTCTTTCGTGCACATGAGCGAAAGAGCGCAGGGAACCTCCCCCCCCCACCCACCCACCCACCCACCCACCCACCAGCACCACCACCACCACCACCAGCACCACCACCACCAGCACAGGGAGTGCTCAGCGCTTCTGGGTGTGTGTCATGCAGGGCGGGCCTTAATTGGCCCGCCCACATAAAATGGCAGCACACACCCGATTAGGTTCACGCTCACTCCTGCCCGCCCCCTGACAGGGGGAAAGTTCTCCCCTATGTGTTGAGGTCCATCCTGGGGCTTGAACCCACAACTTTCTGGCTCAGAGGCAAGGGTGCTACCAACCGAGTCCATCTTAAGTTTGTCCTGAAACACAATTTTTACAGGCTTATACCAATCATAAGATAAGTTCTGACCAGCAGTACCACAACACCTCTCTATTATATAATAAAAGTCAACCATATTTTAATATCTCAATAATCCTGTTAAACTTATGTTGGATTCATGGCAACTGCAACAAAACAGCGTTATACCTAATGATTACCAAACTGAAGAATAATGGACCCAATACAATTGCACCAAAGAGCTACTGGACTCAAAGATCAATTAAATCAAGTGGTATTGGACAAGAGCCTCTGGACTTTCACTATTTCATAAGAATATTGTTGACAGCTGTCTACACAACTACATTTTCATTTCGCCCTAGAACCTGGTCTTAGTATAAAAGAAAATCTCAAGTTTTTAACAAGTGTTCTTAGCAAGATTGTCGTGACAGAAAAACTGCAGAAATAAAAAAGGAAGTATCACTTTGTGATTAAATCTTCATGTGAGATTGAACAACAATTCTTTATTACGTACAATCCTGCCATCAATAATCTTGGTTTCAGAAAATGAAGCAAAACTCTTGCCGCCTTGACATTTTAGCAGTGAAAAGATGAAGAGGCTAATTAGTTGGAACACTAATAGCACTGTAAGTCACCGGCCATAGATCATATTTCAGGCAGCCAAAGCAATGTAGTGCACTGCTTAACATTTGTGCTATCAAGCACTTCCCTTTAGAACAGGACCACTCAGCAGTTTGACAACTGTTCTTATACTCGATCATTTATTGTGACGTTGAAACAACAAACTCGATTGCACGATATCACCTGGGCTCAAAGCTTTCTAGTGCCAACTTTAAACCAAATGAGAACAGGTCAGGTGATGGGATTAATAAGCTTGCTGCCTGGCATTCACTACACCCATGGTGTACATATGCTGTGGAATGCTTTAACTGTCTTGTTTCAGCAGGGTGTGAGGTTTTTGCCCCAGCCAAGCAAAAATTTCATTGAGACTCAAGAATTGGAGTCTTACAACCTCAATCAGACCGTTTTTACAACATGTCTTGAGGGTAGCGTGTTTTGTTGGGGAAGCAGACCCGGAGGAGGGCCAAGGTCCCATAAGGAAACCATGGGCCTTGCCTGCATTGGACCACCTCCTTCCACTGACGGTGATCCCCGGTGACACACTCCACTGCGATCAACTTACCAGACTGCCGTGCACAGCTTCCGTGGGTCCTGTGTCACCGCGTCCTGCCTTACTTGCCTGACTCTGGCCCGCGGGCATCATGTCATGGATGTCACATTCGAACGGAAGTCAAGCCTGGTATATTTGAGGCCTGGGAGGTAAAATGCCCTAGGACTCATTTCAGTCAGCCAGGGGCAAACATGATGCTCACACCGGTGGCCCAAGCTTGCTGCCTGACCAGTTAAAATCACGTCTTTGGAATCACAATGTAGAGAGGAAGCAAAAAAGCCCGTTCTCTTTTCACACTTCCCTCCGCTTGTGCATTCCATCTCATCAGCTATATTTGCACAAAATCATATTGCAGTGAGAAAACTCCACTGTCAACTGATTCTGCTGTCTGAATGACTCGTTGGCAGGATTGTAAGATGCAATAGCAGATGGTGATCTAATCATCACGTAAACTGCTTGATGAGATGCCAAATTAGTAATTGAAAGTTTATTGACAAAACAAAAAAAAAGAGCGGGCTGTCGATGACTCAGTGGGTAAATGCACTGTGCTGAAATGACAACAAGCCAATCCGGCTCCCTCATCCGATCACCAGTCTCTGCTCAGTCAACTACTGACAGCAGATGGGACATGGCAACTGCTCTCCATTGCTGTCCACTAACCTCCTCCTGCTACAAAGTGCATGAGCAGGCATTGGGCAGGGATAAAGGCAGCACTTGGTATGATTTTTCCAGTGGCATTCACTGCCTTGGTTCACAATGGTCACTTGTGAGAGCTGCTATCAGCCAAAGACCCTTACCTGTGCAAGAATCACTGCCTTTTGGAGCAGAGCAGCAGGAACAAAAAGTAAAAGGAAAATTAATCAGTAAAATCATTCTAAATAATTCTTTGATTGTGAAATTTAGTCATTAAGCTCTCTGCCTTTTACAAGTTGGCAACATTATGGGATGTGCCAACACAATTCAAATCAACAGGCTATTAGTTTGTTTTGGCTTAGGGTAGAATAAGTGGAGCCTGTTATAAATTATTATAATTCATTGCTTTTCATGGCACAATGAGCTGTGTAATTTCATTGGATTCTCATTTGTTCCTTATTCAAGGGCAGCCAGCGAAGAAGAAGTAAAATGAACAGCTTAAACAGCTCAGGCACAGTCCTGGGACATCCAGGCCCATAATGAGGTGACATAAACTCAGTCATGATTTTGATTTAAGACCAGGGCACTAGATACAACATCCATCAAGGGTGAGTTCCTCTCTCCCTCCACTGATGGATAGAAGGGAAAGTAATTATTCCAAAAAAGAAATATTCAGCAATTAGCCCTGAAGTGTTCAAGCTGGATCATTCTGTTAAAGCAGGAAGTGACAGAATCCAGACTGGACTGCTCACCCTCAATGCTGAGGAGAGCAGATAAAACTGAGCAAACAGAAGAAAACTGGAGGATAAAGATAAAGGAAAGCTGACAATTATGGGTATGCACTTGGGTGATTTGTTGGGCTCATTCATATGTGGAGATGGTGTTTCTAAAGGGAGCTTGCTGCAATATTAACAAAGGCCACCAGCAACATTACAGCACATACTGATCTCACAATTTCCTTTTGCCATCACTTTCCCTGAACAGTCCTCTCCTCCTCCTTGCATCGTAGACCACATCCCCTCAGGAGAGCCTTGGCAGGTGACCGGCTCCCATTCCTCAACCTGCACTCAAACTTCTGCCCTCACGATATGTGAGTGAATGACTGGAAATGTTTGAATTGTATCCCTGATAATTGTTACCTTCTGCCCTATATCCCCCTTTTCCCACCAAACACGGCGATAAACATTGATGCTTGGGGGGGAGGGGGGGCACTGTGGGTACAAACATCACATTCTTCCAGTCCACAATGAATGAATCACCCACTCCAACACTCTGAGACCACAACCCACATATTTCTATTTCGAAACTCTTCAGCATTAGTGATAGGAAAGTAGAAAAATTCATCTTGATGGTTTGTGCTAATCAAGGCAAAAGGCATTAGTATTGGCAGGTGGAAAATATTTTGCTGATACCAAATGGCAAAACTGCATCAGCAAAGCCAGTTGCAGAGCTTAGCTCACTTTACTCTGCTCCAACAATGTACCCCAAGTGTGGGAGTACCCGCACCAGATGGACTGCAACTGTTCAAGAAGGCAGCTCGCCACTGCCTTCTCAAGGGCAGTTAGTGATCAGCAACAAAGGCTGGCCCAGCCAGTGACACCCACATCCTACGAATGATTTTTAAAAATCACATAAGAGCACTCTGTAACTACATCCCTGCAAATGTTTCCATTCTCACAGCAGCCTTCCTATGGCTCGTCTAAACAAGATTGTCACTTTGTGCCTAGTTAGTTTTGTTTGGAGGGTAAATGTTCACTGGGAGCTAGGTTGAGGTTGCCAAAACTCATTGCATATAAAACCTATAGAGTCAGCAGAGAGAGAGAGAGCAGACTCAGAACCTCTACAAACTGAATTAAGTTCCAGATTGCAGAGGTGAAATTTCAGTGTGTTAACCGATCGCCCCTCCCAGTTCCCTAACCTCTTTTTTCCTTTACATTTCCTTTTCTTCCTTTTCATTTTAGACAGCTTCATCCAAGATCAGCCCTACTCCATTACAAACCGCATCAATCTTTTGGACCGTTCACTTGAAGGCAATATTTGCTCAGGCTGAGATTCTGCAGCTTTCCCACCCTTGTGACTTATTTCCTTGCGGCTGCCAATTTAGTGAGAATTATAGACCATCTTATGGTGAAAGCTCATGGCCAATGGGTTGTGAGCTCCTTGGACTCATTTCACTTTGGGCCTTTGTAGATGACAGAACAGACTTTCATCCCATCAGCCCGAGCTGGATTTAAACCCAGGTCTCAGAAGGGGAGCGAAGGTGGTGCCAACCCAGCCCTGTGGGCCTGTTATCTTCAAGCAGTGAGCCGAGGCTATTTAATGATTTAAAGTGAGCAGTGTGGCAGTGCGACACACTGACGCTCCCATAGGCTGCGTTGGTGATGTTTCAGATGTAGAATTACTGTCACAATTCTCTGGTTACTAGTTTCCTGGCTGCTGCCTCCCGACAGGGGAGACATTAAATTCAGGCCAAGCAAAGGAGAGGAGTTAAATAAATAAGGGAGTAATTGTTTCCAAACCACTCACATACGCCTTTTCCTTGTGCCTGGATCAATACCAGCCTCTTATCCGGGAAATTAGATGGGACCCCAGGGAGACAGAGACAGGAGCATCAAAAAAGATATATAATTTATGTTTAAAAAAGTCATAAAACTATCAGTGATACAAATTAAAGCAGAAACATTCTATCATCGCAACATCTTAAAATTAAATATAAATACAAATGTTCACACTTCAAGTGAGGCTAATTGTCAAGTGTGGTTGTGACAGTGTCCCAACCCAAAGAGTTAGGTATCAATCAATTTGCTGTAAATTTCCAGGGCTTTACTGACAAACTCACTCCATAGATTCTAAACTCAACAATTTTCTACTGGTCTATTAATACTACATTTGTTCTCTGTTTGTTGGCACCTTCCCTCAGCTCCAAACTGAAACAAAATCTCCAGAACTTGCAGTCCATACTAAACGCATCAGCTGTTGCAGTTTTAAAGAATACCATTTTTGGCAGCTATATTTAAATTTGCTATCCCACCACCTCAGGGCCCTCTAATAATAACTAAATCAGTGCAGCGCAATCAGACCTCTAACCCTCAGATAAAGATCACTCTTATCCAGCCCTCAGCACCACAACCCACACCCTCAAAATGTCCCATTCAGAACAAGATTTCCATCATCCTGCTCACAGCCAGACTTCCTACTCTTCCAATTTGAGCAACATGAGTTCTTCATTCAGAATAAGAACCTCACCCGCGCACCCCCCATCCAACCAACCTCGCCCCGGCACTCCCCATCGAACCGAACTCCCCTCCGCACTCCCCATCAAACCCAACCTCCCCCCGCACTCCCCATCAAACCCAACCTCCCCCCTGCACTCCCCATCAAACCCAACCTCCCCCCCGCGCTCCCCATCAAACCCAACCTCCCTCTGGCATTCCCCATCAAACCCAACCTCCCCCCCGCACACCCCATCAAACCCAACCTCTCCCCCGCACACTCCCCATCAAACCAACCTCCCCCCTGCGCTCCCCATTAAACCCAACCTCCCCCCCACTGCCCATCAAACCCAACCTCCCCCCCGCGCTCCCCATCAAACCCAACCTCCCCCCCAACTCCCCATCAAACCCAACCTCCCCACTGCGCTCCCCATCAAACCCAACCTTCCCTCCGCGCTCCCCATCAAACCCAACCTCCCCCCGCACTCCCCATCAAACCCAACCTCCCCACCGCACTCCCCATCAAACCCAACCTCCCCACCGCACTCCCCATCAAACCAACCTCCCCCCCACACTCCCCATCAAACCAACCTCCCCCCCGCACTCCACATCAAACCAACCTCCCCCCCGCGCTCCCCATCAAACCAACCTCCCCCTCCGCACTCCCCATCAAACCCAACCTCCCTCCCGCACTCCCCATTAAACCCAACCTCCCCCCCGCACTCCCCATCAAACCCAACCTCCCCCCCCACCCCCGCACTCCCCATCAAACCCAACCTCCCCCCCGCACTCCCCATCAAACCCAACCTCAGCCCTGCACTCCCCATCAAACCCAACCACCGCCCCGCACTCCCCATCAAATCCAACCTCCCCCCCACGCTCCCCATCAAATCCAACCTCCCCCCCGCGCTCCCCATCAAACCCAACCTCCCCCCGCGCTCCCCATCAAACCCAACCTCCCCCCCGCACTCCCCATCAAACCAACCTCCCCCCCGCACTCCCCATCAAACCAACCTCCCCCCCCCACACTCCCCATCAAACCAACCTCCCCCCCACACTCCCCATCCATCCATCCATCCAACCTCCCCCTGCACACCCCATCAAACCGACCTCCCCCCCACACTCCCCATCCAACCTCCCCCAGCGCTCCCCATCCATCCAACCTCCCCCCGCACTCCCCATCAAACCAACCTCCCCCCCCCACACTCCCCATCCATCCATCCAACCTCCCCCAGCGCTCCCCATCAGAACAAGACACCCCAACAGAACAAGCTCTCCAGCTCCACCTCCAAGTAAGCCGCAACTTGCTACAAACCTCACTTTGGTTTAAGCTGCCCTAAGCAGCCCTTTTACATTACGATGGACAGCATCAGTTCTTCAAGCCGTGTAGTCCCACCATTTCACATGTTCATAAAGCAGAAGAAAAGCTCAACCATTGGAACAGCAAAATAAATAGGGTGACCATTATTAGATATAACATTTCTACTTGAATTTTACAGGCTAGGTTCCTGCTGCAAAACAAGTTCAATATCCATGTGAGAAAACCAAAATAACGTGAAGAACCAACACCATTTAAGTCTAGCTCTTTGTATACTGATGGGAAGAAACATTTACATTATCACACCATCTTTCTCCCTGACCATGTTAAAAAAATCAAATCAGAAAAATAAGCAGTCACAAAAATTGTTAGTAAAAATATATATATGGAAATCTTTCAGCTCAGATGCTGCCTCTTGCAGAACATGTTTCCTAAAAGCTTCAGAGCTCAGGTCATTACCACCATTCTCCTCCGATGCAGATTAGTCTCTACATTAAGAACTTTCAGGACACAGCTTCTTCTCCCAATTACTTCTGTTAATCCTGCTTTTATTTCTGCATTAGAGAGCTGCAGAGAGGAGAAGATCCCTGCAGTACGCAGCCTCGTGCCAGTGGTGATTTAGCAGCAGTCAGCTCCTTATTATTCTGCAGTAGCCTGACAAGCCAGGGACGCCTGATGGACACAGCATTGCAGCTGGTAAGAGTCTGCAATCCACTCCGTTACATAACTGGCCGAGCATGGGGCTATCCCATGGAGGTGACAACAAACCTGTGGCCATTCGCTTCCTCTTCAGAAAATGAAGCAAATTGGAGAGTATGTGTGTGAGTGTAAATTGTTCACCAACTAACAGAACATGCAGAATCATTGGGCCAAATTTCCAATTGTCATTCCATTTGTTTTTATCTTGCTATGTGCTGTAGTCAAATACCCAGACATTTCCAATTCACCTTTGATTATCGAGTCGCTCACACACACAAGATTTTAGTTAAAATTAAACCTAATGCAGTGCTTATGTGAAGCATGGACCAGTTGGACTAGTTGGTCTGTTTCTGTGCTGTACTTTCTATCCAGAGTTAAAGGTTCTTTTAAAGGAACAGAGGGGCTCTTTGATTTTTGTTTTAAATAGTAAAGGAGGTGGTGGCATAGTGGTATTGTCACTGACTAGTATTCCAGAAACCCAGGGTAATGCTCTGGGGACCCAGGTTTGAATCTCAACATGGCAGATGGTGAGATTTGAATCCAATAAAAATCTGGAATTAAGAGTCTGATGATGACCATGAAGCCATTGCCAATTGTTGTAAAAATCCATCTGGTTCACTAATGTCCTTTAGGGAAGGACCTTAACTGTTCTGGCCTACATGTGACTCCATGGTGGTTGACTCTTAATGTGACAGCAATGTGGTTGACTCTTAAATGCCCTCTGAACTGGGGCAATTAGGGATAGGCAATAAATGTTGGCCTAGCCAGCAACCCCCATATCCCATGAACAAATAAAAAAGCCCTTTCTCTTCACAGCCACACATATAA
Source organism: Cetorhinus maximus (assembly GCF_964194155.1). Lineage (NCBI taxonomy): Eukaryota > Metazoa > Chordata > Chondrichthyes > Lamniformes > Cetorhinidae > Cetorhinus > Cetorhinus maximus. Next base: position 109,476,870 of record NC_135890.1, read on the forward strand.
ATTGAAAAGGTTTTCTCAATACAGCTCCTGATGCTGTTTTGGTTATGGGGTGTATCTTTGTTTAATGGTCATCCTTGCTGGTCTTAAAGCAGATGGTCAAGCTTTTGTCTTGATAGGACGCATGGACATACACCATGGAGCACAAGGTCATAGATAAAGCTTAAATCCATATTCTCATTACTGCCCAAAAGAGGACATGATGATACCACCAGATTTTGGGATTTTCTTTTAGTATTTATTCACCAAGAGGGAACAATGCTAAAAATTGCCTTTCCCAAACTTCAAAAGCTGCAACGTTCAAATGGAACAAAGCAGAAACTAAGAAATATGAAAGCATAAAAGACAGATTCTTAGATTTGGAGGATTGGATTGCCAGGGTTTGGTTTGCTACTTGCAGCTCTGTGACCACAAATTGGACACCCCTCCTGTAAGCAACTTTAAGACATTGGTTTCATTTTTCCTTTCCCCTAACCCCCCACCCCCCAACCAAGGTAAGGGAGTACAACAACAGTCAGATCCTTCTCTCAGTGCTGCTTGGAATAAACTAAACTCAAGTGTGGGGCTCAGACAACATTGGGGCAATGGAAATAGGGCTATCCAATACAGGGTAGAAATCCAATTCTCAGGTCAAGGTCTTGAAGTCACAGCTGTCATCATCCTCCTCCTCCTCATAATAAGAAACGGTCCTTTAGCTCATCAAGACCTTCCTCAGACCATCACAATCTGCTTCATCAGGAACTCAATCCAAGCCATATTTGGAAACAAGGTTCTACAAAAAAAATCCTTAAGCAAGACTGCAGAATATCTGTCAACTTTTCTTAAAATATTCATTCATGGGATGTCACTGGCTAAGCCAGCATTTATTGCCCATCCCTAATTGCCCTTGTTTGGAGGGCATTTATGAGTCAACCACATTGCTGCAGACCTGGAGTCACATGTAGACCAGGCCAGGTAAGAACAGCAGATTTCCTTCCCTAAAGGACATTGGTGAACCAGATGTCTTTTGACAACAATCGGCATGGTCATCAGCAGACTTTTAAACACTAGATTTTTATTGAATTCAAATTTCACCATCGGCCATGGTGGGATTCAAACCCATGTCCCCAAAGCGTTACCCTGGGTCTCTAGATTACCAGCCCAGTGACAATACCACTACGCCTCCACCTCCTACTATGTATTGTGGACTTTAATTGGTTAGACAGTTCGACGAACCCAGCAATCTCAGGAATCATTACATTCCTTACAGAAAGCAACTGCAAATGGCGCAAAAGTGGACCTGTTGGGCATCGTCTTAGTATTGACAGGAGTAGCCTCAGTGGACAGGTTGCAACAGATATAGAAAAAGTTTAAGAATACTTTTGGATGCCAATTACAAAGATAAATCTAGTGTATCCTGATACTATGGGTAGGTTTCCATTTTAACAGGACTAGAGTCAGAGATACTAGCAAACAGATGCCTTGTTGAAAATTATGCCCTTTTCCCCACAAATAACCCCTCTTCTGATCAACAGCATAGAACATGCATTAATAGTGTACAAAATTGCATTAAATTTAAAAGAAACAGCTTTGGGACTGAGGGTGGGAATTCTACGTCACAAACTGAATATCTTAATTTAGATGAAGTATGCAAGCCTTTTCTGGAAGTTGCTTACAGGCATGTGGTACAGCATCACTCGTCCACCCCGAAAAATGTTTAAAACAAAAACTTCCCAATTTTCCTTCCAATTCTGAGATCTAGGTACAGCTGCTTGGTCAATCACTCATTGCCTTTTCTCCAGTTAGCTGAATTATATTCAGGTTCTCTCTCTCACTTAGATATAGTTTGAGATTATATTTGTTGCACTTTAAAGAGTCACTATTTGATTAGAATCAGAGAGGGAGACCATTCAGTCCATCATGTCCATGCCAGCTCTCTGCAAGAGCAATTTTGCTAGTCCCACTCCCTTACTATTTCCCGATAGCCTAGCAATTATTTTCTTTCCAGGTGCTTATCCAATTTGGAAGCCACATTTGAATTTGCCTCCGCCACACTCTCAGGCAGTGCATTCCAGATCTTAACCATTCATTATGTAAAAGAGATTTTTCTCATGTCACCATTGCTTCTTTTACAAATTTCCTTAAATCAGTGTCCTTTGGTTCTTGACCCTTACTCAATTGGAACAGTTTCTCTCCATCTACTCTGTCTGGACCCCTCATGATTTTGAACATTCAAATCTCGTCTCAACTTTCTCTTCTCTGAGGAGAACAGTCCCCAGCTTCACCAATCGATTTTTTTAACCGAAGTCTCTCATCCCCAGAACCATTCTTGCAAATCTTTTCTGCATTCTCTCTAAAGACTTCATATCATTCCTAAAGCGTGGTGCCCAGAATTGGACACAAGACTGCAGTTGAGGTCGAACATTGTTTTAATAAAGCTTCATCACAACTTCCTTGCTTTTGTACTCTTTTCCACTATTTATAAAAGCCCAGGATCCCACATACCTTGTTAACAATTTTCACAACCTGCCCTGTTACCTTTAAAGATTTGTACACATGTGCCCCCAGATCTCTCTGTTCCTGCACCCCCTTTAGCACGGACCCTTTAGATTACATTGCCTCTTCTTGTTATTCCTGCCAAAATGTATCACTTCACATTTTTCTGTATTAAATTTATCTGCCACATGTCCGCCCTATTCCATCACCCGCGTCTCTTGAAGTTTATCACTATCCTCCTCACATTATTTCTGAGTTTTGGGTCATTTTCACATTAATACCAATCCCTGGGGAACCCCAATGGTTCCTTCCGCTAGTCCAAAAACACAATCACTCACCACTACTCTCTGTTTCCTACCACTCAGCTAACTTTGTATCCATGCTGCCACTGTCCCTTTTATTCCATAGACTTCAACTTTTCTGACAAGCCTGTTAAGTGGCGCTTTATCAAATGCCTTTTGGAAGTTCACGCACACCACATCAACTGCATTACCCTCATCAGCCCTCTCTGCCACCTCAAAAATTCAAGCAAGATTGCTTTTGACAAATCCTGCTGGCGTTCCTTAATTAATCCACACCCTTGTCCAAGTGACTTAATTTTGGAACACAAAAGGGCAGGAATGCAATGCAGGTGGGAATGAAGGACAATTTGGGGGAAAAAGTTATCACTCCCACAGAAACTGAGGGATGGCTAAAAATGCTAATAAGAAAAGATTTGCATCTATTTAGCGCCTTTCACGAGCTCAGGGCACCCTCAAAAGGCTTTACAAACAGCACTTAGTCACTGGCTGTGCTGCAGGACAATTTGGAAATTAATGATGACTGTTCCAGAAATTCCCGGCCAAAGCAGGCAAGGAGCCTAGCGCATTTCTACAACTTGGAGCGAGCGGTAACATTTTAACCCGGGTGTGAGCGGGAGAACTGAAGCTGGGTCAACGGCTGGTGGAAAGTACATGGATCCTCCAGCTAGGTTAAAACATTCTGCTTGTGAAACTCGAAGGAGCCGGGCTGCTTGTCCAGATGTCCCCCACCGCCACTACTCCTCCAAACTCGCACCCTGCCACCTCGCTGCAAAAGCCGCCTGGTCTTCCGCTCCCAGTGCCCACTCTGCGCCCCCTTCTACGCCAAATAGGTGGACCCGTTTATCACGAAGCCCGGAAGATGGATCACCCTTGAATTTTAGACCAGCGAATGTGTTTTGTAGCCGTCCCCAGCTTCCCGACCACCCAAAAACCCCCCGCTCTAGGTTAAAATCACGACAAATAACTTCCTGCAGTTCAGGACAATTGTGCCAATATGTCCCAAGCCAGGGAGAACCAATATACATTATTGGGGGGGCGGTGTGAAAGCTACATTCCTGTGTTCATCAAGGCGAACTTGGAATTTGATGCATTCCCATTTTAACCTGTGGGAATTATGCTTTTACAGGTCACTCGGCAGCAACCAGTGTCGGAATATTGGGCGCAGAGGATTGCACAGCCTGCTCGATTTTCCGTCCATTCATGCGCTGCTGGGAGCGCAGTGGAAGATGTGCACCCTCCAAACCCGGTACCAAACACTCCTAAATACAGGCGTTAAGTGGATTTGGTGCAGAGTTAGAAGCTCCCTCTCCAACAGTGTGACTTTAAAGGACCTTACTGCGGTATTCCCTACACCAGTCGCTCTGTGCTGAATCGTGGGCAGGTTTGTGTTTATAATGCTCTGCCCAGTAGCAGCCGGATTGAAACTCTCCAGACCCATTGTGTACTGGAACTCCCCAGCCAGGGAGTCTCTCATCTTATGGTGTGGGCTGAATTTCAAATATAGGTTTGAGACTTTCAAAATAAACTCTGCATCAGACCTCCCCCCCACCCCCCATAAGATCCAGTCAGGGACTTTGTGTGAATTTAATACACTAGTTTATGAACTGCAGAGATACAATCAGACGCCCCTTGCAAAGCACGATTATTTTTTTGATTATATGTAATTGAGTTTATCATGTTCCAATCTTTATTAAAGAATCAATAGTATCAGGGAAAACTTTTAACCTTACTTTAAACGTCGTTGCGATAAATGGATACATAAGTGGACATTTGGGGGTCAGCATTCAGTCCTATGGGTGTCCAAGGCTGAAGGCAAGTGTGTGTATACTGTCCGCATTAAATCAGCCCCGCTCCCTTTCTCCCGCCCCATTGATAAAACCGGAGACAGAAAAGTGAACATTTCAGACGGAGCTGCTCTGCCTCTCAAACTGTAAACATGTCCAATTGGTACAATGGAGGCTCCAGCTGTGTAACAACTCCCCATACAAACTACCACATTGAACATTACATACAGGGGGGGGGGGAAACCGTGCCGGGGGGAGGGGGGGTGAGAGTTGGGGGGGTGTAGGGTGTGAGGGGGGGGAGGGGGGGGGAGGATGAGAGTTGGGGGGGAGGGTGTGGGGGGGAGGGTGTGAGGTGTGGGGGGGAGGGGAGGGGAGGGTGGGGGCAAGGTGTGGTGGGGAGGGTGAGAGTTGGGGTGTGTGGGGTGGGGTGGGGTAGAGGGGAGGGAGGGGAGGGAGGGTGAGGGGAGGGGAGGGAGGGTGTGGGGTGGGGTAGAGGTGGAGGGGAGGGTGGGGGCAAGGTGTGGGGTGGGGGCAAGGTGTGGGGGGGGGAGGGGTGGGGGGGGGGGTGGGGGGTGTGAGGTTGGGGCGGGGTGGGGGGAGAGGGTGTAAACTCCTGCATTCACCGCGACCAGCTGCTCAGCGCTAATGTACAGCCACACACCAGGGAGGGAGTGCAGTACCGCTAACCAGGAACATTAAAACACTCGCCCTGTGTGCGGTCGCCTCTCTCACAGTCAAGCACAGAAATAAAACATTACCTTTTGCTTTTGTTTCCTAACGCACCTGGGAACCCTGGATCACTGGTGTCCCGCGAAAGTGCGCTGAACATCACCACTTTGCTGCTTCAATAATCGCAAATGTAAATTGCTGATGCTTACCATCTGATAGGATAAAGACTGGGTGGGGGGGGTGGCACTACATTAATAAATAACCGAAAACAAGCAGGAATATTACCTGAGAATGGGAACAGGTCCTGATGTGAGATGGTGCAGTCCTGTCCTGTCTGCGCTGTGTGTGTGTGTGTGTGCGCTGACACTGCTGCTTAGTTGCAGTCGCTGTAGCACTCACTCACTCTCTCCCTCCCCTCCCCTCCCTCAGTTTCTAACTCTGCTGTTGGATGTTCGACCACTGCTCGCCAACATGGTGCCGTCAGTCAACACTATTTCCTGCAAATTGAGAATTTAAAATAAAGACAGAGAGGCAGATCCTTTGCTGCGTGTGACAGTCCAAACTAATCAGTGCAAACCACCACCTTCCTCCAAACCTGCGGACCCCAATTCTACCTTCAGACTTTCCAATACATTCTGACCAACAGTTCACTATCCTTTCAGAAACCGTACACCGAGCCCAGGGCACCACTTGTTTCAAAACATTTCTCCCTGACTCTCCAGAGCTCCATCAACATTTTCACATGACAAGAAAAAAACAAAAGGAAAAGTTTTTTTTTGGGGGGGGGAGGGGGGCTGGGCAGGGGGTATGGGAGGGGAGTAGACCCACGTTCCAAAATCAGAACTAACCCCACAAAATACACCGTAAATTCGATCAGAGAGTGAAATTAAGGGTAACGAGCAGTGGAGGCTGGGTCACTGAATTTAGTCAAGTTTGGGTTAGATACATTCTTGATAGGCAAAGGAATCGGGGGAGATGGAGGGAGGGCGGGGAGAGGGAAAGGAATCCGGGGGAGGGGACCAGGACCAGATCCAGATCAGCCATGACCTCATTGAATGGAGGAGCAGCTTCGAAGGGCTGAATGGCCTACTCCTGCTCCTATGTCCCCATGTCTGGGTTGGGATTTTTTTCACCACTGCTCTTTAACACGCTTCCTTCCTATCTCGTGCCTTTCATTTCCTGTTTTATTGCATGTCCCCACTACTGGGAGTGAGTCAGTGGCAGGATTATAGAGAGAGTGAGAAAATCTGAACCCGAGATCCCCAACTTGCCTTGATCCATACTGCTGATTATGAGAGGGTTTTGACTATGGGCAGAGCTGTCCTGCCCTGCTCCTTAGCTGACCAGTGATATATGTGTGCGTATTAGGGGTGGTGGGAAGAGTGGCAAACTAAAAGGGAAGGAGACAAACTCGCAAACATTACTTTTCTGTTTTCATTCAACATTGCGGGTGGGGTGGGTGGTTTGTGGGGGTGCTGGTGTGCAGATCAGGGTGAAGGATTGAACTCACTTAGCTAATACCCTGTCTCTCTCATTGTCTTACACCGTAGGACAGCTCCCAGTCAATTTGCTACCAAATGAGAAATTCATCCATAAATATCCTCAGCCTCTGTTACCATAGTAACTGAGTTTACACAGCCCATCCTTGTTTAAAACAAAAAGGACCAAAAACCTTGGTGCAAGTTCAAAATTGGATTGCTTGGATTATTTGTGTTAAAACTATTGATCAGAAGGATGTTGTTCCCTGTGGTACTTGTCCTATGAAGAGAGATTGGGGAAACTGAGCCTGTTTTCTCTGGAGTTTCGAAGAATGAGAGGTGATCTCATTGAAATATGCAAAATACTTACATGGGTAGACGGGGTAGATGCAAGTAAAATGCTCCCCCTGTCTGGGAAGTCCAGAACCAGGGGGACACAATTTCTAAATAAGGAGGAAGCTACTTAGGATTGAGATGAGGGGAATTTTTTTTACTCAGAGGGTTGTGAATCTTTGGGATTCTCTACCCCAGAGGGCTGTGGAAGCTCAATCATTGAATATGTTTAAAACAGAGATTGACAGATTTCTAAATGCCAATGACCTAAAGGAATATGGGGATAGGGTAAGAAAAAGGCATTGAAGTGGCATCAGCCATGATCGTATTGAATGAGCTGAATGACCGACTCCTGCTCCTATGTTTAAGTGTCAAGAAAGGGTTAAAATGGTAAATGATACATAAAAACAGGAAGGAAAGGAGGATAATATTTGTTCCATTACCTTTGAAGTTAATGGGAAATCTCACAGTGTTTTCACTTTCTTTTGGACATTAATTAGGTTAAGGTGATTACCTGACCAAGCAAATTATAACTGGTCCGTTTGGGAAGGTGCAATTGCTTATCTCATTCTGAGATATGAGACCCTGACATATCTACAAAGGCGCCAGCATCATTGAAATTGTGCCCATAATTATGTGAAGGCATCTAATCCACCAGTTTAATATCTGAGCACTCAAATTCTGCTTTGCTCCGACAGACATTCTCTAAAATTGTTATTTGACTTGACAGATGCCAACGAACCATAGCAGGATTTAGTCACCAAATCTGCCACGTTCCTGTTTCCATGTGATAAACATTCATGAAGATGCCAACCGACACATTTCAGGAGTTGGACAGATGGATTAAAGCCTTTTGTTTTCCGCAGGGCAGATTGTTTCAGACTCTTATGTTTCAACAACACCCACAATGTGCCTTTATGTAACATCTTTTAACATAGAAAAAAATGCTCCAAGGTACTTCAGAGGAGTGAGGAATAACAGATGGCCAGCCAAAGGAAGATTGATTAGAAGCGATGAAAAGCTGGTGAAACTGAAAAAATAGAATTTAAAGCAACAGCAGGGCTACACATCATCCATTATAACTCCACTGTATAATAACTCTCTAATATTTTATAAAGATAGCAAAGCATCTTGCACAACCTACATCTCAATGTTTAGGTGAAATGGATTACTCAAACTTTGTTCCAGCAGCTTATAATGTTTTCTGAACCTCTGGGATATGGTAGTGAGTCCACCTCACCTGGATAATCATTCCCCCAATCTTCTTGTAATCGGTTCTTCACTCCATTTATTCCGTGTAATTGCTCCCCAACCACTCCCTCATTCTCATTATTCTCATTCTGAGAAACCACTGCCTCATTTCCTGTGTGATTTCTTCCATGTGTGATCATTTCCCACTCCAATTATTAACTGTGCTATTTCTCCTTCACTCTGACACACTTCAGTCTCTCACATTGTTCATTATGATCAACCCTTACTCTCTCCAATTGTTTTCTCATTCTGTGTGATCACTCCCTTATTCCAAACACTCTTTACACAGTTACTCCTTCCATCTCATTACTCTTTGTAACCCATCTTCCCACCCATAGTCTTGTGTAATAGTGCCCTCATTATTCTGTATGATTATTCTTCACTTTCCCTTACTCTTGTGTAAATGGTCACTCTCATTGTGTATAATTGCACCAATACTCAGGTTAATATTGCCTCCCTCATTACTTTATATAATCCCACTGTCTCATTACTCTGTGTAATTGTTCCCACCTTTTCACTCATTACTTACCCCTTCCCTCTCCATACCCAGTACCAAGTCTCTTTTTCTCCTATAACGATAACTTGAATAGTAAAATGTCCAAAGGCACTTCACAGGAAAGATTATCAAGCAAAATTTGACACTGAGCCAATATTAGCATGTAACCAAAAGCTTGGTCAAAGAAGCAGGCTTTAAGGAGTGTCTTAAAAGGAGAGAGAGGTTATAGAAGTGGAGGAGCTCCAGAAATTCCAGAGCTTACAGCCCAGGTAGCTGAAGGCATAGCTGCCAATGATGGACAGATGAATTAAATTCTCTGTATAATAGCCACTGCCCTTTCTATTTTCAGTTTGATCACCCTCTCCTCCTCTGAGTGAAATGGCTCTTCTTCTTTTATTTGTTAAAATCTCTTTTAGGGTCACACCGAAAGAGAAAGATACACCAGACCCAGAAATCTGGAGTCAGCCATTGCCACCTCATGAGTTACATAATGTTGTTTGTTACAGTGCAAACACTCACAGAACACACTGATATAATACGCCATTTGCACCCTTGATTTCCTCTCTCCCGTGTCTGAAACCCATTATTAACACATAGCTTTGTACCTCGGTTCAGGCAAATGGAAAAGGCAAGTTGAATGGGTGATCGGTACCAAGTACAGCCCAGGCACATCATACACAATTGAGGAAAGCAAACAAGAAGGTTCAAATACTTGCTTTGGGTGATCAATTCCTGGCAACTCCTGGAATCAAATGAAATGCAACACAGTGATGTCTAGCACTAGGTGATGTGGGGTAGATAGGAAGAGGAGCAAAGTTAAGTCAATGAGTAGAAAATTGCAATAATAGCTAAATGAAAAAATGCTTCACTCCTCAAGAGGAATAAAATAACACAAACTATGTGATAGGCACAAGAATGTGGGTAAGTTTCCTGCTCACAAACTCTAGTTATGCAATACCACCTCCTGACATTTGAAGTTTTATTTGTGAGGAGAGCTCGCTCCACTGAATAAGCTGAGGACTGCAGTACAGCCTCTGCAGCAGATGAAAAATACATGATTAGAATTTTCTATTTTCCACACAAAGTGAGCTTTTTTTAAAAAAAGGAGTCTTATTGGTACAACAGTCACACAGCAAAGCTTCTCCCTGACACTTATACCAGCCCATTAAAGAACAGCTAGTCTAATCAGATAAACTACAAAGAGAACCTTTGACTGAGCACGATTAACTAGGGGGGAGCAATAGAGGTGCTGCAATGTGCCTCAGAATCCCTGAGATAATGTGTGAGGGAGAGAGGACCAGCCAGTGTTTCTGCTCTTGATCAGTAGACAGGATTGGCTGAGGGAGAAGGTTGAGCCTGGCTGTGACACTGATATTGTAGAATAGTCTGCAGATACTGACTGAGGCCAACAATGCTTTCTCAGCTCAGAGCTTCTAGGGTTCCTGCTCCTTAGTTCCATGCACATGTACAAATGAGCAGATGTTGGATCCTGATTACCCCTCTTCACGTACTGAGAAAATGTTTCCTCTGTTTGGAGAGTCTATAAAATGGGGTCACAATCTCAGAATAAGGGGTTGCCACCCATTTAGGACCGAGATGAGGAGAAATTTCTTCACTTAGATGGTTGTAAATCTTTGAAATTCTCAGAGAGCTTTGGATGCTCAGTTGGTGAGTAAATTCAAGATAGATTTTGGGTACCAAGGGATATGAGGATAGTGCAGCAAGGCGGAGTTCAGGGTGGAAGGTCAGGCATGATCTTACTGAATGGCGAAGCAGGCCCGGAGGGCAAAATGGCCACTTCCTGCTCTTATGTCCTTATGCAAGTATGGTTGTCAGCCCTCCGGAATTGTCCCGAATCAAAGTCAGTTCATTTCATTAATTAAATCTCACTCCCAACCGGTTGCCCATGGCATGTCATGTTGAGAAGGAGGGGACTTCCTGAGTGTGCAGCTGGAGCCCAAATGGTAAGAGGACTTCACTGAGGAGGGGAAGGGGGCGTTGAGGAGGATGATGGCGCCTGACCAAAATCAGCTGCAGTTGGGCTGAATGGATCTAAAGGAAAGGTCAACGCGAGATGGAGAAAACGCTGAAGAATTACCCCCCCACATCCCTCCCCCCACCCCACCACTCCTTTGCCACGTTTAATTGAAATCAGTATGGCACAACCAGTGTTTTTCCTCAGGCGCTCCAGCTTCAATATGAGTGGAAGCATTGTAAATGGAGCCAGAACAAGCCTTTCAGGCAGTTGATGTGTACCCTACCCGCACTGATCTTCACTCAGCACATCGGGTGCAGAGTAGTCCTGAGAACTCTGCCCCTACAAGCTTTACTGTCCTAAGCACTCAGCAGTTCGGTTACATAATCTAGGCTCTCGCTTAATATGGTTGCCAACATTAGCTTCAAAACAAATAAACCAAAGTGTTAAAATAGCATTTCTAAAAAATATTTTAGTCTCCCTAGGATTTTTCTCATGGGTTACCTGCAGCAGTGTCCAAGTGATTTATTTATCTTTTAATTCTTGGAGACTCCGGAACCATCCTGGAGGGTTGGCAACTGTACTCACACGTGAAGAAAAATGAGATGGGTGCGGTCCTAATGTCAGACAAGTCCCAACCTCAGCCATAAACATATGCCTTCGGGAGAGGAGGAAAATAAAACCGAAGGGGAAAAAGATCACACAAATAGAAAATGTCTTGGGGTAGAAAGAAAATGAAATGGTCAGGGAATGTCCTGTATGGAGCACTGAAAAAAGAGCTTCATCCATTAAGCTAATTACACCCTCAAAACCTAAAGTGATTTTCTCATGGCCGACTTCCTTTTATTGAGCCTACATTGCCTCATATTTATTGGTGTCTGTCTTGCTAGATGATTCTAAATTACTTTAATTGTAACAGATGGCTGTGTTCTTCTGTGCCCCAACTCACATTTCCTGCAGTCATACCTCAGTGCCTAACCTGAAGAATGAAATTGTATCAGGTGATATTACCCAGCTAACTAATGAGTTAAGCAAGCATTCAGCCACAAGATTCACCATTTCCCCTCTAGAATAGAATCACACAGTTTAGAAGGAGACCATTTGGCCCATCATATCTCTGCTGGCTCATCAAAAGAGCTATCCAATTAGTCCCATTCTCCTGCTCTTTCTGCATAGTCCTGCAATGTTTTCCCTTTTCAAGTATTTATTCAATTCCCTTTTGAAAGTTACTATTTAATCTGTTACCATTACCCTTTCATGCAGTGAATTCATATTTGTACCAGACTAGATATTCTGCTGGCATCATGGAAGTGATGAATTACCTTATCAAAATTACTTAGCATTACCCTGAAGTAAGGTTGAAGGTTGAATTCTATATAACCCTCCGGTCCAGTGGTCTTTCAATACTTTGAATTCTCCCAATAATCTTATATATAATATACATCCATGCGGTTCAATACAATTATTACAAAAGTTATGGGTAGAGATTCGAGCAGGGTAAAATCCACATTGGACCTCAGACCTCATTAACATCAAACTGGCTTAGTGTGAATAAGCAGCCAGTGTGGAGAATACGAAGATTGAGCCAGTGTTAGCATTGCAATGACTCTCTGATAAAGAAAGGTTTCACAACTTTACATCCAACAAGGTGCTTTTTGTTTAACTTTTTATTTACAAAGGTGTAGTCACTGTTGTAATGTAGGAAACGTGGCAGCCAATTTTCACACAGCAGGCTCCCCAAACAGCAATGTGATAATGACCAGATAACCTGCTGTAGTGATGTCCATCAAAGAAAATGGGGGAGCAGGCAGGAAAGTGGAGTTGAGACAGAAGAGCAGCCATGATGGATTGAATGGCAGAGCAGGCTCAAGGTTGCCTCCTGCTCTTACTTCTTATTATTCATTCACTGGATGAGGGCTTCTCTGGCTGGGCCAGCATTTATTGCCCATCCTCTTTATTTCCCATGTCTGGAGTCACATGTAGGCCAGACTAGGTAAGGATGACAGATTTTTCCTTCCCTAAAGGACATTAGTGAACCAGATGGGTTTTTACAACAATATTAAACTTTTAATTCCAGATTTTTTATTGAATTCAAATTCCACCATCTGCCGTGGCAGGATTCAAACCCAGATCTCCAGAGTATTACCCTGAGGTCCTTTGGATTACTAGTCCAGTGACAATACCATTACACCATTGCCTCCCCAAGAGGCCTTACTTCTTATGTTCTTATTAGTCTGGTAAATCAGGATAGATGTCTTACAAAATTGAGCTTGATGTTGCAGGAAGCACAGAAAAACTGGTGAAATTACACTGGGTAGCAACAGACAATGGATTTCTCTTAGCTTAATGCATTTTTCGCCAAGCTTGATTCACGAGTGATGGCTAGCTCGGCATTGAACCTTACCCATACAAGTGACTGTTTTTCACAAAACTCCAGGATGAGAGTTCCACAGAAAGGAAAGGCAGAGCATGTCTGCAGGGACTATCATCTGTAGTTGTGACAGTTTGCTCATTATCCTCACACTGAAGTTATTAATAAACCTTGTGGATAGCAAAAGGTCCCAGAACAGGTTCCTGTGGGGGCTGTACTAGTCAATGCTGCATGAGCATCAAAGAATTGCCACTTGTGCCAGCTTCTGTTCGCCTTTCATCGAGCTGATTCCCTACCCAATTTACTACCTCACCATTGAGCCGTTGTTTTGACTATAACACTCTGTGAGAAATCTTACCAAATACATCCTGAATAGGGAGATCTGTCAGTTACCATCATCCACCAGGGCAGTAACATCCTTGATAATAGAAGACATTTACTGTGCTTTACATCCTTCCATATTCACCACCGCCACCACCACCACCTTCTCAAGGGCAATTAGGGAGGGGCAATAAATGCTGGCCTAGCCAGAGCCTACATCCCGTAAATGAATTAAAAAAACCTCTCTTGTTTATTACCTCTGCCTTGCTGCATGATTATAAATTACTTCCTTTGTAACAGATAACCTGGTTTCTCCTCTACTGATGTTAATCTCACATTTCCTAGGATTATGACTCCATCCTCTCCTGGAAATTGAAATCATGCTGGTCATTTTACAGTTTTGCTATAACAAAGAGGTTGACAAGCTTTCATCTGAACTCTTTTCTTTTTGGGGCTTCTCAGGTATGTTTCTTGGGAGCTTTTGTCCTGATGGTCTTGAATTCTTGGAATGTGTATGTGCATCTCTTCCATTTAATTCGAGTTCAGTTGCTGCCCTGAGTTCATTGAACTCAGCTAGGACAATAGTTGGGGTGTGATAATTTGTCTCAGCATTCTGGGGGAGAGTTCCAGATTAATCGCCATTGAGTCTTTGTTGAAAGACCATGTGCATACCTGTGGGCGTTGGGTAAAGAGAGGATCCGCTGGCTGGTTTCTGAAATCCTGCAGAATTGAATATTCTGTTGACACTCACTTCAAAGAGTCACACGTGAAGACCATCCACTAGGGGGAGGTATGTAAAGGAAGCTGTTCCCCATTGGTTGTATCCCATCAGGCGAATCAACAGCTTTAAGGAAGGTTGCATAGGGACAAATTGAAGAGAAAATAGAAATATAATGTTGGTACAGGAATAGGAGCTACCTGTGTACATCAGGGATACTTTGAGGAGATGTGCATGCAAACATACGAACTAGGAACAGGAATAAGCAACTTGGTCCCTCATGCCTGCTCCACTAGTTAATAAGATTATGGTTGATCTGATTGTAAACTCAACTCCACATTTCCACTTATCCCCGATAACCTTTCGCCCCCCTTGTATATCAAAAGTCTATCTAGCTCTGCCTTGAAAACATTCAAAGACTCTGCTTCCAATGCCTTCTGGGGAAGGGAGTTCCAAAGACCCACTACCCTCTGAGAGAAAAAATTTCTTCTCATCTCTGTCTTAAATGGGCAACCCGTTATTTTTATACAGTGATCCCTAGTTCTAGATTCCCCCATAAGAGAAAACACTCTTTCCACATCCACCCTGCCAAGACCCCTCAGGATCTTGTTTCAATCAAGTGTCCTTTTACTCTTCTAAACTCCAGCAGGTACACGCCTAGCCTGTCCAATCTTCCCTCAAGACAAAACAAAAACAGAATTACCTGGAAAAACTCAGCAGGTCTGGCAGCATCGGTGGAGAAGAAAAGAGTTGACGTTTCGAGTCCAACATGACCCTTCAACAGAACGGTTCCCTCAAGACAACCTGCCCATTCCTGGTATTAGTTTAGTAAACATTCTCTGAACTGCTTCTAATGCATTCACATCTTTCCTTAAGTAAGGAGGCCAATACTGTACGCAGTATTCCAGATGTGGCCTCACCAGTGCCCTGTACAACTGAAGCATAACCTCCCTACTTTTATATTCAATACCCCTCACAATAAACAATAACATTCTATTATCCTTCCTAATTGCTTGCTGTACCTGCATAATAGCCTTTTGTGATTGTAGGATACTAGAATACCCAAATCCCTCTGAATCTGTCACTTCACAGGTGCATATCTGATACCTCACAAGTTCATGTCCGACATCTCACAGGGTATACTTCGATTCCTCAGAGAATGATCTGGTATTTCTTATTTTGGGGAGTGTTTGGACAGTCTCCAAAATTAGCCAGAAATTCTTGAAGATCATTAATTTTATAGATTTGTAAATTTGATTCCTTTTCTTTTAAAATGTCTTACTGAGCACACCAGGATCTGATAGAAGCTCCTGCTGGTTCTGTGATTTTCAGTGGAATTAATTATATTTCTTTTAAAACTTCATTAATCCTTGCAGAAATCGATGGGTTTAAGCAAATTAGCCCTGAATCAGCAGGTTGGGCTTTCTGAGGTTCTCCAAATATTACTTGGCCTCTTTATAAAACTGATTTATCTGCAGCTGGGGCAGTTAGACAGACATCAATAGCTAACTCTGCTCTCTCCTACTGATGTGTGCAGTCTAGTTAGTTTCTCCTCTGCATCAATCAATGAACATGGACAAACAGGCTTCCTGCTCCCAAACTGCAGCAGATGAGCAGTGTGCGGTACAGCAGCACAGAGAAATCTCTCTGGCCTCAGTTTAACCCCAGCCCCTTAATGTACAGGACTTGGAAATGTTCAACTCTCACCTGTGCCTGTATATGTATGGAGGCGGGCTTTATAGTTGTGCTTTTACAGCTACAGACTTCCCCAATTTATAGCACCGGTCACCTATACAGTGGAGATTCTGATACAGAACGCCATGTCCACTGAGGTTGACTCAGTTCTTGTTTCATCTTGAACCCACAGAATGAGTACAACACAGTGGAAGGTCATTTGGCCCATCATGTCCATGCTAGCTCTCACTCCCCTGCCTTTTCCCTATAGCCCTGTAATTTTTTTCCCTTTTTCCAATGATTATCCGATTCAAAGTTTTATTTTGGCATACTTTTAATTCTAATGGTTTCCTTTAAAGGGATGCGGTTCCCATGAGAAAAAGTCTTTGCGAAATCTATTTTCCTTTGTCCTTTTCCCATCAGCACTCTCTACCGCACAATGATTTCTTGCTGGCTCACAGCTCCATGGCCACTGGACACACTTTAGGATCCTTTCCGGCCCTAAATCCATTCAACCACAGCTTTTCCCCAACCTGGTGCAGACGCAAGGCCCGGGCAAGGGGGGAGGGGGAGCGTGGGGGGAGTTAGAATTCAGGTCAGGGTGTGAATAAATGTACTCAGATATTTGAATATTAATTAGGTCTTTCTCACACTCCTACCAAAAGTCAGGAGTTAAAATAGCAGCAGGCAAAAGTCTGATGTGAATGGGGGGAGGTTTGTCCCCATTTCAACACCCCATTCTCATCAGATACGAGGCGGGTTAAAATCGGGGCTAACATATTTGCATCCTGTTTCCAGGGAGGCTTACTGTTGTCTCTTTTAAATGGTGATTAACATGTCCACCATCCCTTCCAGTGAGGACATTCAAGGTGTTACAGATTTGCTGAATAAGGAAGGCAAGAGATCATGAAGAGTTATTGTGACTCCCTGTCAACATTGCTGTGGTTGCTCAGTGCAGGTCCCCTGGATAGCTGGCAAATATATAAATCATGGCTACTTCCTATGGCACACACTGGGATGAGGCGAAAAGCATCACTCACCATTGTGGCTGTCATGGAATGAAATTCCTTCCAACTGCTCAATGCGCATTTCAGGGAAAGCATAAGCACATGAGGGAGAAAGCCAATGTTGATAGGGGAAGGTGGAGTCAGGTGGGAGGAGGCTCATGTGGAGCAACAAACACGGGCATATTGAGCTCATGAGTTAATGCGACTTTCAAACTGGGTTTATTGATACATAGGAGGCATCAATGGCAACCTGCACTTGGGGGTACTAAGGTGGGGGTGATCAGCAGGAGCCGGGTGGATGGGGAAGGGGGCAATGGAGGCATAAGCTTCAATTCCGATGACCAGAGGAACATTGCCTGCCCCTCTTGGCCTACAAGGAAACCTATATTTTATTCTCTCATTGGGCCTGATGCAGCACCCAGAATGTTGGGCCTGGTGGAAAAGGCATCACTTCTCAGCCATTCGGGCTAACCTTGCAGACCTCAGGGTGAAACTGCTGCCAGACCTTAGGATATCATCAGGCATTCATCATCACATTTACAGCAAGTCCCTTGTGCCTGATGTGAACAGTATAAAATTCCATCCAGCAGAAGGCAATAAAACTCTAGGGGTTAAGTCAGCACCTTTATTTTATCCGTACCAACACACACACACAGACACACACACACACACAGACACACACACACACAGACACACACACACAGGCACACACACACACACAGACAAACACAGACACACACACACAGACACAGACACACTCACAGACACACACACACACAGACACACTCAGACACACACACACACACACAGACACACTCACAGACACACACACACACACAGACAAACACAGACACACACACACACACAGACACACACACTTGCACACACACAGACACACAAACAGTTTCTGCTGGGACTGAGGGTCAGGACTCTCCCCAGTGTAAAGTGGTGATTTTCAGAACTGATAGAAGTGTGGGAAAACTAAGGGAGATCTGAGAGGCAGGGTTGGCAATTGTTGGGGGAAGGGCACGGATTGACCACACTTCAACCCCACTTCAATGTGGCACAGCGCACTGGTGGTAGCCAGCTCAAGGTCAAGGCAGGGTCATGTAGTGAAATGGCAATGGCAATTTTTAGAAAAGGAAAACCTCTTCACCGCCACCATCCCCCACCGCCACCATCCCCCCCGCCCCACCCACCACCCCCACCCCACCCCCACCAAACCTGCCAGGCTGTCTGAAGAATGATCAAAAATGAATGTTTTAACTCAGGAAAATCTCAGTTAGCGTTAAATGACGGGGGAACATGCAGCTTTTGATCTTTCACCCTGACCCTCTGCCTCTCTCCTATAGGGCAGGAGTGGCCAATCATTTGTCTTTGTGGGTACCATGGCGCCTTGGGGCCGCGATATAAATTTCAAGTCCATGTTCTCATTAATTGGCCTATTTGTCAGGTTGCTAATGGTGACAGCTCTTGGCGATCTGATTAAAGGTTCATCAATAAGACAACAGTGCTTAAAATATCCCTTTCCAAACCACTAGATCCCCCACAATTCAAAATGGGATGAACTGTCAAACAAGCTCAAGGAGGTGTGAGCTGCCTGGGCATCAACAGTCAGAATGCTAGGGTTCAGAAGTCACAGGTTGGACACCCCTGTGTTTGCCATATTCCCCATTATTGGCCGAGTACCTGGAAACGTTCCTCCCTCTGTGCTATGAACTTGGGAAAGGAGACTCTCCGGCATCCCGAAGTTAGCTTGCTGTTCTGCTGGTGTCCTTCCACAGTTGAAATCTCCGTGTAGCACTCTCACAGCCATGTCTGAGAGAGGGAGTGGTTGGTCATGGTTGTCCTGCATGTGGAACACACCTAGTTACCGCGCTATGTATACTTGCTGCTGAGAGTCCCTGTCAGAAACTCAACCCATATCCACTAACCACGTGGCCATCTTTTCTCACAATTTTGGATCCATTTCCCTTCATCCCATAAATACTGTGTTACATTGTTAGAATATTTCTTAATGCATTCACGGGGTATGGGCTTCGCTGGCTGGGCCAGCATTTACTGCCCATTCCTAGTTGCCCTTGAAAAGGTGATTGTGAGCTGCCTTCTTGAACCGCTGCAGTCCATGTGGTGTAGGTACACTCACAGTGCTGTTAGGGAAGGAGTTCCAGGATTTTGACCCAACAACAGTGAAGGAACGGCGATTTTTTCCAAGTAAGGATGGTGAGTGACTTGGAGGGGAACTTCCAGGTGGTGGTGTTCCCATGTATCTGCTGCCCTTGTCCTTCTAGACAGCAGTGGTCATGGGTTTGGAAGGCGCTGTCGAAGGAGCCTTGGTGAATTCCTGCAGTGCATCTTGTAGATGGTACACACTGCTGCTACTGTGCATCAGTGGTGGTGGAGGGAGTGAATGTTTGTGGATGTGGTGCCAATCAAGCGGGCTGCTTTGTCCTGGACGGTGTCAAGCTTCTTGAATGTTGTGGGAGCTATACTCATCTGGGCAAGTGGGGGGTATTCTATCACACTCCTAACTTGTGCCTTGTAGATGGTGGACAAGCTTTGGGGAGTCAGAAAGTGAGTTACTCGCTGCAGGATTCCTAGCCTCTGACCTGCTCTTGTAGCCATAGTATTTATATGGCTAGTCCAGTTCAAATCCTAGTCAATGGTAATCTCCAGGATGTTGATAGTGGGGGATTCAGTGATGGTAATGCCATTGAACGTCAAGGGGCAATGGTTAGATTCTCTCTTATTGGAGATGGTCATTGCCTGGCACTTGTGTGGCGCAAATGTTACTTGCCGCAATACCAAGCATGGGTATTATCCAGGTTTTGCTGCATTTGGACATGGACTGCTTCTGTATCTGAGGAGTCGCGAACGGTGCTGAACATTGTGCAACCGTCAGTGAACATCCCCACTTCTGACCTTGTGATGGAAGGAAGGTCATTGATAAAGCAGCTAAGATGGTTAGACCTAGCACACTACCCTGAGGAACTCCTGCAGTGATGTATTGGAGCTGAGATGACTGACCTCCAACAACCACAACCATCTTCCTTTGTGCTAGGTATGACTCCAACCAGTGGAGAATTTATCCCTGATTCCCATTGACTCCAGTTTTGCTAGGGCTCTTTGATGTCACACTCGGTCAAATGTTGCCTTGATGTCAAGGGCAGTCACTCTCACCTCACCTCAGGAGTTCAGCTCTTTGTCCATGTTTGAACCAAGGTTGTAATAAGGTCAGGAACTGAGTGGCCCTGGCGGAACCCAAACTGGGCATCAGTGAGCAGGTTATTGCTAAGCAAGTGCTGCTTGATAGCACTGTTGATGACCCCTTCCATTACATTACTGCTGATGGAGAGTAGACTGATGGGGCGGTAATTGGTCAGCTTAGATTTGTCCTGCTTTTTGTGTACAGGACATACCTGGGCAATTTTCAACATAGCTGGGTAAATGCCAGTGTTGGGGCGCGGCAAGCTCTGGAGCACAAGTCTTCAGTACTATTGCCGGAATATTGTCAGGGACCATGGACTTTGCAGCATCCAGCGCCTTCAGCCATTTTGGATATCATGTGGAATGAATCCAATTGGCTGAAGACTGGCATCTGTGATGCTGGGGACCTCTGGACGAGGCCAAGATGGATCATCCACTCGGCACTTCTGGTTGAAGATTGTAGCAAATGCTTCAGCCTTACCTTCTGCACTGATGTGCTAGGCTCCTCCATAATTGAGGATGGGGATATTTGTGCAGCCTCCTCCTCCAGTGAGTTGTTTAATTGTCTACCACCATTCACAACTGGATGTGGCAGGACTGCAGAGCTTAGATCTGATCCATTGGTTGTGGGATCGCTTATCTCTATCACTTGCTGCTTATGCTGTTTGGCATGCAAGTAGTCCTGTGTTATAGCTTCACCAGGTTGACACCTCTTTTTTGGGAATGCCTGGCACTGGTAGAGTGGGGGATATGCCGGGCCATGAGGTTACAGATTGTGTTCGAGTACAATTCTGCTGCTGATGATGGCCCACAGTGCCTCATGGATGTCCAGTCTTGAGTTGCTAGATCTGTTTGAAATCTATCCCTTTTATCACGGTGGTAGTGCCACATAATGCAATGGAGGGTATCGTCAATGTAAAGATGGGACTTCGTCTCCACAACAAATGTGAGGTGGTTACTCCTACTGATACTGTCATGGACAGATGCATCTACGGCAGGCAGGTTGGTGAGGATGAAGTCAAGTATGTTTTTCCCTCTTGTTGACTCCCTCACCACCCGCTGCAGACCCAGTCTAGCAGCTATGTCCTTTAGGACCCGACCAGCTCGGTCAGTAGTGGCGCTACCGAACCAATCTTGGTGATGGACATTGAATTCCCCCACACAGAGTACATTCTGCACCTTTGCCACCATCAGTACTTCCTCCAAGAGATGTTCAGCATGGAGAAGCACTTATTCATCAGCTGAGGGAGGGCGGTACATGGTAATCAGCAGGAGGTTTCCTTGCCCTTGTTTGACCTGATGCCATGAGACCATGGGGTCTGGAATCAATGTTGAGGATTCCCAGGGCAACTCCCTCCCGACTGTATACCACTGTGCTGCCACCTCTGTTGGGCCTGTCCTGTCGGTGGGACAGGACATACCCAGGGATGGTGATGGTGGTGTCTGGGACATTATATGTAAGATATGATTCTGTAAGGATGACTATGTCAGGCTGTTGCTTGACTAGTCTGTGAGGCAGCTCTTCCAATTTTAGCCAGGAGGACTTTGCAGGGTTGACAGAGCTGAGTTTGCCGTAGTCGCCTAGGTTGATGCCGGGTGGTCTGTCCGCTTTCAATCCTTTTTTGAGGCTTTGTAGCAGTTTGATACAACTGAGTGGCTTGCTGGGCCGTTTCAGAGGGCATTTAAGAATCAACCTCATATTGCTGTCACATGTAGGCCAGGTAGCAGATTCGCTAAAGGGCATTAGTGAACCAGATGGGTTTTTACAACAATCGACAATTGTTTCATGGTCATCATTAGACTTTTAATTGCAGATTCGAACCCAGGTACCCGGAGCATTACCCTGGGTCTCTGGGTTGCTAGCCCAGCGACAATACCACTACGCCATTGCTCCTCCTATGAATATGATTTGGGAACTACATTGTTACGTGCATGTATACATGTATATCCAGGGTGTCACATTATTCACAGCTGCACTATAGTCTGTGTACCAAAGCAACAACGTATCATTCCACAGTGCATGGGGAGATCTGAGAAATACACTTGGTCAACTCCAGCGTCTGTGTCTAAAAGTATGATTAGTTCAAACTGCTGGGAACTGTAAGGCATAACCCACAGTACATCACTCTGGGAGATGGGAAGGTTCAATGTTATGCCATTGCAAATGTTCAGATCTACAACAGCACCTGGGAGTATTCCTCCATCTCCTGCCTCAATGAACTGAGAGGCATCAAAACCTGAGAGCGTGGTGGAGGCTAAACTCAATCGTGGCTTTCAAGAGGGAATTGGAAAAGCACCAGAGGAGAAACATTTGCAGGGCCAAGGGGAAAAGGCAGGCAGTGGGACTAGGTGAGTTGCTCTGGCAGAGAGCAGGCATAAACAGGACATATCAATGGGCCTCTTCCTACGCTATAACCGTTCTATGATTCTACGAAAACACTTCACCTGTACTGACTTCATCAGGGGCAGAATTTTGTGCTGATCGGGCGAGATGTCATCCTGCGCTCGCGCAATATTTCGGTCAGCAGGCGAACACAAAAGTTGGAAGCCTGCCCGCCAACAATTAAGAGGCCAGTTAAAGTTATCAAAGGTTCAGCTGTCTCCGATTTTTTGTGGTCCGTCCAACCTTGCGGTTGGCGGACGGGCGAATCGGCCGGGCAGACCTTGCATTTTTCATGAAACCTCATCCAAGGGCGGGGATGAGGTTTCTGTTCTTAAATGAAAGAAAAATAAAAATCTATGGACAGCATTTCTATCATGTATATGTTCAGGTGATTGTGAAGCTTGGATGTTTTTTTCCTGATTTTGAACATTTTATTTCATGCTTTTCTGGTCTTCAGCTCCCTGAGGCAGCTCTCTACCTTCAGGGAGATTTCTGTCAGCGCCTGTCCTCACCCTAATCCCCACCCCTGCCCCCGCCCCCCTCACCTCACCCCGCCCCCACCCCCACGCTGCCCCACCCCGCCCTCACCCCCCCACCCGACCCTCACCCCACCCCACCCTGTCCTCACTCTGACCCCCTCCCCCGCCCTCACCCCCCCACCCGACCCTCACCCAGCCCACCCCGCCCTCACCCCCCCACCCAACCCTCACCCCGCCCCACCCCGCCCTCACCCCCCCACCCAACCCTCACCCCGCCCCACCCTGTCCTCACCCTGACCCCCTCCCCCGCCCTCACCCCCCCGACCCGACCCTCACCCCGCCCACCCCGCCCTCACCCCCCCCACCCGACCCTCACCCCGCCCACCCCGCCCTCACCCCCCCCACCCGACCCTCACCCCGCCCCACCCTGACCCCCCACCCCGCCCTCACCCTGACCCCACCCCTCCCCGGCCTCACCCCCCGCCCCATCCTCACCCCACCCCCACCCCGCCCTCACCCCGACCCCACCCCTCCCCACCCTCACCCTGACCCACCCGCCCCGCCCCACCCTGCCCCCACCCCCACCCACCCTCACCCCGACCCCACCCCGCCCCCACCCCACCCTCACCCCACCCCCCGCCCCGCCCCCACCCCACCCTCACCCCGCCCCCACCCTCATAGCTAAGCCACCACACTGAGCTACCTCTTTGCGCTTCGCAAGTTTTATTATTTCACCTTAGCCTTTAGAAATAAAAAAAAAACAATGGGAGAGAAATGAATCCCTTGGTATCTGCAAACCGTAATGATGACTGGTCGGGGCTGTATCAGCGCACGCAGCAGACAAGTGCCTTTCGAATGTGAATCTATTAAACTGTCACCAACCACTTGGATTTAGTAGGATCTTTAAGAAATTGCTTGAGCAAACCCACATGTGATATGCAACATTTGTAAAGTAGCTTTCCATAAACACTCCATCACCAGCCCATTTCCTTTTGCACAGCTAATTAAAAGAGAATTTTAATCCTGAGTCAGGCCCCATTTGATAATGAGCTGCCCTTTTTTTATTGTGCAAAGCTCATCTGACCCGCCTGCCTGTAGAATGATTTATGACATTTTGTCACTGTGACAATGATCATTTGGCGAAAACCCGATCCTTTCAGCTGCATCTGGGCTGATGGATCGATGTTGTGCTTTTCCATTTAGTCCTAAAGGTTCAGATGTCTTTACAGGTGTGGGGAGAGGTACAGTTGTCATCTTCTGCTGATTTAAAGGGACCCCCTCACTTCATTTGCAAACCCAGTAAAAACATTCCACAGTACAGTCTGGATGCCTGATTTATCCCCCTTATACTGCTTAATGGGTTTGGAAGCCAGCAGAAGTGCATAGGCGCACAGTTCATGTGCACATGATTGCTCCAGAGTGGCATTTATGACTTTACAATACTGGTCAGACATTGCTTAGAAGGCAGAACCAAAGAACTGCTCACGTGACTAGTTACAATACCTGTGTTACAGTCAGAATTTGTTTGTTTCCTTACTGCCCATGATCAAAGTGGCATTGCATGTGAGGTGAGTGTATTTTCTTGCCCTCAGAGTGATCGTCCCAGTTTAAATAATTCCAGCAGCAAGCTTTTGTGTGAGTTTTAAAATAAAAAAGTTTATTTATTATCCCATACCTGCCCTGGAGGTTTAAAAATGCAATGTCTCACTCACTCAACTCACACATTCTGTCACTCACAAAAAGATTTGATACAGGTGAAGTAAAAAACAATATGATTACAATGTATAATTGTCTCAGTCTCTCTTTAGTGGCAGGCCTGCAGTTCCTTAGATGAATTGATGCTTTTGGTTGAAGTGAAGGTCTAATAAGCAGAGGTTTCTTAGTAAGCTGTGAGGTTCCTTGTAGTGGAATTTCCAGGAGGTTGGTTCTCAAGTGAACTTGAAGTTGGAGCAGGTTGGGGAGAGTCCTCCTCCTACTTTCAAGGTCCTGCTGTTTATTACCTTGGTTGCTTAGTTGACTGCAGCTAAATTGGTGGTTTTCTGATGGTCTCTCTGACTCTGCAGAGTTGATTCTTGCTGTTTTAAAAATCAGGAGACAAATATGGCTGTCACCCATGTGACCTGTTACAAGTTCAAAGTCCTTTTACAAATCAGCTGGGTGGTCAGGTAAATAAACATCCTGTGAGTCTTTTGACACTTTGAAATTTTCCCAATCTGTGTTCGGATGAGCTACCATCGTAAAACAACGGAAGGTTCATGGGACCCATTCACGTTCATCTAACATAGATTGAGTTTTAGTGTGTCTTTTGTCCATGGTGAACCAGAAAGACCAATAAGCTGGAATGCTACAGCCCTTTTGTTGACATTCCATCCTTAAACAAAGGGATGTGTGAGTTTTCCTCCTGGCTGTGAATGTCCATATTTAATTAGGCATTTGTTCGAGTCTCAGAAATGTCTGGAGTTGATACTGTCAAATGTCACATAGTTTATAGTGGCCATTTTAACATTCTGTTTTTGTTCAAAATTTTAAAGTATTGTCATAA
This sequence comes from Cetorhinus maximus, assembly GCF_964194155.1. Classification (NCBI taxonomy): domain Eukaryota; kingdom Metazoa; phylum Chordata; class Chondrichthyes; order Lamniformes; family Cetorhinidae; genus Cetorhinus; species Cetorhinus maximus. The sequence continues at coordinate 109,502,332 of NC_135890.1, forward strand.
AGTTCATAATATATTGAAGCATGACACCCGTGAGTAATGTCTTATACTATGGAGGCAGGGAATCAAATAGGATTCAGGGTGCTGCCCTTCATTTTCAAATGCACGTATGCTATCTTGCTCTGTGGGAGTGCTCCTGCTGCTGAGTCATGAATCATAAATACAAGCTCCAAGCCAGGATTTAAACATATACTCATGGCTGACACTCTGTGCTGTACTGGGGGAAACGCCACATTGTCATACGTCCACTCATTTGGATAGAATATTAAACACTGATCTCATCTGCCTTTTCCAATGGCTAACAAATATCCCAAAGCCCCATTTCAAAGAGGAACAGGATGATCTCCCAGTGTCAGGTATAACTTTTCATCATAACTAGCTATACCTGGGGGAGAAATTTTAGGTTGGCGAGCGGAGGTGGGGTCCGCTCACCGATGTGTAAAATGACGCACGGTGATGCTGGGCGGGCGTCCCGACATCATCCCGCGCCATTTAGATTTTCAGGTTGGCGGCCAACCTGTCAACGGCCACTGAGGGCCATTAATAAAGTAATTAAAACGCTTAATGGACCCATCCATCTAACCTTAAGGTTGGCGGGCAGGCGAAGAGCCCAGGCGGCCTTCAGAAAAAACATTGAACCTCATCCACAGGCGGGATGAGGTTTCATGAGGGATTTAAAATGTTCCAGGAATTTTTAGGTAAGAGTAATGGGCATGTCCCAGCTCATGTGACAGTGTCACATGAGGGGACATGTCAATAATTTTGTTTCTCATCTTTATTTAATGTTTGAAACCTGAGCCGATCTCCCTGAGGCAGCGCTTTGCCTCAGGGGGATCTGTGCGCCCTTTTGTGCGCATGCGCGGAAGAGCGCATTCCCGGTTCAGGGAATTCCCTTCCCCTGCCCGGCACGGGGAGTGCATAGCGCTTCCTGGCGCACGTGGTGCTGGGCGGGCCTTAATTGGCCTGCTCACGTCAAATGTCAGCGCGCCCACAACTGGGGGCGCCGATCGGGAGCCCGCCCACTCGCACTCACTCCCGCAAGACTCCCCCGACGGTGGTGGGGGGGGGGATGATCCTGTCTCTGAAACATGAGGCATGATTTTCCCTTCGTTGGGCGGGTGGGCTCAGGAGTGGCCATGGAACGGACCGCCGCCCGCGATCGGGCCCTGACTGCGGTTCCACCCTGGGGCCAATCAAGGCCTACCCAGTGTGAAATGCGGCTCTGCACTGGCTGGGAAGGGTCGAGCTGCCTGGGCCGGTTTTAAACCAGCTCGGCCCAGGCCGCCCCAGGAAGGCTGCCACGTAGGACGTCTCCTGTACGTTTGCGGCTGGACGTGGCAGATGGGAGGGCAGGTCGCATGGGCACTCAGCACCCCCCCCACCCCCCCGTGCCCTCCTTTCTCTGATCAGTGACTCGCCATCCTCCTGGAGGAGGTGGCTGCCAGGATGGAGACCCGTGCCCCGAGGGATGGGAGGAGGAGGCCACCGCACCTCACCTCACCAAGAGGGCATGGGTGGAGGTGGCATCGCTGGTCAGCAGCCGTGATGTGGCGTAGTGCTCCTGGCTACAGTGCCAGAAGTGCTTCAATGACCTGCTGCGCTCAGGAAGGGTGAGTACCATGTTGGCACGGCTCAGTGTGCAGATGTGTTAACATCTGGCCATCCCCCCGTGGACCTCAAGGGAGCTAGAGTCTGAGTGCCAACTGTCAATCATGCTGGAGCTGGCCAAGGGGGTGAACCCTGGCTGCTTGGACTGAGTGCCTTGCGGCTCAAGGGCCGTGAATTGGAAGTGCCCTGCCAGGTGTTCCTCAGCTGGGGTTGGCCAGGCTGCAATGGCGTTGTATGTACCAAGTGGACGAATCAATGCTCCTCTGTTGTTTCAGGAGAAGACGGCCCACAACAATATAGGAAGGTCATAGACTGGCGGAGGCCTTGCCAGCCTCCTAATCCTTTCAAGGTATGGGCAAGATGCCCTGGAGCTCGAGAGCCGGCACAGCCCACATGCAGCCGGGCAAGGAGAGGCGGGGGTGCCAGACGAAGGTAAGAATGCAGTGCACAGAGGTGGGAATTTCAGCTTGTGCAAACATTCTAGTGTAATCTCTTCATCGATGTGATCTCAAACCTGGAGTCCCCATTGATCATTGGAAGACGAGAGCACCATGATGCAGATCTCCATTGTCTGACCAGGGTGCCTGGCATGTACAGTGACAGTGTGATGAATTTAACTAATGACATGTCCTTCTTCTCCCTTTTAGGTTCACCAACAGGCATTCACTCTCCGGACCCCTGACACTGGAGGACCACCGGGCATCATTTGCACCTGCGTCACACCCGCTCTCTGAAGCAGGCACTAGTGCAGATACCAGCACCTTGGTGGGCATTAGTATCTCAGTGCACATTGGTGAGGGCACTTCACAATTGCTTGAGGTGCAGGCAGAGGCAGAGAGTGCCCAGGGCGACAGCAGTTGGAGGACTGCTGGGGACCAGGACGATGCTCAGTCAAAGGCAGATGATGAGCCTCTGGAGTCGTCTCCAGGGACTCTGGCAGCTCTAGGGACAGAATGAGGGGTTCCCGGGTTTGTACTTGGACCTGCAAGCCCTCACACTTGCACTGACCTCAGGTGGTCAGTGTCAGTGTGGGAGCTGGATGAGGCACCCAGTATCCCAGCTAGGATCCCATCCATCAATGGTGAGCAGGGAGGTCCTGAGCAACCTCACGTTGGCGTTGGAGCTGCTTCTCCATGAGAGTCGCCACTCTCTCAATGGAGGAGGCAGTGTGCTCGGCCATGATGGTCAACGCAGTGCTTAAGCTCCGCATGGACTCCTCCTTCACGGAGGCCAGGGCTCACATACCCTTATGGATCTCCGCCAGACCCTCCCGCACATCTTGCTGGACATCCAGCATCTGCTGCATCATGGACGACTCCAGAGGCTCATCATCTGCCTTCGACTGAGCATCGTCCTGGTCCGCAGCAGTCCTCCGAGCTGCCTGTCGCCTCCGCGGGCCCCTCTCAGGGCGCTCTGGATGATGGCAGCAGCTCCTCCGCCCCTCCGGCAGTGACTGTGGCATCTGATGAGGCTGCGGCGACTGGGGAGATGCCAGCTGTGGCACTGGCTGCTCCCTCCCAGGCAGGGCCAGCACAGGCTCCAGTGGTCAGAGGACGACCACCAAGGTCATCAAGACAGCAGGGTCAGCAGCCTGTCTCCAATGCCGGTGCCAGTGAGGGGGGAGCACTTAGACGTAGCACTCGCAAACATAAGTTAAAGGCACCATGAGCACAAGAGGGACAGGTAACAGGTGATTTTATGTTAGTTTTTGTTAACATTATGTACACTGGTCTGATGTTGAATACCAGAAACGTTTCTGTTAAGATTATTGAATTGTCAGAATGACATAAATTGTGTTTTTGTCTTCATGGCCTGAGTGTGCTTCACCTTTTTATTTCATTGGTGTGGGGGACTCCAGTATCTAATGCTGAACGTGGGTGGCTCTGAACTTTATTGCACAGGCATTGAGTGTTCTTGCTGTTCAAATGAAAGAGTTCTTTCAGAGAACCGGGATGGAGGCGGCAGCCCTGACATGCATTTGAAGCAGATGCTTGGTAGCCTAGCTGAAGGAGCATTGGATCAAGGCACCCCTGGTGTCCCTGCCTCCCTGCAGGTTATCGAGGTCTGGCTCCATGCCCTGAGTGTTCTTCTCACCATGCCCCTCTTCAGACTCACCACTGGACTCATCATCTGTGGCCTGTGGAGCTGCCTCAAGATCCTCTTCCTCCAGTGGGTCTCCCCTTGCTAGTGCCAGAGTGTGGAGAGCGCAGCAAGCAGCCACGATCAGTGACACCCACTCTCGGGGGGTATTGTAGTACTCCCCAGGCATCGGAAGCGCATCTTGAGAAGACCTATGGTCCTCTCCACCACCGCCCTTGTGAAGGTGTCATGTGGAGGAGTCATTCGTATTGTAACGCTGCTCTGCCTCTGTTCTTGGGTGGCGGAGAGGTGTCATGAGCCCACCTCTTCAACAGATAGCCCTCGTCACCCAGCAGCTATCCATCTAGTCAGGCTGGAGCACTGAAGAGCCTCGGCGCCTGGGAGTGTCTGAGGGTGTAGTCGTCATGGGAGCTGCCTGGGTACCTTGCACAGAATTGCAGAATCTGCATCTTGTGGTCACACACTATCTGCACAATCATGGAGTGGAATCCCTTCCTGTTGACAAAGGCACCCGGCTGACCTGCTGGCACCTTGATGGCCACGTGTGTGCAGTCAATGGCACCCTGGACATGGGGAAACCCAGCAATTGCTGCAAAACCTCTGGCTCACTCAGCCTGGCTGGCCTCATCTGTACAGAATTGAAGGAAAGTCAACACCCACCTGAACAAAGCTTCTCTCACCAGCTTGATGCAACTATGGACAGCTGATTGGGAGACTCCACACAGATCCCCACTGAGCTGTGGAAAGAACTGGAGGCATAGAAGTTGAGGGTCGCTGTGACCTTCAGAGCCACTGGCATGGGGTGTCCACCCACACAGTCGGAGCTGATCTCAGGCCCAATCGCCTGTCAAATGGAGGTCACTGTCTCCCTTGAGAGGTGGAGCCTCCTTCAGCATTGCACCTCAGACATATTGAGGTAGCTGCATCGCCGCCTGCAAACCCTGGCAGCAGGATAGTGGCGTCTTCTGCGGCCCCTTCCGCCTTGGACTTCCTGCTGGCCCTGCGCCCCTTGTGCCTGGGCCTCTCCTCCCATAGTACCCTCCCTTGGAAGCTGCACAGGGATATCTGGCCTCATCTCCCTTCTGCCCCTCTCTTCCTCCTCAAAGGAGGTGCCTCGAGCGGAGGCCACAATCCCATTACCATAGTTACAGAAGGCTGTCTGAGTCTGGAAGGGTCCACGTGATCTGAATCCTCTGGGGGCCTGGCAGACAGCAATGAGCCCTGAAATGAAGCCTGGAAATGCTAAGAATGAAGCCCTGAACAGAGATGAAGCTGTCATATACCAATAAGCAACCAGCTGCAAACTATCTCCAAAACTCCTCACTACTCACACTGGCGATGCTGCTGACCCTTTTTATCCCGCCCTTGGATGAGGTTTGTGAAAATGTCGGCCGGCCGCCTGCCTGTTTTGCCCATGCGACGAGCAGAAAATAACACGAGCCAGGAAAAATCACAGCCAATTGGACTGTTAAGGGCCTTAAGTGGCCTGTTAATTAATGGCAGGCGCTGCTCTGGCACCCGCACTCACCCGCCGAGCAAAATATCGCGTGTGTGCACAATGACGTCGGGACGCTCACCTGACATCATCGCACACTATTTTACTCCCATTGAGGTCGGGCATGCGCCTGCCCACGAGACAAAAAATTCTGCCCCCTTTCCCCCTTTCCCATTTTCCCACAGTGTTGGCAGCACTTTCTGCTTTTGTTTCAGATTTCCAGCAGCTGCCGGACTTCACTTTTTGTATCCTGGCCAACATTCATCCCTCACTTAACCTCACCTAAAACCGAAATAGAAACAGAAAATGCCAGAAATACTCAGCAGGCAAGGTAAGGCAGCATTTGTGAAGAGAGAAACAGAGTTAGCCTTTCAGGTTCATTCGAACTGGCTAATTGGTCATTTATCTCATTGCTCACAGCACTGATGACCTTCCATTGGCTGTAAAGAAATTCGAGGTGTCCAATGGGGGGTGAAAGGTGTTATATATGCAAGCTTTTTCCTTAAATGGGACTACACTGTAAATTTAGTGTGAACATCCTAATACATCTCTGACAAATAGTCCATGGAGACAGAGCTTACAGCTTGAGGAAATGTCTCCAACATAATTCAAAAGTGATTAATGTTCATACTGGATTTATGATTCTAAGTTTATATGAATTCAGTCAGTTTGCTGGTGGAATATTAAATAGGTGTTAACGGGGAAGTGGACTCAATATTAAAGAGGTGTTAATGAGGGAGGGGATGCAGAGTTAGAGCGTTAATGGGAGAAGTGGGCTACAGTGTGGATATTAAATCTGTTAATGTGAGAGTGGGCTACAGTGTGGATATTAAATCTGTTAATGTGAGAGTGGGGTACAGTGTGAATATTAAATTTGCTAATGGGAGAAAGTGGGGTACAGTGTAGAAATTAATCTGTTAATGGGAGAAAGTGGTGTACAGTGTGGATATTAAATCTGTTAGTGGGAGAAGTGGGATCCAGTGTGAATATTAAATCTGTTACTGGGAGAAAGTGGGGTACAGTGTGGATATTAAATATGTTAATGGGAGAAAGTGGGGTTCAGAATGGATATTATATCTGTTAATGGGATAAGGTGGAGTACAGTGTGGATATTAAATCTGTTAATGGGAGAAAGTGGGGTACAGTATAGATATTAAATCTGTTAATGGGAGAGGTTTGGTACAGTGTGAATATTAAAGCAATGTTAATGGGAGAAATCGGGGTACAGTGTGAATATTAAAGCAATGTTAATGGGAGAAAGTGGGGTACAGTGTGGTTTTTAAAGCAATGTTGATTGGAGAAAGTGGGGTACAGTGTGAATATTAAATCTGTTAATGGGAGAAGTGGGATCCAGTGTGAATATTAAATCTGTTACTGGGAGAAAGTGGGGTACAGTGTGGATATTAAATATGTTAATGGGAGAAAGTGGGGTTCAGAGTGGATATTAAATCTGTTAAAGGGATAAGGTGGGGTACAGTATAGATATTAAATCTGTTAATGGGAGAGGTTTGGTACAGTGTGAATATTAACGCAATGTTAATGGGAGAAATTGGGGTACAGTGTGAATATTAAAGCAATGTTAATGGGAGAAAGTGGGGTACAGTGTGGTTTTTAAAGCAATGTTAATGGGAGAAAGTGGGGTACAGTGTGAATATTAAAGCTGTTAATTGTAGAAAGTGGGGTACAGTGTTGATATTAAATTTGTTAATGTGAGAACGTGGGGTACAGTGTGAATATTAAATCTGTTAATTGGAGAAAGTGCGGTACAGTGTATATATCGAATCTGTTAATGGGAAAGTGGGGTACAGTGTGAATATTAAAGCAATGTTTACAGGCGAAGTGGGGTACAGTATGAATATTAAATCTGTTAATGGATGAAAGTTGGGTCCAGTGTAGTTATTAATCTGTTAATGGATGAGAGTGGGATATAGTGTGAATATTAAAACAATATTAATGGGAGAAGTGGGGTACAGTGTGAATATTAAATCCGTTAATGGAAGAAAGTGGGGTTCAGAGTGGATGTTAAGCCTGATGATGGGAAAAAGTAAGGTACAGTGTGAATATTAAAGCAATGTTAATGGGATGAAGTGGGGTATATTGTAAATATTAAATTTGTTAATCGGAGATGGTGAGGTACAGTGTGGATATTAAATCCGTTAATGGGAGAAAGTGGGGTTCAGAGTGGATATTAAATCTGATGATGGGAAAAAGTAGGGTACAGTGTGAATATTAAAGCGATGTTAATGGGATAAGGTGGGGTACAGTGTGAATATTAAAACGATGTTAATGGGAGAAAGTGGGGTACAGTGTGAATATTAAATCCGTTAATGGGAGAAAGTGGGGTTCAGAGTGGATATTAAATCTGATGATGGGATAAAGTAGGGTACAGTGTGAATATTAAAGCGATGTTAATGGGAGAAAGTGGGGTACAGTGTGAATATTAAATCAATGTTAATGGGAGAAAGTAGGGTACAGTGTGAATATTAAATCTGTTAATGGGAGAAAGTGGGGTTCAGTGTGAATATTAAAGCAATGTTAATGGGATAAGGTGGGGTACAGTGTGAATATTAAAGCGATGTTAATGGGATAAGGTGGGGTACAGTGTGAATATTAAAGTGATGTTAATGGGATAAGGTGGGGTACAGTGTGAATATTAAAGCGATGTTAATGGGATAAGGTGGGGTACAGTGTGAATATTAAAGCAATGTTAATGGGATAAAGTGGGGTACAGTGTGGGTATTAAATCTGTTAATGGGATAAAGTGAGGTACAGTGCGGATATTAAATCTGTTCATGGAATTAAATGGGGTACAGTGTGGATATTAAATCTGTTAATTGAAGAAAGTAGGGTACAGTGTGGATATTGAAGCAATGTTAATGGGAGAAAGTGGGGTATAGTGTGGATATTAAACCTGTTAATGGGAAAAAGTGGGATATGCTGTGAATATTAAAGCAATGTTAATGGGAGATAGTGGGGTACAGTGTAGATATTAAACCTGTTAACGGGAGAAGGTGGGGCACAGTGTGGATATTAAATTTGTTAATGGGAGAAGTGGTGTACAGTGTGAATATTAAAACAATGTTAATGGGAGAAGTGGGGTACAGTGTGAATATTAAAACAATGTTAATGGGAGAAGTGGGGTACAATGTGAATATTAAAACAATGTTAATGGGAGAAAGTGGGGTACAGTGTGGATATTAAAACTGTTAATGGGAGAAAGTGGAGTTCAGAGTGGATATTAAATTTGTTGATGGGAGAAAGTAGGGTACACTGTGAATATTAAAGCAATATTAATGGGAGAAAGTGGGGTACAGTGTGGATGCTAGATCTGTTAATGGGAGAAATTAGGGTACAGTACGGATATTAAATCTGTTAATGGGAGAAGTTTGGTACACTGTGGATATTAAAGCAATGTTAATGGGAGTAAGTGGGGTACAGTATAGATATTGAATCTGATAATTGGAGAAAGTGGGGTACAGTGTGAATATTAAAGGATTATTAATGGGAGAAAGTCAGGTAAAAATTTCTAGGGCACCAAGTAAAGCTGCGAAGTTTGTGTATTCAGAGTTGCTCCACTTGCACTGAGTGCTCAACCTGAACTACCTGTCAGCATCTCCCCATATTCCAAGAAGGGAAGGAGGGAGGGAAATCTGAATGAACCTTGTCTTTCCTGCTGTGTATTGCACAGGCTATACTGAGCAGTACATTTAGCAATTCAGCCTGTGGAGTTGCCCATGAAACACTGGGTTCATATTTTGTGTGCAAAAAAGTAAAGTTTAGAGTTCGGAGATAAGGATGCTAAATGTTTTGGACAACTTATCAATTAAATATTAAGCTTGATTAAGGCGTAATCAAGGAACACATTGTGTGGAGCTACTTGAGGTTGGCAGTGATTCATTACATTTTGAGTGCAGTGTGGGTTTTTGATAGCAATGCCACCTGAATCGATTAGCACTAACACCATCGCTTCCTCAAAGCCTGGAGCAAAATCAACCCACAAACTCACTCCAATGCCTAAGCAGCAAATTCTGACAAAGGAAAATTGACATTCAGCTTTTCTAATCCGCTGCCCACTCCTAATTTCCTCTACTTCCCTGGAGTTGGTCAATCACTTTGCGTGATTCAGTAAACGCCTACAGTCCCTTAGCATCTTGCCCAAGTAGCCATATTTCACGTATGAGCATTGTCCATGAGCGCAGGAGGGATTTTATTTATCATGAGGAATTATAGACAAGTCTGATCCAGGCCTCACCCAATGTGACACAACAAGTTCCAGCAGGACTCACTGGAGAGTGATTAGGAGCAGGAATTTTATCTGATGCACAAGTGGCTAAATGGATTCAAGACAGAGATTAGCCACGATCTAATCATGCAGCAGAGCAAGCACAAGGGGCTTGAATCGCCACTCCTATTCCTAACCTTCACATGGATTCTCCTCTCGCAGATAAGGAAACAGACTAACTACAGCATCCCAACTATAGCTTGACTGAACCCAACTAACTTAGCATAAATCAAGGAGTTCACAGGGCACTTTACTCATCTCTAAATCTCCAGTATACCACATTATTGTCCAATGCGTTTTAACAGCCGCTGCATGTGGTATACTTATCTTGACAGGAATATCTCACCCTCTCTGACGAGTAATCTATCTTTCATAAAAGAAAGTGTTCAGGATATTGGTAGAGCAGAGTGCCGGAAGCTGATATATAGGAGAGAGTGCGGGGAGTTGGTATAGGAGAGAGAGTGCGGGGAGCTGGTATAGGAGAGAGAGTGAGGGGCTGGTATAGGAGAGAGAGTAGGGAGCTGGTATAGGAGAGAGCGCGGGGAACTGGTATTGGAGAGATCACAGGGAACTGGTATAGGAGAGAGCGCGAGGGGCTGGTATAGGAGAGAGAGTGCGGGGAGTTGGTATAGGAGAGAGAGAGAGGGGCTGGTATAGGAGAGAGCGCAGTGAACTGGTATAGGAGAGAGTGTAGGGAACTCGTATAAGAGAGGGTGTGGGGAGCTGGTATAGGAGAGAGCACGGGGAGCTGGTATGGAAGAGATCACAGGGAACTGGTATAGGAGAGAGCGCGGGGAGCTGGTATAGGAGAGAGATTGCGGGGAGTTGGTATATGAGCGAGTGCGGGGAACTGGTATAGGAGAGAATGCAAGGAGCTGCTATAGGAAAGAGAGTGGGGAGCTGGTATAGGGGAGAGCACTAGGAACCGGTACTGGAGAGAGTACAGGGAGCTGATATAGGAGAGAGTGCGGGGAGCTGGTATAAGAGAGAGTGCGGGGAGCTGGTATAAGAGAGAGTGCAGGGATCTGGTACAGGAAAGAGAGTGGGGAGCTGGTATAGGAGAGAGTGCGGGGAGCTGGTATAGGAGAGAGTGCGGGGAGCTGGTATAGGAGAGAGTGCGGGGAGCTGGTATAGGAGAGAGTGCAGGGATCTGGTATAGTAGAGAGTGCGGGGAGCTGGTATTGGAGAGAATGCGGGGAGCTGGCATAGGAGAGAGAGCGGGAAGCTGGTATAGGAGAGAATGCGGGGAGCTGGTATAGGAGAGAGAGCGGGAAGTTGGTATAAGAGAGAGTGCGGGGAGCTGGTATAGGAGAGAACGGGGAGCTGGTATAGGGGAGAGTGCAGGGGGCTGGTATAAGAGAGAGTGCGGGGAGCTGATATAGGAGAGAGTGCGGGGAGCTGGTATTGGAGAGAGTGCGGGGAGCTGGTATAGTGGCGAGTGCGGGGAGCTGGTATAGTGGCGAGAGCGGGGAGCTGGTATAGTGGCGAGTGCGGGGAGCTAGTATAGGAGAGAGAGCAGGGAGCTGGTATATGAGAGAGTGCGGGGAGCTGGTATAGTGGTGAGAGCGGGGAGCTGGTATAGTGGCGAGAGCGGGGAGCTGGTATAGTGGCGAGTGCGGGGAGCTGGTATAGGAGAGAGAGCAGGGAGCTGGTATAGGAGAGAGTGCGGGGAGCTGGTATAGTGGCGAGTGCGGGAAGCTGGTATAGGAGAGAGAGCGGGGAGCTGGTATAAGAGAGAGTGCGGGGAGCTGGTATAGGAGAGAGAGCGGGGAGCTGGTATAGGGGAGAGTGCGGGGAGCTGGTATAGGAGAGAGAGCGAGGAGCTGGTATAAGAGAGAGTGTGGGGAGCTGGTATAGGAGAGAGAACAGGGAGCTGGTATAAGAGAGAGTGCGGGGAGCTGGTATAGGAGAGAGTGCGGGGAGCTGGTATAGGAGAGGGAGCTGGTGTAGGAGAGAAAGCGGGGAGCTGGTATAGGAGAGAGAGCGGGGAGCTAGTATAGGAGAGAGTGCGGGGAGCTGGTATAGGAGAGGGAGCTGGTGTAGGAGAGAAAGCAGGGAGCTGGTATAGGAGAGAGTGCGGGGAGCTGGTATAGGAGAGAGTGCGGGTAGCTGGTATAGGGGAGAGTGCGGGGAGCTGGTATAAGGGAGAGTGCGGGTAGCTGGTATAGGAGAGAGAGCGGGGACCTGGTATAAGAGAGAGTGTGGGGAGGTGGTATAGGAGAGAGAGCAGGGAGCTGGTATAGGAGAGAGTGCGGGGAGCTGGTACAGGAGAGAGAGCGGGGAGCTGGTATAGGGGAAAGTGCGGGGAGCTGGTACAGGAGAGAGTGCGGGGAGCTGGTATAGGGGAGAGTGCGGGGAGCTGGTATAGGAGAGAAAGTGGGGAGCTGGTATAGGAGAGAGAGCTGGGAGCTGGTATAGGAGAGAGTGCGGGGAGCTGGTACAGGAGAGAGAGTGGGGAGCTGGTATAGGGGAGAGTGCGGGGAGCTGGTATAGGAGAGAATGCGGGGAGCTGGTATAGGAGAGAGAGCGGGGAGCTGGTATAGGAGAGAGTGTGGGGAGCTGGTATAGGAGAGAGTGCAGGGATCTGGTATAGTAGAGAGTGCGGGGAGCTGGTATTGGAGAGAGTGCGGGGAGCTGGTATAGGGGAGAGTGAGGGGAGCTGGTATAGGAGAGAGTGCAGGGATCCGGTATAGGAAAGCGAGTGGGGAGCTGGTATAGGAGAGAGTGCGGGGAGCTGGTACAGGAGAGAGTGCGGGGAGCTGGTATAGGGGAGAGTGCGGGGAGCTGGTATAGGAGAGAATGCGGGGAGCTGGTATAGGAGAGAGAGCGGGGAGCTGGTATAGGAGAGAGTGTGGGGAGCTGGTATAGGAGAGAGTGCAGGGATCTGGTATAGTAGAGAGTGCGGGGAGCTGGTATTGGAGAGAGTGCGGGGAGCTGGTATAGGGGAGAGTGAGGGGAGCTGGTATAGGAGAGAGTGCAGGGATCCGGTATAGGAAAGCGAGTGGGGAGCTGGTATAGGAGAGAGTGCGGGGAGCTGGTATAAGAGAGAGTGCGGGGAGCTGGTATAGGAGAGAGTGCGGGGAGCTGGTATAGTGGCGAGTGCGGGGAGCTGGTATAGGAGAGAGAGCAGGGAGCTGGTATAGGAGAGAGTGCGGGGAGCTGGTATAGGAGAGAGTGCGGGGAGCTGGTATTGGAGAGAGTGCAGGGAGCTGGTATAGGAGAGAATGCGGGGAGCTGGTATAGGAGAGAGTGTGGGGAGCTGGTATAGGAGAGGGAGCTGGTACAGGAGAGAAAGCGGGGAGCTGGTATAGGAGAGAGTGTGGGGAGCTGGTATAGGAGAGAGTGTGGGGAGCTGGTATAGGAGAGGGAGCTGGTACAGGAGAGAAAGCGGGGAGCTGGTATAGGAGAGAGTGCGGGGAGCTGGTATAGGAGAGAGCGGGGAGCTGGTATAGGAGAGAGAGCAGGGAGCTGGTATAGGAGAGAGTGTGGGGAGCTGGTATAGGAGAGAGTGTGGGGAGCTGGTATTGGAGAGGGAGCTGGTACAGGAGAGAAAGCGGGGAGCTGGTACAGGAGAGAGTGCGGGGAGCTGGTATAGGAGAGGGAGCTGGTGTAGGAGAGAAAGCGGGGAGCTGGTATAGGAGAGAGAGCGGGGAGCTGGTATAGGAGAGAGTGCGGGGAGCTGGTATAGGAGAGGGATCTGGTGTAGGAGAGAAAGCAGGGAGCTGGTATAGGAGAGAGTGCGGGGAGCTTGTATAGGAGGGAGTGCGGGTAGCTGGTATAGGGGAGAGTGCGGGGAGCTGGTATAAGGGAGAGTGCGGGTAGCTGGTATAGGGGAGAGTGCGGGGAGCTGTTATAGGAGAGAGAGCGGGGAGCTGGTATAGGGGAGAGAGCGGGGAGCTGGTATAGGAGAGAGTGCGTGGAGCTGGTATAGGGGAGAGTGCGGGGAGCTGGTATAAGAGAGAGTGCGGGGAGCTGGTATAGGGGAGAGTGCGGGGAGCTGGTATAGGGGAGAGTGCGGGGAGCTGGTATAAGGGAGAGTGCGGGTAGCTGGTATAGGGGAGAGTGCGGGGAGCTGTTATAGGAGAGAGAGCGGGGAGCTGGTATGGGGGAGAGAGCGGGGAGCTGGTATAGGAGAGAGTGCGGGGAGCTGGTATAGGGGAGAGAGCGGGGAGCTGGTATAGGGGAGAGTGCGGGGAGTTGGTATAGGAGAGAGAGCGGGGAGCTGGTATAGGGGAGAGTGCGGGGAGCTGGTATAGGAGAGAGAGCAGGGAGCTGGTATAGGAGAGAAAGCGGGGAGCTGGTATAAGAGAGAGTGCGGGGAGCTGGTATAAGAGAGATTGCGAGGAGCTGGTATAGTGGCGAGTGCGGGGAGCTGGTATAGGAGAGAGAGCAGGGAGCTGGTATAAGAGAGAGTGCGGGGAGCTGGTATAGGAGAGAGTGCGGGGAGCTGGTATAGGAGAGGGAGCTGGTGTAGGAGAGAAAGCGGGGAGCTGGTATAGGAGAGAGAGCGGGGAGCTAGTATAGGAGAGAGTGCGGGGAGCTGGTATAGGAGAGGGAGCTGGTGTAGGAGAGAAAGCAGGGAGCTGGTATAGGAGAGAGTGCGGGGAGCTGGTATAGGAGAGAGTGCGGGTAGCTGGTATAGGGGAGAGTGCGGGGAGCTGGTATAAGGGAGAGTGCGGGTAGCTGGTATAGGAGAGAGAGCGGGGACCTGGTATAAGAGAGAGTGTGGGGAGGTGGTATAGGAGAGAGAGCAGGGAGCTGGTATAGGAGAGAGTGCGGGGAGCTGGTACAGGAGAGAGAGCGGGGAGCTGGTATAGGGGAAAGTGCGGGGAGCTGGTACAGGAGAGAGTGCGGGGAGCTGGTATAGGGGAGAGTGCGGGGAGCTGGTATAGTAGAGAGTGCGGGGAGCTGGTATTGGAGAGAGTGCGGGGAGCTGGTATAGGGGAGAGTGAGGGGAGCTGGTATAGGAGAGAGTGCAGGGATCCGGTATAGGAAAGCGAGTGGGGAGCTGGTATAGGAGAGAGTGCGGGGAGCTGGTATAAGAGAGAGTGCGGGGAGCTGGTATAGGAGAGAGTGCGGGGAGCTGGTATAGTGGCGAGTGCGGGGAGCTGGTATAGGAGAGAGAGCAGGGAGCTGGTATAGGAGAGAGTGCGGGGAGCTGGTATAGGAGAGAGTGCGGGGAGCTGGTATTGGAGAGAGTGCAGGGAGCTGGTATAGGAGAGAATGCGGGGAGCTGGTATAGGAGAGAGTGTGGGGAGCTGGTATAGGAGAGGGAGCTGGTACAGGAGAGAAAGCGGGGAGCTGGTATAGGAGAGAGTGTGGGGAGCTGGTATAGGAGAGAGTGTGGGGAGCTGGTATAGGAGAGGGAGCTGGTACAGGAGAGAAAGCGGGGAGCTGGTATAGGAGAGAGTGCGGGGAGCTGGTATAGGAGAGAGCGGGGAGCTGGTATAGGAGAGAGAGCAGGGAGCTGGTATAGGAGAGAGTGTGGGGAGCTGGTATAGGAGAGAGTGTGGGGAGCTGGTATAGGAGAGGGAGCTGGTACAGGAGAGAAAGCGGGGAGCTGGTATAGGAGAGAGTGCGGGGAGCTGGTATAGGAGAGGGAGCTGGTGTAGGAGAGAAAGCGGGGAGCTGGTATAGGAGAGAGAGCGGGGAGCTGGTATAGGAGAGAGTGCGGGGAGCTGGTATAGGAGAGGGATCTGGTGTAGGAGAGAAAGCAGGGAGCTGGTATAGGAGAGAGTGCGGGGAGCTTGTATAGGAGGGAGTGCGGGTAGCTGGTATAGGGGAGAGTGCGGGGAGCTGGTATAAGGGAGAGTGCGGGTAGCTGGTATAGGGGAGAGTGCGGGGAGCTGTTATAGGAGAGAGAGCGGGGAGCTGGTATAGGGGAGAGAGCGGGGAGCTGGTATAGGAGAGAGTGCGTGGAGCTGGTATAGGGGAGAGTGCGGGGAGCTGGTATAAGAGAGAGTGCGGGGAGCTGGTATAGGGGAGAGTGCGGGGAGCTGGTATAGGGGAGAGTGCGGGGAGCTGGTATAAGGGAGAGTGCGGGTAGCTGGTATAGGGGAGAGTGCGGGGAGCTGTTATAGGAGAGAGAGCGGGGAGCTGGTATGGGGGAGAGAGCGGGGAGCTGGTATAGGAGAGAGTGCGGGGAGCTGGTATAGGGGAGAGAGCGGGGAGCTGGTATAGGGGAGAGTGCGGGGAGTTGGTATAGGAGAGAGCGGGGAGCTGGTATAGGGGAGAGTGCGGGGAGCTGGTATAGGAGAGAGAGCAGGGAGCTGGTATAGGAGAGAAAGCGGGGAGCTGGTATAAGAGAGAGTGCGGGGAGCTGGTATAAGAGAGATTGCGAGGAGCTGGTATAGTGGCGAGTGCGGGGCGCTGGTATAGGAGAGAGAGCGGGGACCTGGTATAAGAGAGAGTGTGGGGAGCTGGTATCGGAGAGAGAGCAGGGAGCTGGTATAGGGGAGAGTGCAGGGAGCTGGTATAGGAGAGAGAGCGGGGAACTGGTATAGGGGAGAGTGCGGGGAGCTGGTATAGGGGAGAGTGCGGGGAGCTGGTACAGGAGAGAGAGCGGGGAGCTGGTATAGGGGAGAGTGTGGGGAGCTGGTATAGTGGAGAGTGTGGGGAGGTGGTACAGGAGAGAGAGCAGGGAGCTGGTATAGAAGAGAACGTGGGGAGTTGGTGTAGGAGAGAATGTTGGGGCACTGCCATTTCTCTTTGGTGTTGAAGTGTAATCTGCCCAGTCATTCCCTGACTGCATCTTCTGACCAAGATTGCCCACTTTCCTGCTATAGTTTTTTGATATTCATTTACCTGTCTCAGCATTTAATTTACAAGCATATTGTGTGTCAAACACAATATCTGAAGAGATTGCACAAAGTTTCTGGTGCATTCCCTAAATCCTAAGTAAATTTCTCCAGTTGATTGAGTCTTCACCCTCTTTCCTTAGGGTGTCAGGTGTAAACCAATGGTGAGAATATTCTGTTACCAGTCTCTTTAAAAAGACTGATTTCCTACTGGATAAGGAATGGAATGCATTGAAACTAACATTGCAATTGAGATGCAGTGAATTGCTGAAAAGTGTTTTCAATAAGGAGTTGGAAGAGTTTCTGGTTTACTTGATGCAGCCTTAATCCTTTAAGCATCTTTCCTGATTATCCTTGATGTTTTCTTTTTCAGTGACTTCACTGATTATTCTGCCTTTATAATTCCATGGTGCAGTGATTAATTGGCAGAGTCCCAAACTGCACTGTGGTTGGTTTCTATATTGTTCAGTAATGTCCTTTAGGAGAGGAAATCAGTTCCCCTTCACTGGTCTGGCCTATGTGTGACTCCAGACCCACAGCAATGTGGTTGACTCTTAACTGTTCTCTGAAATGGCTGAGTACGATGTTCAGTTGTAGTAAACTGCTACGAAAAAGCATATTAAGAATAAAACCAGACCAGCTGGAACACCCCATTTTGACCTTGGCATCACTTTCGGACCTGACAAACACACATCCCACAGAGTCGACACTGTAAAGGCTTCTTTATTAACATCTGAAGACTTGTGTCTAAATTGGGAGAGTTTTCTCACAGATGAGTTGAGCAGCAGCCTGACATGCTCACCGAAATATACCTTTCGACCAATGTCCTAAACTGCGCTATCATGTCGCACCGGCAGGACAGACCCTCCAATGGTATACGGTTGATAGGGTATGGCTCTGGGAGTCCTCAACATTCCCTCTCGACCCCATGAAGTCTCATGGTATCAGGTCAAAGATGGGAAAAAATAAACCTCTTGCTGATTGTCACCTACCACTCTCCCTCAGCTGATGAATCAGTACTCATCCATGTTGAGCAACACTTTGATGAAGCACAGTGGGATTAGAATGTACTCAGAATGGGGGAATTCAATGTCCATCACCAAGAGTGGCTCGATTGCATCACTATTGTCCTGAAGGAGATAAGTGCCAGAATGGACCCATGGCAGTTGGTGAGAAAACCAACAGGAGGAAAAACCTACCTGATCTCATCTTCACCAATTTACCTGTTGCAGATGCACCTGTCCATGACAGCATTGGTAGGAGTGACCACCGCACAGTCCTGTGGAAACAAAGTTCTGTCTTCACACTATGGACACCCTCCATCGTGTTGTGTGGCACCTACCACCATGCTCAGTGGGATAGATTCAGAACAAATCTAGTAGCTTGAAACTGGGCATTCCTGAGGTGCTGTGGGCCATCAGCAGCTGAAGATTTGTATTCCACCACAACCTGTAACCTCATGGCCCTTACCCTGACTCTACCATTACCATATGTAGAGTAAAGGGTTAACTTGAGGAGCACCCGATACTGATGTAACTAATGATGTAACTGTGATGCTATATCACATGACTAAGAGACTGAGACCCGGAGGGAAGCGGAAGTACAACCTCATGTAGATTACTGAGATGTGTATAGATCTGTAAATAAACAAGAATCATTTTTATGAATAACAATCTACGGCAGCATTCTTAGGGTAACCAGCAAACCCTAAAGAAACCCCATCTGGACCTCGAACCCAAAATGAAACAGTATCAATCTAGCGTACCAACCCTCCTTCAATGAGGAGTGTAGGAGAGCCAGGAGCAGCACTAGATGTACCTAAAAATAAGGTGCCAACCTAGTGAAACTACTACACAACAGCACATTCTTGCTAAACAGCGGAAGCAGTATGTTGTAGGCAGAACCAGGTGATCCCTCTACTAACAGATCAGGTCAAAGCTCTGCAGTCTTACCATATCCAGTCATGAATGACAATGGACAATTAACCAACCAAAGGAAGAGGCTCCATGAACACCACTATCCTCCATGATGGGGGAACCCAGCACTTACAGTGAAAAAGGCACACAGTGAATGACATTTAGGGGGAAAGTTCCACTGGTTGGTGCCAAAACTAGCATAAAATGAAGTTGGTTTTGGTCGTTGGAGGTCAATCATTACAGTCCTGGGACATCGCTGCAGGAGTTCCTAGTGCCTAGGCCGAACCATCATCAGCTGCTTCACCAATGGCCAATGGTCAGAAGTGGTGATGTTCTCTGATGATTGCAGAATGTTTAGTTCCATTTGCAACTCCTGTGATAATGAAGCAGATGGTGTCCACATGCAGCAAGACCTGGACAACATTCAGCCTTGAGCTGATAAGTGGCAAGTAACATTTGCACCACACTGGTGCCAGGCAATGACCATAACAAATAAGATTGAGTCTAACTGCCTCTCCTTGAAATTCAACAGGATCACTATTATCAAAATCCCAACTATCAACGTCCTGGGGGTCACCATTGACCAGAAACTGAACTGGACTAGCCATATAAATACTGTGGCTACAAGAGCAGGTCAGAGGCTGGGAATGCTGAGGAGAGTAACACACTTCCTGACTCCCCAAAGTCTGTCCACCATCTACAAGGCACAAGATAGGAGTGTGATGGAATCCTGGCTGAGCGCAGTTCCAACAACACTCAAGAAGCTTGCTGGGTCAAAACCTGGAATGCTATGCCCTACAGCACTGTGGGAATTCCTTGACCAAACACACTGCACTGATTCACCACCATTTTTTCGAGGACAATTACGGACGGGCAATAAATGCAGGATTTGTCAGTGATGCCCAAATCCCCTGAAGGAATATATTAAAAAAGTCCTCCAGCAGAGCAGGTTTCTCTTAGTTCTTATTGTAAAATATTTAAACAGACACGGGGACTCGCTCCAAACTTGGCATTATTTTCACTATGAGTCACACTCTCAGTATTTGGAGAATTCTATGTTACGACGGTCATTGAGTATAAATTATTCCCCCTCAGATCCATCTTGTCCCACACACTCTTAAAACCTTCTTGTGTTGGATCAATATTTGGTTTCCTTTAACTCACTCTTTCCCAGAACCTCAAATTTGTGGAAGGCCTGACCTCCATCAGTTTTCCCTCACTCTTACATTAGACAAGCTTTTAATATTTAAGCCTATAGTTACCTCGTCACTTCTTCTTCATATGCTGTGCCTTCTACTTTTGTTTTAATTCTTCCGTGGGGTGTTGGCATCACTGGCAAGGTCAACATTTATTCCCCATGCCTAATTGCCCGTTGAGGGTGTGTGTGTGAGGCATCTTTGTCCATGACTTTATTCTTGTTATAGCTTTCTGCAAGTGGTTTGCTACAACTGAGTGGCTTGTTAGGCCATGTTGGAGGGCAGTTAAGGGTCAACAGTATTGCTGTGAATTGTCACATATAGTCCAGAACAAAAATAAAAATTGCTGGAAAAACTCAGCAGGTCTGACAGCATCTGTGGAAAGGAAGACAGGGTTAACGTTTCGGGTCCCTATGACTCTTCATCAGAACATATAGTCCAGACCGCGTAAAGGATATTAGTGAACCAGATGGGCTTTTATGATAATCCAGCAGTTTCATGATCACCTTTACTGCTAACTAGCTTTTAATTTTAAATTTATCTAATTAACTGCATTTAAATTCCCTGACTGTGGTGGTGTAATTTGAACATGTCCCCAGATCACTGGTCCAGGCCCCTGGATTACTACAGAAAGAAAATACTGTGGATTCTGGGAATCTGAAAGAGATACAGAAAATGCTGGAAACACTCAGCAGGTCAGGCAGCATCTATGGATCGAGCGAGAAACAGCGGCCAGAATTTTCTGGCCCTGTTGGCGTTGGCATCGTGGCAGGCGGGGAGGCCGGGGAGGGGAGGGTGGGGAAACAAAATGGCGAGAAGGCCAACAAATCGGTTTTACGCTGTCGTGAAACCAGTTTGTGATTGGCTGCTCCACTGGTCAATGGTGGGCCACTGACGTCGGGAATGTCATTTTAATACATTTGCATCTAATTATGAGCCCTGCTCGTCGGAATCATCGCCCCACAGCTAATTTGCCACCCACGTCGACATGACTTCAGAACGACGCACTTCACAACTGCCTTTAAAAGGCGTGCACCTGGCGAGCTAAACTTCGAGGGGAACTCAGAGGCGAGTGCACACAACCTTGCGCAGTGCTCGTGGGCCCATTGCCCATAGTACAGCAGGGAAGAGGCACTGCACAAAAGCAAGGGACACAGGCAAGTCACTTTTCCCCAGTTGGCTTTCAGTGCGGTTCCGGGGCTGTGAGGGGTGTGGGGGAAGGCAGCACAGACAGACTGAAACACTTAAGCACATGCTGGGGGCGGGCAGAAGGGAAGAGGGGTGAGGGAAATGGCCACACACTTGGGAAAGCTTGTATAAAGCGAGCATTCTTCCACAGCTGAGATTGTTCAGCTGCAGCTCCATTGACAGGTTTGGATTCGGGCCTCTGGTGCTTTTCTGTCCACACAAGCAACGCAAAAGCATGAAAATGCCACCAAATGCTCCAGAAGTTTTCACCCCTCGGGCACAGACTGCAATTTAATGTGCGTTTTAGGGGGCAGCAGAACAATTAGCTGATTGGGCAAGTTACACAATTCCCTTGCGAGCGGCGGCCATGGCGCAGTCACTGGTGGAGGCGCTCACAGCCCCTGGCAATGTCTTTATTCAGGTTTGGACCAGTATCCCTCATGGTTCAAACTAACAGTGCAGCCTTGCAGTGCGGGTTAGGAGAATGCCTGCGCCTGAGCTGAGAGCACAGCGTGCAGTCCAGTGGCTGAAGCTGCCGCCAATTGGTCAAGTGGACTGGGGCAGAGATGCGTGGGGTTTCAGACACCAATGGGCGCACTACACACTGGCTGTCCAAGTGGTGGCCAGCATTTGGCATGCATTACAGGGCCTTCAGACTCAACCAAGAGACGTCCTTAGGAGACATATGCCAACCCATGGGTCTCTCTCTTTGATCCTGCAGGAGAACATCAGGATCATGGAGCCTGGCGATCTAGCAACATGCCTCATGGCTTACAGAGACCAGAGATGTAGAAGAAGAGAGCGGTGGAGGTGCCTGGCTCAGTGAAGGGAGTAGCACTTCCCTCAAGTTGAAGGTGTGGCTGGGCCTACTGTGCACGCTGTTGAAAGTCCATAGCAAGCCGTCACTTGTAGTTGTCTCGCTAGACCCAGGGTCTATAGACAGTGCCTGTCATTCCTGCAGATATCCAGGGAACTGGCTGGTCGCGTATGCCACCTGTTGCATGATTTGGCGCCACGGGGACTTGGAGGGCATCTACTGCCAGTGGCTGTGAAAGTGACTGCGGCGCTCAATTTTTTTGCCAGTGGCTCTTTCCAGGGCTCCACAGGTTACCTGTGTGGGATCTCACGAGCCTCCACACACAAGTGCATCCAGGAGATCCAAAACAAAAACAGAAATACCTGGAAAGACTCAGCAGGTCTGGCACCATCGGCGGAGAAGAGCAAAGTTGACGTTTCGAGTCCTCATGACCCTTCAACAGAACTAAGTAAAAATAGGAAAGGGGTGAAATATAAGCTGGTTTAAGGTGGGGGGGGGCGGGGGGGGTGGGGTTGTTGGGACAAGCAAGCAGTGATAGGAGGAGATACCACCACCCCCTTCTCCCCCCCTCCCCCCCCAAACCAGCTTATATTTCACCCCTTTCCTATTTTACTTAGTTCTGTTGAAGGGTCATGAGGACTCGAAACGTCAACTGTGCTCTTCTCCGCCGATGCTGCCAGACCTGCTGAGTTTTTCCAGGTATTTCTGTTTTTGTTTTGGATTTCCAACATCCACAGTTTTTTGTTTTTATTTTTGCATCCAGGAGATCACGGACGCCATCTTCACGAAGGCACAGAACTTTGTGAATTTTGCCAGGGATCTGGAAAGCCAGGAAGCAAGGTCACTGGGATTTGCGCAGATGTCAGATTTTCCACAGGCTGTCTGATGGATGTTGCACTGCTTGATCCTCACTTGGTTGAGCATAGCCGACCTCACCATCAGCACAAGAACGGCCCAGATCATCGCCGGCCAGCTGGATAACTCGATTTTCAAAGTCTGTGAGGATGCCGTGCATTCCTCCACCAGTCTGCGACCTCTCCCTTTTGTTGTGTGCCAGCTTGTCCGGCATGAATGCAGATGGAGAGAGTGTAAGCAGGACGCCTGCCAGGCCAGATGATAAGGATGCCTGGCATGTATGGGTGGTGAGTGGTGCCGTGGACAGGATGAGGACACAATCTGCAGGGCAGATGAAGATGTATGTGGGAGAGTGAATGGTGATGGCCCTTGAACTGGCAGTGAGTGAGATCTCTGTGGACGTGTGATGGGCTTTTTGAGTGTGTGAGTTGAAAGTGATGAGAAGAGTGACTTACCCTGGCAGAATGGAAGAGATCATTCATCCTCTTTTGGCATTGGGTGGCTGTCCTCTTTTGCAGGGCACTGGTACTGATCAGCGCTACCAATGCCTCCCATGCTGGATTGATGACCATGTTTGCTTCGTCCAGAGAGGGGATAGAGGACTTCGGTGCGGGCCTCCACTGCGTCTAGTAGGCGCCTGAAGGAGGTGTCGCTAAGTCTGGGGGGCAGCATGTTTCCTCCCTTTGACAGCCATGAGTTTCCAGCAGCTTCTGATCCCTTAGCGAGAGTGCTCGCTCTGGACAGGGGCACCCTTTAAATATGGCGCCCAGATTACTGAAGGCCTGAGGTGACGGATGGCGGGTGAATCAGAGGCCAGTGATCCAGCATGTTTCCCAGGAATGCATTATTAATGAATGCGGGAATGGGCTGATATGGCGCAACAAGCTGTGGCAACTCCGGCCAGAGTTAATGTTTCAGTTCGATGCCCTTTCATCAGATCTGTCTCCGGATTACTAACGCAGTAACATGACCAATGTGCTACTGTAAAGCTTCCTTTGGATGGAACCCTGCACGACAGGACTTGGCCCTTCATGTAGGTTTCTCACTGTATATCATAAAGGACAATTTGCACTTTGAAATCTTGTTTCCTTGTCTACATGCAGTGTACAAAGTATAATTGACTATGTTTCCTTTTGTGTTTGAAAGATAATGCGATACAATAAGAATAAGTGTTTATTGGTGATGATATCTGAAAGGGTCATAGTGCAAGTCCGCGGTGCAATTCCAAATAAACGTAATAACTTTAAACAGGTTTATTAAAGCATAAAATTTTAGTAACCCAACATTCCGCTTCAGAGATATTACCAGAAAAGAAAAGGTGCAAATTAATCTTTTTCTTTAGTTTAAGGTTCCTTAGCCCTCACTCCCAAAAAACCTGCCCGCTAAACAGACAGGATCGATATCCAAGGTAAAAAAGCTAATCACCTCTCAGACATGCTTCGATTTATTTATACTTCTGGTAGTTGAAACGAGCAAATTTATTTAGTATAAGTGTCAGTTTTTTTGAAGGATTGTACCATTATTCTAGTTTCCAGCATTCTTACTGTACTGGGTCCGGAAAAATACCTAATCTATTTCCCAGGAAGTATTCAGAAAACACTTACTTCACTGTCTCTGAGCAGATGTCTTCCTAATTTTAATGAAGAGGTGCATCTCTCCCCCCGCCCTCAAAAGTAAGGTAATTAGGCATAGTTCATGGGGCACCAGAGCAGGTGGTTAGATAGCTTGTGGGGCACCACCATGGGGCAAGGCAAGGAGACCAGGCCTGCATGAACTGCACAACTGTCACAAGGGTTGAACCCACGCCGCTGGTGTCATTCTGCAGCACATTCCAGCCATCTTAGACAATTGAGATAACCAATCCCCACCCAGCTCCCAAAATTCTCTCTTGGTGCCAGCGCAACCTGTGATTCCCTGTGAGACAGGCTAAAGGAGATCTAAGGCCCAAGGGACTTTTAAGGGCCGATAATGAAGTCCTGCCCGTGCAGCTCCAGGGCTGAGCCTGTGTCCAGAGGAGTTGATCTCACCCCATAATATGGAATCAGCTCATATCCATACCTTGATGGTGCTGATGGTACAGGGCACATGACCCAACGCGAGTGCCACATGGGGTCAAGAGGTCAAAGTGTCGGGTGGCAGTGGTTGGCTACTAGTGGAGCACCTCCATCTTTTGGCCATCTTACCTGCTTTTGGGGCAGTTTGAGCTCTTTGTTTCACCATGGGAGGCCTTGGGTGCAACGAGGAGTAATAAGAATGTGGCACAAGGACACAAGAGCAACTGTGGTCGAGGCAGGTGAGCATTTATTTTTCCCGCCATCCTCCTCATTAACAAATTTGAGTTATGGGACACCTCCTAATCACAAAGTATTTAGGGTTTTAATGAACCTTGTTTACAGTTTGTGCACAATCTTCCAGCACAGTAACAGGCACAATACCCCTCAGAGAAATTAGGCCTCAGGCTTCCGCTCAACATGCTTCACCAGTCAAGTTGCATATTGACCTCCTTCGAGTTTCCCAGTATATTCATGCCACTGTGGTCAATAATTGCAATGTGACTGCTATACCAGTGAATAAATGGGCAGATTGTTTATACCATAGGGGCCAAATCGCCAGTGTATATGGAAAATCTAACACTCATGATTCCCATTCTTGATTTTTTTTTTGCTCTCCCCTGCAGGTGACTCATGAAAGGGACTAAGCCAAAAACTTTTTCAGAGATTTTCTTTTCTCTCCCAGGGGAGCAACATTTCTCCAATTTAGTCACCAGGTGGTTTCATACTCAGCAAGTTTCAGCTAGTTGTCCCACCTCAGAGACGCCCAATCCAATCTCTCTCTCTCTCTTTCTCTCACTCACTCTATCCCCCACTCTGCTTCTCCCGGCACCTCGAAATCACTGCCTTTGATAATTACATTCCAGGTCAGTCCTAACTCCAAATGGGACTTAGGGGTTGTCTCATGAGGAAAGGTTGAGCAGGTTGGGCCTATACTTATTGAAGTTTAGAAGAATGAGAAATGATCTTATTAAAATATGTAAGATTCTGAGGGGGCTTGAGAGGGTGGGTGCTGAGAGGATGTTTCGTCATGTGGTGGAGTCTAGACTAGGAGGCACAGTGTAAAGATAAGGGATCTCCCATTTAAGATGGGGAGGAGGAGGAATTTCTTCTCTCAGAGGGTTGTTAGTCTTTGGAATTCCCTTCCACAGAGAGCAGAGGAAGTTGGGTCATTGAATATATTCAAGACTGAGTTAGATTCTTGATTGACAAGGGAGTCAAGGGTTATCGGGACAGGTAAGAAAGTATGGGGTGTTAAGGCCACAATAATACCAGTCGCAACCTTATTGAATGGCAGAACAGGCTCGATGGGCTGAATGGCTTGCTCCTGCTCCTAATTTTTATCATCGAATGATCTTAAATTTCAACTGTTTTTTTAATATAAACCTAGGATGCTCAGACCTGGTTGTCAATTTAGATTCCACAGGCAGACCCACTGTGTAAATATAATCTCCCATTATCAGATTTCAACATGTACAATCATGTTTTATTCTGTCACCAGCTCCTTGTGGTGTTTGTCACAAGGGGGAGGCTGAATTTCATTTCCTTACATCATTTCCCTCAGTCCCTGTTTAACCAGCTCAGCGGTTGGCCAACCATTCCAATTCCAATTCCCTCAAGTCATGAATGCAAGAGCCCAGGTCATTTAAGTCATCACAGCAAAGGAGCTATTAACCCTTTCCAGGGCTCTGCTTATTTGCTGTATCACTGTGTTTCTGACAGGCTGGGGACCATTTTCATTTAACCCGCATGCTGAGAAACTGATGGGGATCAGGGTCAACACGATAGAACCCTCCTCCCCACCCCTGTTGGAGCTAATGACGAATAACATTCGTCAGGCCATAAACCTGGCATTTCTGCCCAACCCTTGTGGGCTTGTTAGCTGACCCAGCAGGCCACTCAGTCATATCAAACCGCTATGGAGTCTAAAAGGAACGAAACCTGGGCAAGCAACCCGGCATCGACCTAGGCACCGGAATCAGCACTGTGGGTGTTCCTACAACACAGGGACTGCAGCGGTTCAAGAAGGCAGCTCACCACCACTTTCTCAAGGACGATTTGGGATGGGCAATAAATGCTGGCCCCAGCCAGTGACGCCCACACCCTGTGAACGAATAAACAAAAAAACTTGCCGCCCAGCGAATTAGGTTATTCCTGAAATGACCAGATGAAGTGATGCTGCAAACATCAGTTACTGTAGATGCTCTCAGCATAAGCTCAGCTGCGGCGGACTCTCACAGAACAGACATTTGCCATTGTTTTTTTATGTTTCTGCTGATCCCGGTTTACTGAAAGCACCTTGGCGTTGGTCCTACAGGAGCTGGTGCCTCTGTTAGCTGAGCTAAAGGGTTGTGACTGTTGAGTCCAAACCAATATCCTCAGATATACATTTACCAGGAGCAGGAACCATGGATTTTATTCTTTGTGTCTGAAGCTGATGAATCAACCCGTTATTTAAGGTTATAAGTCGATTAAACTCTTGAAGCTCATTGCTCAATCAGAGAAGCTCACACATTAATGTTTACGACTCTACATTTGTCTGGGCACCATTTTAGAGCAGGCTTTAATATATTTATTTCAAATAGGTCAAGGGCTGCTTAAATGTGGCACTAAAAACATGCAGCACAAACATGAACATAAACTCTCTGGTAAAAGCTCAGTCTTCCAAATTCTAAATAGATAAAATGCACACCAGTAAATTGTCACACGGGCTCGAAACGTTAACTCTGTTTCTCTCTCCACAGATGTTGCTGAGACCTGCTGAGTTTTCCCAGCATTTTCTGTTTTTATTATAAACTCTCTGAGGTTTAGCAGTTTCCTTGCTCCATCTTAAATGAAAATACTTCCCCCTCTGGGGAATGGCAATTTCAGCTGGCACCACTTTTAAAATCAATTTCCCAAAATTTGCAGGACCAGAAATGAAATGTTATCCCTGTGGCTGCTCCCCCACACTATAACATGCAGCAATTACTCTAACCATCAGGCTCCCCTTTGAATTGGCTGATACCAACCTGCTCTGCTATCTGTTTTAAAACAGTAAACTTCTCTCATTGTCTCTTTTCCCAGTCTGTCTGCTCTGGTTACAGGACTTGACTGAGAAACAATTTACTGGTGTGCATTTTATCTATTTAGAATTTGGAAGGCTGATTGGGTCGCCCCTACACCTTCTTCTCTCCTGAGGAAACCATTTCCAGCTTCCCGAATCTCTCCTCCTGCACCAAGTGCCTCGTTCCCAATATCAGTCTGATGGTGCAGCTTTGTATAATGCAATGACTAAGATTGTACTCAATATGGTATAAAAGCTTGCCACTGTACATAACCAGACCAGGAAGATCCCACACTGAAACCTCTGATCTGTGTTAAGTTAGTTGATGTCAGCCAATGTGGTCAGAGAGTTGCCATTGGTCTTGGCATCCCTGGTCTGGGGAGCTGAAAATAAACAAGTGTCCCTGTTCCTGATCTCAGTCCCATGACTCCCGCAAAGGTGACATACTCCAACTCTCTCTCTTCCCCACTATGGCATAACTGCTTTTAACTCCCATTCCTATCTCAGACTTGCAGTGCGTGGTGGTCTATGTACAACCAGCCCGGCAACTTGTGAATGTGGAACTGAGCCACAGACTATGCAACATCTCCTGCAATGCCTATCGCTAGAGGAATCCTGCACTGTTGTAGATCTTGCCAAATTCAACAACAAGGCGCAAAAATGTGTCCAGTTCTGGCCGGGCCATGTATAGACTGTCCGTGGACACGGTAATAAGAAGATCTCAGACTGGAAAGACATTGTGTCCATGCTATCATCTGAACAGCAGTCTGCAGATGTACAATCTCATTCCCGATTGGCTCAGTTGGCACATGCTCTATACACTGTAGAGAGGATAAACTTCCTGCTGAGCACTGTTGTCTTCCATGAAAATGGTGCTGATAAACTTTCTGCTAACCTGAAATCGTGTTGCAATGAGGATATTAATAACACCACAAATATTTTGGGGGTCTCTGCTAGTACAGACGAATATGGACCCAGGTTCAAAGCTCTGGCTTATGCTGATCTTGACTGGGACGGTGGTTGGGTCATTATATTTGGCCCTAGCATCCCCAAGCTGGGGAGGGGGTGGGGGGGGGGGGGGGGGGGGGGGGTGGTGGGTGCGGGGGTGGGGGGGTGGTTGGGGGAAGAAAGTCAGCGACGCTCCTGTCACTATCCAGTCTGCCTGGCAGGAAAACGCACATGGACAAAGATCAGGTGATGTCCCCAGTCAATGAATCCATTAGCAATTGCTACAATCGGGTGATTGGGTGGGCAAGGGAATGGCGGCTGGCAAGGACCCTGACCCAGTATGGGAGGAAAGCACCTTCAGGAAAGGGAGGGAGAGCGCCTTCAGGAGAGGGAGGGAGCACCTACAGGAGAGGGAGGGAGAGCACCTACAGGAGAGGGAGGGAGGAAAAGGATTTTAACAACCTTCTAAAAGGTAGAAAGAATAATGAGAGGCTTCACATGTCATCATCCCAGTCATCAGCAGAAGCTACAGGCTGCAGAAAGAACAGAAAGGAATCGATAGATCGTTTATAAATTAGAACTCAGAGTGCAATACACAGCATCAAATAACTGGTAACAGTGTCAAGCAGACAGGGTGCTTTTAAATTTCTAAAACAGAAATACATCAAGGTTCACTCCCAATAATCCCCACAGTTTAGAAAATCAAAGTGCTTTCTATTAATTATAAATTGAACTGCCCTGTATGTCTGTCTGATACTGTATCAGGTAAAATGTTTGTCTGCACATTTCATTGATCTGTGGTCTAAGCACTCACAAACATTTCAGTGATTTGTCAATTGTGTGAAATTTATACCCTCAGTGTTGTTGAGTAAATTAATTCCTAGCCACAAAAATCACAGTCATTTGAAAAAACAATGTAGAAGCTGCAATCACCCCATGGCCTGAGCACTGTCTCCTGCAATCAGTTCCAGACTGCAGCAGCGGCAGGGAGGGGCGATGTACACAGGGTCAGCTATAACCAGTGTACACCAGCAGTGGCTGCTCCTGGGTCCAGGGGGATTGCTTCAGTAACTAGCAGACTGCAGCATACACCACCAACAGCGTTGCTACAGTTAATTCTCTGTCAATTACTGAGAGCTCATCAAGCTTGACACAATATCAGCAAGGTTCATTTAAAGCAGGAACAGCACAGGGGGAGGCACACAGTGCAAGGGTACCAGAGGCTTCATCAAGCCGGGGGGACCAACCCCGATTCGAAAAGGAGAACATGCTCGGAGCAACACCAGGCAAAATTAAAAATGAGGTGCTGATCTGGCGAAGCTACAACACAGGACTATAGGATTGGTAAACATTTGAAGCATATTGGTTCAGACAGAGCTAAGTGATTCCACAACCAATAGGTCAGGTCAAAGCTCTGCAGTCCTGCTGCATCCAGTCCTCAATAATGGTGGACTAAACAACTAACAGGGGGAGGACGCTCCACAAATATCCCCATCCTCAATGATGGGAGAGCCCAGCACATCAGTGCAATAGACAAGGCTCAAGCATTTGCAACCATCTTCAGCCAGAGGTGCCGAGTGGATGATCCATCTTGGCCTCCTCCTGACGTCCCCAGCATCACAGATACCAGTCTTCAGCCAATTAAATTGAGCGCACTGGACACTGCAAAGGCTCTGGGCCCTGACAACATTCCAGCAATAGCACTGAAGACTTGTGCTCCACAATTAGCTCCTAGTCAATTTGTTCCATTATAGCTACAACACTGACATCTACCCGACAATGTGGAAAATTGCCCAGTTATGTCTTGTTGACAAAAAGCAGGCCAAATGCAAATCGGCCAATTACCACCCCATCAGTCTACTCTGTTGTCAAATGACATTTACGCAGCAATAACCTGCTCACTGACATTCAGTTTGGATTCCACAAGAGGCACTCAGCTCCAGACCTCATCGCAGCACAAAGGAAGATGGTTGTGGTTGTTGGGGGCCAATAATCTCAACCCCAGCACATCGCAGCAGGAGTTCCTCAGGGTAGTGTTCTGGGCCAAACCATCTTCAGTTGATTCATCAATGACCTTTCTTCTAAAGCCAGAAACGGGGATATTCGCTGATGATTGCACAGTGTTCAGTTCCATTCACAGCTCCTCAGGTAATGATGCAGCAAGAGCTGGACATCAAATTTAGGCTGATAAATGGCAAGTGACGTTCATGCCACACAAATACCAGATGATGACCATCTCCAACAAGAGAGAATCTAACCATCTCCCCGTGACATTCAATGGCATTACCATTACTGAATCCACCACCATAAACATCCTGGGGGTTACCATTGACCAGAAACTTAACTGGTCTAGCCATATAAATACTGTGGCTACGAAAGCAGGTCAGAGATTGAGAATTCTGGTGTGAGTAATTTGGCTCCTGACCTCCCAAAGGCTTTCCACCATATACATCACACAAGTCAGGAGTGTGATAAATCACTCTTCACTTGCCAACACTCAAGAACCTCAAAGCTATCCAGGAAAAAGCAGCCTGCTTGATCAGCACCCAGTCCACCACCTTGAACATTCAGGCCCTCCACCACCAGTGCACTGTGACTGCAGCATGTACTATCTACAAGATGCACTGCAGCAATTTGCTAAGCAATTTTCCCAACAGCGCGTTCCAAACCCATGATCTCTTTTACCTAGAAGGACAAGGGCAGCAGGTGCATGGGAACACCATCACCTGCAAGTCCCCCTCCAAACCACGCACCACCCTGACTTGGAACTACATCACTGTTCCTTCACTGTTGCTGGGTGAAGATCCTAGAACTCCCTTCCTAACGGCACTGTGGGAATTTCTACGCCAGATGGACTGAAGCGGATCAAGAAGGCAGCTCACCACCACCTTCTCAAGGGTAATTAGGGATGAACAATAGATGATGGCCTTGCCAGCAATGCCAACAGCCCGTGAACGAATACCAAATAATGCAGCACAGGATGAATTACAGAGTACAGAGGTACACAGCACTCAGAAACGAGGGACAGGGTTCCAGAATGACACAGTGCCTGACATTTCTATGGCTGGCTGCCTCTAGCCCCTCCTGCCACTCAGCTCTTGTCCATCTTTAGCCTCCCAGACAGCATCAACCAACACAAACTGCAAAACACTAGAAATAAAAAGGAAGAACTGCAGATGCTCAGAAACCTACATAAAGGCAGAAAATATTTAAAATATGCAAGGTTTATCAAGACTACAAGCAGCTTCAAGTATAATATCTTTCCTTCATCCCAGGCAGGATTCAGTGCACGGGTGTGAACAATGAAGTTAATTTTCCCACATTTCTGTCTGGGGTTTCCCGGCAGGTCTCATCTTTCCCACCATTTTGGAGCGAAGGATGTAGTTTTTTTTTGCCTTTCCTGTCTCTATCTTTCAAATACTTATCTCATCTGATATAATCTCATGTAGTATTCTTCATTCCAACATTTCTACATTTTAAATCCAATAACTGCATCATTGGGAAAGTAATTAGTGGATTTGATCTTTAACCCTTCTGATCTTTGGTCCTTCTGGTTTTGCCTGGCCTTCTCTTTACTTGACCTTGCCAATCTTTTAAAGGGCCGGCTCCAGTCACATTTGAAATTTTAGCCTGCCCTATTTCTTTCAGTTTTTTTACCCCCAAAATATAATTTATTCATAACATTTATAAAAGTGCATTACATGGCCGTTCAAATTTGACACCACGTAAGGTCCAAACCAAATCGGTTTCTTCCAATCACGTATGTTACTCACTACATTTGCAATTATGGTTAACGATCACAAGGTTTGTTACATGTCAAACATACAGCCCATGACAGACCTGCTGTGCGCTTGCAGCATTTTCTAGTTGTGTTTAAGATTTTCAGAAGTATAGGTGTTTCTTTTATCATCTCAGTTTGACCCTATCCACGTGTAATGTGGCACTCGCCAGGATTTTCCGTGCCCGCTGGCATTGGGTGTGTTCGGTGGCATGAGCAGACATTATGTCAAGAAGGCCAAAAATTGATTTCACGATGTTGTGAAACCAGTTTGCGGTCGTCCGCTCAGCTTGTCAATGGCGGGCTGCGTTTCCCGCCATTGGACATCAGGAACCTCATTGTAATACACCAGCATATCATTATAAGGCCAGCCCGCTGAACTCATCCCCCCTGCTGGATTGTCTGGCCACATCAACGGGAAAACACGCTGACGTGTTTCACAACAGCATGTATAAGGCGTGCACTCGGTGGGCTGCAAGTCGCTCGGGACTTCGAGGTTTGTTTTCCTACCTTGCTTTGGTCAGGACTCTCAGTCATCAGCACCAGGCTTCACACACAGCACTTTTACAGGGGCTCACACCTACCTACCAGATCAGCCATATGTGGGTGGCTTTTCAATAGCTGCAGGACCAGGGCTTGCTTGGGGAAGGGGGAGATGTGGCCTCAGGCAAGGCAAGAGGCTGCAGGACAAGGGCTGTACTGGAGAAGGAGGGTATCCCAAGGTGTGTGTGGGGGCACATGTTGATCTGTGCAAGTGCCCTCAAGACGGTGAAGTCTGAGGAGGCAGTCTGCAGAGGAGATGAGGCCAGATGGACATGTGAGGGTATGTGTGTGAGAATGGGTGGTGATGTCCCTTGAACTGGCAGTGAGTGAGATGCCAGTGAATGTGTGAAGGGCTTGAGTGTGTGAGTTTAGAGTGATGAGACGGTTGCCTTACCCTGGTTGCATGGATGAGATCATTCATCCTCTATCTGCATTGGATGGCCAACCTCTTTTGTGCAGCATTGGCACTGATCACCACTGCCATCACCTACCGAGCCGGAGCGGGTCCTCCTGCGAGCAGAGGCGGGTAGAGGACATCACAGTGGCCTCCACAGTGTCCAAAAAGCATTCCAGTCGCTGCAGTCTCCTTGCCTTTCGGGGCCATGTCTTCTTTGCAGAAGTCCAGGGCTGGAAGCATTGAGCGTGGCTGTAATTTAAATGTGGTGCCAGGCATGATGAAGCGGGTGAAGTGTCGGCGCGACAGGTGAATCGGAGCCTGTCCGCCATCGAAACAGCGTTTATCCCAGGAACGCATAATTCATGCGGGGGGGTTTGGGATGATCCTGCGTGAAAAGCTGCCATCACAGCCGGCGGGTATAACATTGTTTTCCCGCCCGCTACCGCACTTAGTGCAAATCTGGGATGATTCCACCCGCCCACTGTGTCACGGGATGGGAGCAAAGAGTCCTAGAATTTGTCACAAGTCTTTCTGCATTTCAATCCGTCATGTAAATGCAGCAAAACTCAGCAAAGGTTTACTCATTAATTTATTTGATGTAACATATGCTCAATTATGTTAATTTGAATGAATTTGCATGGAAAGGTACAATTAGTTACAAAATAATCTCTCTGGTGTAACTCAACGAGCTAACTTCTCTTCCTGTGAATAGTTAATTCTGTTCAGGATAATATATTACTAAATTATGGTAATCTGGCCTCATTTATGTATGCAAATTAGGCAAGTTCTAACATAAGTTTTTCGTTAATACTCACCTCAAATAGCTTTATGAAGTCAACTTGAAAAGCCTGCATTCTTCTAGGGATAATAAATTATTAAATTATGCTAATTTAGTCTAATTTATGTTTGCAAATACAGCAGAAAATAGCTTTTCTGCTCAAACCTGAAAGAAATATCTGAAGTTAGAGATTATAATTGGGACTAGGAGAGGAGGAAGAGACAGGTTGATGTTTTCTGCTAATCAGACATAATTCACAAATGTAAATGAACTCCACTACAACGCAGAGCCTAATGTTATGCTTGCAGTGTGTAGAGAAGTCATTATTTGTAGCAACATATAGCTGGTGTTACGAATGGGATGGGAGGAATGTGCAGTTTATCTAGCCCCACTACTCCGCAAGTTGCACCATTACTTTAAAAGTTTAATTCACTCACAATGGCCATTTATTTACCTTTGCTATTGTTAGACCCAGAATAACAGAGACCTTAACCAGGCTTCTTTCAATTAACTCAGAATGATCGATTTATTATAAAAGAAAACTTTAAAAAATCAAGTTGCAAGAACTAGTTAGTACACGGTTGTACTCTGGAAGTATAACTATCTATCCCTTTTAAAAATACCCCAGCATGCACACATGCACACACAAACAGATAAAGGACTAACATATAGGGTCTCTGCGTAGATGGGCTTTACAGGATAGGCATTATAAAATAAAGGATAAAGTTAGCAGGGTCTCATGCTGTCGATCTGGAGCTCTCTCGTGTGAAGCTGGTCCTGGTAGATATCTGGAAGTTCCTACCAATGGAGCTGTGGCATGGCAGAGAATATAGCTAGGTCAATTGCTCTTGTCACAGCCTCTCAGGTTTCCAAAAAAACAGACAAGCCCCAATGAGCTTAGGATTCTTGGATGGATACTGGCAATCACTTTATTTCAGGCAAGGCAAGGCAAGAAGGTGAGCTGGGCAGCTTTTACTTCCTCAGTTCAGTCCCAACTGAACCCAAAACCACAAGTTCAAAAGTTAAAGCTTATCCCTGTCATGTGATTTCCAGTAACTCACTAGCATTTTGCCTTTAAACCAGTTTTTTTTTCCAACAATTAAATTTGCAATGTAAACAAGTACACAGCTGTTCCCCCCTCAACTACCATGCTGATCAGGTGATTTCTTGGAAAAGGCATGCTTATTGACAGTTCCAAGGTGAACTTACAACCTTTTCAAAAAAACTCCAGGTTGGCATCCAAATGTCCAGATAATGCAATGCCCTTCCAAACTTTAAAATAAAAATCCAGTTTGAAAAGATATGGTTTTCCCAACACTGATGATAAATAAATTTAAGCCTTTACAAACCCCACATTATTATATTCAATGTATACGTTTTACACATCACTGCGCTTAAAGGGCTGTGACCTAAGCAGCACAGCATTATGGAAATTAAAAGAAAACCACAAATGCAGGAAGTCAAACAGAAAGTGCACAGCAGGTCAGTCAGTCTCTGGGTGAGAAAAAGAGAGGGTGGTGTTTTGGATGGGTTTATGACCCAAATATTTCCAGCATTTTTTTCTTTATACTTTGGTGGATGTATTGAGGGCAGGAATACTTCAGCATTCTTTCCATCCAGCATTAAGTAGTAATCTAATGTCATAACAATTTGATATGATTTAATTATAAGAATGATAAGAGCACAGAGGAGACCACTCAGCCCACTCTGACTGTGATGGATCTTTGAAAGAGCTATCCAATTAGCCCCATTCCCCTGCTCTTTATCTTAGCTCTGCAAATTTTCCCCTCGATATAGTTACTCCAAATATACTGCTAGGTGTGAGTTGAGAAACCTATTATATTTCTGGCCCTGCACAAAGGTAGATATGTAGTTTAGACATGCCTTTCACTACAAGGGCTGAATGGTGTGTGGGAAAGATGGAAGCCAGTGATATGTGGATCCTTCACCTATTTGGATGGATGATGCATGGGTTAGACACCAATCCTCACCTCTGAAACTGAGTGGCATGTGCAGTGGGCATTATCCCTTCACTTCTCGAACTGGGTGATGCATTAGTTAGACTCACCCTCCCGCCTATGGATCTGGATGTTCCTTCCATGTCCTTTCCCCCTTGGTTGGTTCCTGGGTTGGATCTTGTCCTATCACCTATGTTATCTGGGGTTGAATCCACAAAAAAAAGTCCCCTCTCTGTACTACCCATAAGGGCCTGAAATGAAACGAATTTAAGGAGGGTCCACCCACCTGTTTATCTACGAAAAGATTTTAAAAACTGCTCTCAAAAATCTTACCATCTGACCAAATTACTCAAGATTTCACTTGGGTGTGAGGGAAAAAAATAGGTGATAAACTTATCTTTTTTGGAACTGGTATCTTGTTTGTAACTTTGCATTTCAAAAACAATTTAAGAATTTAACAATCTCTTGCAAACCCCACCCCGCGCCCTTTACAATTCTCACTTCTGATTCTGACTAGGATGAGATTGGAGTGGACCAGTGGGTTTGGACTCATGAAATCATGAAAAATTTCATGAGTCAGAAATTCATGACTGGAACTTGCAAACTCTGTTTCAGCAACATTAACCCATTGCCAGTTCCAAGTGGGCCGATGTTGGCAGCCTCACACAGAACATCTCATCAAAGATGACTGGCGTTTAAAGGAACTGTCACTCGGGTAGAGCAAGTTCTCATTTTCCTATTATCTCTTTCGGCATTTTTGAGCTCTTTTCCACACTCCCTACAGCAAAGAGTGCTGCCTTCTGCCATCTGTGGGCGTTAACCTGAAACTGGCTGATTGGAGATGAAGAAATAAATCTCAAATAGGAACTGAGATCACAAGGGCAACATCAAATATCTGCCATCCCATTGTTCCATAGCATCGCAGCCAGAGTCATGGGCTTTAGGTTAAAATCCCAGCTGGAGTCAGAGTTGAGGTGCCTGGTGTCAGGATTAGGATTGGCACCTCACGCTGGAGGCTCAACTAGTATCAGGCTTTGGGTTAAAACACCAGCTGAAGTTGGGTTCCTATTGGGGTCTCAGCTGGTGATGACCTTAGGATTGTGATGCCATCTGGTGTCGGGCATAGGGGGTTGGGGTTCATGTTGGGATCTCAGCTGGAGTCAAGGTTTCAAGCTGCGATGTCAGCTGGATTCAGGCCTTAAGTGCAGGATGTCAACCAGAGTCAGGGGTTTTGGGTTGCAGCCCAGCCAGAGTTGAGGTTTCAGATGAACTCCCAGTGGAAATTAGGGCCGCCAGTTTTTATTTAAAACAATGTAAATTTTAAAAAAGAGAAGCTAATTTAAAACGCCTGTTAAAAGGAGATGTGGACACTCCAGATTTGTCATTAAATGTATATTATTCATCGAAGGGGCAACAGAACCTGGTGGCTAATTGAGGTTCAGCAGAATAGAAATTATTGTCCTTACTTTGGATGGGAGGGTACTGAGTGCACCACCCGAACCATGAGGAGCAACAAGCAGAAACCTGTAGAGCAACCCTTGAGCCCTGAAGAATTTTCCATAAACAAGGCAATTCCCACAGGGAGTGACACAAGCTTAAATCCTTAGAGGCCTAAGCTTGTTTTTGAAACATAAAGAACATAAGAAATAGGAGCAGGAGTAGGTCATTCGGTCCCGTGAGCCTGCTCCACAATTCAATAAGATCATGGCTGATCTTCTACTTCAACTCCACTTTCCAACCCTATTGCCGTATTCCTCGATCCCCTTTAGATGCCAAAAAATGTATCAATATCTGTCTTGAAAATACTCAAACTTCAAATTTCAAAGATGCAACCTTAAAACAAATTGTCATTTCAAATGAATCATGTAGGTATTTGAATAACTAGAGGGTTAAAAAAGAATGATTGAGATGCTTCAAGAAACAATGGAGTGAACCTCTGATTTATTGCCCCATGAACCCAGGGATTATATTCATTTCTCTCGTTCCCTATTTCATCAGATATATGCCAGTTGTACAATTTACAACAAAAAGATTTGTTTAAATCTTTTTCCTCTTGGTTCCCTAATGTTTCTCTCCCTCTCCTCAGAGCTTGTAGTATAGTTGCAGGGCACTGCCAGCCCTCTGCTACCTCTTCCATATATCCGTTCTTTATGGGTGCATCTAGTCAATTAATATTGATTATTTACTGTGATTGCAGTCACTGACAAGGCCATTTCCAACAAGTTAATTGTATCCCTCACTATCCACATTCCCAACACCTAATCCCACTTCCTTCAGCAACCCACCCCCCCAGAATCCAAATTCTCTTCCAAATCTCTTGCAATTGCATTTTCAAGTTGCCAATTCACTTGCATTTTTCTCCTTCCTTCAGGCATCGCAAGTGATATTGAAGGCCAAAATAACCCACGTGTCAACTCGTGATGGAAGCAGTACAAAATTATTGGAATTTAATCTGCAGGGAAGCATCATTGAATGTAATTGAAGGCTGTTCTTTATAATGGGCAAATTACCCAGGGTGAAATTACAGGAAAAGCGGTGAAATATAACTCTGGTTAGGTGACAAGACGAGCAGCATGTTGCACCACAACCAGGATGGGTAGTTTATGTAATGTTGATCAGCTCCTTATCCTGAGTCTGGGCCCCATGTTGTAGATTCTACAGCCCAGGGGAAAAAACTTCTCGGTGTTTACCCATGTCAAGCCCCTTCAGAATCTTATATGTTTCTACGAGATCACTTCTCTTTCTTCTAAACTCCAGAGAGTATAGGCCCAGTTTACTCAACTTCTCATCATAGGACAACCCCCTCATCCCAGAAACCATCTAGTGAGCCTTTGCTGTACCGCCTCCAATGTAAGTATATCCTTCTTTTGTGAGTGTGTTTAGACAGTCAAGGTCACAGGGTACTCTTGTCTACCTCCAACCTATGCAGTCCTACATTTGCTGGCAATGGTCAAGAGATAGTGATCAAGAGCAAGAGCCGCTGTGTGATTTCCCCTCTCCTGTGTACAGTTTTGTTCTCCTTACTTAGGGAGGGATCTACTTGCATTGGAGGCAGTTCAGAGAAGGTTCACTAGGCTGATTCCTGGGATAAAGGGGTTGTCTTATGAGGAAAGGTTGAGCAGGTTGGGCCCATACTCATTGGAGTTTAGAAGAATGAGAGATTATCTTTTTGATACATAAGATTCTGAGGGGGCTTGTCAAGGTAAATGCTGAGAGGATGTTTCCCCTTGTGCAGGGAATCTAGAACTCGGGGGCACAGTTTCAAAATAAATAAAATCTCCCATTTTAGACAGATGAGAAGGAATTTCTTTTCTCAGAGGGTGGTTAACCTTTAGCATTCTCTCCCTCAGTGAGCAGTGGAGGCTGGGTCATTGAATATACTCAAGGCCCAGTTAGACAGATTTTTGATGGACAAGGGAGTCAAGGTTTATGCGGGGCAGACAGGAAAGCGCAGTTAAGGTCACGTCAAATCAGCCATGATCTTATTGACTATCAGAGCAGGCTCAAGGGGCCGAATGGGGGCCTACTCCTACATCTTATGTTCCTATCTCTTCACAGGACACTGCACGAGACCTGTTCTAGCACCCCTGCTGCCATCCAGCTGAAATTAATGACCTTAGCACAGAACCGTGGACAGTTCTGGTCTGTATGGCTCCATACCTGACCATCCTAGTGGGACATCTAGAGAAGGAGACAGGTGACTATCTTGTCTGGGAATATATCTGACAAAGGACTGGATCCTGAAAAGTGGATGCGGGAGAGAGAGAAAAAAAATCAGATAACGGTTTACAAACATGCATCTACACAAAGGTGTTGGACATTATTTGCAGGTAGCTATTATTCATAGAACCATAGAAAAGTTACGGCACAGAAAGAGGCCATTCAGCCCATCGTGTCTGTGCCATCTGTAAAAGAAAAAAAAAGAAAAAGCTAGCTGCCCATTCTAATCCCACCTTCCGGCACCTGGTCCATAGCCGTGCAGGTTACAGCGCCTTAGGTGCAGATCAGTGAATTAGAAATGTCTGAGCCGATAACGCAACTCACAAATGCAGATAACTGCAGTCTCTTGTCACCACTGATTTTTACCCATCACAGACACCGAAAAAAAAGTGCTAAAACATGAACATTCTCCTGAAAATGGCGCTACTTAGATTCATACTTTGTGCTGTCACTTTTTGCAGCTTGACAGACTGAAAACACAGATAAGAGAGATTGTGTTGAGACTCCCGCTTCAACATCTCTCGGGAGTCTAGGTTCTTCAGCATCAAATGAAAAACACACAGCCTTCAGATACTGATTCAAGTTGTGCAGCAGCACGCTCCATCCCTGAATGCAGAACTGCACGAATAAAAACTTAAATCTATTATTAATGCAAACTCCTTCGATCTTAAGCTGCAAAGCTCTGGACTACAGACCAGCAAGGGGGTAAGTGGATGCTGCCTCTAGTTATCACTCTCTTGAGGTTTGTAGTTACTAGCACAAGTAGTGAAGCACGGCCGTGTTTAACTAATAATTAGTCAGCACAATGAATTATTTTAACCTTTTGTTGCTGAACATTTTTATATCAAATTGCAATGACAAGTATTCTTCAATTCCCTTAAATGTTTGTCAGGTAAAGCACCTTTTGGGCTAAGTTAATATTTGCTCCCTTCCCCACCCACCCCAATAATAAGCCAATAATTTAACAGCATTTTACAGCAATGATACAGTTTTTGTTCTGTTGCTCCTACCTTCCCCACACAGGATGGTTCAGTATCAAGTCTCTGCCCCAACAGCCGAAAGGCTGACGATTCTCTCTTCAAAGAGTTCTTATATTGTGAGAATGCACACAGCTGTGAGCATGCTCACTGACTGACAGATCCCTGCTGATCACCACCAGAAACCCTGTGCCACACTTAGCCATTGACTCTGTTTGTTTAAAAAAATTATTAGAAATTCTTACAGATGGAAACAAAAGAGTCTTTACTTTCTGGAACATTGAACAGCTAAACAGTCTGGACGTCAGGTTGGAAAAACAAGCTAATTCAAGCAAAAGGATTAAGGCTAACAGTGTGTGTGTTATGCTATTCATTCTTGGGATTCGGGCATCATTGGCTGGGCCAGCATTTATCACACATCCCTGGTTGCCCCTGGTTCAGAGGGCATTTAAGAGTCAACCACATTGCTGTGGGCCTGGAGTCACCTATAGGCAAGGCAAGGTTTCTTTCCCTAAAGGACATTAGTGAACCAGATGGGTTTTTACAACAATCAGTAATGGGTTTTGTGGTCATCATCAGACTTTTAATTCCAGATTCTTATTGAATTCAAATTTCATCATCTGCCATGGATGGGGTTTGAACCCTGCACCCCCCCCCCCACCCCACCCCCACCCCCACCCCACCCCACCCCACCCCAAAGCATTACCCTTATCTCTGGAATACTAGTCCAATGATAATGCCACTTTGCCACCATCTCCCCCATCTGATGTAGGTGTACCTACAGTGCTGATGGGGAGTTCTAGGTTTTTGACCCAGCAACAGTGAAGGAACGGTGATATATTTCCAAGTCAGGATGGTGTGTAGCTTGGAGGGGAACTTGCAGGTGGTGGTGTTCCCATGTGTCTGCTGCCCCTGTCCTTCTAGGTTGTCAAGGTTGTGGATTTGGTGTGTATGTACATGTTGGGGTAGAGAAGGGTTCATGTCGCCTAAATGGACATAAAACACAAAGTGTGTAGTTTGGAAGCTTACAGTTTTTCTTTAAATCCTTGTGTTTCATACACATTAAATGCGCCATCCTACTCATTCACCCACGATGCATGAGATACAAGTACAGGGAAATGAAAATATCAAATTTCTATGGAAAGAGAATTTAGTGGTTTGTTCCCTTGGGAACTGACCCTTCATTTTTTTAATCCCCTTCGAATATACAGTGTAGAGACACTTTAGGTACAGACACTGCAAAGCCCAGTACAGGCTGCACTTCCTGACTCTCCTGTGGAATTTTCAATTAATAGTTTTGAGGAGATGTGTGTCCAGGGCTGTAGTCATGTCTAACACACAGGGATTGGTGTGCAAAGGACTGAAGTGCAACATTAGGAATAGAAGTGGAGTAGCAAATACAGCCATGCAGTCCTTTACAGAGTATAAGAACCATTGACCCAGTCAATCCAGTAGACTATGCACAATCTACCCGTAATGGATTCCACCAATCCCATTTAATTGTTTAATCAAAGTTCTGAAACCATCTCCCTGTCCTTTCTCAAAAAAGATACATCAGACAAAACTTCACAAAATCTTGATGAGTTAGTTGCCTTTGTTGGAAGGATGTTTCGAGCATCCCAACAGCTCAGATACAAAGATATTTGACCGGACTAATGTCTAATCTAAGCCCTGCTGAAGACTGGTGCTTTAACCTTCATAGTCATGAGACTTGAACCAGACTGGGATGTTTTTGGGCCAACAAAATGTATGCACTGAAATTTTGATCTAATTGTGCCCAATTTCTGCTTAATTGGGATGTGTCATAGAGGTGGATTACAAAGGGCTCAAAAAGGAGGGGTACAAGAGTGACAGATGGAACAACAACCAAGGGGTCCAGATATGAAACATGGAAGAAATGCATGGGGATGTGAAGAGAGTTTAAAAATACAGAGTGACCACGGAACAAAGATGAGAGAATGTGAAGCAACAATGGAGCTAATTACATTCAGGAGTGACTATGTAGAGTTGTGGAAAAGCTGATAGTCTGAGGGAAGGTAGGAAAGGACAAGAACCAAAGAGGAAAACTGCCTACATATTAATTGTTGTATATGTGTGCAAGATACACAAATTGAATTGACCTAAAGCACATTTAAGTTAGGCATTAACTTCATATATGCTGCAGTGGTAGAGGAACAAGCATTTCATAGGAACAGGAAAAGGGCAATTAGTCCTTCAAGCTTGTTCCATCATACAACGAGATTATGGTTGAACTATGCCCTAACTCCACATACCCACCCCCCCCCCAAAACCATATCCCTTATAACCTTCGGATAACAAGAATCTATCAATTTCAGATGTATGGGTGAGTGTATGTGTGCAGTGTTTTCTAATTTCACTCCTGAAGGGCCTGTCACTATTCACCCATTACATCCATCTCCAGTCCATCAGTACGCAAAACGCTTGAAATTTCAACTGCAATACATTTCCCC
Source organism: Cetorhinus maximus (assembly GCF_964194155.1). NCBI lineage: Eukaryota > Metazoa > Chordata > Chondrichthyes > Lamniformes > Cetorhinidae > Cetorhinus > Cetorhinus maximus. The sequence continues at coordinate 109,545,250 of NC_135890.1, forward strand.
CTCTAGTGCAGTGATGAAAGGAACTAGATTCTATTTAAGTCACTGCTGGAGTGTGTAAGTAATTCTATCAGTAGAACAATCTATATTTTCAGGCAGCACCTCTCCTGCCAAAGTACTTGATTTCCATTGAAAAAATATTTGTAAGGCTATTAAAATGACAGTCTATTTAAAGATTGCTGTGTTCCTGAATGAGCCAGAACACTTGTGCTGCATCAATGTAGGGATCTCTTATACTACCTGTATGATATTCATTATTTGGGTGTACACTCAGATACATATTTAGCACATTCCCTCTTAGATTTTCTACATAGGAAACCTCAAGTGGTCTATAACATTTACAGGTACTCCATGTGTTATTTAATAAACCATTCCTAATTTGTCAAAAGATTCCTACTTAAAATTCAGAAAACATTTTTTTTTAAACAAGTTGTAGTGGTAATTTGGAATGTTTTTCCCCTAAAGGCTGTTGATGCTGGGACAATTGAAATCAAAGCTGTGGGACATATCGCTGTTAGGTCAGGGTTTCAAGGGATATGGATCAAAGACAGTTAAATGCAGCTGATGGAATGGGTTTGAAGGGCTAAATGTTCTTCTAATATATGCAAATAGCTTTACTTCCTGGGGAATTATCAGGGGAGAAAACGGCTTTCAAACGCACAGTAACTGATCACATCAAAATTGACGAGTTAGACATTGGGGAGAGTAAGTTGACTGCCATGCAAAACATGAGGATTTAAAAAGGTACAAATTATTTAGAAAGCAGTGACTCCTAGGTAATAGAGAATGAGTGAAGACAGCTGCTGGCACCTGTAGTGTAATGAGGCAGAAATTAGATTATATATATTCATTTCTCCCCTCTCCTGAAGACATCGAGTTGTATCACAGCAACAAGTCAATGAGCACCAGCAGGATTTGCTAATCTTGCCCAAGTATCATTCACAAATGTTGGCAGTTTGCTCAGCTATGGAAGAAAAATACACAATTGAGCCCAACCCTGTACTAGTGCACGGCTCACATTCACACTTCCAGCAAATGTCACTAGATGAAAATCAGGTGCAGGGATCTCCCCCATCACAGGAGCAAAAGAGATCAGGTCTTGAGTCAGCTACCTAGTGTTTGCATGAATCAGTTCCACCCCCACATATTTATTCATTAATCTCAGAAAATTATTTTTAAACAGTAGTTATTCAGAACGCTTAAGTATTAATCAACAGCCTGAAAATGTCACTGGTTTAAAAGTCCTGCACCTTTGAAACTTAAATACCCGATGCAGAAAAACAAGAGGACTCATGGGGTAAGTCAGTGGACATCTCAATTTACCTGGAAGTGAAAAGGAAGTTATTTTCCCCTCAGTGGGGTTCGGGTAATTATTTACTTGTAATACACATTTCTGTTAACATTTCTTGGGCGTGTCTCAAGAACCCAGCATGTTCCCAGGGCTAGGATGGTGTCAAATGACACATGCATTATCGTTGTTATCTATCCTGAGAAGATCCTTCAGTCGAGAAGCAGAGATGAAAAACCAGCGGTGAGGTGATGCCAAGTTTTGCTTTCAAATGCTTAGAGAAATGGTTGAGCAGGTTAAGCAGTTTTACACCAGGTTCTGGGAGAGAATGGGTAGGAAAGTTTATAATGAGCCTGAAACATAACGAGTGGAAGGAAGGTGTTATTCCTTTGAAAGAACAATGCAGATTGGAGTGTTTTTATGAATATGCAGCTGGTGGGTATTCCTTATTTGCTGATGGAAATTGGCAGTTTCATGCTGAACTAAATTCAAACTTATATGGCCCTTCATTTGAGTTTTGTGCACGTGTATCACAGAATACTATCAGCCCACAGGGGTCTTCGCTTACTGGACAGCAGCTCCAGAAACAAGAGAGAGAGAAAAAAAATGCAAAACAGATACTCAGATTATATAAAATGACTTTATTTCTAATTTTAGATCTGATACATTACAAATACATTTATACTCTGATATCAGCTTATGTAGCTTTAAAATCACAGCATGACTAGCAAAAAAAGAAATCGACTACCACCCATATATACTTTTATAAATATAGGAAAATCATTTACTGTGTCTGTACATAAACTAGACATCTGAATGGTATGTACTTTGACAAAATGTGAAATTACTGGATGGATAATAAAAAGCAGATGTCATTTATAGTCATTGCACCATTATTCTTGATCATCTACAATTATTTATTCAATTTGTGATTCTGCAGGTGAATAAACAGCCCATGTAATAATCTGAAGCATTAGAGCAATTCAATTCACATTAAAAGGCCAACTGGTTACATCCAAGACTTTCTAAAGTAAATTCCCCCTCTCCCCCCCCCAGCTTCTTTTTATATTAACTATTGAGTTTAAGTGTTGTGAAGTTGAAAGCTCATTAATGAGATAGTCAGCTCCAGGTAAACACATTCATGAACTGAGTGCAGAATTCCAAACGAATGAAGACTCCCCAATTAATGCTCAACCATAAAACATGAAGTAGCTATGTAATGGTGGCGTGCGTTAGGGCATCAACATGGAGCAACTGGGCAATGTAGGTTCATTCCGAGGCCAGGACTTCCTGACGTCTGACATTTTAGCGCAAGGAAACTGAGCAGAGGCCAGGATCCTCCACACAGAGGGCAGGAAGCAATGGCCAAGCGGAGGAAAGATGCTTATTGCTGGGGTGCTTCATGTGGCTGCTCACAGCTTGGCTAATGGTAGAGGCCTGGGAGCAGGTCACAACCCACCCTCAGGCGAATCAGTTACAGGTGGCGTGGAGCTTGGAGGGCAGGAGGAAATAAAGGATTCATAACGACACAAAATTACAAAATCCTGATTCAAGCATAAGATCCTCCAAACAACTCCGGTCAGTGAATACAATAGAATTCATGGTCACATTTTAGATATCCAAATAGTTTCACAACAACTGCTTTAGGGAAAATTGACTCAGCTGAGTTTTCTGCAGATGCTTAACATTCAGATTCCCATTTCAAATTGTAAAATTCTTTTGATATCCTCAACATATTTAGTTGCAGCTTCACAAGACGACTCTTTGAGTCACAAGCATCACTAGGGGCAAGCTACCTGCAGAACGCTGCCAGCAGGGGGCAGGGTGGGTGGAGGCAGAGCTTGCGTGTCCCGTCAATTTACCCCATAGATTTGGCACATAGACTAAAACACTTGTACTGTGGTTCAAAAGTATCGTTTGCACGTTGGAAATTTCTGCTTACACATCACTGTATTGAGACACTACTTAATCATGTGCCTGAGTCTGTTCCGGATCCTTTTTTTTTAAGCCCAGGCCGAACAATGGCTCCTGTAGTGGTTTATAGACAGTTAAGCGTCTGCACCGTTACAGTGGACACAGCAGTTTTCACAATGCCCATTTAATCCTTTCCCACATAGAAGTGGAAAGTGGAGAAGGTCCAAATGTTCTCTTACAAGGCATCACCTGTTCCCTCAAGGTTACTTGAGCTATGTCAGGTCTAACATGGTCTAATCAAGTAGGTTACCCCACCACCATTTTTCCATACACTTTAAAACCTTAAAATTGCTTCAGAAGCTTCTGAGTCATATTTGACTCGAGACACCAACTCTGTTTCTCCCTCCACAGATGCTGTCAGATCTGCTGAGTATTTTCATCATTGTTTTTTTTTCCAGAAGCTTCTGTTGTGTCTGGGATATGGCATTTTCCTACACATGCATATGGTTCTAGAAGAAAGTTCTGTTCAGGAAAGGAGGGAAGGGGCAGCAGGGAAATAAGGGAAGGCAGCATCACCTCTGCCCAAACATGGTTACAGGAGATCCAGGATAGCTTTAGTCAGGGATGCACACCCTTGCACATTTGTAACTTGGGATAAGGTCAGTGTTGTAAGGAATGGACATGCAGAGGCCCAGGCCGATGACCTCCTCCACTTCACTGATACCATCCCTCACTTCTCCTGAAATGGGACAAAATGGTGTCTTGATTTTTCTCTCTTGTATTTGGACTGCACATTGAACTCTGGTGGACCTCCTTAGTGACTCCAGTAACCCCAGAGAGTTATGGAGGCTAGATCCCTGAAAGTATTTAAAGAGGTATTTTTGAAATATCGGGGAGTTGAGGGCTATGAGGAGCTGGCACAAAAAAGGAGTTGAGGCCTGGGGCAGATCAGCCATGATCTTACTGAATGGCGGGGCAGGCTTGAGGGGCCAAATGGCCTACTCCTGCTCCTATTTCTTTTGTTATGTGCAGGCTACCAGAGAGGTAAAACCTACAGAAGCTGAACCTTGCCTTTGCTGAGTTTCAAGAAAATACCAAGCAAAGTTGTGCTGTCCTCAAGGGATTTAGTTTCCAAAGTGCATCTACCTAATCCATTGTCTCCTTGCATACTAGGAATTCAACCTGCTGCTGAATATATATTAATTTGTGCTCCATGGAGGATTTAAAAGTAGAGCATTTCATATAAAAGTACACAGAAAATAACATCTAAATTTACATGTATGTTTGAACCAAAACAGTACACATGCCTTTTTGTGACTCTGATGTCGAACATGCACTTTTTGTAACCTAAACCGTATGGAAAAAAAACCTCAGGAAAACAGAGCTGTGGGGTAGGGTGGGGTTCAGGTTTGGAGGTGGGAGCATGTAGGCAGACATCGAATTTTATAGGCACGGTGGAGGAAGATCACTTGTTTCTGGCTCAAGATCTTTTATAGGAGATTGGCACACCTTTGACTATCCCAGGCCTACAGTTTGCCTTACTCCAAGTATTAAAGGAGTGAACTGTTACAGGGCAAAGGCAGTCAAATTGGTCATCCATAGCTGTGGCTTTGAGGAATACAAATGGAACCCTAAATCCTATCCGAGTGTCAAGTTCCCTGGTGAGCAGGTCCTACGTTCATCAGAGCTCAACTGGACTGAGGCTGCTGACTTCTCATTATTACCAGGGAGAACAATCTTGTTGGCACAGAATGAAAATTAATTTTTAAAACGTTTGCTATGAAACAATACACACCGTGTGGGACAGCACACGTCTAATCTCCAACACATTATCAACCCTAACAGCGAGGCTATGACCAGTGAATCGCTTTCTTACAAAGATGAGAGTTTAAAGTTTTAAAAAGCCTCGATACTTCCAACAACTTAACAGGGAAAGGAGGAAAGAGAGGGAAATCCCATGTGCAAATTCCAACAATCCCTCTTTTTAAGCTATTAATAAAAACAATGAAAGCCAAATGTACAACACATAACACTCTCATGGTCTACGTCAATGTTACAGGACATGTTGCTAAAAGCAAACTATTCTTTCAAGATCCACATTAATGTATGATTTTCTATTCACCCTCACTGGGTTTTTAACTATTTTGTATTTAAACAAAGAATTAAAATGAGTTCAAGTACATGAAGTAAAAATGACTGCAGAGAGGCTGTGACTGTAAAAAGGCACTTGGGTTTCACGTCAGTAAAATACTGAAAAGCAATGTCAATGATGCATGAAGTATGGGTGATGCTTCATTTTCTAGCACAGAGAATATTGTTTGGAGACAAATGAGGGTGATTACCATTCACTTTTAGTGTTTAAATGGGAAGGGGGCGGGAGGGGAAGAAAATAAATTCCACAATGCTCTGAACTAAGCCTTCGACGGTCATTTTTCATTCCACTCACTCCTGACGTGTTTTCATTTCGCCTCTGCTTTTCACAGCCACCTCACTTGTTCCTGAAGGAGAAAAGAATATCAATTAAAAATAAATTTTTAGCAAAGCTCTGGATGTGTTGGAAACATAGAACCGATTTCACTTAGACGAATACCCAATAACTGAAGACAGTTGAACGTATAGTAGAGAAAATGTGTGTTTCCATCTGTGGCCATTATATTCAAACAACAGAATCTGTTTATTCTAAACTTAAGAACATGACTGAAATTACTGCTGAGTAATGTGATACTTAGATTGGTCTAGAAAGTGCTTACGCATTTAATGAAAAAAGGTAAATCCTTTAAGGACAAACTTTTTATTTATTCATTCACGGGATGTGGGCATCACTGGCAAGGCCAACACATTTACTGCCCATCTCAGATTGTCCTTAAGAAAGTGATGGTGAACCACATTCTTGAATACAACCAAGTAGCTTGCTAGGCCATTTCAGAGGATAGTTAAGAGTCAACCACATTGCTGTGGGCCTGGAGTCACATATTAAACAGACCATACAACAACATTAGATTTGCTTCTCTAAAGGCATTAGTGAGTCATTTCATATTCACTATTACCGATTCTAGCTTTTTGTTTCAGATTTAATTGAATTACTGAATCGAAATTCCCCGTGCTGTAGTGGAATTTGAACTAGTGGCTCAGGGTCATTGGTCCAGGCCTCTGGACTACTAAACCAATAACATAGCCATTATTTTAACATACTCCTATAATATTGCCAGGATCACAGTTTTGGGATCTGGAGTTCTAACTGTCTAACCCTATCAGGTAGTTCTTATTACATTGCAGTTAGCACCTTTAGAAAACAAAATCAATTTGTGAAATTGCTGAGAAGAATCATTCCTGTGGCTGGAAAATACGGTGAGATCGTAATGAAGCAAACAGCTTCTATTATTTCATCAATGATTTCCCCCTCCTGGTTAGGTCTCCTGACAAACATCACCCCTCCCACCCAACTTGCAAATCTGCCCCCACAACCCCCTCACCAAAACTGAATTGGAGCTCTGCTCCATCCCCACAAATTCCTCTTGTTAGCTGGGGATACATAACAGCAGCCCAGCTCGATCACCCTAAACAGTCACCACATACCACCAGCTGTGATCATAAGCAAATGAGGAAATTCTAACTTCCTTGCTTCAAAACTCAATGTTAATGAAAATATACCAGTAACAATGTAAACTTCAATATGCTAGTGTAGAGATACAATGTAAACAGGCTTTAAAAATCATTTATGATTCCTTGTTGGTTTAGTAAGTGGCCTGGTACTGAACCCTATAGAACAGAAAGACGTCTAGGTTTCGTTTTCACCATGTTAAGAACGCAAGGTTTTATATGATGACTATGTTTTGGGTCAGTCTCTTTAATTCAGGGTAAAACAAAGGAGTGAAGGTGGTCATGTGATCTGCTTAGAATTCTGCCCAACAAGATGTTATGAGGACAGGGAGGTCCAGGTTGTGACTTACTGAGAGCAAAGTGTAAAACATTCACACCTGAAAATAAAGGCAAAAGTAGCTGGGCTGACTGTGGATAGACTTTCAGTCTCTAAGATTTAGACAGAAAAGGAGAGACAGAAGACTGGTGTGGTCAGCAGGGAGAAGTTGAGAGTTCTCATGAGCTATCTGGGCAGAATGCGAGAGGAACGACAGTCTCTGGTTGAAGAGATGCATCTTGTGGCAATCTAAAGACTCAGAGAGTTGCCCTGGCAAGGCCGGGCGGAAAAAAATCACCACAGTGGATTTTATTGCCAGTAGTTGGTTTGGAAATTCTCTGAAAACTGAGGGAAGTGCTTTTCAACAGTCACTCACAAAGTGGGGAGACATGAACCCATTGGAAGCTGGGAGCGGCTTTGGAATATTCCATATAAAGCGTATAATCCTGTGGACAGTGCTTTGGTTCTAATGCCTATGTATGTGGTGTGGGTTATTGGTTGTGTTAAAGCATTAACGAAGATCAACTTTTCTGTGGTTTAGAGTTGCTTAATAGGTAATGTTTTGTTGATGTTTTTAGTTGGTTGGTAGGTACAGTAAAAGTCTTCAAACTTGAAAATTTTGTTATGTGATTCCTTTAAGTTTGTCATTGGGAACTGAATTCTCTTCTTTAAAGTTATTGGTCTCTACAGGGATCGTAACAACTGCTCTCAACTAAATAGTGACTAGAGTCTTATAACTGATCCCTGGATTAGAAAGGGAGAAAACAGAGAAGGTTCCTGCTCCATATCAGTTTCCAGTAACACCTTTTAGAAAAAGCTCATATGTGGTCACCAGAACACACAGCAATGGGGTTAGGTTTGATGTCCAACACCATGGGAAGAGTGGCAGAGAGGTGATCAGTGGCTTGCCGTGCCCGAGGATCTGGAGTCCAGTTAAGAGTCAGTACCTTCTGAAGGAAGAAAGCATTTTCACACAGCAAAATTTGAAAGTTTCATATGCCATTGTACCCCTTACCCCATCTTAGGGGCGCCCACTCCAGAAGGTTTGAAAGACAAGCTCACATACATTATTTTATTTGACAGGGGAGATAAAAAGTATAAATCTTACCTTTCTATTCTGTTCCGAACACTGGCATTATCTCATCTATGGCCCTTTTGCGCCTGCATTAAGCCAACATTTTCATAGATCCGGCCACCCTCATCTTTCATTCTGTATCAGAAGACAGTGTTGAGTAAAATGTGTTCACTACTGAATGTTTATAAATCACCACTATAACAAGACTTTGCTGCTCCACTCCCTGCTATAGCTTCAACACAAACATTTATGACCCATCTCCCTCTGAACAAAGGAATCACTTACTCCACACCCCAACACTAAAATAATTATCTGTCAGCTCCAGCCTTGCCTGGATTGGTAGCAACAGATTAGTCGTAATTGTGGTGGGTACCTGCACTGCATTCAGGAGTGCACTTTATCCCAGAGAAAACAATTACATAATCACTAGTAACACAGCACGGCATAATCATCACATACAGCAGATATCATCTGTAACATGTGGCATCCTTTGGAGAAAACTGTGTGCTCCCCTGCGAGTGGGGGAAATTTAAAACAGAAGAATGTCACAAGAGCAGCTAACATTTTGATTGCTTCTTTCGCTGCACCATACATTTGGGAATTCCTCATTCAATTTCACCATGTGGTTACAAACTGGAAAGCTAACTCATTACCACCATATCACAAGATAAACCATTAATGCATTCCTGACCGCCGGTGATATTAATCTTCATTCTGTACTCCTGTGGTATTAAACGCAAAGCCATTTTGCACAGTAATATTTCAAAGTAGCCATCTTAAAACCATTGTGGCACTGAATCACTGAATAATTATAGCAATAGTATTTACTTTGTACAGGTGTTATTATCACAGTTCTCATAACAATAACACTGTTTTAGTTTGGGATTATCTTACTTATTTCTTAAGAGCTACAGCATGTTGCTAGGAAGAGAACACAACCAGGTATCATTTCTAATCATTCTCAAACAATATTGCACTGTGTTAACAAATGAAATTATGATACCAAACATTTCTATTAAAAAAGCAATCCAATTTCACTCCAAACATTTTCCCTAAATTGATCATTATGAGATTAATCCAGTGAGTAAATTCTGCACCACAATTTGCTACTTTACACTGACTTTACCCCAACTCACATCAGTGAGTCTATCAGCAGGAAAGTGCTGTTTATGTGATGGGAATTTCTCATCTCATGAGAACTCTCATTATGAGCAATGAATTAGTACAGTCCCTGTAGAGTCATAGGATTATTTGCATGTTTGAACTGCATACAAGCTATTACCCTTCACCCACATGCTACGGGAAATCAACCTAAATAAGGCATTTAAAACCAAGTACAGGACCTAAAGTAATCAAATAAAAGCTGTCTCACCCCAAGTGATACAGTAGTCTAGTGATATTTGAGTTCCAATAAATTACATGTACTGCAGCATCATTACTCACCCCCAGCACCATGTCCACTTTCAGTGCAGGCAACGATTTTAAAGCTTAAACAAACCTAAAATCAATTTCTATTTTAATACATGCCAAGGATATAAAGGGTCAAAATTTGCTGTAATAGGGCACCTGCTGGAATCTGCCATTTGTCAGACTTGCCACGGCACGTTTCAGCTTTAAATATTTTTGCCCACAAGGCTGCTGGAAGTGTGAGCTGATAATGGTGCAAAGGAAATAGGAAATCTAGAACTTCAACCAACAGGGTGTCTCCCTAACCAATGAGATTTAAGGATTGGGGTATAAACACAGGAAAGACTGAGGAGGAGGGTGAACTCAACAATCAATCAATCAGTTACAGAAAGAGAAAGAGAGGGAAAGAAAGATTGGATTGGGAGAAAGAAAGACAATAAAGAAAAAAAAATTAATGACATTTTTACAATCCTCCCGAAAAATTCAAAATCTGAAGGAATGAGACTCCACACTTGTTAGTTTATTTTTAGTGCCAAAGATGTTACTTGGCTGCTAATAACACTTATCATGTTATTAAAAAGGATAATTACTTATAAGGACCAAACCTAGGTTTCTACTGCAAGTTTAATGGGCAAATAAAACAAGTTTCAGAAAAAAAAACAAGGTTGAGAGCAAGATGTTGTTTTCACAAAGCTAACAGTTCAGCAGTACAACTCAGCAGCGACTTTTAGATATTCACAATTGACTCTGCATCTGCTCCTTGCCTGAAGGTGCTATACCATTTACTCATAAACAACAGTGAGAGCCATTAACCATGCTGTTATTTTGACAGATATTATGGCCCAATATATTTCATTGTGTGAGATTTGAATGGGCATGAATGGTAGAACCAACAGGTCCCCAGTGTTTCATCCCCATTAAATAATAAGACTGTTATAATCAGAGATGGATTGGTGGGGCTCATAGAAGCACACATACTTCCAGTTTTGAGAAAGGCCAGATACAGATACCAGTGCTAAGCAGCCTAATGGCAGTGACAATCACACATTAATACTTGGGTTTTGCAGCTGTGGAGACTTGTTCTAACTTATCTGCTAACATTACTTGAATGAAGTAATTACTGGTCACAGGTATTCCTCACCTACAGCACCAAAGACTTTTGTTTACATATGCTGTGATGAACAAACCAAATCCCTCAGGCTCTTCCAAAATGAACAGCAAGGTCTTGGTGTCTGGTTGCCCATCTCTAAACTCAGTTCAGCATAAAGCTCCTTTCCAGAATTACATAAATCCACTGATACCATCTTAGGTTTCTGCCTCTCTCAATCAAATACTGCAGGTAAGATCACTTCAATCAAAATCATTCACTTCTACTGTGTGCCTTTTATATATTCCATTGTCCAACTTTCTTTTCATTTACTGCACCTTTCTTACAATTTACAGGTTACGTTTCAGGTGTCTCTCATTTAAAACATTTCTCTTTTCTTTCTCCCATTTATAATCTTACTGATGCAACATACAATTACTTTAGTGGAGACTTGAACTGAACTTGTCCATTGCAAGAGAGCCCTTCACTGTTTACAGGCGATGTGGTGCATTCCTTTGAAATGTGTGATCTTAATGCTTATACCTCGGGGGGTGGGGGGAGCCCATAAGGTGAGGGGAAGTTTTGTCTACAATGAGACTATAATCTACAATCAGCTATGAGACCAGTTTGGGCAACAGCAATGGTCTTTGGAAGCTAGGACAGAAAATCTTTAGGATTGTGCCAACATTTGCAGATGGTCTTCACTCAGAAATATTTCAATATCATTGGTTTAAATTGATTGGATTTACATATACTTATCTATGTGCTACCAGGCTACTAGAGTACCAGGCATTCAGCATTGAAAACAACGCAGACTAAGGCTATAGTCTGACTTTTACACTCTCCTGCCAGAGATGGGGAGGGCCCATAAAATTCCATCGGATGTCCTTCCCACCACCCGCCCTGATCTGTCCACAATTTTACAATGGGATGGGCGAAGCCTAGGCTGCCTCACCCTCCCTTGCTCCAACTGAAGCCCTTAAGTGGGCAGTCAATGATCACTTAAAGGTAATTTCGCGCCCAACCTCAATTTTCAGGCTGGCGGGAAGAGTTCAGGAGAGTGAAGAACTCTCCTTTAATGGCCTCCATTCTACATCGGCAACCCCCATATCTGCTTGCCGTCCCCCTATGGGTGCTCCCTCCCTGCCGGCCTCTTTATCAAGACCCCCACACTCTTCCCACACCCCTTGGGCCTCACCTCCCCAACTCAATCAGATCGGCCAGCAGCTCTCAAAGGTGGGACCGTCCTCCCGAATGAGGGATGCAAGTCCTGTCTCCGGCCAATTGGGTGCGTTATTGCAGGGGATGCATTCCCCGCTGACTCTTTCAGTGGCAGGGTGAGAAACTCTGCTATCTGAAAAACCCCGCCCATAGAATAAAGCTCCTTTTGTTTTGTCTCAACTTCATAAGAGCACCTCTTACTACACCATGTGACATTACGTTTCTCCAACTTTCATTGTGGCTTGTGACCTCAAAGTCATTTCCCTATGGGTTCCTGCAGCCAGTACAAAGGAAACATTTCCATCTCATTAGCCTGTGCTGCATTCAAACTCAAGTCAGCGTTAAAATAAACCATCTGCTTCAACCACTAGTCAATTTTATTTAACTAGTGGGAGCAAAGAGTTAAGACAGCATGAATCACACCCTTACAGCAAGATTGGAAGTATTGCAAAATCATGCAAAATGGATATACTTACTCTGTACACGCTGGATTGGGTGTGCAGGGTGGGAAAGGACTCTGATCTCCTCCACACGTCAGGTCTGATAAGGAATATTTGATGTTTGTGTATTCACGGCCTTTTATCTTGCTTTTCTGAAAGAGTCAAGGACCTCATTAGAATGCTTATGCCTGACACAAGAATTCATTCAAATACAGAAATTCAAATTCAAATTATTTTGGGGAAAAAAAATCATTCTGATCTTTTTCCTTAAAAAAAAAACTGAACAAGCCTCTCCTCCCTTTGCTCACAAACCCACAGTGTACTCTACACACTCCCTGCCACACAATTATGGAGTGGAGCACCTCAAATATACTAAACCCACCTTAGAAACAGGGGTAGGCCATTTAGTTAGTACCTGTTCCACAATTCAATTAAATCATGGCTGATCTGTGCTTCAATGCCCCAGAGTGCAACATGATATATGTAGAAAAATTGAATATCATTGCACTAGAATGGCCATTTTGAAATGTTCTTTTAGATATTTTATGAATAAGGTATATATTTCTACAAAAAAAAAACATGGCTGATCTGTGATTGACTCCATATAACCAACTTTGTTCTATATCCCTTAACACCTCTGGTTAACAAAGAGCTATCTATCTCAGATTTAAAATTAACAATTGATCCAGCATCAATTGCTGCTTGCATAGTTCCAAACCTCTGCTACCCTGTGTGTAGAAGTGTTTCCTAACTTCACTCCTGAAAGGCCTGGCTCTAATTTTTAAGACTATGCCCCCAGGTCCTAGACTCCCCAACCAATGGAAATGGTTTCTCTTTATCTATCAGCTTTCTGTAATATCTTGAACTTATCAAATCACCTCTTAACTTTCAAATTCCAGAGAACACGACCTTATTTTGGGTAATCTTCCCTCGTAATTTAACCTTTGGAATCCAGGTATTAATCTGATAAATCTACCCTGCAAAGCCTCCAAGGCCAATATATCCTTCTCAAGGTACGGTGCCCAGAAATGTTCAGGCATGGCCTAAGACTTGTATAGCTATAGCACAACTTCTATCCCCTTGTATTCTGGTCCTCTGGATCGAAAGACCAACACTCTGTTAGCCTTGATTATTTTCTGTACCTTATCATGACAATTTAATGATCTATGTACCTGGACCTTCAAATTGCTTTGAGCCTCCACTGTTTCCTGCTGTTCACTATTTAGAAATTACCATGCTCTATTCTTGTTAGATTCAAAGTGGATGACTCATTTGCTTACATTTTCCAGTTTTATTTATTCATATAACCTATTAGTATCTCTCTGTAATGTTACCAATATGCTTCCATCTATACCACTTACAATACCACCTATCTCTGTCATCACCAAGCTTTAATATGTGGACTTTTATCCCTTATCTAGGTTGTTAATAAATACAGCTCTCGAGTCTCGTCTCTGGAGAACATCTCTGTGGAGGTACACACACTACCAGCCTAATGCCAGAGCACCCAGTCTTCATTAAAAAATACATTAAATGGCAAGTCTTACAGCCTATACCCATTAAGAGTTTAGAAGAATGAGAGGTGATCTTATTGAAACATATAAGATCTTGAGCGACTTGACAGGGTGGATTGCTGAAGACATTTCCCCCTTGTGAGGGGAGTCTGGAACTAGGTGGGGGGGCACAGCTTAAAAATTAAGGGTTTCCCAGTTAAGGCTGAGATGAGTAATTTTTTTCTTTCAGAAGGTCGTTAGTCTTTGGGATTCTCTTTCCCAGTGAGAATGGAGGCTGGGTCATTGAATATATTCAAGTCCAAGTTGGACAGATTTTTGATTGATAAGGGAGTCGGAGGATATGGGGACAGGCAGGAAAGTGGAGTTAAGGCCATAATCAGATTAGCCATGACCTCATTAAATGGCAAAATAATTTCGATGGGCGAAATGGCCTATTCCTGCTCTTATTACTTATGATCTTATCACAATTTCAGCACACAAGGCTCTATGCGGCTAACAAATAATTTGGATCTGTTATAAGGACAGGGGTGTGGAAATTTTTGCAATTTTTCTGTCTGGTGGGGAAGTCCAATATACCCTGTTGGCAAACCAAGAAGATAGCATTTACTGAGCTACCTGGCTATCACTCCAGATGCTACTGTCAATATAAAATGATTCCATTATTTTATCTACTCAATCTACAAAATCATAACAAATAATTAGAGTGGTTCTTTTGTGTGCTGTGGGCCATATATTGTTGTGCCCACCAATGTCTACAGGTGTGAGATGGAAAATAAACTCAGCTATTTCCTCTGTTGGATATTAGGTGCATCTTCCTTCGCCTTGACTCTGTGATCTCAGTTTAACACAGCCCTGTGTTTTTTTTTCATGATGTGGTTGCGCCAAAATGAGTCCATTAAATTTGTTTGCACTCAACAAGCTAATTCAGTATATATACCAGAGACGCCTATATAAAACCGCACATGAATTTGTAGTGTTCATTTCTTTTTTAACTCCTCTTCTCATAAAATCACTGACTCTTGCTGGGATACAGCTTCTAGATACTTCATTCAAGAGGCTATTACCCAGCCATGACAACGCAAGAAATTGGAAAAGTTGAGGCCACTCAGCCCTTCGAGCCAGTTCGACCATTCAATGTGATCCTGGCTGATCTTCTACCTCAATTGTACTCCTGCGCTATCCCCATATCCCTTGGCATCCAAAATCTATTGATCTCTTTCCTGAACATATTTTAACAATTGCACATCCACAGCCCTCTAGGTTAAAGAATTCTAAAGACCCACAACCCTTTGAATGAAGAAATTTCTCTTCATCCCAATCTTAAATGGCCAACCCCATATTTTGAGACTGTGACCACTCGTTCTTGACTCTTCAGTCAGGGGAAACATCCTCCTCACATCCGCCCTATCAAATATGAAAATCAGCCTGAACCATTCTTCACCACAGATCCATATGCACATTTCTCACCAGGAGTCACTGCAGAACAAACAGCAGCAGAAGCTCTGGCTGAATTTTCCTCTAATAGTTCAGGAATGCTGAAATATATTAACATAGGAACTAGGAGCAGGAGTAGGCCACTTGGCCCTTCAAGCCTACTCCACCATTCATTAAAATAAATTGTAATATTCTTTCTGCCATCACAAAGATCAGGTAGCTCAGGAGCTCTAATGCAGAATATTATTGGCGCATTTTGTTCAATTCCATACTGGGATATGTATTGACCAACAGCGTGGAGGTGAGCAGTCAACTGATATATTTTTGCATCCAATGCAAGTTTATAATCTTTAACAATGTTAATTGAAGAATGACAGCAAATGTTTCTCAGCTGCTCGTAACAGTCAAGATCCTCCTATGAAGATATATGTAATTTATTCATACTTTTAACATTCAACAAGAGACGATCAAAACAAATTACCCACTCAATCTCCCTCTCTAAGCACTAGTTGGTAGAATGGCTCTTTCCCATTCTCAGTCATATACCTGTCTGAATCTACACAATTTGCTGTTGTAATGGACAACTAGCTATAAACAGGACAGTGAAAATACAATTGTTTGTGGAACAGGTCATATTAAATGGGAGGTGGTGGCATGATGGTATTGTCGCTGGACTAGTATTCCAGAGACCCAGTGTAATCCCCTGGGGAGCCGGGTTTGAATTCCACACTGGATGGTGAAATTTGAATCCAACAAAGATCTGGAGTTAAAAGTCTGATGATGACCATGCAACCATTGCCGATTGTCATAAAACCCATCTGGTTCATTAATGGCCTTCAGGGAAGGAAATCTGCCATCCTTAGCTGGTCTGGCCTACATGTGACTCCAGGCCCACAGCAATGTAGTTGACTCTTAAAAATGCCCTCTGAACAAGGGCAATTAGGAATGGGCAATAAATGCTGGCCTAGCCAGCAATGCCCACATCCCATGAACAAGTAAAAAAATTTATATATATAACAAGTGTTAACATTTCTGCTCAATGAATGTGCCGTACCTGTTCCTCTTCGATCCGACGCTGCAGTGTTTCAATATAGTGCTGAACAGCCATGTAAATGAATCTGTACTGAGCCTCCGTCTGAACCATCCCAGAACGCTGTGACCGCACCATCTGAATACTCTTTGGAACATCGATGTCGCAGTCCACACCTACAGTGGAGAATCCCACATTACACATCATAGCCCCACTAAAGGATTTACATATCAACCCGCTTCCAAAAACCTAACTTACAAAGCATAATAGATCAGACCCATACAATATTCACACTAACATGTGATTCATACACAACCATTATTTAAGAGTTGTCTCACAAACAGCTCCAAGTACTTATATGCCAAAAAGTGTTAATCCCTACCACCCACACAAGGCATGGGTTAAGAGAAATTTAGAAGTGTTGAATTTAAAATGTGTGCCATACAGGCCCTATTCATGACGCAGACTGCACACAGGTACAGGAAATGAGACCAAGTGTTCAATAGCTAAAGCTCTTTTTATTTAGCACAATTCAAAATGTCTGGGTTTCTACAATAGCTGGAAAAAAATCCCTCCTTTTGTGGAAAAATAATTGGCTGAAGCCTGCTGTGAATGAACAGCAGGTTCATACCCACCTTTCTCCCTGATGATGTCAATTAGGATGTCGATCACAATAAAGGTTCCTGTGCGCCCAATCCCTGCACTGTTGGAAGAAAAAGATTACTTCAAAATGCATTACTTCAAAATGATGAAGTTACAACTTCAACCAGAGATGAAAATTGACAATTAAATGTGCATTGATAGGGAGCATTCTGTTGGTATCAGGGCTAAGGCACTGGAGTAATGCAGGAACAGTTTTACACTTAATGCATTATGTCTGACATGAGTGATTAATGCTGACAATGAATACATAAAGTAGGAACTCTAATATCTCAATGCCAACTTTCTGTGTTCAACGAGCAAAGAGATTTTTTACCATTTAGGAGAGAAACAGCAAGTGAGCAGGGAAGGGTGGGGTGAATGGAAGGGAGGGCAAGAAAGATAAAAGAAGAAAAGGAGTGGGTTCCTATTGTTAACTCTGTTGGAAAGAGTGTGGATAAGCAAGGACAGAGCTGGACTCAGATGTGATGCCCATCTAGTTTCATAACCTGCTGACACAGTTTAAAAAAACTGCTCACTTCAGATACCATTGGGTCAATGGCTTCAGTACCCCAGTGAGTCAGCATCCACAGGAGAGGAGAAAATTGCAAGAAAAAAATAGGTTTTAAAAAATAAATTCAATCATCCATCCTCTCTCTACAAAGGGTGTTGCTGCAGAATCGTTATTCTGGAGGATCTGTAAAGATTCTTAAGATGTGCAGTGACTTTTTTTTTGTCTTGTTTTCCTTTTCAATGGGGGAAAATAATTAAAACATTAAAATGCACCATTAACTCCATTAGCCTTGTCACAATGTTTCAGCTTTCCCTTTTTAGCTGATTTGAAGGTTAAAGCTGTTTACACTGTGCTCAAAGGATTGCCGTCAGTATTTAAGTAGCTGTTTGAATCAAAAACCCTGCATCGACCAGACTCAAGCATGGTCCAGTGACAAGCTTCTGCCAGAGGATCAGATCTCGCTTCTTCACCCACAACATAGAAATTTAAGTTACGACCAGCTCTGCATTGAAACAATGAAATTAAAGTCATTTCGATCAGGGTGTTAACAGATTCCATCCCTAGTCTTTGTTGGGTTCACTCATCTTTGCTCTGGTGGCATTAAGGAAGCTACGGTAGTCTCAGTGTTGGCACATTTTAGAAGCCCCCAACTGGAAAGATGTGGATACCAGCTGAAGATAGGATTGGTTGTGATTTCTTCGGTCGAACAGCACATTTTTTGAAAAAAACATTGACACTTCGGTGATCTACTGGATTCCCCCCAGCTTTAGGATAGGGTAGCTGAGGGGAGAGATATATATATATAAAAAAAAACTCAGAGCAGAAAAATGTCATTCACTTTGCATGCTCAAAAACAAATCCCAAATGTCTGCGAATAAAAAGTAACATTTCATATGAATATCCAAGTTAAGACAAAGGGACTTCCTCCCAGCTGTTTGCCTGTGATACTTTGTAAGTTGGCTGTTATAGTATGCAAGTGCACCTCCTTGGTGGATCTGGGAATATGAAAAGGGTGTGTGGACATACATATCTTGTTCTGCTGCTGTCTCACCGAGAATGTTTAAATTGTTGGGCTAAGTTCTGCACCCTTCTGACAACACAGATGGCATTATTTTAAACCTAATGAATTAGCAGATGAAACAAGACTTTTGGAAACCATTCTTCAGGATATTTAAATTTAAGTTTTGCAAATCAGGCAGCAGTGGAACGGCTACTGGAATGTTACATGCCATAAAGCAGCCATCTGCTTCACACTGGGATCGTTCAAGCTTCAAACCAATTACGGGTAGCCAATTCTACAATAGTTGCTATGCTACTTATTGTAATAGGGGCTTGATATAAAGACATCACAAAATTACAAATCAAAACAGGAAACAATTAAATCAAAGAGAATTTCTTCTTTAAACTTTTTAAAAAAAAGATTGTGTTCTGGTTATATGATGCACTTTCACATTGTCACAGTATTTACAGTAGAGTACACGGTCAGTATGCTTTGCATGTCTGTATAGAGAGAGAATAAATTTGTGTAGGTGCGGAGTGACTAACTCAAGGTGTTGTTGGGTTGGGTCAACTTCTTGGGACAGGGAGCAGCTTATGGTGTGCTCCCATTGCACATGTACAAGAGCTGATTGGTCTACTGCCTCTGTAGGGCAGTATTGTGGAGTTGGTGAGGGGGGGAAGCATGCCACTGTTTTTAAGAAAATAGCACACATAACTGAACTTAAACTGGATTCCATTTTAAACTAACTTTTTAAATATAATTTATTCACAAGATGTGGGTGCCACTGGCAAGGCCAGCATTTATTGTCCATCCCTTATTGGCCTAGAAAAGGTGCCTCCTTGAACTCCTGCAGTCCATGTTAGGTGGGGAGATCTAGGATTTTGATCTTGTGATGAAGGAGTGATGATATATTTTCAAGGCTTGGAGGTGGTGCTGTGTACATGTGGCAGCTGCCCTTGGCCTTCTAGGTGTTCGAGGTAGCAGATTTGGGAGATGCTGTTGAAGAAGCCAGTGTATTTCTGCAGGGAATTTTTGTAGGTGGTGCACACTGCAGGCACGTTGTGTTGGTGGTGGAGGGAGTAAATGCAGAAGGCGCTGGATGGGGTGCTAGTCAAGCAGGCTTTTTTTATTCATTCATGGAATGTGGGCGCTGCTGGCTAAGCCAGGATTTATTGCCCATCCCGGATTATCCTCGAGAAGGTGATGGTGAGCTGCCTTCTTGAACCGCTGCAGTCCATGTGGTGTAGGTAAACCCACAGTGCTGTTAGGGAGGGAGTTCCAGGATTTTGACCCAGCAACTGTGAAGAAATGGCAATATATTTCCAAGTCAGAATGGTGAGTGGCTTGAAGGGGAACATCCAGGTGGTGGTGTTCCCATCTACCTGCTGCCCTTGTCCTTCAAGATGGTAGCAGTCGTGGATTTGGAAGGTGCTGTCTAAGGAGCCTTGATGAGTTCCTGCAGTGCATCTTGTAGATGGTACACACTGATGCCACTGTGCATCAGTGGTGGAGGGAGTAAATGTTTGTGGATGGGGTGCCAATCAAGTAGGCTGCTTTGTCCTGGATGGTGTCAAGCTTCAGGGAGTGTTGCTATCATCCAGGCAAGTAGAGAGCATTCCATCACACTTCTGATTTGTACCTTGTAGATGGTGGACTAGATTTTGGGGAGTCAGGGGGTGAGCTAGTTTCCTCAGGATTTTCAGCCTCTGACCTGCTCTTGTAGCCACAGTATTTATAAGGCTGGTCCAGTTCAGTTTCTGGTTAATGATAACCCCCAGGATGTTGATAAGTGGGGGATTCAGCAATGGTAATGCCATTCAGTGTCATGGGGTGGTGGCTAGATTCTCTCTTGTTGGAGATGATCATTGACTAACACTTGTGTGGTGCGAATGTTACTTGCCACTTGTCAGCCAAAACCTGAATATCATCCAGGTCTTGCTTCATTTGGACATGGACTGCTTCAGTATCCGAGGAGTCACAAATGCTGAGCATTGTGCAATCATCAGCGAACATCCCCACCCCTGACCTCATGATGGAAGGAAGGTCATTGATGAAGCAGCTGAGGATGGTTGGGCCTAGGACACTGCCTTGAGGAACTCCTGCAGTGATGTCCTGGAATGGAGATGATTGACCTCCAACATCCACAATCATCTTCCTTTATGCTAGGTATAATGCCAACCAGGAGAGTGTTTTCCCATTGATTTCCATTGTCTCCAGTTGTGCTAGGGTTCCCTGATGCCACACTCGGTCAAGTGAGGCCTTGATGTCAAGGGCAGTCACTCTCACCTCACTTCAGGAGTTCAGCTCTTTAAGTCCATGTTTGAACCAAGGCTGTAATGAGGTCAAGAGCTGAGTGACCCTGGCGGAACCCCCAAACTGAGCATCAGTAAGCAGGTTATTGCTAAGCAAATGCCATTTGATAGCACTGTTGATAACCCCTTCCTTCACTTTACTGATGATCGAGAGTGGACTGTTAGGGCAGTGATTGACTGGGTTGGATTTGTCCTGCTTTGTGTACAGTCCATACTTGAGCAATTTTCCACATTGCTAGGTAGACGCCAGTGTTGTAGCTGTACTGGAACAGCTTGGCTGACTTGGCACAGCAAGTTCTGGAGCACAAGTCTTCAATGCTACTGCCAGAATATTGTCAGGGTCCATAGCCTTTGCACTATCCAATGCTTTCAGCCGTTTTGGATATCATGTGGAGTGAATCGAACTTGCTGAAGACTGGCATCTGTAAACGCTGGGGACCTCCGGAGGATGTCAAGATAGATCATCCACTCTGCACTTCAGGCTGAAGAGACTGTAGCAAATGCTTCAGCCTTATCTTTTACACTGATGTGCTGGGCTCCCCCATCATTGAGGATGGGGATATTTGTAGAGCCTCCTCCTCCAGTGAGTTGCTTAGTCATCCACCACCATTCACGACTGGATGTGGCAGGGCTGCAGAGCTTAGATCTAATCCATTGGTTGTGGAATCACTTAGCTCTGTTTGACGCTTGCTGCTTATGCTGTTTGGCACGCAAGTAGTCCTTTGTTGTAGCTTCACCAAGTTGACACCTCATTGTTAGGTGTGCCTGGTGTTGTTCCTGGCATGCTCTCCTGCACTCTTCATTGATTCCTGGTCGATCCCCTGGCTTGGTGGTAATGGTAGAGTGGGGGATATTCTGGGCCATGAAGTTACAGATTGTGGTTGAGTACAATTCTGCTGATGATGGTCCACATGGTTGCCAGTCGAATTGCTAGATCTATTCGAAATCTATCACAATTAGCACACTGGCAGTGCCATACAACATGATGGAGGGCATCCTCAATGTGAAGACGGGACTTCGTCTCCAAAAGGTGGTCACTCCTACTGATACCGTCATGGATAGATGTATCTGTGGCAGGCAGGCTGGTGAGAATGAGGTTAAGTATGTTTTTCCCCTCTTGCTAGTTCCCGCACCACCTGCTACAGACCCAGTCTAGCAACTTTGTCCTTGGTCCTTACAACTTGGCTTGGTCTGTAGCGGTGATACCAAGTCACTTGGTGACAGACATTGAAGTCCCCCACCCAGAGTACATTCTGCACCCTTGCCACCCTCAGTGTTTCCTTCAAGTGGCGCTCAGCATGGATTCTGATTCATCAACTGGGTTGGGGGGCGGGGGGGAACGGACGGCGGTACGTGGTAATCAGCAGGAGGTTTCCTTGCCCATTTTTGACCTGGTGCCATGAGACTTCATGGGTCCAGAGACGACGTTGAGGACTCCCAGGGCAAGTTCCTCCCGACTATATATCACTGGTACTGGGTGATGGAGGTGTCTGGAACATGATCTGTAAGATATGATTCCGTGAATATGGCTATGTCAGGCTGTTGCTTGACTAGTCTGTGAGACAGCTCTCCCAATTTTGGCATGAGCCCCCAGACGTTGGTAAGGAGGACTTTGCAGGGTCAACAGGGCTGAGTTTGCCTTTATCTTTTCTGGTGCCTAGGTCGATGCTGGGTGGTCCATCTGGTTTAATTCCTCATTGACTTGTTTTTAGCGGTTTGATACAACTGAGTGGCTTGCTAGGCCATTTCAGAAGGCATGTAAGAGTCAATCATGTGCAGTCACATGTAGACCAGAGCCAGTTAAGGACAGCAGTTTTCCTTCACTAAAGGACATTAGTGAACCAGATGAGTTTTTTTATGACAATCAACACGGTTTCATGGTCATTAGGCTTTTAATTCCAAATATTTTGTTGAATCCCGCCATGTTGGGATTCGAACCCGGGTCCCCAGAGCATTACTCTGGTTCTCTGGATTACTAGTCTATGCCACTGCTGCTTTGTCCTGAATGATGTCAAGCTTCTTGACTATCGTTGCAGCTGCATCATACACTGGCTACAAGAGCAGGTCAGAGACTGGGAATCCTGCAGTGAGTGACTCACCACCTGATTCCCCAAAGTCTTTCCACCATTTACAAGGTGCAAGTCAGGATGGAATACTGCAATTATATTCTGGGGTTGAGATGATTGGCCTACAACAACCACATCATCTTCCTTTGTGCTAGATATGATTTCAGCCAGTGGAGAGTTTTCTCTCATCCCCATTGACTTCAATGTTTCTAGTGCTCCTTGATGCTATACTTGGTCAAATGCTGCTTTGATATCAAGGGCAGTCATTCTCACCTCACTTCTGCTGTTCAGTTCTTTTGTTTATGTCTCGACCAAGGCTATAATAAGGTCTGGAACTGAGTGATCCTGGCAGAACCCAAACTAAACACTGGCCAGCAGATTATTTTAAATGTTGCTTGATAGAAGGCGCTGTCCACAGTGCTATCCCTTTGCTGATGACTGAAAGTAAGCTGATGGAGCAGTAATTGACCAGACTGGATTTGTCCAGCCCTTTTTCTTTGGTGTACAGGACATATTTGGGCAAGCTTCTACATTGTCAGGTAGGTGCCAGTGTTGTAGCTGTACTGGAACTGCTTGACTAGAGGTGTAGTTAGTTCTGGAGTCTTTAGCCCTAAAGATAGGATGTTGTTAGGACCCACAGCCTTTGCATTATCCAGTGCATTCAGCCATTTCTTGATATTATGTGGAGCAATTTGAGTTGGCTGAAGGCTGGCATGTGATTCAGCACTTGTCTGCTCCATTAGGACTTACAAAGTTACCCTGACTTGGACTCACCTTAGCAGCTGAGTTAGATTAGCAGGCT
The DNA here is from genome assembly GCF_964194155.1 of Cetorhinus maximus. Lineage (NCBI taxonomy): Eukaryota > Metazoa > Chordata > Chondrichthyes > Lamniformes > Cetorhinidae > Cetorhinus > Cetorhinus maximus. The sequence goes on from NC_135890.1 coordinate 109,568,906, forward strand.
GATTGCTCTCTATTGAGGAGCACAGAAATGGAAGGAAAGGTGTGCGAGGGCCAATTTCATAAAAGCACTTTAAGATTGATAAATGATTTGAAATGGCTCAAATCAGGAAAGCAGTGAGTAATACTAAAGTTTCATTCTCTTGATAGATAAAAGAATAAAAAGCAGCTGTACATTAAATATAACAAAGTAATCTAACAAGGTGTTCTGATAAATTGTAAGAAAAACAAATATTTTATCCATTCAGCTCAGCCTTCCACAGCAGCCGACAATCTTCCCTCATACTATCTTGTCTCTAGAATGATTCCAGAGTTTCTGCCCCAGCTATTCTTCCAGAAGACCATGTGGGTATTAATCACTGAGTGAAGAAGTGTTTCCTGTTATCAATTTTGAACTTGCCTTATCAAATTTCACATCTGTTCCCTTGTCTTGCAGTTGTGCAATTTAAAGTTGTGCTCTGGATTAACTGGTTAATTCCAATTAGTATCCTATACACAAGTGAAAGGCCCCCTCATTAACCACCTCTCAAAGTTTAAGAGTCCAAATTTTCCTACCCGTTTCTGATTATTTTTGGTCCAAGAGATCGGTCTTTACTGGACTACTTTCAGGGCTTGAATATTTTTCTTGTGCTTTACTGCCCAAAACTGAAGTAAAAAAATTATTTCGAGTTATCAACAGTCACAGATTGCAACTCTTTTGAGTACAATCACAGTTCTTGGTTTCCAGGAGTGGGACATGAACCCACAACCTTCTGATTCAAAGGCGAGGGTGCTATGGACTGAGCCACAGCTGACACCTCTAAAAAATGTGTGACTTGTGCATGCTAAAGAGGGTCAGCATGACAGCGTCAGATTTATACTCTGATTTGGCAATTCAGCTCAGCATTGTTTGTTTTGTTGATTGCTGCTTTGTAATAATTGAACATGGCATGTGTTGGGTTTACTACCACCCCCAGATCTCCCCTTAGCCTCTCCCCTAGCCAGTCCAGCACCATTAAGCTTAAATAATGAGTACTTGGTAGTGGAATCTACAGCAAGGGTCCAACTGAGTTGTTGAAAGATCAACACAAAAAAATCTCAAGTTTATATTCACTGTGAGTTGTTCCTTTATACAGAAATATGTTTACTGTTGTAGCTATTCATTTGACAGGGAAGGTTTCCAACATTAAAACAATTTTTCAAAAGTAGTACTGCTTTGGATTTTGAGAGCAAGGCCACAAGATAATTAGATTTCAGGTCAGGAACTGCACTTTAAAAAGCAAACAAAAAAAATCTAACTTTGCATTGCACACTACGGCAATGGTATGCAGTCTTCCACAGCCATTTTTTCACTGTATTCGACCATTGCTTATCCACAAGCTTAAACCAGACCAGACCAAACCCTCAGGGCAGAGCCAAGAAGATTTGATTTCTGACTTGCGTTGAATTAGCTGGAGTGGCAGTAGGAGTGTTCCACCTGGCTTCAGAGACCTCAGATAGTGGGGTTGGGGTGGGGTTGGGGTGGGGGTGGGTGAGGAGAGTGTGAAAAAAACGAACAAGAAGAAAAAAATTTCCGTCAGGATTTGAGCTCCAGTATTGGGCACATATGGAATTAGTGAGGATAGGCTCTTATGATAAAGCAAAATAGGGTTGCTTCAGTGTTAAGGCTCCCATGTGAATTGCAACAACTTGGCAGGATGGGATACTGAAGACAACTTGTACCTGTGGGATTGTATCTCATGAGCACTTAAATGGAGTTTGGTTGGGGGGGAAAATAGAGTAAAACCCAGATTCAAGTAATTAGTCTCAATGAAGAGACATGCTTTCTAATTGCAGCATCTCTCGTGTTAGGGAGTGGACAACAAATTGTTTCTCTATCAGGTGCATCTCGAGTTCTTTTAGACCAGGATTTCCTCCACTCCATCAATCCACTAGCCAAACCTCAAATTCTGTTCAATGGCAACAGGTGAGGCATACCAATTTCCTAAATCAGTCACCTTAGTGAGGGGTCTACAATAGACACTTCCAATTTAGTGCCAAAAAGAGGAGTGGACTAACACACATCATGAACAGAGTTGCAATTTCCCTATTTCGTGTCAAAGGCTTACATTTAACAGAAAAAAGGACATTTCATCCCAACTACAGGTGAAAAGGGTGTCGTAACTGACCAAATGACCTAATTTCCAGAGGGAGTCTTTGCTTGAAGTTTGGCGTACCTTACAGATAATCAATCAGTAACAATTAAATCAATTCCTTTTCAAACACAGCAAAGTAACCGTATAAGATTATTGGTGCCGTTTCAGACAGGACTGTCAAAAATATCAGGATTCACTCATTACTTGAGTTAAATCCTCTCGTCCAAACCCAATCTTTTCTTGTACCTGCAGTGAACAACGATTGGCCCCGTTTCTGGGATGTTCTCCTGTTTGATATTTACTTCTTCCAGAAAATCCAGCACACCACCCGGATCACTAGGAACACCATGATCTGGCCATGTTTTGAAATGATATTGCCACACAGTCCTTTCAGTGCTCCCCTAAAACAGAGATTTACATTTATATCAGAAACTGGGAAATACTCTCGCCCCCTCCAATAATGAAAATTAATACATCAAGGATGGGGGCGGGGAGAAACACATGTGCCTCCTCCACCTTTAGCAGTTCCTACACCCACTCTTACCTGTCCTACTTTAGAAAGTTTGAGCTCCCTTAAGATATAATCGTGGGCTGGGCACTCTCGAACATTCCTGACACGCATACCTCCATATTCCTTCAAGGACATTTCATCTGGCCAGTATTTCACACATTTGCTCTGAAACAGATGCATTAGTATAAAGAAGTTTACTTCAAACATTAGGATGTACAAACTCAGCAGGTGTTATTGAGAAGAGTTGTGCTGTTAGGCAGAACATTCAGCCAACTTCACTCTCAAGCTCAGATTTACATTCAAGGCTTAGCCCATTTTTGCGTCCCTGTGATACACCATAGCCTGTGCATTTTTACTGCCATAGTCTTTACTTACCCCTTTAAATATTTATCTAACTTTTCCCTGAAAGCAACGGTCTCTTCATCAATAACCCCCTGGTGCAAAGGATTCCATGCACCAACAACTCTCTGTGCAAAGACATTTCTCCCAATTTCCTTTCTTACTCTGGGTGTTGCATTTAAATGAACAATTTTTCATCATTGACTTCCCAGAGAAAATAGTCTTTTCCTTTTCACTATCCAAATTCTTATGCTAAATCTTTTAAATCTCCTCTTTATCTTCTCTGCCCCAGTGGAAACAACATGCACTTCTAACACATTAAATTTAGCAAAACATCAAGGTGCTCACTGAGGCATAATAAAACAAAAGGTCGGTGAAGAAAATAGTCCCTACATTTCACGCCTCTCCTTGCAATTCACAAGGCTTATAAAATTATCGAGCACAAGAGTTTGTCATTCAGCTTCTCATGCTTGCGTCAGAGCAATCCAAAACAAAATGTCAATAAAAGGTAACCTTCAGTACAAAGTTGTACTGGAGGTTTCTAAATTTAAAAACTCTGGAATTGCGTAAGTCAATGAACACCTAATGGTTAACGTTTGGTAGGGCCTGATAAGGTGAATCTTCTGAAATATTATCTATTTTTCTCTGAGATGTTGACTGGCCTGCTGTACATATACAGCATCCTCAGACTGGGTAATCTTTCAGCTGATCGTTCATGGGTAGTCTGAGGTGGTGTAGATGTAACTTTTAAGATGGCTATGCTGAGTCTGGGATTGGGTCACAGTGGAAAAGAGGTCAAGAAGCAACGAACAGAAGAAAGAAAATGGACTTGGAGCAAAGCACAGCAGGAGAGAGGAAAAGGAGGAGAAAGAAGACAGCAAGTATAGCACAGCATTGCATGAAGATGCAGGAAATGCAGAACAGATATTGATAGAAAGGTATGGAGTAGAAAGAGACTACAGCAGTGTATGAGGATAACCAACAAGATGCATTGCAGTGGTGGTGCACTTGGTGGGGATGGGAAATAATACAAGTGCAGCACATTATGCATAGGGTCAGGAAGCACAGAGCTAGATGGTACATGGCAGCTTGGAAAGCATAGCATTTTAAAATTAAGGGCATTGAGACCTCAGGAGAAGTTAGCTCACCATTTTAATAGCACTGAGAATCTGGTGAACTTTGATAGCAGCTGTCAGAAGAATTTATATCCTTCTGGATCTAGTTTTCAATCAGAAGGCAGTATGGTAGGTCAAATGTATTAGCTTGTCCAATTACATGTTGTGTCTTTAAAGCAGAAAAATATGTCAGAGAAATCTGCAGCCTTAACTGCATCATGGGCATTATAATCGATCAGTTAATACATACTTTGATACACTGCATTCAGAAAGGGATAATTCATTCATGTGACAGAGACAATGGGGCTTTCTGGGATCTTGCTGCTTCAGATCTTTGGCATGTAGCAGTACTTAAGTCCCAGCCTTCAGAGGCTTCAAATGGAAATGCTCATGGAGACTATTAAAACACAGAAAAAAAGAACTTCTGCTTTTAAGGAAAAATTACATAAACATTTGAAGGGGAAAGTAAAGACTATGGCAGTGAAAATGTACAGGCTAAGGTGTACCACAGGGACACAAAAACGGGCTGAGCCCGGAATGTAAACCTGAATTTGAGAGTGAAGTTGGCTGAATGTTCTGCCTAACAGCTCTTCCTCATACCTTATGTCTCAATGACACCCGAGGTAAATTTAACGATGCTTTTGAATTCTACAATTTTCTGTGTTAGAAACATCTTAATTCCCTGCCTTCTGCTACTTACTTTGGAACCTGGACTGATTTTGCAGGTTCTCTTTTGCCTTTCTATTTGTTTTATTAACTGCTGTTTTCTAGCTTCTGACGCTTGATTGGCTGTTTTCCTTCTCATTTCCTTCCATTAGAACCATGCTACCTGTTCATTTGCAAGTGGCTGAATTATCTAAGTTATGGTTATGCCAGTGAAATGCAAACTTGATTTATACTGAAATGCAATGCGCTGATCTGTTGCAAAGCCAAATGACAACAGTGTGAGAGAGCAAAGAAACTCAAACGTGTTTTCGGAAAAGAACATACTACATTTCTGACTCAGTGGCATAATTTATTCAAAAAGCGAGTGAAACAGAAAGCAGGAAACTACAGGCCAGTTATCATCCATCATAGGGAAAATGTTAGAAGCTATTATTAAAGGTGTTAAAGCAGGGCACTTAGAAAAGTCTAAGGCAATCAGGCAGAGTCAACATGGCTTTGTGAAAGGGAAATCATGTTTAACCAATTTATTGGAGTTCTTTGAAGGAGTCACATGTGCTGTGGATAAAAGGGAACCGGTGGATGTACTGTACTTAGGCATTTGATAGCGTGCCATATCAAAGGTTATTTCAGAAAATAAAAGCTCATGGTGTAGGGGGTAATATATTGGCATGGATAGAAGATTGGCGAACTAACAGGAAACAAAGGGTAGCCATAAATGGGTCTTTTTCTAGTTGGCAAGATGTAACGAGTAGTGTGCCACAAGGATTAGTGCTGGGGCCTCAATTTTTTACAATTTATATAAATGACTTGGGAGGGACAGATGGTATGGTTGTTAATTTGCTGATGACACAAATGTAGGTAGGAAAGTAAGTTGCGAGGAGGATGTAAAGAGGCTACAAAGTGACATAGATAGGTTAAGTGAGTGGGCAAAGACCTGGCAAGTGGAGTATAATGTGGGCAAATGTGAAATTCCCCATTTTGGCAGGAAGGATAAAAAGCATATTATTTAAATGGTGAGAGATTGCAGAGCTCTGAGATTCAGAGGGATCTGAGTGTTCTAGTGCATGAATCACAAAAGGCTAGTATGCAGGTACAGCAAGTAATTAGGAAAGCTAAAAGAGTGGGCAGAATTTTGCCCTTGATGGGCGGGCAGGCAGGCAGCCGATTGCTGCCGGCGCCGAAACGGGCCCTGCCGCCATTTTAAGTGGCCGGTCAATTAAGGCTCGCCCAGCGGACCTCCCGACAGGAAGTGCTGTGCGCTTCCTGTGCGGGGGGGATTCCCCAACTCTCATAGTGCGCTCTTTTGCGCACGTGAGCGAAAGAGCACACATCTCCATGAGACTAAGTGCTGCCTCAGGGAGAGCGCTGACAGTGTTTGAAACTTTAAAAATAGAAAAATAAAAAAATTATTAACACGTCCCCCTCATGTGACAATGTCACATGAGATGGGACATGTTAATAAATATCACAAAAACTTTATTAAACTTTTTTAAAACAGACATGAAACCTCATCCCGGCGGTGGATGAGGTTTCATGTTTTTTCAGAAGCCCGCTGGGGCTCTTGGCCTGCCCGCCAGCCTTAAGGTTGGACAGGCAGGGCCTTTAATTGGTTTAACTACCATGTCTGCCCGCCTTCCTGAATATTTAAATGGGGCGGGATGGTGTCAGGGGTTCCTCCCGACGTCATCCCGTGTCATTTTCCCGTCGGCGAGCCCCTGCCCCCAAATCGCCGATGGAAAAATTTTGCCCAATGTTATTGTTTATTGCAAGGGGAATTGAAGACAGAAGTAGGGAGGTTGTGCTTCAGTTGTATAGGGCATTGGTGAGACCACATCTGGAGTACTGTGTTTAGTACTGGTCTCCTTATTTAAGGAAAGGTATAGATGCATTAGCAGTTCAGAGGTGGTTTACTAGGCTAATACCGGGAATGGGCAGGTTGTCTTTTGAGGAAAAGTTGTACAGGTTAGCATGTGTCCACTGGAGTTTAGAAGAGTATGAGGTGACTTGATCGAAACCTTTAAGATCCTGAGGGGACTTGACAGAATGGATGTGGAGAGGATGCTTCCTCTTGTGGGAGAATTTAGAACTAGGGGTCACTGTTTAAAAATAAGGGGTCGCTCATTTAAAACCGAGATGAGGAGAAATGTTTTCTCTGAGGGTTGAGAGTCTTTGAAACTCTCTTCCTCAAAAGGCAGTGGAAGCAGAATATTCTTGAGGCAGAGCAAGATAGATTCTTGATTAACAAGGAGGTGAAAGGTTATTGGGGGTAGGCAGGTTACAATCAGATCAGTCATAATCCTATTAAATAGCAGAGCAGGCTTGAAGGGCTGAGTGGCCTACTCCTGCTCCTAGTTCAGATGTATGTAATGAGACATGAAAATTACAAATTTTCTACATTTAAGTTGAATTCAATTAATTTTGTAGGGAGCAAACTGTGATCTGCCCTTATTCCCCGTCTCCCATCACCAACAATGCAGCTGTACAGGAGACACTGACACCAGCTGAATATATATTAGCAAAAAGCTCGGGTGATATAAACAAATGATTTGGGTTGCTTTCAGTTCTGTTTGCACCATTTAGAATTCTAAGTATCAAATCCATTTCATTCTGCATCTAGTGATGTTTATAAAGTAACACTGAGCCAGGCAATAAATCTCAAAAGAGGAGAAAAATTTTACATCAATTGATTTTTTCTCTGGCAGCTGTATTGTCAATTAATCACCATCACTCGCTGCCAATAAGGAGACACCTTTACCATGCAAGAAGGTATTACAATTTATTGGTAGATGCTTGGAGTTCACAAATTTCCTATTAAAAAGGCAGCAATACTGTGTTCTGCAAGGACAACAGCTTTAGTTAGAAGTAATATACAGGTTTTAAGGTATTTTGAACAAGCACAGTTATACCCACAGAAACAATGCATGTTCCTGTAAATGCAATTCAAAAGAATCAACGTGCAAGCCACTTGATTTTTCTATCAATGAAAATAGCTTTGCCAATTGTAGTTTACCCACCCCCAGGTGATACAGGACAACGATCATAGCACTGAACTCTTCGGGAAAAATATTTGGGCACCCCGTGTACACACCCACCCCCCCCGCCCCAAACCCTTCAAATCATCAGTTACCCCATGACCCAAAGTTTCCCCAAAACCAACATTTATCCATAAATTAATTAAGATCTTTGCTGGTCTTAAGTGAGATCGATTGGTACTGAATGGCAGCAGTAGCCATAATGCCACATAGTCTGGGATCAGTTTATTACTGAATAATTTGCCAGGTTATCATAGCAGAGGGAAAAACATTAGGGACTTTCAAAACGCAGCTTGATTTCATATCAAAAAGGGATCTTTTGGCATTTTCTTGATATTTCTTTTGTTCTTATGTACCAGGCCAGTTTAAGAATCTGAGGAGAGTTGGGATAACTTCATGTTACAAGTGCATTCCTGACTCCTATATACAGTTCCATATTGGTGAGCCAGAGATATAATTCCCACACAGGGGTTAAGGAAGGACTGAAGCTTTCCATCAGATGTTTTAAATCTTCATTATCAAATTTCTCCACAGATACTCGATACAGAGGAGACACATTGGAACTATACACATCAGGATACATTTGAACCATTTATTTTACAAAATGGGTCTTAGCGTGAACTTTCCTGCTTCAAATCTTCCTTGATTACTGGGAGTTGGAGGAGGAAAGAGGCATGGGGCTCAGAGTTCCTACACATTGGACATACAGAACCATCCATTAATTGAGCATATACCCAACTTCATTCACGCAAAATGGAGTCGCCATCTTGGATTCCACTGGAAAGAAACTAGGTTCCAGTGGGAAAAATTGGTCAACAAATTATCTGCAATCTAATGTCATAAACAAGCAATAGGTGTAAATAATCCATGAGATATATTGCGCTTCTTAAAGATTAATTAAAGGGACTTGATGAGCTTTTAGATGGGAGTCTTCTAGCAGATGCACTTACAAAGTCATTTTGCACTGCAAACTACTTTAGCTCAGCCAGCAAGATTGGTATGTGGTACGTTTTGCTTGAAATTATGTAGAGGCTGATTAAGATAAATTCAAGGTTGGCTGCAATTTTTTTTTTATTACATGTTCTACCTGCAATTACCCTACACCCAGCCACCTCCCAAATTGTTAATATTCACCACAGTACCAGAGGATGACTGATAACCCCTTACTCGAGCTAGCTGAGTCAATGCCTTCAGGAGAGAAAAGTGGTAAGAGAATCAATATAATAGATATGAAAAATGCAGCAGCTAATGTAGAGACAGTTCAAGTGGCACTTAAAACAGATTATCTGCCCCGCCAGGAGAGAACATACATCAAATGGTGATTATCATGTCCCCAAATCCTCACCACTGATCTGGTCCCAAAGTCAATCTCTACAATTATAAAAAAATCATTCTTGGGTTCATTTAAGACTTACTTTTCCTCGTTCCACTTCTTTTGTAGTCATGACAATTACACTCGAGTTTTCTTGAAAAACCATCCTCCAGAAGTCATTCACCGTGTTCTGCAGACAGCCCTGCGTAGCAATGTAGCTCTTCTTTGTCTTTGTGGTGGTTCGATTGCTTTCAATGTCATGCTGAGTTAAACAGATGAATACGATGTATTAACGAGTCAGTCCTGATTTACAGCTCTGTTTGATTAAAGGGCAAGAGTCACCAGCAAGATTCTATTATTTTTGAAGATCAGTTACAAAATTAAGATTTTGTTTAATGGGTTTCTATTCTATGTTGTGCACCTCCACCTGAGGAGGCAGCAATCTTGCTTCAAAAACTTTCTGACAATGCAGATCTATGCCCAAGTAAAGCAACAGGGGAGTGAGAATTTTTACATTAATTGATTGCTGTAAAAATTCATTCCAATGGGAAAAAGATCTTATAACTAATATATTTAATATTTTACATGCATTAAGATGCAACTACAATTGTCATGTTTGCATAGAAGAGGATTAATGTTTAAAGTACACTTTAAAGTGCTCTCATTTATATACTGTAGTTCCTTATACCCTTAGGAAGTGCAGTCATTTAGGTAAACAAATGTGAATTTTTACACAACAAACAGCCAATGAGATAAATAGTGAATCGATTGTTGTAGTGTTGGTTCAGGGAAACATCTGGCCAGGATACCAGTGCCATGGGATCTTTCTCCCCACAATAACTCCCCACATGACCCCTCCATTAAAAAACTCCCTTTGCCTCATTGTCAGCGATATAGCCCCATACCCTGGCATGCCATCCTTAAACGCCTCTCCATTTCTCTCAAAATCTATCCTTCTGGCCACCCCTCCATCTCTCCCGCTTTGGCTCATCAACCATTTTCTTGCACCTCTATGAAGTGTTTTGAGATATTTTTCTAAGTTAGCGGTGCTAGAATTTAAATTTGCTGTTGTATAATGGAAAACTAAAGTGGGCCACCAATGGCCCTTGGCGTACATCATTGCAACCCATCTTCAATGTAAACAGGCATTGATCTTAACTCTGTTACTTCACCATTGGCCATTATTCTATCTATGCTGCTATATTTCTTCATACACCAAATATCTGAATTTTTCTAACAAGCCTCATGAGACATTAACAATTGCTCTTCACATTAAGGCAGCATTTGACAGCGTGTGGCATCAAGGATCCTTAATAAAATTGAAGTCAATAGGAATTGGGGGTGGTGGGGTCCAACTCTCTACTGACTGGAATCGTAACATCATACCTAACACAAAGCAAGGTGGCTGTGGTTGTTGGAGGTCAATCATCTCAGCTCCAAAACATCACTGCAGGAATTCCTCAGGGTAGTGTCCTAGGCCCAACCATCTTCAGCTGCTTCATCAATGGCCTTCCCTCCATCAGAAGGTCAGGAGTGGGATTGTTTGCTGTTGATTGCACAGTGTTCAGCACCATTCACAATTTCTCAGACAAAGAAACAGCCTGTGTCCATATACAGCAAGACCTAGAGAACATTCAGGCTAAACTGATAAGTGGCAAGTAACACTTGAGCCACACAAGTGTCAGGCAATGGCCACCGCAAGTGGGTCTAACCACCTCCCCTTGACATACACTGGCATTACCATCAACAAATCCCTCACCATTAACATCTTGGAGATCACTACTGACCAGAAACTTAACCGGATCATCCACATAAATAAAGTAGCTACAATGACAGGCCAGAGGTTCAGTAATCTGTGGTGAGTGAGTCACCTCCTGACTCCCCAAAGGCTTTCTACCAATTACAAGGTGTAACTAAGGTGTTTGATGTAATACTTGCCACTTGCCTGGATGACTGCAGCTTCAGTAACACTCAAGATCATCAACCAGGACAAAGCAACCTGCTTCCCATCCATCACCATAAACATTCACCCCCTCCATCACTGATGCACCTTGGCTGCAATGTCTACCATCTACAAAATGCACTAGAAAAACTTTCTAAGGATTTTTTGACAGCACCTCCAAGATCTGCAACCTCCAAACCCTAGAAGGACAAGGCAGCAGGCACACAGAAACATCACCAGCTGCAGTTCCCCACCAAGCCACACACCATGCTGACTTGAAAATATATCACCATTCCTTCATCACTCAGTCAAAATCCTGGAATTTCCTACCTAAAAGCACTTCAGAGTACCTTCACCACACAGACCGCAGCATTTCAAGCTCACCACCACCTTCTCAATGGCAATTAGGTTGGCCAATGAATGCTGGCCTTGTCAGTGACACCCAAATCCCATGAATGGATAAAAAAGAAAAAATTATATTGAACACCTTTTGAAAATGCAAATACATCATCATTAGGACTCAGTGACTTATCTACTGATTTCTACATTTTTCTCAAACCAAATCTTTTTCCAGTGAACTATAACAACACCCCCACCTCTTCCTTTACTATGCCCACATTCTCACTTCCACCATTTATAAACACTGATGTAAAAAAAAAGTATCTCCCTTCAGCCCAATGATGGTCTACCTGCCCTTCAAGCTTTTTATTTAATTTTAATGTTCCACGTAAATTCTATGTTGAGCTATATATCACACTAAATAGTTACCGTAATGAAGTTGGCATTGATGTAATCAGAACCAGATTCATTCACATCTCCATCATGTAGGACTACTCGAGTGTGATCAACTAGAAGGAAGAAATCATTGCTATTAGGTGTCAAACTACTTAATACAATGAATGTTGTAAATGCTTATTAGGCAATTTCCTCTTCTGAGAGAATTAAAAAGGAATCAGTATTCTTCTAGGCAAGGCATACTCAGGGAATGCAGCTAACAACCCCTCACTCACATCTGCTGTGTCCTGAAAAGCCTAATAATCAAACTGTTAGCCGCAAAGATAACTAGCAAAAAAGGAATTTTGAGCAAGGCAGTTTACTACTGAAAACCAGCTGGTTTAGGACTGGCAACTAGTCTATGGTAGACAAAGTCAGTAGTCACAAGATAAGTCACCAATGCAACAAACACAAGTGGTAGGGGAAGAAAGCACTACATGATGGATTAAGTCAGTCTATACTTACAGGGCAGGATATTCTTGTAGCGATTCTTGTTTTTGTTTTCTGACCGCTGTCCTTCCTTTCGACTGTAGAGAAGCTTACACTCTTGCTGTTGTAGTGTCTGCAACAGAATAGGTTCGGGTTGAACAGTCAAAAATTTAAATAATTACAGAACAGAACCACAATTGACTGCAGCTCCCTTCGGTGTGCAGGGATTGAAAAAATAAAACAGGCAGCCACAGTTTCCATTAATTATACAGGAATCCTGCATGTGTTGGAATGCCAGGTGGTGCCAAGTTTAGACATGACTGTGATTCTCCACATTAAATTGGACTGCACAGAGATGCTCACTTGGGTGATGCAGTGCATGACAACTGGCACCAATGGAGCCATACCCAGAAATAAAGGGGAGGAAAAAAAATCAAACCATAAAATGTATTATGGTTTTAAAATTATCGCATTTTAGAGTTTGCGACCACGAACTCATTTCAGCAAAATCATTAAAAATGGCAGGGAGTTTGATGGCAGTCAGGCACAGGGAAATGGTTTGGCAGGAATGTAGATAATTTGACAGAGGGTAACAGCTGGCTGTCATTCACAAATCACTCCAAGGATTGTTGAACTGATAGAACATTGATGATCTTGAACTCAAAACATCTGCGTTCTCCGTAATGTCATCCAAAAGGCATATTAAAAAAACTGAACTTTAAAAAAAAAATGCACACACAGCAGTATGGATCTGAAAGTATGCAACATTGCTCAGTGTATTAAATAAAGAGAAAATGCTGGAAATATACAGTAGTCAGCCAGCACCTGCAAAACAGGAAAATTGAGTGAAAGGTCCTTACTCAGAATCAGGGACGATCTTACACCCAAAATGTTCATCTATCGTTTCTCTTTACAGGTGATGACACACTTTGCAATTCCAGCAATTTCTGTTTTTATTTCAGAATTCCAGGAATTGCAATTTTTCTTAATGTTCAGTTATTTAATGACAAAGCTGAAGGAATAAGTATTTGCTCGCCGGTGAATAATTAGGAAACAAACTACGCTGTACATTGAAAAAGATAGTTGTTAATTTTACCTGATACTTATTCATGTGGGGGATTTGCCTCGTCACTTAATAATGCTCCTTATAAAATGGACTGAGTAGAAAGAATTATTAACATTCTACTTTTCTCCCCTTTTCCATTTGTCTTTTTCTATTCCCTTTTTAAAACAATAGACTGAAAGTATTAGTGAATGACTTGGAGGATTTACTGATGCTGACAGGTCAAGGATGCTGAATTAACAAGGGACATTAAAATAGCAAAAATTGCAATCACAGACCAGCGGGTGGCTTTAACTGGCAATTCATTTCCCAACACTGATGAATTCAGTGACTCCTAATCAGCTCCTAAAGCCATCTATTAGAGAATACTATTTAAGCATTTACAGAAAAAAAATAAAATCACAAATAAACAGTCATACTTCTCTAACACACTGATCTTTGACAGCAATCTGAACATTCATTAAAATTCCTATCTAAGCAAGCAAAGTTCAATTTTAATTCACCCCTGATCCTACAGAATAGTTGTCATTTCATCAGCTGTAGTAGAATGAAACCCAGGTTTGAATGGGCAGTCCAATAATTCAATACATCACTAGTTTCAGGTCCAATTTACCTTCAATCTCCCACGAGTGAATAGAAATATGTACCTCAAACTCTTCCCAGAATCCTTGCTTCACCTTATCCATCATCTCAGCTGGTTTGCTCAGTTCCCTCACACGGCTTTCAATTTCGGCTGCATTAATTCGTGTTGTGTTTAGTGGCTGCAGGGGCAAAAAGAAAGACAAAAATCCATTAGTGAATAGATCATTCCCACCTTCTGTATTCTACAGCTCCCCAATGTACCCACCTTTCCTCCCCTCTTCTACAGCTCCCTGACCCATGATCCAGTTCAATGCTACACCAATAGAAATTTACAGGCTGTTCAGATACATTGGATGGGGAGGCGGTCAGGGGAGGTTGGAAGGAGGGGGCCAGGAAAGGTGCCTTTTTCCAAAATGCACTACCCCAAGTCACTGCCTCAAACACATTCTCGTCCACATCAGTGGAGAATTGGAATGGATTTCCATAATTTATCACAATGCAAATTCCTCTCAGTGCAAGACCAATAACTAGTTCATTCAGGCTCAAGCCACATTTTAATTTAAATGTAGAAACATAGATAATGCACTGCAGTGACCTAATGGCCACAACACTAATCCTCGTGTTTCGAACAATATGATATTAATAAAACCTTCACCCGAATACAATCTAATCATAGCCCATCATAGTGAGGACACAGACTGGCTTATTAGGAATCAATCTGTATAAAGTCCCTGAAGCATTGTGCTCATTATACTAAATCCAAGCTTTAAATGGAAATCACTGTTGCCGCGGAACACATCTATTCAATTAGACATCGAGTGCATTGAGAAAAACATAGTAACAAAAAATTTGTTACTACAAATCATTATTTGTTGATGGGCATGACATGTGCAGAGTCTGCTAATGCAATTAACACCAACTGGGAATTTAACTTGTTGCACCCTCTCCACGCCCCAGTTTTTTTTCCTTTCATCTGCTGCCACAAGCTTTTTAAAAATTCTTTCATGGGATGTGGGCATTGCTGGCAAGGCCAGCATTTGTTATCCATCCTTAATTGTCCTCGAAAAGGGGGTGGTGAGCCGCCTTCTTGAACCGCTGCAGTCTACCTCGTTTGACTTTCTGTAGCAGTTTTGGTACAACGGAGTTGCTTGCTAGGCCATTTCAGAGGGCAACTAAGAGACAACCACATTGCTGTGGGTCTAGAGTCACATGCAGGCTAGACCAGGTTAAGGACAGCCTTAAAGTACATAAGTGAATGAGGAGTTTTAAAGACAATAGTTTCACGGTTACCATAAATCAGACTAGCTTTCAATCTCAGATTTATTAATTAACTGAATTTTTAAGTTGAATTTAAGTTCCACCAGCTGTCATGGTGGGATTTGAACCCTTGTTCCCAGAGTATTAGTCTGGGCAACTGGATTACTAGCCAAGTGGCATTGCCACTATGCCACCATCTCACACAAGAACACAATAAATAGGAGTGGACCATATGGATCGACGAGCCTAATCCACCATTCAGTACAATCATGACTGATCTTGAGCTTCAATTCTACTTTCCTGCCTGCTCCCCATATCCCTCAATTGATTGAGACTCCAAAAATCTGTCTATCCCAGCCTTAAAAGCACTCAATGGTAAAGCATCCACTACCCTTTGGGGTAGAGAATTCCAAAGATTCACAACCCTTCGCGAAGCAATTTCTTCTCATCTCAGTCCTGAGAGAGAGAATGCAGACAGCTAGCTCATAGAGCTCTGTCAAAGATACCCACAGATGACCACGAACTTGGGAGAGAACGTAGGTGGGGCCAACTGTGTCGAGTTACGCTGTAATAATTGCGATTCCTGATATTCCATTGGGAAAGTAAAATGAATTTGCTTCCATTTAGGTGCCTACTCCACTAGGAGAGTTTACAGATCAGAAAATCAGGATTAAGCTGGGCTGGGAGCCTTACAGGCTTCATTGTTAGTACAAGTAACATAGCAAAACCTCATCAGTGCCTCTACCATTGAAGCAAGTTTTTATTAACAATTAGTGCCCTCTAGTGCCGCAATAAAGCAACGCTGAGCAACACATTAAGTGAGACAAATAATGCGGTTCAGCCTCTTGTTCCTTGGTGTGAAAGTATAATAATTTTCATAATATTATTATGATTTGTTGTAAAAGTAGGTTAATAGTGGGATTTATTTAAATTAGAGACAGCTGGTCTGGAGATTTGGCAGTATTAAAAGACATTACATCCCCACCCCGTTTCTTCCCCCTCCCTTTTATTTTTTTCAATAATTTATATAGATTTTTCTTTTCCCACCTATTTCCATTATTTTTAAATCTACAACTAATACCTTGTCAGTCTTTCCACCCCACCCCCACTAGAGCTGTACCTTGAGTATCCTGCCATCCATTCTTAATTAGCACTTTTCTTAGATAATATCACCACCTTCAATACCTCTTTGATCCTTTTGTCTGTGACATCTTTTGATTATCTGCTCCTATCACTGCTTGCTTGTCCCTACAACCACTCCCCCTCAACTTCTCTCCCCACACCACCTTAAACCAGCTTATATTTCACCCCTCTCCTAACTATACTCAGTTCTGCTGAAGGGTCACGAGGACTCGAAACGTTGACTCTTTTCTTCTCCGCCGATGCTGCCAGACCTGCTGAGGTTTTCCAGGTAATTCTGTTTTTGTTTTAAGTAGAGAGGGGTTTGAAATGCTAAATACGTAAACATGGTTGAAGTCTTAGAATGTAAGGCGTGAGAATTTGCATTTTTAGATAAATCAGGGAAGTTTGAATTTCAAAGAGATAGTAGGATGTTTACACCTAGCCAGTTAAGCTAGGCCAAGCAGTGTGCTTATTTTTCCCAAAGGTTACTGACAATATTAGCACCATGAAAAGTTTATATTATGGGAAAGTACATTTTCAAAAACATATGGGGCAATGGAATGTACAGATTAATAGGGGAAAAAGTATATAAGGGAGAATGTAAAGCTATGGAGAGAGGCCCTGTATATATCTAACAGAAGCTGGTGAAACATCCTCAGAAAAGCCTCCAGCCATGTCTGCACAATTCTGTTGCATCCAGGCCTTAAAGGTGATAACTGTGCTGGCCTATTTTTTTGGACTGTTACCTTACAAGCGGGTGTATTTGGAAGCCAGGTTAGGTAGAAATTTTAGTATTTGCTGTAGTGTTAAGTAACTGGAATCTTATGTGCATGTTTGACATCTTTTCTTTTGTTAATAAACATTTCAATTTAGTTAAAAAAAATCTCTAAAGGTCTCGGTGGACTTATTACTTGAGTTCAATGCATACACCTTGAAATAAATACAAACTGCATAACTGTTGTGGATTTGATGCGCCTGGTATACATCATCTGTCACGTCATAACATCTTAAATACAGGGAGTGTTTGTTTCAGTGTGATACTGCTTTCTTTGCAAATCGCAGCACCTTATTTGCCCCTCTCTTACTCAGGGTGCCTTATTACCTGTTTGAGCTGCAAGACGGTGCCCAAGGTTTCCACCATCGGGTTCTTTTTGTAGTGTTCCACCAGGTCCGTCAAGGAATCAAACTTTTCCCCTCCACCAACATCGTATTTCCCATCCTGGATGAAGCAGGAGAGAGAATAAACACAAATTGTGGGGATGCTGAACATTTCATGCGATCAACCTTTTGGTTAGGGCTTAAGACCAATGTTGAACTGGTAATAGCAGATGCAGAAGCTAATCACTTAGAACATGAATGGGGGAAGATTCAACCCCTTAAAAGTACAGTAAGACCAAACAGCATGGTCAGTCCCATATCCCTTCCATTTGAAGGTGTTTTCTTTGATTAGACACTCAAGACTGGTCTCTTCATTTTTAAAAACAAAAAAGCACTTATCAAACATATCTCACTTCCAGCTTTGCTCTCAGGTTTTTGCTCTAATCCCAGAGCCGCTATTCCCTGGTATTCATTAATAACAATATCAAAATAAGGTAACAATGCAGTGATGCCCATGAGATTTCTTGCATTAAATTGTGGTGGTGTTGTTCATATTTTAAAACACACACTTGTGCGAGTCAAACCATGCACAGAAGTCATGAGTTTAGTGATGTGACATTTTTGGCAGAGTGGGGAGACAAGGACCCCCACAACACATTATAACGATATCCGCATAACAAGTATGTCACTTCAGGCAATACACTTGTGCCAGTGAGTGCATGCAGACTTCATACAGAGCCCACTTCATCATTCAGATCATGTCCTTAAGGAGACTGGAAGTGCTGTTGCATGGAAAAAAAATAAATGCTTCAAGTTAAATTAGCAAATGTGCTTGCCCGCTGTTCTGGCAGTAATCCAAGCACTAAATATCAATTTATTTTGCGAACATGCCATTGAGCAGCTGGATAATACCAGGCTTTAACAGACAATCGGCCCGAAAAGGATGATGCGAATGAGCAGGATTCATGTCTGTCCTGCACTCATCGATGCAGAGTGTCACTCTACGTCTGCAGTTTATACCTAATTGGGTTTATTAAATGTGACTAACAGGTGCACCTAGGGATGCTGTAAAGCTGCCTGTTCATTGGCACTAGTAATTATATTGATACAACTCATCTACATAATTATACAGATCCCACTGCTTGTGATTATCAATTCAAAGTAACTGGAGAATGCATGTTGGTGGGTGAAGTACAAAAGGGCATATTTATGTTTTTGAGAACAAGGGTAATGAAGACAAACTCCTCCAATATCAACAAGAGAAAAGAGCTATGTTGGATGACTCCAATTCAAATCTTCTACCAGGACATGGATGTGATCTTTAGCTGTTAATCATTTTATTTTGCTGCTCTTAGTAGTCCTTATAGAAATCCATACAACTGTTGTGGAGGTGGATTACTTGCAAATTTTAGGTTCTAGGACAGGCAGCCATTCGGTCCATCATGCCTATGCCAGTCTTCGGTAGAGCTATCCAATTAGTCCCATTTCCCCTGCTCTTTCCTCATTGCCCTATAAACCTTTTCCTTTCAATTCTCTTTTGAATGTTAAAATCGAGTCTGCTTCCGCCACTCTTTCAGGCAGTACATCCCAGATTACCAACAACTCTCTTTGTAAAAAAAAGTTTCCTCATGTCACCTTTGGTCCTTTTCCAATCACCTTAAATCTATGTTACCAACCCTTCTGGAAAGAGTTTATCCTTATTTATTCAAAACCCTTCAGAAACGTTAAACAACTCTATCAAATTTCCTCTCAACCTTCTCTGCTCTAAGGAGAACTATGCCAGCTTTTCCAGTTTCTCCAACTAGCCAAAGTCCTTGATGTTATTCTAGTAAATCTCTCTGCACCCTCTCCAAGGCCTTGGCATCCTTATTAAAATGTGTTTAGAATTAAACACAATATTCCAGTTGAGGCTTAACCAGTGTTTCATGAAGGTTTCGCATAATTTCTTTGCTGTTGCACTCCATTCCTCTATTAATAAAGCCAACATCCTACACGTCTTTTTGAAAAAAAGCAGTCTTCTCAACTTGTACTGCCACTTTCAAAGAGTTGTGCACTTACACCCCCGGGTCTCTCTGCTCCTGCACCACCCCCAGCTTTAAAATTGTATCATTTAATTTATATTGCCTCTCCTCATTCTAAAAAGCATGACTTCACACTTGGCTGTGTCAAATTTCATCTGGCATCTGTCAAGGCCATTTTACCTGTCAATGCCCTCCTGAAGTCTGTTTCACTACTCCTCAGTGCTTTCTGCATTTGGTGAGATTTGCAACTTTGAAATTATACCCTATATATCCAAGTTCTAATCATTAATATTTTTGATATATGCAAGCATATTCTGAAATCATTGTATGATTAATTATTAGATATATGTAATTATAGGTGTACAATCACATATTTTAGGAGATGAGTACACCCTTAGATCTTATTAAATCACTGGACATCCTGATTGCATGAGGAAACATGTTACAAATGAAAATGCCGGGAACCATCCAAGCTTCTTGATGAGGCTGTTACTTCCATGTTTCCATTATAATCTACAATTAAGGTTGAGCAATTTTTCAAGCTGTGCCCTGCAAGCACTGGCAAAGGTTTGCAGCTGGGTGTTTCAGAAATTCTATCGGACACAATGTAGATTTGTTCTGTGAAGTTTCATTATGCTTATCCATTTTTTTATTCATTTACAGGATGTGGGCGTCGCCAGCTAGGCCAGCATTTATTGCCCATCCCTAATTGCTCTCGAGAAGGTGGTGGTGAGCTGCCTTCTTGAACCGCTGCAGTCCACGTGATGTAGGTACACCCACAGTGAGATTACAAGTCATAAACCTGGTTAAGTATTTGCTAGATGCCAAATTTATGGTCCTCTATCTCAGTATCATTAGTCTCAACAAAGAGTATTTTTTTTTTTGAAGAGATTACTGTCTTCTTTGCCAGGGCCTGCCTGCTCCACATAACATTAATGGCCATGAGCAAATAGTACATGCAATCTAAATTAAACTCACCTAGATGACTGGAACTTTTACAGATTTTTAGCAGTTCCAGTCGTCATGCAACTAAGTTACAGTCAAAATTTTTACTCCATTAATGCTGTACAATTGCTCATTGAGGTTAAAACAGACTTTGCGCCATGAATAAATATATTAGAATTTTAAGCATTTAGCAATTTCACATTTGATACACAAATACATGAATCTTAATTGCATAGGGCAATATCCAGATATCAAAAAGAGCCCCAATAATGTTTGTTGTATGATGTCATTGTGCTAAGTTTCACCTACCTGGCATCGGATCATTACGTGAGTGACTTTCGGTTTCCCCTCACTGCTCTCTCCTTTGTCATCACCAGTCCTCACAGATAGAACAAAGTCTCCTGGGTGGCTTTGGCTCTCTCGCACAAGGAAACTTCCTGGCTTCCCTTTCTCTGTAAGCAGCTTCTCTGCCTCTTTTCCCGAGAGGTGTCCATGGAACCACCTTTTGCAAAAATAAGATGTTATTAGGCCAACTGAAGCAACATCAGTTTATAAACTAACCAATGATCTTACGAATTAGGAGCAGGAGTAGGCCACTCGGCCCCTCAAGCCTGCACCACCATTCAATAAGATCATGGTTGATCTGAACGTAACCTCAACCCTACATTTCTGCCTAACCCCCGATAACCTTTCACCGCCTTGTTAATCAAGGATCCATCTAGCTCTGCCTTAAAAATATTCAAAGACTCTGCTTCCACCACCTTTTGAGGAAGGGAGTTCCAAAGACTCAACCTTCAGAAAAAAATTCTCCTCATCTCTGTCTTAAAACAGTGATCCCTGGTCCTAGATTCTCCAACACATGGGGTAGAATTTTGCCGTCGGCGAGCAGGGGGCGGGGCCTGCTCGCCGACGTGTAAAATGACGCGGGATGATAACGGGGGGAACCCCTGACGTCACCCCGCCCCATTTAAATTTTCAGGAAGGCGGGGGCACAGCAAAATCAGCTGCGCGCCCACCGACCTGTCAATGGCCACTTGAGGCATTGACAGGATCATTTAACCAATTAAAGGACCTGCCCGTCCAACCTTAAGGTTGGCAGGTCAGCCAGGAGCTCCGGTGGAAAATATAGAAAACATGAAACCTTATCCAGCGGCAGGATGAGGTTTCATGTAGGGTTTTAAAAATTGTAATAAAGTTGTTCTGTAAATTATGAACATGTCCCAACTCATGTGACATTGTCACATGAGGGGACATGTAAGGGATTTTTCTTTTCTCTATTTTTAATAGTTTTAAAAGTCAAAGCGATCTCCCTGAGGCTGCACTTAGCCTCAGGGAGATGTGCGCTCTTTCGTGTGCATACGCAAAAAAGCGGACTTTCAATTTAGGGATTCCACCCCCCCACCCGCATAGCACTTCCCGCTGGACATCACGCCCATGTAAAATGGCGATGCGGCCCGCTTCACTGGCGGCAATCGGCTCCGCGCCCGCCGGCAATTGGGTTGGGCCCCATCCGCCCGACAGGCAGAAAATTCTGCCTGAAACATCCTCTCCACATCCACCCTGTCAAGACCCCTTAGGATCTTAAAAGTTTCAATTAAGTCACCTCTTACTCTTCCAAATTCCAGTGGATACAAGCCTAACCTGTCCAGCCTTTCCTCATGAGACAATCCGCCCATTCCTGGTATTAGTCTAGTAAACCTTCTCTGAACTGCTTCTTTCCTTAAATAAGGAGACCAGTACTGTACACAATACTCCAGATGTGGTCTCAGCAACACCCTGTACAACTAAAGCAAAACGTGTGGCAAGTTCAAGCCTCAGCAACAATTAAAACTCAATATTAAAGGCAGTCAAAGAGTCATTTCCCCCGAGCTCAAAAGTATTCTTATTCGAACTTAATTTCAGAAACTATCTTTCCAATCCAGTTTTTTCATATTACAGTAACAGGTGATTCCACAGTAGTGCGCGTCGAGATGTTGATCCTAAGCAATGCCACTCAGAGGAGGCATGAAGGATTGATTGCCTGAGTAGGCGTTGTTGCTTATTTCACGGTGACTAGCACAATAGCATTGGCAGATGACCTAGAGTAAGGCGGCTGTCCAGCTACACCTCAGTCAGGATACACTGTGCTAAATGAGAAGAGCAAAATGGAAAAAGTCATCTTTCTCTCCCAGTTTTGGTGGGGGGAGGTGTGGGAATTTTTAAAAAAAAGACGTGGAGAGGAGGCTAGAACGCATAATTGTTAGCCCATGGTCAGCCTTGGCCCAGCAGTAGCAGTCTCACCAGAGTCAAAGAATTCAAGACCCATGTAGAGACTCGAGAATATCACCTAGACTGGCACTTCAGTGCTGCACCGTCTGCAGGTTCTGTCACTATTTACTACATTGCCAAGTTTTCTATCGGCTGCAAGCTTCCGAATTGTACTCCCCATAGTCAAGTACAGATCACTGATACATAAACCAAGAAAAACAATGTTCTAACACTGACCACTGGGGGAACACCACTGCATACTCCCCTGTCCTTCCTTTAAACTGTGGCACTGTCTTGCTGAGCCCAAGAAACCCCATGGCACTATTTGGAGAAAAACAGGCGAGTTCTGAGTGTCCTAATCAACATCAATTAAAAAAATGATCTGGTCATTTATTTCACTCTTGTTTGAGAGACTAAGTTGTGCACAAATTGACTACTGTGTTTGCCTGCATTATAACAGACCAAACTTCAAAAGCACTTTGTTGGTTGTGAAATAGACTTTTGAAAGATACCACATAAATACAAGTTTTTCTTCTTCTCAGATCTGTTCAGCTGAGACTGAAGAGATAAAAGTCTACTCTATGTGCTAGCTACAATGTTCCTGCACAAATTAAGTTTGGATAGTTTCAAACCAGTGCAAGCCTAACTACAAACAAAAGTTGTCACCAATTAATAATTCCAGGCTGGAAGTAATGTTGTTTGGTGTGGGAAATGGGACAGTCATAATGTTACAGTGGGGTTCATTTTCAGAGGTTGATTGTTTAAGATGAATTGCTGATTAATATGAATTGTTGTGTGGAGCGCTTTATCTGCAGGTGGTTGTGTTATGCTTAAACTAGGAGTGCTTGAT
Organism: Cetorhinus maximus; assembly: GCF_964194155.1. NCBI lineage: Eukaryota > Metazoa > Chordata > Chondrichthyes > Lamniformes > Cetorhinidae > Cetorhinus > Cetorhinus maximus. The sequence continues at coordinate 109,592,321 of NC_135890.1, forward strand.
GCTGAAACCTGGTGATAAGATGGGAAGGCCACATTTCCTCATCCTTTATTTTAACACAAGGTGGGGGAGAAAACAAGCATATGTATTATCCTTTGCTAAAAAAAATTGAAGCATCACTCCTGTTTATCTGAGCTCCTGGCAAACTATGTGGGCTGGTGTGCTCTGCCACAGAGTGCCAAATGTAGGACAGCTCGCAATTCCCCACATAGTGCATTCCTAACTTTAGCAGATATCACAACCATTCTGTTGAAGGTAGGCATTTCTACACAGGGGTGTGCAATGAGGTCCCTTAATGCTCAACTGTGTTCTTACACTTAGGCTTCTACCCCAGTGACTGCAAAGATGTACTGTCTGACCCCAGTTGATCACAGATCCAGTTGGTATATTCAGTGCAGCAATATTTTATTTTTCTTTATCCACTTTTAAGATGTGTGGCCAGCATTTAGTGCCCTTCTCAAGTTGCCCTTGTACAAATAAATGGTTTGCTAGCAAATCAGACTATTTCAGGGGGCAGTGAAGAGTCACCTTTAGATCAGTTGAGGTAAAGACATCAGGTTTCCTTCCCATAGGACATTAACAAATGAGCTGGGTTTTTATGACAGCAGAACAGCTTCATGGTCACTTTTACTGATATCAGCCTTTTATTCCAGATTTAAATAAAAATAATTCATATTCTTAAATTGATTAGGTGAAATTTGAACTGAGGTTCTCTGGATGAGTAGCCCAAGAGCATAACCACTACACCACCACTTCTTCAACACAGGAATTAAAAGGATGAAGTAACAGTATTATTTTCCACACCCCTCCCACATCTAGATACAATAAATATAACAACTGTCCCCTGAAGTGAATGGGATGCTTCTTTGACTTTCCTGGAATCATTCTAATTTATTAAAATAGAAGTTATAAACAGAAAGCGGCATAAAAAAACTTCCCCGGAAATAACCACCCATTTTGTGTAGGCGCTATTTTTGGCTTAAACTGTTCGTGACAGAGCATAATTCATCCCCTTACAGCAGAAATAAAATGCAAATACAAGAGGGGAATTGCTGATTTCACAATGACAGAAGGATTCATGTAAGCACTCCAGACTGAAACGCATTTGGTGCCAAACTGCAACCTTCAAAGGCACACCCAAGATGGCTCAAAAGTCTTCGTCGTCAACAACATTGATTTCATACAGGGTTCAGCATCAGACCTGGCTTACCTCTCAGAGGTAGGATCGGCACAGTTCAGCGGGTATTTCAGTTCAATGACATCGCCATTCTTCTCCTTGAGCTGCCCATGGTGCTCCATGTAGTACTGCACCAGCTCAGCCAGTGTAGCAAACTTCTCCCCTCCATACAAATCGTAGTAATCACCCGTATTCTGAATTTTAATGTGTGTAACTGCTCCATTTCGCCTGAGATCAAAACAAATGGATTATGGCAGGTCACAATGATATTTATTTAAAAGCTAAATTTTCTTCTCCACTCCCTCCACAGCATGGAAGGCTTTCTTTGTTTTCAAATCCATCCGTGACTTATCCTTCCCAATCTCTGTAACTTTCTTTAGACCTAGGACACTTCGAAATCTCTAGGCTCTTTCATTTCTGGCCTCTTGCACATCCTCGATTTAATAACTCTGCCGCTGATGGCCATGTCTTTAGCTTTCTGGGCCTTGAACTCTGGAACTCCCTCTGCAAGCCTCTCTACCTCTTTTCCCTCCATTAAAACATTCCTTAAAATTCAACCTCTTTGACCAAGCTTTTGGTTATCTTCCTATTATCATCTACGTGACTTGGTGTCAAATTTTACTTCATAACATTCCTGTGAAGCACCTTAGGATGTTTTACTATGTTAAGGATGCCAAATAAATACATGTTGCTGTTGAAAGAGAAGTAACCTGTTCGAGCTCTGCTTATACTGCCAGTCAGTCACTATAACGATCGGCATTTATGTCTTACGGTGTAATAAAACAGCAAGAGGGCTGAAGCACAATATGAATTACACTGGCACAGGTCAGACAACTCCAGCCCATCCCGTGATGATGTCAGCTTCAATACTACAAGGACGCTTCAGGCAAGTCATGTGCACATGTTCTAACTCCAGATCTTCCTTCCTGAATACATAACTAAAACCAGCACCACAAGACTCAAAGTGAATTAACCCATTCAAAATGATACCAGAAATCTCTAAGATACATGAATATGGAGATAAATTGGTTAAGTTAAATTAACCAAGGACAATAAAAGCTGCATTTCTCATTTCTATTTAAATACCCTGTCTTGCAGGCATATTCTGAATTTCAGTTTTCCATGTTGAGATCTGCTTTTATTTCTTGAAAAGGTGACCAAAGTAGCGAACAAGAGAATGTCTATGGACGTTTTATATAAATGGGCTTCCCGAAAGCATTTGATAAAATCTCTCATAAGAAACTGTTAGCTAAAGTTGAAGCCTATGGAATTGAAGGCATATTATTGATCTGATTGGGAAGTTGGCTGAGTGGCATGAGATTGAGTAGCAGTGATAGTGGACAGGTTCTCTAACTGGCAGAATGTGACTAGTGGTGTGCTGAAAAGGATCTGCATTGAAGCCTCAACTTTTTTGCCATATTTTTAAGTGCCTTAGGTGATGGGCAGCAGTGATTCACGCATTCCTATATGCTTTGAAGACATGGACAACCTACAGCAGGCACATCAAAGCACTGGAGAAGTAACATTGATGAAGTGCCTTCGCAAGATCCTCAAGGTCTGGTGGCAAGAAAGGAGGTCCAACAGCAGCATCCTCTTCCAAGCTAACATGCCCAGTATCAAGGTGCTAATCGCTCAAAACCAGATCCGGTGAACAGGACATGTCTTTTGTACGGCTGGCACCAGGCTCCCGACCCAACTGCTCTACTCAGAATTTGGTGGTGGCAGGAGACTCCAAGGAGGACAGTGGAAATGCTTTAGGGATGTCCTCAAGAGGTCAAACATACCCATCCAACTCATGGGAGTCCATGGCTTGTGACTGCCAAAACAGAGAAGTTTCGTTCAGGAAGGCATCAAACACAGAGACTTCGCTGGGAACATGCAGAGGTGAAGTTGAGATGCCAGAGAGAGCTCACAAACTCCCAAATAACTCATCTACACGACCATCCAAGCACCACCTGCCCCATGTGGCAGAGTCTGCAAATCACACATTGGGTTCTGAGATGACCGATAAATCCATCCAACCAGAGTGGAAGCAAGGCATCCTCGAGGGCTTGCCTAAGGAGGTGATGGGATAGAAACTCTCATATCCAAATTTGCAGATGACACAAAGGCAAGTGACATTGTCAACAAGTCTTTCTTAATTGTAAGTAGCATAGATGGAAGCATAAAATGAGATATTAATTGATTCAGTGAATGGGCAAAACTATGCTGCATGGATTTCAATGTAGGCAAATATAAGGCCATCCAATTTGGACCTAAAAAGAATTGAACAGAGTACTTTCTAAATGGTGAAAAGCTAGAAACAGTGGAAGTCCAAAGAAGCTTGGGAGTCTAGGTACATAGAACATTAAAATGTCATAAACAGGTACAAAAACTAATCAAAAATTCTAATGGAATGTTGGCCTTTAAAGCTCGAGGACTAGAATATATGAAGTTATGCTTCAGCTATACAAAGCCCTGGTCAGAGAACACTTAGGCTACTTTGAAAAATTCTGGGCACTACACCTTAGGAAGGATATATTGTCCTTTCAGGAAGCGGAGAGCAGATTTACCAGAATGATACTAGGCTTCAAAGGTTCGAATACGAGGAAAGATTGCACAAACTAAGATGGTATCCTCTGGAATTTACAAGGTTAATAAGTGATTTGAATGGAGTATTTAAGATATTAAGGGGAGCACATAGGGTAGATAGAGAGAAACGAGTTCCTCTGGCTGGGAAGCCTAGGGCTAGGGGCACAGAGCCAGGTCTTTCAGAAGTGAAATCAGGAAATACTTCCACACACAAAGTGGGGTAGAAGTTTGAACTCTAAGGGAAAATTGATGCTAGATCAATTGCTAATTTTAGATCCGAGATTGATAAATTTTTGTTAAACTAAGGTATTAAGGGATCTGGGGAAAAGGTGGGTATAGAGTTATGTCACAGATCAGCCTTGATCCTCAAGGGGTTAAATAGTTAACTCCTGGTTCTAGGGATCAATCCATGTTTCTTTCTTGTAGTGAACGTTACATCGTGGAAAATTAGTCTTAAGAGGTTGCAAAAAAAAGGGAGGGGAAAGTGCCAAAAATTTCCACATGACCCTAAATATCGAGGCATATAATTTCTGTACCTCTTGCACAATACAGACTGAAATCTTAATGAGAAGGAAAGCATTAGAAATTGCAACAGATTACAAATAATTGTTGCAGAATTTAGTAGATCCATGAGATATAAAAGGATACTGCAGGTTTAGAAACAGAATCTCAATATTGCACTGAGGGATCTCAGTTTTTGCTCTCAGTCAATATGTAATTGGTGAACTTCAGTCAGGCAGCAGTGGTGACAGTGTTCCAATATTTTAAATTGGGAAACATGGAAAAAACATGTATGACAGGACACAACCAAAGTTGGAAGAGAGTGAAATGAAGTAAAATAAGGAGCAGTCTCAATGGAATGAAAAAAAATGGCTGCTCCTACAGTCTAAGGAAGTAAATTAAACAGGCAGGGTTTCAGCTAGAGATCATTAACTCACACACATGGATAGATGCCATGCGATGCCAGAATGAGACTCAATAATATTGATCTCAATGGGAGAGAAACCTACTTATCATTTACATGCAGAAGAAAATGGTCTTTAGGCAAGCTGCTTCTTCACGTAGCCAAAATCCAGCAAAGGCTACCAGCTTCAGGAGATCGGTGATAAGCTGTGAAAACTAAGGAGGGGTTGGGGTTGGGTGGGCGGAAGAGAACCAATCCAATTTATGACAAATGGATTGATGGCTGTCCTTGTATTAGAATACATTCAGAAACAAATATTATTGTTGAACATGACTATTTCAGAGTCCTTGCCAGAGTTAGTGTAAGCTTAGCTTAGTGGTACTCTTTCACCTCAGACTGAAAGCCAAGTGCTCATGCCCCATTACAGGAACACACACCTCTAGCACTTCAGTAGTGCTGACAGATGCTATGTTGTTGGAGGTGATGTCCTTTGGGCGAGACACCAAACCATGATTTCATTTGTCTGCTTAAGTGGATGTCGAAGGTCCCATGGAACCAACTGTAAAGTAGGGATGTTCTTCCTGTGCCCTGACCAACATTCAACCTCAACCATCATCAAAATATTAACTGGATATACGTCACAATGCTGTTTGTGGGATCTTGATATGTATAAATTGACTGTCACATTTCTTTGCATAATAGCATTAACTGCTAACTGCACCTTAAAGCTTTGCATTTGTGATTGTGCAACTGTGAAAAGGTTGCGGTAGATTTCCTTTAAAAATGCAATATGCACGTAAGCATACAGGGAAGGAATTTCAGGTATGTCAAAAAGGAAAATCTTTTATTTTGATGTATAGTTCTGCCTGTGTGAATATGCTCTACAAAGTATATAAAATCAACTAAGAATAGATTCTCACCATTGGGAGGGCCACATTTGTTGCTCACCCCTAGTTGCTTTGGAGATTTTTTATAGAAATGTCGCCTGCTATGTCCCTGCAGAGGAAACTAAAGTCATATGTAAGACGGTCCAGGCATGGGTAGTTATGTTTCCACCACACAACCCCCCCCCCAACCCCCCACAATCACTGAAGTATATTAGTGCACTAACTTTCATTATTATTTTTCTTGGCGCTAGTTACAAATAACCAGGTTTATTGAATTTAATTCCACAACCTCTAAGTTGCTGGTCCTGAACTACTACCCTACTGTAACCAAAATCCCTTAGATGGCCAAAACCAGATGCCCATTTGGCACCAATCTTGTGGCTTTCTTGTGCCACTTCAGGCAACACATACATCTGGATCTGCATTTATTGACACTGGCCTTCGTCAATTAGCAGTGCAACTACGCAAGCTCCCCATCAAAGAATAGTATGTGGTATAAATCAGGAAAATAATGAGCTTCAGGGTTTTATTTTGTATCTTAATTTTGCTACCAAGAAATGGCGGGACACTGGACAAGAACCTGGATTTGACTTAAATGCCGATTGCTGAGATGCAAACCTTCTTTCTGTGCAACCAGTATTTAAAAAACCATTCTGAAAATTTATACAAATCAAGATAAATCCCTTGATGCAGCAACGTCAAGTTTATGCAACTTCAGGGCTACCCCACCATGGCTACAGAATCTGTTTGGTAAACCAATAACTTTACTCTTACCTCACTGAAAGCGTGAAGTCACCGGGATTGCTCTTACTTGGTCGGGCCAAGAAACTCCCATCGACCCCTCTAGTTAGCAGCAAGTTCTCTGCCTCCACTCCAGTGATATTGGGGTGAAACCACCTGGGGGAAAAAAAAAACAAAGAGACATTTGGAAACCATTTCTGTCTTGATAAATATGTTGCGCTGTACAGCTGGCCCTAATCAAGCTAGTAATTGAAGAAAATTTCAGATACACGAGCATTTGTTCTCTTCCTCCAGACAGGTTTCACATTACACAGATAATTCAATGGAAATGGTACAGTTAGATAATCTAACACTGCAACCACTATCCCTGACTGATCATATTTCCCAGATGGATCTTGCATCTTCCTATAATCATCGTCAATCAACCAATTATTTGGTTACCTCTTCACAAAAAAAACAAATTCAACATATCCTCGATTTATTTTGAAAGGAGAACAAAAAATCTTTAGTCTTGCTTGAGTGAGTCTTATAACTGTGCTCGCTACTGCTCCAATCATAGTTTAGGTTAAATAAACCGCATACTGAAAGACATTAGTTAATGTGGATGTATGTCAAAACCCACACCATGCCTCATTCAAACCAATTTCCGCAGCAAGCACCAGTTCCATTCGATTGATGTGTTAAGAGCTGTCTTGAAAGGAACTCCAATGGCCCAGTGAATTTATCCAGAGTGGAACTGAGTGTATACACCTACAGGTCCCAGATTTGATCAGTCATCGGCACAAAGTTAACCGATCTTAACTGCATTAGTGGAGATAAAATTGGCCTCAATATCCCTGGGTAAGGAAGCTGAAATCTAGCAGAGTTCAAATGCCATCATTATTAGTGACTACTCCTGGAAGTATTTGGCTGTAAGGCTCCCCCTCTTTGACTATCAAGAGCATATTTAAATATCAAAGTACACACATGAAAACTGGCCACTGTGGCATCAGTGCGCAGGTTGCTCATCTACTCTCTCTATTGTAACCTAAGCTATCACATCTATTTGTGCACTCTTATTGTTGTGCAATTATTGTTTCTGTTCAATGGTGCTGCTGTCTGTCCTTTTATCCCAATGGTATAGTCTTTGGTCTTCCATTCACTGTTCTATTCCTGCAGCTACAAATTTGTTCAACCACACCCTCACCTTTGATGCCCCATTAAAACCATTATACTCTCTCTCACCCTCACCAATTCCCTGATACAGCCCTCATCACTGGTCCCTTTAAGTCCAAGACCTAGAGACTTGAATGGATATGGCAGACAACTGGTTCAGCCATTCATCGCCAGATCTGGCTGGAATCACAAAGTATTACTGGATACTACTCTCGTCTGCCAAAACCACTCATCACTCCAGGATCTCCTGCAATACAAAGATGATTCAGCTTCTCTCTATTGCAAACTATCTCTTTACACCTCTCTCCCTGCCTCCTCCATCCTCACCTTCCAACAAGTGCGAGGAGATCATGGAAATCTTTCTCACCAAGAGTAAGGCCATCCAATCAGGAACTGCTTCCCTCCCTTCCCACAGCCCACTAGATCAAACGTTAAGGTACCCAATTCACCCACTTGCCCTTGCCTTACACACACACACCTTCAGCTTCTTCCCACTGTCATTCAACTGGGTGGAACTGGATTCCTCTGGTTCCATTCTTATCTGTCCAATCATAGCCAGGAATTTACTTAAAATGGCTTCTCTTTTCATTTCCACATCATTACCTATGGTGTCCTTGAAAGGTCTGTCTTTGCCTCCCTCCATCGACATCATCCAAAAACACATCATTCACTTCCCAGTGCTCCAGTTTTACCCCCATCACCACTTCTGTCAACCTGTCCACTGTTTCTAAACTGCCACACTGGTTTTCCGACATCCAGTATTGGATGAGGAGAAATTTTCTCCAATTAAATAGCGGAAGGACCGAAGCCATTGTCTTTGATCACTGCCAGCAGCTCCATGTCCTAGCCACTGATTCCACCCCTCTCCCTGACAACTGCCTGATGTTGAACCAGGCTGTCTTCAACCTTGGTGTTGTATTTGATCCTATGATGTGCTTGTGACCGCGTATCTACATTATCACTAACACCGCTCAATTCCGCCTCCCATAACTTTGCCTAGCTCTGCTCTAGCCCCAATTCAACTGCTGCTGAATCTCTCATTTATACACTATTACATGCAAACCTGACTTATTTCAATGCACCACTGGCTGCCTTCCCACATTCTAATCTCTGTAAATTTGAGGTCATCCAAAACTCTCCTGCCCATGTCCTAACTCACACCAAGTCCAATTCATCCATCACCTCTGAGCTCACTAATATACACTGGGCCCTTGACAAAATTCTCACCCTTGTTTTCAAATCCCTATATCTGTAATCTTCTCAAACCCTACAACCCTCTGACATAAGCGTGCTTCTCCAGTTCTGGCCTCTTGACATGCCCGATTTTAACACCATCATTGATGGTGGTGACTTCAGTAGCCAAAGCCCATGAATTCCCTTCCTAAATCTCTGTCTCACTTTCCTACTTCTTTGACTAAGTTTTTGGTCACCTACGCTAATACCTCCTTATAAGGCATGGTGTCACATTTTGCATGAAGGACCATGGGACATTTTACTACTTTTTTCTTTATTCTTTCATGGGATGTGGGTGTCGCTGGCAAGGCCAGCATTTGTTGCCCATCCCTAACTGCCCTTGAACTGAGTGGCTTGTTAGGCCATTGCAGAGGGCAGTTAAGAATCAGCCACACTGCTGTGGGTCTAGAGCCACTAGTAGGCCAGACCAGGTGAGGATGGCAAATTTCTTTCCCTCAAGGACAAGGTGCTTAAAGGCGCTTTATAAAATTGCAAGTTGTTTTGTTTACATGCAGTAATGTGACCATTCTTTCTGCTCAGTGCTGTATCTCTTCCTTCTCTACAACATCGTGCCCTATCTCTTCCTTCTCTACAACATTGTGTAGACATCATTCCTTCAGTGCTCTTGCCCTCTTTGCAGGACCTACTGAATGCTATCCCTTAACAATAACCTGAATTTTGCATTTGCTCAGTCATGTTTTTCTATATACAACATGCAATGTCATTTCCTTTCACTGCTGTCCTCTTCTCTGCCTACCAACATTTGGGTATCAGATCTCAGTAAACAGGGGTGGGTCTGCTTCGTAACATATTCACAGAAATGTGCAAATGCAAAAGCTGAATCAACCTACCACTTCCACATGAATTGTGCTGTCAAGGCTCTGTCTAATTGAAGTTCCTGTGGCAGTTCAATATAACCACAGGCAATATTTCCAAGAAATAAAAACTGAAATTTCATCCTGATGCCCAAGGCAATGGAGCAAAATATCAAGAGTTGAATGGAAAATTATTTTACTCAGAAGGCCACACTCCATAAAGAACATCCCCACAGCCTGAAGTTTAAGTTTTTTGCAGAGTGCATAATTATCCTTGTCTCTACTTATTCCAATAACTCTTCATACTCAAATCTTCAACTAGTCTGTTTTCAAAACAATTCAGGTGGCATGGTAATGATGGCTTTTAATTGGAGTCTACAACATATATCTACTGACTGGCTAGGGCATAGGAGCTCTTTTAAACCACTGGTCTCACTAATGCCTTTGCTTTCTAGTCCTAGGTTAAACTATATAAGCCACTGACAATCCAAACAATCCACAACCTCTATTTGTATATAAAGATCCTTTTCATATCTCATTTCAATCTTCTTTCTCCACCGCTAATTTTGTTGCATTCATCTAATCCTGCAATTTAAGCCCAGGAATTGTTCTTGTTCCTCTTCCCTACAATCCATCCAGTTAACCAATGTCCTTTGCCAAAAACTATATACAATGAACTAACCATGCTGCAAAAAAAGCAGGCATTTCAGTTTTCAGACTAAACAGAATGACCAAAATTCCAAGCAGACACAATGATTGGATATGCTCATTGAATTCTGAAATTCACAAATAAAATTCATTGTCCTTTCTTATATTAGCCCTGAAGTTTACACATTAATTGTAACACACATTTCCCTGTATCAAGAATAATTTTACATTAATTAAATTATATTCAATTTACCATATAAATTCAGATCCCTCAATGTTATGAATCTTACCTGATCACATGGTTTGTCTGAGGAAGTTTCATAAACTGCTAAAACCCTCCTCCACATAATTTAGTTAATGTTAAACTCTGGAACAAAAATAACCCCAGCATATTTTCACACCATGACCCACTATCCATCAAACAAGCACACTTCCTCTAATTCACATCTCTTATCATCTCTGGATATCAGAACAACATTGGATTTTCTCCTACCCTTGGGAACAACTGTATTTGCCTTAAGGCACCATAAGGACAACAAGCTTCCAGATCAGCATTTCCAGCTGCTTAGCTGCTGGGATAGTCTCACCCACCCTCAGCTTTACTGTTCTGGGTGTACATCTTGCACATTTACCAACAGTGCAGGATGTCTGTCTTCAACACAGCACATCTGTCTTTGGCAGACAATTTGCAGCTACAGGTAGACATAGTTGAGGTCAATGAAGGGCAAGCAGCAAGGATTGGACCCAGATATTACACTCCTGTTGCTGCCTCTCTGCTCAGTGCCTGGCCAGAGTCTGTTATTGATATTTCCCTCCCTTCCCTCAGGCTCCCCAAGTCCAGGCCAGGTTATCACTGAGTGTCAGTGCACCCTGTCAGGAAGAGGGGGTAGAGCTGTTCCCCTTTTCTCTGTCTCCCTCTCAGGGATTCCCCTGTAGCAGTGCGGCCTCCATCTCCATCTCCATCTCCCTCCTCTTCCTACCTTCGGGATGTCATGGTGACAGACGGAGGGCACTCCCTCCCGCGCCGGCCTCCGGTCGCGCTCTCCTTCCGCCGGGGGGGGAGGGGGGGGGTGGAAGACTCTCTAACGGCCGCTGCTCAATCACTCGCTCCTGTTCCGAGGCCCGGACTCGAGCTCAGGCCGCTCCCGCCCAAGCGCTTCCCTCGGGCTGGGGAACTAACACCGACCGCAACGCTGCGGCGCGGGGGGAAAGACGTCATCGCCGCCCGACCCCGGCAACGGCGCAGGGAATGCGCGTCATCGCCGCCCGACCGCGCACTGAGGTGACGTCATCGCCGGACTCCTCTTCCTCTTCCCACCCTCCACAAGGCTAGGCATAGTAACCAAATAGCAATAACCATATAAATAACAGAAAGGAAAAGTACTTTCATTCTAAGTCAGAACAAAGAAGGTTAAGAGGAAGTCTGATAGAGGTGTTCAAAGGGATAATTAATTATAATAAATCAGGAGAAACTATCTTCACTTGTTTGAAGGTAATATTTAGGGGACTATGAATTCAATACCACCAACCACCAGAACAATGTGAGAGACAGAAGGTTAGCACATTGAATTCTTTGCCAGAAACATTAGTGGACGCAGAATCAATAATAACTTTTAAGTGACAGTGGTAAAATAACAAATGTAAAGGATATGAAAAAAGCACAGGGAAGTGAGAATAAATGGCAGCTTTAAATAACTCAGAGCGAGGTCACAAGGCAGTGTATCATGACTAGAATTCCTACCAGGAGCTCTGGTAGTGATGCTGAGAGGAGGGAGGGACTGGGTCAGTTGCAGTATTCGCTAGACTTGGGTAGATTTTTTTTTAAAGAAAAATGTTTTCACCTGAGTGCTGTAACTTTCAGCACAGACACATGACAGGTTTTTCTCGTAATGTCTTCTGGTTCTTAAAAGTTTGAAATAATCTCACTTTAGAAAGAAAGTTGTAAAAGAAAGGAAAATGTTTATGGTTTAATACCCAAACATATCCACACACACACACACATACGTACAGATATATGCAGTCAGCTAAAGATTGTGATTACAAAAGTAGCATGCATTTAGGTCTTAGGATTTCAAGAGTTCTCTGTTATACTTGCTTTTCCCCAGGCTGAAGACATGAAACAATGATGGCCTGTAATCCTTTTTTGTCCACTGAAGATAAAAGCTGTGGTAGTTTAAGACAGATTTGCTCTTGATTTATGTTCGGAGTAGCAGATTTCTGTTCTTTCACTCCAGTCAAGGCGCAATAGCGAAGCCCTGATACAGTTCCTTGGGTAGAGTGTTCACAGCCAACATGAGTCTCGGCCTATATGTGGCTTAAAGTTGGTGATCTTAGGTTCTCTTTGCTGGCATAGATGTTTCTGTCTGTCTGTTCGGAATCTACGTTTTTAAATCTCTTATTTTCTGTCATGTGACCAGAGCATCTCTTTCCATTGTCCTCGTAAATAGCTTCTGATGGTTAGGCCATTGTCAGACAATGGAGTTCAGATATAATTCATCCACATACCATCTTGATGGGGTGGAGCTTTTTACACTCATTTTCTGGATTTTGATTTTCGAGTCAAACAGTCTGCACCAGTATTGTGAAACCAGTCTTTTTAATTGGTTGGAGAAGCGCAGCCATTAACCGCAGGAAGGGTGGTTTGCATTTTAATGTCTTCTCAAAGATGTGCCTCTCTCTCTCTCTGGCACTATATCAAGTTGATTTTTTTCTGAATTTGAGTGAAAATTAGATCTTTTAAAATGTTTGCCTTACTCACAGACATCTGCTGCCACCATGTTATGTCTTCTGGTTCTTGTTTGAAATAATCTCACTTTAGACTCAGAATGCTGAAGCTTCATCATGTTTATTTCTTGTATCTCTCCATGTGGCTGGTGGAGTGATACATTATTGCTCGGTACTTGACTACGGGGCAGCAATAAATGTGGTACAAGTAATATAACAGAGGTGAACTATCAGAAAAGGAGGAAATTGAATGGAAAGGATGAATGGCAATGAAAAGGGAATTCCTTTGCTATAGGATGGAAGGTAACAAAGAACAGAGGGGAGGGGCAGAAACTTGGAGCAGTGCTTAAGAGAAATGTGAAGGAGTGCTAGTGGGAGAGGAAGCAGAGTACCAGCATTCATTAAGAGGGAGTTGGGAAGGAGAGCATCAGTTTCAAGTTGGGGAGTGAGCATAAATTAGAGGGAGGGAAGAGTGCTAATTGAATTGGCTGAATGTCCATAGATAATTACATAGGATATATGGTACAGAAACAGACCATTCAGCTCAACCAAATCATGCCGGTGTTTATATTCCACTCAAATTTCCTCCCATCTTTTCTTATCTAAATATACCATAGTACCTCTATTCCCTTCTCCCTCATATGCTTGTTTAGTTTTTCCTTAAACGTATCTATACTATTCACTTCAACCACTTCATGTGGTAGTGAGTTCTACAACCTCACCACTCTTTGGTTGAAGATGTTTCTTCAGAATTCTCTATTGGATTTCTTGGTGACTAGTTTATATTCCACACTTGCCTCTTCTGGGCAGATCTCCAACAACCTTTTGTGCTTGGAAAACATCTCTGTTCTCACCACACCAGCAAATGGATTCCTGTTCCTCTTCGTTCACCTGCTCACCCTTCAAGCTGCCTTCCTGCTGAATATGTAAATCCTCCAGGGTGGATGTCCCTATTTTGGTGAGTTTTTAAAAATTCGTTCACGGGGCATCACTGGCTGGGCCAGCATTTATTGCCTATGCCTAATTGCCCTTGAGAAGGTGGTGGTGAGCCGCCTTCTTGAACCGATACAGTCCATGTGCAGATACACCCACAGTGCTGTTAGGAGGGAGTTACAGGATTTTGACTCAGTGACAATGAAGGAACAGTGATATAATTCCAAATCAGGATGGTGTGTGACTTGGAGGGGAACTTCTAGGTGGTTGTTTTCCCATGTATCTGCTACCCTTATTCTTCTAGCTGGTAAAGGTTGTGGGTTTGGAAGGTGCTGTCGAAGGAACCTTGGTGAATTGTTGCAGTACATATTGTAGGTTGTACACACTGCTGCTATTGTGCATGTGTGGCGGAGGGAGTGGATGTTGAAGGTGGTGGATGGGGTGCCAATCAAACAGGCTGCTTTGTCTTGGATTTGCTGTTGAGCTTCTTGAGTGTTGTTGGAACTGCACTCATCCAGGCAAGTGCAGAGTATTCCATTACACTTCTGACTTGTGCCTTGTAAATAGTAGGCAGGCTTTAGGGAGTCAGGAGGTGAGTTACTCATCGCAGGATTCCTAGCCTCTGACCTGCTTTTATAGCCACAGTATTGATATGGCTGGTCCAGTTCAGCTTCTGGTCAATGGTAACCCTCAGGATGTTGATAGTGGGGGATTCAGCGATGGTAATGCCATTGAATGTCAAGGGGAGATGGTTTGATTCTCTCTTCTTGGAGGTGGTCCTTGCTTGGCATTTGTGTGGCATGAATGTTACTTCCCATTTACCAGCCAAAGTCTGAATTTTGTCCAGACCTTGCTGCATATGGACACTGAGTGCTTCAGTATCTGAGAAATCATGAATGGTGCTGAACATTGTGCAATCATCAGTGAACATCCCCACTTCTAACCTTATGATGAGGGGATGGTAATTCATGAAGCAGCTAAAGATGGTTGGTCAGGGTTAGTTGTGGTGATGTGACGCTGAAAGGACTGTCACCCTTTTCTAAGGTGCTGTATGATGGCAAGCCCTGGAAAGGATTTAGCCCTTGTGCTTTGAAATAATTGAGTTGATAGTACTCCTAAGCTGTGATGGAATCTATGGTTTCAAAGCTTGCATTTTTTGAGGCAGACCCTAATTAGAACTGAAATGGAAACTTTGGCTAATTGAAAGGGAAACTGAACCTTCAGGTTTCCAGGAAAACTGACACTAGTTGAATCTGGATAAAAAGACACAGTGCTATCCAAGCCCAGATCCCAGTGGTTCAGAACAGGCAAGTTGAAGAAGACAGAGGCTGGATCCATGAGCTGGGAATAGGCAAATACAAAGTTGCTGCAGCTATTTCTATTATGTGAACATAACATAGGTTGATTCATGCCATCAAGATTGTCGTGAGCACAGTTGAGGAGTTTCTGCAGACATGTGCCATTTTGGTGAAGACCCGTGCCCATGGCACTCCAGTTGGTTGGGTGCTGCTGAGGGTCAGATGCTGAGCCCTTGAAGAAAAGGGAGCTTGAATTCTACCTGAGGAGGTTCAGTGCTTTGAAGGACTTTGTGGCTGAAATTAGTGCCATATATGATAAATGAACAGCAAAATAAATCCATGAGATCTGTCCTTGTGTATCTGCTATTTAATGTGTAATTTATGGTTTATATCGACCACAATTTCCCATTGATTCATGTTTAATTTATGTTGCTTTTGATTTGCTTGTTAAAGTAAAAGCTATAAAAAGCAAAATCTTGTCCATTGGCTTTCTTATTGGGGTCGTTCGATAAATTTGGTTCTTTTGGTTTGTTTTTCTCCATGAGGATCACAATAGTTGGCCTAGGCAAGCACATGGCATAGTGCAGCAATCTTTGCAAGTTAGAAAGCACTGTGTAAGAAGGATCCTTGAGATACTTTGGCATCTCCAGCTACCTGTGATTGTGGACACTGAGTGTTGAGGGCCTTCTCCTCACTGAGCTTCTCCACCTCCCACCACAGTCAGATTCTTCCAATTTTTGTGATACTTTCTCCTGTAAGTTATGAAGCACTTGTGAGAATCTGCCCATGTGAGAAAGGGATTGTGTAGAAGGAGATGTGAATCAGTTGAGGTTTCTTATCAGTATGTTCCACTGGGCATGCTTGACCTAGCGGAAGGAATACAGTGTAAGGAAGGTAATGAAAAGTGATGTCTGGAGCATTAGTAGACATGTACAAAGAGAAAGAGATTGTGAGGGACAGCATGCATAGTACTTCAGAGATCCAGCATCTACTCTGTAATAGAGAATTTTCAGCCAGTGACATACCTTACCCCTACTGGCAAGATTGTGGAACTTTTTCCCACATTGTATGTGCTGCACAGTAATACTTGAAGTAACACACTTGGTGACCACCTGTCACACTTTCCAGCCCACTGCTTTAGTTACCTTCTTTAATTTACAGGAAACAACATTGCTGTTGTACTGTCTGCTGGGACAGATTGATTCTGTCAACATCAACACAAGGTGCCCTGCTTTTTCATTGGAATTCTGTTGCCACCTCAGCTTTGTAGAGTAGCAGAAACAGTCATGGCAGAAACACATTAAAAGGAAGAAAATGCATAGCAAAGAATTTGCATTTATTCCATAGGATGTCTTAAAATGTTTTACAGCTAAGGAAGTATTTCTGAAGTGTAGTCACTGTTATAATGCACCTAATTTGTGCACAACAAGGTCCCACAAACAACAACAAGATAAACGGCTAGACAACCTGCTTTAATGATGTTGCTTGAGGGAACTCACCTGCTCTTCTTTAAATAGATCATATATGTCCATCCGAGAGGACAGAGGAGACCTTGGTTTAATGTCTCAGCTGAAAACTGCTCTTTGTACAGCATACACTCCCACAGTACTGAAGTGCTTACCAATGGTTTGTGCTGAAATATCTGATATGGGGCTTAAACCCGTAACCTTCTCAGAGACGAGAGTCACTGACCCAAGGCTGACACATAATAGCAAATGGTGAAGCTTCATGCAGCAAGCACTGAGTCTCCAAATGATTCCAATTCTCTCCTGGGGATCCTAATTTACCTTCCTTCTTAATTGAGCCTGAAAGGACTCACAGACACCTGGATTTCCTCCCCTTTTGGACATATGCCTGCATGAGTCCCTAGCAGTAATTGGGGTGCAAAGTTTAATCTTTTGGCAGAGCAGACTTCTGATACACTCTGACATCTCTACATTCTGAATGCCCATAGAGGAGCATGCACCCCAGAAAAGCTGGTGAGGAGATTGGGAAGATGCGGTATCTCTGGGTCCAAAGAGCTAGACTGCCTTTGTAAACTGGAGGATCGATGTGGGAGAAGTGACTATTGAGGTAACTTTCTAGGAAGTGATAATATGGTTGATATTTTGAAAATCCAGATGTTGAGTTCATTTCCCCACTTTAGATTAAAAAT
The DNA here is from genome assembly GCF_964194155.1 of Cetorhinus maximus. Lineage (NCBI taxonomy): Eukaryota > Metazoa > Chordata > Chondrichthyes > Lamniformes > Cetorhinidae > Cetorhinus > Cetorhinus maximus. Next base: position 109,609,559 of record NC_135890.1, read on the forward strand.
CGATTACTCCTGAAGTATGAAAGTACTTAAAAAATGAACTTGAGTCCATCATTTTTCATGTAAAAGATCAAATCTCTCAGCAGGACCATTGCTCAGTGCCTTAGAAACATGCCAGCAATCTTTTGCCTTCGATATTTGGATTTCCTCTTCAATCTTTCATGTCCTTTTTTCCGCCCTTCAATATGCTGCACATAATTATTGCTTAAACTAAAATCCCCAATTTTCACATTAAACCAGTTCTTAAATTGTTGGCTTTTTTAAACTATTAGTCAGCTTTTACTAATTTTCTAGATTTGTATGTATGTATGGCCATATATAACATTTATGATTTAAGAAACCATGAGAAAAATTGTAATGATTTTTTGAAAAGCTCCTAAATTTATGCATAAAATCCTCCATTTCACGTTTGCGATGCCTCAGAGAAGTTTGTACAACTCTTCTGCCTCCAAAGACTGGGGTTTCAGTTCTTGCCCATTTTCCCTGGTTCATGAGTGAAGCAACTCAACCAAGTGCAGTGGGAAAGCAAAATATTGTAGCTGCTGGAAACCTGAATTCAACTGTGTGGTAGACTTGTGAAGTGTGCCATGGATTTTAATTCTTAGAGAGCACAAATCTCAATGGATATATAATAGAACCATACAGCAGAGAAGGAGGTCATTTGGCACATCATGCCTGTGCCAGCCCTTTGAAAGAGTTATCCATTTAGCCCCACTCCGTCGGTCTTTCCCCATAGAAAATCTCTGCTTTTCAAGTACATATTCAATTCCCTTTTGAATGTTGATAATAAGGAAACTCCCTCTTTAAACACACATCGTAATTTCCTAATTGGACAAAGAAATGCTCCTTTACCTGCACTCTCCTGATTGGAAAGCAAACATAAGGATAGAAAAGTTCCCTCATAACACCTGCCCAGTTCACCCCACCCCCAGAGCGATTAAACAGGCAAGCCTTATGTCTCTCACAGTTCGGTGTGGATTTCATTTTGAAATGCTATACTCAGTTAAATTTTCTCTGCAATCCAGGCCCCAGCTCCATCTATACTCCACGTCCAATTTGAAATTGGACCATCACAACTGTACTCCAGATTACCCACATGTTAAGGCCACAGCGTTTAAATATTTTCAAAATATGACTTCTGGTGTGTGGTTAACATTTTTAAAATTTCCAGTTATATAAAACACCTGGCTATCCCATTTAGAGCACTATGTTCAGTTCTGGGCACCACGTCTCAGGAAAATTATATTGACCTTGGTGGGGATGCTGCGGAGATTCTCCAAATTGATACTGGAGAGGAAAGGGTTAAATTGTGAGGGCAGGTTGCATAGTTCCCTGAGTGTAGAAGATTCATGGGTGATCTAACTGAAGTGTCTAAAATTATCACAAAGTATTTTGTAGCATAAATCGAGAGAAATAGTTTTCCCTGTGGGGGAATCCAGAACAAAACGTATAACCTTAAAATTAGAGCTAAGCAATTCAGGAGTGATGTCAGGAAAACTCCTTCGCACAAAGGGTGGTTAAGTCTGGAACTCTTTTCCACCTAAACAATTGAGTGGTGGGAGACAATCTAAAGAAAATTTCAAAACTGAGATTGATAGATTTTTGTTAGGCAATGGTATTCTGGGTTCCTGAACCCAGGTGGATAGATGCTGTTTAGGTACAGTTGAGCCATGAAATAATCAAATGGTGGAACAGACTTGAGGGGGAGAATAGCCTATTCCCATTCCTATGTAAATTTCACATTAAATAAAAACAGAATCTCAGGTTGCAACAAAACATGAGTACCCCCTTGCCTCATCCTGTCTCTAATAGTTGACTTGCTGCCAGGCTGTTACCATTAAAACTTCAAAATCAAGTCATTAGAAGGTATGTTCCAATTTTGAATCCTGTCTCCAACTTTCCTTCCTTTCCTATATCTGGTCCCTGATAGCATCAGAGGTAAATCTGGGAACTTAATATGCAGAGCGTCATTGGTGTGAATGTTCAATCTACTACTGCATACTACCTATGGCTTACTGGATCTCGAAGTTCCACTACGTCATAGAATGCAGCTTTGTTTTACAAAAAAATTACAGGAGGCAATGGACAAGTGGAAGTTGCGCTCATCTGGGATTATTCTTCTTGGAGCTCAGAAAATTAAGGTAAGATTTAATAGAAGTGCTTCAAATCATGAAGGCTTTTGATAGAGTAAATAAGGAGAAACTGTTTCCATGGCAGAAGGATTGGTAACCAGAGGACATCAGAGATTTAAGATAAATGGCAGAAGAACCACAGGGGAGATGAGGAGAAATATTTTTTGTTCAGGAAGTTGTTATGATCTGGGACACACTGCCTGAAAGGGTGGTGGATGCAGATTCAATAAAAACTTTCAAAAGTGAATTGGATAAATATTTAAAGTGGAAAAATTGTCAGGGTTATGGGGAAAGGAACTGTTGGCTAGCTGTTTCAAAGAGCCAGCAGGGACAGACACAGGGAGCCAAATGGTCCCCTGCACTGTATCATTCTATTTGGTTTGTTTTGAGTAACATGTAGGCTGAAATTCCTCATTTGGCCTGAGGGTGGAGATGAAGCTTTTCTTATAGTCTTGAAGTCTTCTGGGTATATTAGAGAAGGGCTGACCTGGAAAGAAGTGGCACAAAGGCTTATGCCATTTTGCAAAGACTCCAGCAAATCATGAAATAGAAAACTGTTTTCCAGTCACTGAATACAAGGTCTGCATACTGATGAGTTTTAAAGGGGAACCTCCAGCCTCAAAAAAGTTTTTGAGCAATTTATTTTTATTTAAAAGGGAAATAATTCTGCTTGGGGAAGTACTTTCAAAGTGAAGAACTTCCCCGGACACTCTAAAGTATGCAGATTAATAAAATACTAGGGGAAAATTTGACCTCGAGTGACAGTAAAACGGGTAATATTGCATCATCCTCCCAACAAGAGTGTTATATAACATACAAATTAATTCAAGACAGGTAATGTTTGTTTAATGCTGTCACTCAAAGTCCAAATTACCACACAGTCTTTGATCTGCTTGAAAATATATATACTTTTGGAGCCTAGTTTCGTGCTCACTTGACGGTTTTGCCATTTAGAAGCACTGATTCCGGCTTAGCTGGCATCAGGAACATTGCTGAACTCATAATACAGAGATTTCCTTTTGATCTTGGATGCTAATCTCCTTGAACATGCTTTTGCCTCTCAAATCTGTGACCATCTTTACTGTTATTCAAGATCTTAATCCCTAAAATCAGGTTTCTGTCTCTGCCACTGTACCAAAATGACTCTTCTCAAAGGCACAAATGACATCCCATGTGACTGTGACAAAGGTAAACTTTCCCTACTCATCCAGCTTTTGACATGGTTGACCACACCATCCTCCTTCAAAGCCTCTCCACCCATCATCCAGTTGGGTGTGACTACACTCACCTGGTTCGGAGCTATGACTCACTTGCAATAGCTTCCCTTCCCAGTCCTTCACCATTACCTCTGGTGTCCCCCAAGGATCTGTCCTTGGCCCCCTCCTATTTCTCACCTACATGCTGCCCCTCAGCGACTTCATCCAAAAACACAGCATCAGTTTCCACTTCTATTTTATTCATTCGTGGGATGTGGACATCTCTGGCTAAGCCAGCGTTTATTGCCCATCCCTAAATGTCCTTGAGTAGGTGCTGTTGAGCCACTTTCTTGAACTGCTGCAGTCCATGTGGTATAGGTACACCCACAGTGCTGTTAGGAAGGGAGTTCCAGGATTTTGACCCAGCGACAGTGAAGGAATGGCAATATAGTTCCAAGTGAGGATGGTGTGTGGCTTAGAGGGGAACTTGTAGGTGGTGATGTTCCCATGCATCTGCTGCCCTTATCCTTCTAGGTGGTAGAGGTCACAAGTTTGGAAGGCGTTGTTAAAGGAAGAAGGTGTTGGCGACACCCACCTCTATCTCAGCACCGCCCCTCTTGACCCCTGCATTGTCTCTAAATTGTCAGATTGCTTGTCCTACATCTAGTACAGATGAGAAGAAATTTCCTCCAACTAAATATTGGGAAGGCCAAAATCATTGTGTTCCATCCCCACCCCAAATTCCATTCCACAGCTCCCAAATCCATCCCTCTCCCTGGCAATTTTCTGAGACTAAACCAGATTGTTTGCAACCTTGGTATTGTATTTGACCCCAAAATGAGCTTCTGACCAAATAACCACACCATCACCAAAACCACCTATCTTCATCACCTTAGCATCATCCAACTTCACTCCTGCCTCAGCTCATTTGCAACTAAAAACCCCATCCATGACTTTGTTATCCCTGGACCTGACTATTCTCACACAGTTCTGGAACCTCCCATCTTTCACTCTCTGTAAACTTGAGGTCATCCAAAACCATGCTGCTCATACTCTAACTTACACCAAGCCCCATTTTAAAGTTTACAATGTAGTTTTCAAATCGCTCCATTGCCCCACCACTCCCTATCTCTATAATCAACCTTATGAGATAGTGGCACTCCTCTAATTCTGGCCTCTTGAGCATCCCTGATTTTCATTGCTTCACCGTTGCCGGCCATGCCCTCCATTGCCTAGGCCCTAAAATCTGGAATTCCTTCCCTAATCCTCTCCACCTCCTTGCTCTCCTTCTTTAAAATGGTCCTAAATACCCATCTCTTTGGCCAAGCTTTGGTCATTCCGCCCTAATATCTTATGTGGCATATAACTTGTTTGATAATGCTACTATTAAGCACTTTGAGAACTCTTACTATGTTAAAGGCAAGAAATAGATGCAAGTGCTGCTGGACATGTTTGTTGCTAATATGGGAAGGAGATTTATTCCCTCATCTATGCCTTTTTGATGAATTGGTCTGTACAAGCTGTGAGTACCACTGCACCAATACATGTAGGTCTTTCTCTCTGAAATATAAAGCTTTAATTCAGGATTTAAATGCTATTTATCATACCTGTCAAACTCAAAAACAGCATGGTCTGGCAGCATCGGCGGAGAAGAAATCAGTTAACATTTCGAGCCTTCATGGCCCTTCGGCAGAACTGAAGCATAGTTAGAAGAAGGGAGAAATATAAATTGGTTTAAGGTGGGTTGGGGGGTGGGGGGGGGGTGGCGGGAGAGAGACATTGAGGGTGTGGTGATTGTGGAAATGAGCAGATAATCAAAAGATGTCACAGACAAAAGGATCAAAGAGGTGTTGAAGGTGGTGATAGACAGTCACTGAGAAAGGAGATATGGCTGTGAAAGCGGGTTTTAGTAAACACCTTGTCAAACACCAGGAGAGAAATGGAAAGCAATGAAGGTGAGCAGGGCAGAAGAGACAGTCGGAAATCCTGTCGGAGGACAGAACCGTACTTCTTCAAAGAGGGCATTTCTTGAAGAGGGGTGGCAGTCAATTAAACACAAAGATAAAAACAAAAAGCTAAAAGCTACTGCGGATGCTGGAAATCCAAAACAAAAACAGAATTACCTGGAAAAACTCAGCAGGTCTGGCAGCATCGGCGGAGAAGAAATCAGTTAACGTTTCGAGCCTTCATGGCCCTTCGGCAGAACTGAAGCATAGTTAGAAGAAGGGAGAAATATAAATTGGTTTAAGGTGGGTGGGGTGGGGGGGGGGGAGAGAGAGAGAGAGAGAGAGAGACATTGAGGGTGTGGTGATTGTGGAGATGAGCAGATAATCAAAAGATGTCACAGACAAAAGGGTCAAAGAGGTGTTGAAGGTGGTGATAGACAGTCACTGAGAAAGGAGATATGGCTGTGAAAGCGGGTTTTAGTAAACACCTTGTCAAACACCAGGAGAGAAATGGAAAGCAATGAAGGTGAGCAGGGCAGAAGAGAAAGTCGGAAATCCTGTCGGAGGACAGAACCGTACTTCTTCAAAGAGGGCATTTCTTGAAGAGGGGTGGCAGTCAATTAATTCTGTTTTTGTTTTGGATTTCCAGCATCCGCAGTAGCTTTTAGCTTTTTGTTTTTATCAAAAACAGCATGTTATGTAACTGTATCCATAATACATTATCCTCTTCATTCTTCATTTCTAGATTAGTAATCCAGGGGCCCAGGCTAATGCTCTGTTCAAATCCCACTTTGGGCAACTGGTGGAATTTCAATTCAATTAATTTAATTAATAAAAATCTGGAATTGAAAGATAGTCTTAGTTAATGGCTACCATCGCAACTATCATCGATTCACTATCTGGTGAATTATCACCACTTTGGTTCATTAATGCCCTTTATGGAAGGAACATGCGACTCCAGGCCCATCAGCAATCTGGTTGACTCTTAACTGCCCTCTGAAATGGCTAGCAAGGACATTTAGGGATGGACAACAAATGCTGCCCACAGCCCATGAAAGAATTTTTAAAAACCCTCTCTGCAGTCTTTGACATAGTCACCCACCGTTTCCTCCCCCAATGACTTTCCTCCATTTTCCAGCTTGGTGGGACCATCTTAATTTGGTTACACTCTTGCCTTTCCAAACATAGCCGGAATATCTCCAGCACTGGCACTGTTTCGTCTGGAGTCCCTCAAAGATCTACCCTTTGTCCCATCCTTTTCCTTATTTGCATGCTGCCTGCTTGGCATCAATTGCAGTCAGCTTCCACATGCACACTAACTGCACCCAGATCTACCTCTCCACTATCTTTTTGACATCCTCAATGTTGTATGTTGTATGCTTTGTTCAGTAGGTCACACAAAAAGGTTCTGAGGCTTGTAGGGTTGAATATTAACTGTTTAATAGTAACACATAACTATATACATATAAACAGGGTATAGCCCGAACTTTGAACTAACTCCATGCTTACTTCTACACAGGTCTCTGTCCAGTCCCCAACTGGCCCTAGTCTCAGGTCATGTGTCTCTTACCATCACACTGTGGGTGGTACTGTTTCCAGTTCCACATTAACCTTTGCTATGCCAGATGCCCTTGCACTACACCCCCCCCCAAGTCCTTACCCAACAGATTTACATTACTATCATGCTTACCCAATGTATTTACATTACAATCATGCTACCTCTTCTCCCACCGCCCCCACCCTTCACCATCAAGTCTCTGACTTTATAAGTTCAGGTGGTCTGGAAGCTTGACAGTTCTTCCACAGTTCTGGTCACATTCGGAGGAGTGGTAGGCTCTATTGATTTGGGCAAACTTTGTTAATTCGGAGTTTGGGTTGTAGCCTGTCTTTCTGGCACTTGGTTGTCTTCTTATTTGCCTTTTCTGCTCTTTGGAGTTAAACTTCTCTCTGTCATCTTCCCATGTGCTCTGTTCAATGGCCACCGGCTTATCCCGTTCTTTCTGGAGAGAATGCTCACTCTGTTTGTCCGTGGTACAAACCCGGTTTTTCTTTTTCTGTGTAGTCCGCCGTGATCTTTGTGGGAGTTGTAGGTATCTCTCCCTGCCATTTGGATGTTTCCCATCCGTGAGCTTACCTTACAGTTTGGCCATTTTCGTGACTGTATTTTTTGTGTGCTTCCTCGCCTCACTGAGGTGTGCTCTGCGAGTTAATGGCTGTTCCCTTGCCCCAGCATCATCTTGCCATTGTGCGCATTGTCTGGAGGTTGCGGCATCTTTGCCGTGGTGATTAAAGGTAGTGCGACAACAATCGTTGGGGCGTGGGGTTGGGGCTCACCCTTCAGTTGCTGGTCATTTTCCTGTGTGTCGTCCACTTGGGGTACAGTGGGAATAATCTGAAGGTTTGCCTGGTCTGACCAAAGAGGAGCTTCTGGCACCTGCAAAGAAATTGGACAAATTGGCTCTGTAAAGAGTGAAGATAATTCAGAGCTGAAGTCCCAGTCAAGAGTCTCTCTACTGGTGGGTCTCTCGGGAAGTTGCAGTTCCATGTAGTTGACGACAGAGGTTGTTTGCCCTCCTTGGCCTGGAGTCTCTCTGCCCCTTTGCTGCTTTACTAGCCGGACAGTTAGGGTTGCCCTGTACAATGGCTTGTTTTCGCCATGTGAATTGAATCGGTGCTGTTGGCAGGTTTCAGACTGTCTGACAATTTGGATGGCCTTTTCTCAAGTCAGATCTTCCTTGGCCTTGAAAAGGTATCATCAGCCACTCTGACAACAATTCTGTCCCTTATGAGTTCTGACTTAAGGCCACCGTAGTCACAGTCTTCAACCAATCTGTATAGTTCATTATTAAAAAAAAGAGACAACTGGTTCTCCTGGCTGCTAGACGTGTTGAATTTTGCTCTCTCTAAAATTTTGTTGCATCTTAGATTAAAATATGTATTGCAGGATTTCAGAACATCTTCACATTTATCTGAAGATTCATTTATCCCTTGTCTGCAACAATATCATCAGCTATTGGACCTACTGAATAAAGTAGTGTGTTCACTTGTTCAGTTTCTGTCTTTTTATCTAATCCTGAAGCTATCATACATCTTAAGAATATTTTTAGCCAAAGTCCCCAACATTCTGTCTGGCCTGGCCCTTGGATCTGTCCAAATTGGTCTGGTAATGTTGATTCGGAGTTTGAATTGTAGCCTGTCTTTCTGGCACTTGGTTGCCTTCTTCTAATTCGCCTTTTCTGCTCTTTGGAATTAAACTTCTCTCCGTCAACTCCCCATGTGCTCTGTTCAATGGCCACCGGCTTATTTCGTTCTTTCCGGAGAGAGTGTTCACTTCGTTTGTTCGTGGTACAAACCCAGTTTTTCTTTTTCTGTGTAGTCCGCTGTGATCTTTGTGGGAGTTGTAGGTACCTCTCCCTGTCATTTGGATGTTTCTCATCAGTGAGATTACCTTACAGTTTGGCTATTTTTGTGACTCTGTGTTTTGGTGACTGTTTTAAAGTTCAGGTGAGAACAGCTTTAAATGCTGTGCAGATTATAAAGATGGCGCCGCAGTAACCATTTTTCTGAAGAGTCTTCCCGCGCTTATTGTGTTTTGGCGGGCTCCCACTGCGATGGCAGACCCGACCTTTGTAATTAATTTCTTGCAGCGATTTAAGCAATCAACTATTTGGGACATTCCCTGCGATATCAGAGGATTTTCAGCCGTTTTACGATCGATTCCCGGCTTTGGCCACCGCGTGGTCTGTGCCATCTCTGCCCCTGGACTGGCCCCACTGATTTCAGAAACGGGCTGCTCTGACTTTTTAAAGCACTGGAGACTTTTAAAGGCCAGTTCTGGCTTAGAACTGAAATTTTGATCACGCCAGCTTGGCCCTGCAATTGATGGGTACTCACATTGGACCTCCACGAGATCCAGTGGAGTCCTCAGCTGCACAGCGGAGTTTTTTTTTCTGCCAAGCGCCAATCTGTATCTTGTTTTTGCTTTCAGACTGAGCTAACATTTATTCTGCTATTAACACCTACTCTGGACCTATGCTTTGTTTCTTTACTACTGTTACCACTCCCTTTGACTTTTGATCCATGATATCTTTGGTATTTAATCTTGCTCCTGCCCTCTAACCCATCTCCGACCTTCCCTTTTGTTCCACTCACCCACCCCCCACAAAACCGACCCCGCCCTTTTTCAACAACATAAAAACTCATCACATTTTTACCTCTCTTCAGTTCCGAAGAAGAGCCCTATTGGACTCGAAACATTAACTCTGTTTCTCTTTCCACAGATGCTGTCCGACCTGCTGAGTGCTTCCAGTGGGCAGGATTTTCCCTTTGCTGGGGGGTGGGGGGCCTGAGAGCAGCCACGAAATGGACTGCCGCCCGCGATCGGGCCCCGACTGTGATTTCACGCCAATTACCGGCCAGCCAGCGTGAAACACATACTGAGAACCTCAGCACTGCCAGGGTGGGAGGAGCACAGGCGCTAAAAGTCTGCGCATGCGCGGGGGAGCGCACATTGAAAGCTCCCCGAGGGCACAGAGCTGCATCAGGGAGCTGAAGAATTTTTACAATGAAGAATAAAATTTTAAAAATAAGGGAAACATCTCCCCACGTGTGACTCAGTCACACGAACAGGGACATATTAAAAATGATGTTTAAAATTTTTTACTGTTTTAAAATCACTGTTGGAAACCTCACCCAGCCCATGGATGAGGTTTCCTAAAAAATGCAAAGGCCGCCATGCCTATTTGCTCGCCCACCAACCCGTAAGGTTGGACGGGCATCAAAAAATACAAATCAATTGCTAGTTTAATGGCCTTAATAGGCCTCTTAATTGTCGGCGGACACACTGCTGACTCTCGCGCGCACCTGCCAACCAAAATATCGCACGAGTGCGCGATGACGTTGGGATGCTTGCCCGATGTCATCGCGCACTATTTTACTCCCGATTGGGTCAGGCGCCCGCCCGCCCGCAGGATGTAATATTCTGCCCAGTGTTTTTTGTGTTTGTTTCAGAGTACCAGCGTCTGCAGTCTTTTTGTTTTATTTGGCCAACGTTGACCGCTCTGGGGAAAGGTCTGGTCCAATTGTCCTTCAACCTCTCCTCCTTGTCATAACTGACAGTTCAAACACTGCTGATGTGGATGGACAAATAAGCTCCTTCAGAGCATTCCTGACTTACAGCACTACATTTAGGACTGGGTTGTACTTGTGGGTTAAACCATAATGTCACACTTGTGTGACAACTTGCTTTCCCAGGCAAATTCCTCATGTCTGTACTCTATAATCATGCCCCATTGACAGATTAAAGGAAGGGGTGTCCAAACATTTTAGTTTTGTGGGCCACTTCACTGTGAACCATGAATCTGCAAAGGCCAAATATAAACAAATCCAGAGCAAAGCATTGAATTTGGGGAACTTTGAAGAAGAAACAGATTAAAAACATTCTTTCTTGAGCATTCTGTACTTCTTGATGAATTTTCACCTTTTCGTATCTCAACAGAATAATTTCTCAGTGATTTCTAAGTTACTTCCTTTGAAATATATTATGTACCAGCATGTGTGAACTACATTGCAGTTCTAACAAAAGGTCATCGATGGAAATATTTGGCTGGCATCAAGAACCCACTGGGCCCATATTGGGGTCCTGAGCTCACCCATATTGTCGACGCAACCATCGGCACAACCTTGCAGGAAGCAGCATCCTAACTGGCTCTCTCCGTGCTTGCCTTCTCATTAAGGATGGAGGGTGAGCTCCTGAGGCTGGAGGCCCTGTCAGAGGGCCCACAGCGATGTCAGGCTGGCAGTCCCCCCAGAAGAGGTGAGCACTGCCAAGGCAGGCAGACCAGCTTGAGGGCACTTCTACATGGAGGCACCCTTGCTCACCTACAAATAAGTGCTCAAATAAAGAGGTCTGAAGCTGGTAGGGCCATCAGGCTGGAGGAGAACCCCCTTTGCAGGTCTATTCAAGGACCAGACTGCAGCCTTTCAGTTCCGCAGCCTCATCATTGGGGCTCAGATGGCCAACCATCCTTTCAACAGGGGGCCACCTCAATTGAGCTGGTAGCCTCCACACATGGTGAAGGGCTGCCCCCATGTCAGTAAAATACCAGCGCTGTGCAAAATGGGCCCTAATTGGGGCCTTAATTACACCAATTGGCTTCCCGCCTCTGTGGAGCAGGCAGCTGACCCAGTTCTCTGTCCACGCCTGGGAAAGTCCCTCGGAGGTTGGAATATGTCGGGGATACGTTCCGATGCAGATTCCCCTTGCCATATTTTCCTGGCCCCACCACCTCCAGCCCCATCTCCATGGGCACCGAGCTGGGAAAGTTGATGCCCAGACCATCTCCCACACTGGCATTGACCAGCTGAGGTCAACACCGATGTGAGGGCTTGCTGGTCAGAGCGCATCCCCAGAAAGCCCTGATGGGTCTCCTGGAGGAGGGTCTCCACGAGAGTCGCCACTCTCTCCATGGAGGACGCATGGCGCTTGGACATGTGGCTCATTGCTTCGGCGATCGTCCGCATAGACTCCTCCACCAAGGAGACCAAGCCAAGCATAGCCTCATGTATCTCCCCCGGCTGCTCCCGCACACCCGACCATGTTTCCTGCACTTGCTGCGTCGCGGACGACTCCAGAGGCACATCATCAGTTACTGACTGAGCATCTGTCTGGTCCCCTGCAGTCCTCCAACTGCTGGCGCCATGGGCACTCTCTGTCTTACAGCTCCTCCAATGATTGTGAAGTGATCTCACCACTATGCCCTGGGACACTAGCCGATGTTCGAATTCCCACCGAGGTGCTAGTATCTGTGCTGGTGCCTGCCTCGCAGAAATGGTGTGATGCTGGTAGACTTCAGGTCCCTCAGGTGTGAGAGGGGGCCTCTGCTGCTCCTCCTCCCGGCCCTGCTCCGATGATGCTGAAAGGAAGAACAAGGACAGTAGATCAGTTAACGTGGAGACAATGACAAAGTGTATCCCTGTCCCCCGGATCATTATGCGCTCATCCTTCTATAACCAATGGTCAAGCCATGTTGCAAAATTAAATTAGTTAACATTCAGCACTGCTATGGCTGTTGGGAGAACAATGCTGACCTCACTGTTGGGCATAAATACCTGGCCGTGGCACCCCAGCCTCATCGACACCAGTGGAGCTTGGCGCAAGGCGCCTCTCCAGATTCAGGGCCTCCTGCTCGAACCGGCTAAGAATGGCAATCTGCGCCTGGCTGCCGCCAGTCCTCGCCCGCTCTGCCGCATTATGAGAATTCTCCTCCTGAAAATGAGAGACGAGCATTAATTAGTGCAAATTGCACATGGACTCACTTCGCACATGACCCACCCCAACTAGAGTGGGACATATCAGGGCTCCAGTGCCTCCTCACCCCGCTGCTGCTGAACACTCACACAAAAATGCTAGGCCTGCTCTACACCACCCTAACCCCCGCTTGGACACATGCTGCCTACATCACATTAGGCACCACATGGTATAGCCTTCCATAGCAAGGAGGCGCAAGCACGTGGAGCGCAGAGTGCAGCAGATGGTTTGTTGCCACGCCACCTTGAAGCTCCCCTCCCAGCATCACCCTGACTTGGACATGTCCTGCAGTTCAAACTCAGCACCTAGGTACAGCTCCCCCAAACCAGCCATGTGGGACTCAGTGTAACACATGCCGCAGGGGCAAAACACACCTCCTCATCACCCTCTCAGGCTGACCTCAGCATGAGCAATATCTGCTGGCCCACCCAGCAAAGGACAAATGCCGTCAATGGTTCAATGAAATCACTACACTCAGACTTTGGCGGGGGGTGGCGGGAGGGTGCAGCAGGGCGGTAAGCCGACCTGCTGGGTTAAATGACCAATACCAACATGGTATTCACCCTGCCAGAGCGCAACAAGTCGTTGAAGCGCTTGCAACACTGGATCCAGGTGCACCGCACCACATTGTGGGAGCTCGCCACCTCCTCCCAGGCACGTTTCGTCATGTGGGGGGGCCTCCTCCTCCCATCCTGTGGAATCCACAGCTCCCGCCGTGCTGCCACCCCCTCGAGGAAGGCAGCCAGGCAGTCATCCGAAAAACGAGGGGCACACTGGCCCTACTCTCCGGCCTGGCCTGCTCCGCTGGTCTACCCTCCGGACTGGCCTGCTCACCAGAAGCCCTCTGGTGAGCCCTTCCACTTGCCATTGCGAGCAGCCTTGCAAAGGCTACCGGTGCTTCAGATAAACAGGCCGCCGGATTGTCACTGGACCCGGCGGACAATGCACTCCCACCACCGCCCGCCCACTCCCGCTGTCCTCGGGAGTCGCGCATTACGCTGGGTGGGCCTTAATTGGGCTGCCCGCGTAAAATGGCAGCGTGGACGCGATCACTGGTGGCGATCCGATCACTGGTGGCGATCGGGTCCGTGCCCGCCCGCTTCCGCTCTGCCCTTTCACCAACCATAAAATTCAGTCCTATGTATTAGAACTGGCATTATCAGCCTCCTGCAGTGGTGCGGAGCTTTGTGGATGGTGACAGCAGGTTGGAAAATTGGGCTCCAACCTCACAACACATAATGTGACCAGTCCTGTACGCAGCATTCTCAAAACAGAAATTAAGCTGTGACACTAGCAAGCAAAACCCCCATTTATATATGTTAACACTTTAAATTAAATCACACGCCAAATTTCAGTTTCATAATTTTACCACATGGCCTGGGATGGGCAACAAACGTTGGCCCCGCCAGCGATACCTGCATCCCGTGAAAGAATTTTTAAAAAATGAGAGTCCTGACCCCAGCATTTACCTTGCTCCATAAAATGAATGCATGACATCTGAGTGGGTCTGGAATGCTTCAACCCAATTTGTAAAGGTTGCTAGTGTTTCAGATAGTTCTGAAATGTCTGTTGTTTGGGTTTTAAGAATTTATTTACTCCTGCATTGAGCATCTCGCATATTTTACTTTAACCTCTGCCTTTTAGTTAAAGCCTCCAGTTCACTAAGCAATACTTTCCTGCAATATAAGCCATCGTTGTTACAGAGTTAGGAGGACGGGGATTAGATCGATTTTTCCTAAACTGTTGCAAGACCTGGACCTGTTCATGAAAAGACAAAATGTTCAGGTGTTCAGGGGGGAGGAGAGTGGCATGATTATCCGTGAACCTGTGATATAGATCACGTCAATCCATTTAGATATGTCAGAGACGATTTGATTTAACTTGCCTTCGCTTCACTGCAGGAGGTAATGACGAAGCTATGCTGCCTGATGTGGGCTGAATTATAGATATCACGAAGGACTGGGACAGCTCTTTTTATAACTATAAAGGTGACTACAGCATTATGCTTCCATATAACAGGATCCTTCCAGCTACCACATGGGACAACTTCCAGATGAGCCAACCTGTAGTTTGTTTGCGTAGAAAGCAAGTGATTGGTGTGAGATGTATCAGATGTATGATGGTGTGAGATGTACCTTTATCATCAGTGGTAGGACAAAATCAATTGGAGAAAACAGAAAACCTGTAATAAGTGCCAGACCTCCAAAGAGTCTAGGGCATTATAGATGGAACCCATGTGGCCATTGAGTTACCACACAGCAACCCAAGTCCCTAGTATGGCAGAGAAATTGTACCTCAGCTGTACAATTTGCACCTGGAGTTTAACACCTAAGCTCTAAACATGACACTTCCCCGTTCCTTCCTGCACCAGTGTTCTAAATGATTCATTACTGCAGGAGGTAGCTTTAGCTTTCTCTGCTGCTCTTATTGCACACGTATCATGCTTGTAATTTGCCTTTGGGAGCTGGTATCTCTTGCAACTTTAACTCACCACCAACCAGGTTTCCTACAGGTTCATGGGACATGGGCATTGCTGGCTAGGCCAGCATTTGTTCCCCACCAGAGGGCATTTTTTTTAAGAGTCAACCACAATGATGTGGGTCTGGAGTCACATGGAGGCCAGACCACAGGTAAGGGCATTAGTGAACCATTTTATGGCAATCGGCAATGGTTCAATCAGACTTTTAATTCTAGATTTTTTTTTGTTGAATTCAAATTTCACCATCTGCCATGGTGGAATTCAAACCCATGTCCCCAGAACATTACCCTGGGTCTCTGGAATATTAGTCCAGTGACAATACCACTATGCCACCACCTCCCCCCAGTCAGGATGGTGTGGCTTCAAAGGGAACGTGCAGGTGGCGGTGTTCCCATACATCTGCTGCCTTTGTCTTTCTGAGCGGTAGGGGTCACGGGTTTGGAAGGTGCTGTTGTAGGAGCCTTGTTAAGTTGCTGCAGTGCATCTTATGGATGGTACAAACTGTGCGTTGGTGGTGGAGGGAGTGAATGTTTAAGGTAGTGGATGGGGTGCCAATCAGGCGGGCTGCTTTGTCTGAATGGTGGTGAGCTTCTTGAATGTTATTTTTGCTGCACTCAGCCAGGCAAATAGATAATATCCCATCACACACCTGACTTGAGCCTTGAGGATAGCGGATAGGTGTTGGGGAGTCAGGAAGTGAGTTACTCGCCACAGAATTCCCAGGCTCTGACCTGCTGTTATAGCCACAGTATTTATATGGCTGGTCCCATTCAGTTTCTGGTCAATTGTAACCCCCAGGATGTTGATAGTGGGGAATTCAGTGATATATCTCAGCAGATTCAACAATAATCTCTAACAGTTTTCTAGTGCTGTTAACTAATTGCTTCATGTTGGATTAAACTGATGACATAAGTGCAATTATTTTTACTGATAATCAGGAGCTACATTTATGCTATTTTCCTGTCTTAATCATATTGATTCAGATGGAACTAGACATTGGCATAAATATATTTAATGCATGATGTTATCAACCTTGAAGGTTATTCAAAACAAAGTGTAATTAAATTAGCTGAATTGATGATTTTAATCAATTAATTATACTATAAATTATTAGTCCTTTGGAAAAGAACCTTACAACATTTATATTAATGTTGTCACTATTCTCCTATTATCTTTATCTTTGTTAGGTGTCTTTCACTTATGGTGCTACTGTGTTGTATTTTTCTCATTCTCTCAATACAGTTAATATAAAACTCTCATATTATTAACATTGCAACTGTTTCAAGATCTATTTCTGCTCTTCACGCTCCCTGATGTTCAGACTCAGGGGGCTAAGACCTTACATTCTATATTTTTATAAAATGTATATAGATATCATCATGGCTAATTTCTAGAGTTTTGTAAACCAGACAAAGACCTTTTAAAATGGCTGAAGCTACGTCTGTCTGTGACCCTTGAACTTTGGCAGGGCAACTGTCTCTGAAGAGACACAGGCAAGCCCCTGTAGGCTGCAGAGACCAAATTCAAAGAGAACTGTACAGACACCATCTGAATTTCCTGACTCAGGTTGGCCAGCCTGGGTCTATTCGTCTGCTGGGCCAAACGACCCTGCAACCTTCCTTTCAATTCTTATGGTTGGAATATTTGACCATCTCGGGAGACCAGACAGGAGATACACATGCTTTGTCCAGGCCACTGTGTAGAGGTGGGAGTCATGTGATGTGGGTCTCCGGCTGGTGGAATCAGTTGTGTTGCCTTGCTGTGCTACAAAAGTCTACCATTTTAACAGTGTTCAAGCAGGAGCACAGAAAAGGGGCCCTACCCAGATTGAATACCTGGCCCCATCTACACTGGAACTTCTGTACCATCGCCTACAAGACTCAGTTTGCACTATCCCACTAAGGCCAATTCTACCCAAGTGGGTGTTATGAACAGGAGGGGGGGTTAATTTAAACAGCCCTGATTTCTCCTCTTGCCACCCATCCACAAACAGAAAAATGTTTTGATTTGCTTGCCCCTTTATAAGCAGTGGCGTATTTCCCAACCCCTCAGTTTTGGTCTAATCCAATAACCCCACAGCAAACTCAAATAGGATGAACTCAAAGGGTTAGTTTATTTGCACATGCAGACATTTGCACAGACTACAAGATCTCTGTGTGTCCATCATCTCAAATGAAGTCAACTCCACTGGAAAAGTGAATTATACAGCATCGGTTTTCAGCCTGCTGACCTCTGTGAAGGAATATCTCATTGGACTTTGATTCTGGACTCATGTGAAACAAGAATTCTTTCCTCTGTGGTCTTTGCCCTGTAAATCTTTCTTTTCTCTATCCCTCTGTTACTGTACGAGTGCACAGAGTGCCACTTTGCCTCTTCCTGCATTTGAGCATGTGCAAATAAACTAACCCTTTGAGTTCATCCTATTTGAGTTTGCTGTGGGGTTATTGGATTAGACCAAAACTGAGGGGTTGGGAAATACGCCACTGCTTATAAAGGGGCAAGCAAATCAAAACATTTTTCTGTTTGTGGATGGGTGGCAAGAGGAGAAATCAGGGCTGTTTAAATTAACCCCCCCTCCTGTTCATAACACCCACTTGGGTAGAATTGGCCTTAGTGGGATAGTGCAAACTAGATGACAGTATGGCAGTCTGTTTTATATCTTGATTTATATTTCCATTGCAATCAGAAGAAATAATCATTGGGAGAGATATTAAACAGGCTGCTGATTTCACTGTCACCCATTTTACACAATCGCACAAATGCCAAAACTATCCTAATATTTCTGCTCCCCTTATATTCAGGCTAACTGTCTCCAGTCTTCTATGTTCAGACTAACTACACTGGATTTCCCAGGCCGCTGATTGATTGATGTAATCAAGCAGCCACAATCTCCACAATGGATTGCACAGTCGTAAAGCTGTCCTCCAAAGTCCTGTGGATTCCTCCACTTGAGCCACCATCTGTAACACCTTGTCTGGCACAGTCGCAGTAGCTGATGCTGTGCAAGCAGTGTTTTGTTAAAAGCAGGACTCATGGAATACATATCCTCGCTCATCATCTGAAGGGCTATGCAACGTGACCTTTGACAAGCCATATCTTTGTCCTCTTAGAGACCAACAGCTCCTCTTGCTCAATCGTGCTCTGTATGTCATCTAAGTACACTTAGCCTCCGGCTCACACTCCAACTCCTGCAAGGGTGGACTTCAATAATTTGGTGCTTGAGAGGGATGTGCACTGATGTGCCGACAGGGCCGGATGTACTGAGAACTGTAGGTTCTTCCTGAGCAACTTTGAGAAGAGCAAAAGAGGAAGAGAGGCTACAATGGTTTCTCAATGAGCACATATGTATTAACCTACAAAACTTGTAGAAACCTGACAACCAGCTTCAAAACAACTGACAACTCGGAACGCCAGATGCAACTGAAAAATCGAATAAAGGCCACTGCTTCAAGGTGACTAAAGTTACATTCCTTTTTATTATATTTGATTTCAAGATTTTTAAAATAGATTTTGGAATTACATTCAGAACAATTTAGTTTTTTTGTGAGAACTGAAACACGATGGCCTCGCGTATGATATACAACAAGAAGAATCTAATAAATATAGAGCAGGATTTTACGTCCCACAGACAGGCACGCGCCTGACCCAATTGGGTGTAAAATGGTGCAAGATGAGCGTCCCAAAGTCATCGCGCACTCGCACGATATTTCGGTCGGCGATCACGCGCCAGAGTCGGCAGCGCGCCCGCCGACAATTCAGAGGCCTATTAAGGGCCTTAATCAAATAATTGAAACCTGTTTCTCGCTGCCCGTCCAACCTTACAGTTGGCGGACGGGTGAATTGGCCAGGCGGCCTTTGGATTTTTTTATGAAACCTCATCCACGGGCTGGATAAGGTTTTCAGCAGTAATTTAAAAAAAAAATTTTTTTTACACATCGTTTTTAATACGTCCCTGTTCGTGTGGCTGAGTCACCTGTGGAGACACGTTTCTCTCATTTGTAAAATCTTTATTTCAGTTTCCACAATTCTTCAGCTCCCTGAGGCAGCTCTGTGCCTTCAGGGAGCTTTCAATGCGCACTCCCCCACGCATGTGCAGCCTTTTGAGCTTGCAAGCCTCCCGCCCCCACCCCGGCAGCACTGAGATCCTCAGCGCGCCTTTCGTGCTGGCTGGCTGTTAGTTGGCCAACCAGCGGGAAATTGCGGTCGGGGGCCGATCGCGGGTAGCGGACCGTTTCCCGGCCGCTGTTGGGCCCGCTTGCCGACCGCGCCAGCGGAGCGGCCGGGAAACAGGCCGGCCGCCTGCCATCGGCAGCCCCCCCCAACCATGATTTCACACTGGTGGGCGAACCAAGGCCTGCCATGCGTGAACTGCGCCTCCCCAGTGGTTGGGAAGTGGCCTGTCAGCTGCCGGGTCCAATGGCAACCCGGCAACCGGCTTCAAACCGGCACAGTCAGGCCCTGGAAGGCTGCCAGTGATGAATACATCTTCGCTGTCGTCAGCAGGAGGTTAAAAATTATGGACCCAAATGCGGCTGCAGATGCCAGGCGGGAGGGCGGGAGGGTGGGCACTCAGCCTCCCAGTTTTCCGATGAGCGCCTCATGGTCCTCCTGGAGGAGGTGGCTGCCAGGAGCGACACCCTTGCCCTCAGGGGGTTAGAGTCTGAGTGCCAACTGTCAATGATACTGGAGCTGGCCCAGGGGGTGAGCCCTGGCTGCTTGGATTGAGTGCCTGGCGGCTCGAGGGTCACGATTTGGAACTGCCCTGCGAAATGCTCCTCAGGTGGGGTTCGCCAGGCTGCAGTGGAGCTGCAGGTAGAGAGTGGACTAATCAATGTCCTCTGTCCTTTCAGGAGAAGACAGCCCATAACAACCTTGAGGGGCCCCGCTAACCTCCTAATCCTAACCAGAAATGAGCAGGATGCCTTGGAGCTGGAGAGGCATCGTGCACCTCGGTCAACTGGCCACAGAGAGGCTGGGGTGTCAGACGAAGGTAAGAGTGCAGTGCACAGAGATGAGAGTTTCAGATGGTGCAAACATTCTTGTGCAGTCTCATCATTGATGGGAGCCTCAAAACTGGATTCCCCACTGATTATTGAAAGACGATGGCACCATGATGCTGATGTCCATGGTCTCACCAGGGTGCCTGGCATGCACAATGACAGTGCGATGACTTAAACGTTGTTCTCCCTTAGGTTTACCACCACGCACCCAATTGCAGGACCCCGAAGACCCACTCATGACGTCAGAGGACTGCCAGTCTCCACATGCACCTGAGTCACACCCGCTCTCTGAACCAGGCACCAGTGCAGATACCAGCACCCCGATGGGCATTAGATCTTCGGCTAGTATGTCAGTGCACAGCGGTGAGGGCATTTCACAATCGCTTGAGGTGCAGGCAGAGGCAGAGAGTGCCCAGGGCACCGCCAGTCGGAGGACTGCTGCAGACCAGGACAATGCTCAGTCGAAGGCAGATTCCAGGGATTCCTGGAGACATCCATTAGGTGGCAGATACTGGATGTTCAGCTAGCTGAGCAGGAGGATCTGGTGGAGATCCATAAGGGTCTGCGTGCCTTGGTCTCCGTTATGGAGGAGTCCATGTGGAGTGTGAGTACTGCGTTGACCCTCATGTCCAAGTGCACTGCCTCCTCCATTGAGAGAGTGGTGACTTTCATAGAGAGGCTGCTCCAGGAATAGAATCAGGGATTCCTGGGGTTGTGCTTGGACCTGCAAGCTCTCACACAGGCACTGACCTCGGGTGGTCAGTGTCAGTGTGGGAGATGGATGGGGCACCCAGTGTGCCAGTCCATTACTGTAAGGATAGTATTATCAAATAAATGAGGCTTACAAACTAATAAAAAATGGTGAGCAGGGAGATCCAGAGTAACCTCATGTTGGCGCACGAGCTGCCTGTTGTCTCGGTGGGCTCCTCTCAGGGCGCTCTAGATGATGTAATCAGCTCCTCCGCCCCTTTGTCAGTGACCGTGGCATCTGATACGGCTGCGGCGACTGGGGAGATGCCAGCCATGGAACTGGCCGCTCTCTCCCAGTTGGGCCAGCACAGGCTCCACTGGCCAGAGGACGACTGCCAAGGTAAACAGTACAGCAGGCTGTCTCCAATGCTGGTGCCAGCGAGAGGGGAGCACCAAGACATAGCACTCACAAATCTAAGTTTAAGGCACCATGAGCACAAGAGGGACTGGTCATGGTGATCTGTTGTGCAATGTTTTATTTATTTTAACTGGTCTGGGATTGAAAACCAAAGAGTGTTCTGTTAATTTGTTTTGACTGTCAAAATGAGATAAATTTTCTTTTGTCGTAATGGTCTGAGTATGCTTGCTTTAATTATTTAATGTGGTGCAGGGTACACTACTATGTAATGCTAGGCGTGGGTGGCTAGAAAATGTATTGCGAAGGCACTGAGTAGATTTTGGGATCAAAGGAAGGGGTCATTTCAGACATCGGGATGGAGGCGGCAGCCCTGACGTGAGGTGGCAGTGGTTATTTGGCAGCCTAGCTGAAGAAGTGTTGGATTAAGGCGTCCCTGGTGTGCCTGCCTCTCTGGAGGTTACCGAGGTCTGCCTCCACACCCTCAGCGTTCTCCTCACCATGCTACTTTTCTGACTCACTACTGGGTTCATTCTGTGTGGCCTGTGGAGCTGCGTCAAGATCCTCTTCCGCCAGTGGGTCCCCCCTTGCCTTTGCCAGATTGTGGAGAGTGCAGCATGTAACCACGATCAGTGACACTGGGGGGTATTGTACTGCTCCCCCTGAACAGTCCAGGCATTGGAAGCAAATCTTCAGAAGACCTATGGTTCTCTCTATCACTGCCCTTGTGGAGACATGGCTCCTGTTATACCGCTGCTCTGCCTCTGTTCTTGGGTGGCACAGTGGCATCATAAGCCACCTTTTCAATGAATAACCCTTATCATCCAGCAGCCATCCATCCAGTGGGGCTGGACCACTGAAGAGCCTTGGCACCTGGGAGTGTCTCAGGATGTACGCGTTGTGGAGCTGCCAAGGTACCTTGCACAGACATGCAGAATATGTCTCCTGTGGTAACCCACTATCTGCACGTTTAAGGAGTAGAATCCTTTCCTGTTGACAAAGGCACCCGGCTGACCCGCTGGCGCCTTGATGGCCACGTGTGTGCAGTTGATGGCGCCCTGGACAGAGGGGGGGGGGGTCCCAGCTGCAAAGCCTCTGGCTCACTCTGCCTGGCTGGCCTCGTCCGTACGGAAATGAATGAAAGTCAATGCCCACCTGAACAGAGCACCAGTCACCAGCTTGACACAACTGTGGACAGCTGACTTGGAGACTCCACACAGATCCCCCACTGACCTCTGGAAAGACCCGGATATATAGAAATTGAGGGTCACTGTGACCTTCAGAGCCACTGGCATGGGGTGCCACCCACACAGTTGGAGGTGATCTCAGCCCCAATCATCTGACAGATGGAGGTCGGAGCCTCTTTCACCGTTGCACCTCGGACATATTGAGGTAGCTGCATCGCCACCTGTAAATCCTGGCAGCAGGATAGTGGTGTCTTCTGCGGCCTCTAACACCTTGGACTGCCAGATGACCCTGCACCCCCTGTGTCTGCACCTCTCATCCCACAGGTCGCTCCCCTGGAAGCTGCATAGGGACACCTGGCCTCCTCTCCCTTCTGCCCCTCTCTTTCTCCTCAGAGGAGATGCCACCAGCAGAGACCACAATCCCCATTACCAGGGTAACAGAAGGCTGTCTGATACCTGGAAGGGTCCACGTGGTCTGAATTCTCTGGGGTCCTTAGAGACACCACGGAGTTTTGAAATGAAGCCTGGAAGTGCTAACAATGAAGGCCCAAACAGGGATGAAGCTGCCATATGCCAATATGTCACCAGCAGCAAACTATCTACCAAACTCCTCACTACACACACTGGCAATGCTGCTGACCCTTTTTATCCTGCCCGTGGATGAGGTTTTGAAATTGTTGGCGGCCGCCTGCTTGTTTGGCCCATGCGATGAGCGCGAAATCGCACGGACAACGAAAAATAGGTGTCAGTTAATGGCATTAATTGGCCTCTTAGTTAATGGTGGGCGGGGCTTCAGCACCTGCGAGCCTGTCGAGCAAAATATCGTGCGTCAACATATGCCGAGTGAAAAGTTCTGCCCTCTATGTTTCAATTGGAGCATGGCTCATTCTTCTAAACTGGCATTCGACTTAATCTCTTCTCATAGGACAAGCCCCTCATTGCAAGAACCCAGTTTTGTGAACCTTTGTTGGCACTCTCTCTAGGAACTCTCTTAGGACATCTAAGACTACACATGAGGCAGAGCTTTTCGCTCGGTGGCCTGACGATATTTTGCTCCTGGTAAGGAGATCTGCAACAATACACCAGGTGTGGTGTCAATATTGCCCTGTATAATTTCTTTTAAATTCGTCCATGGGATGTGTGCATAACTGGTTTATTACCCATCCCTAATTGCCCTTGTTCAGAGGGCATTTAAGAGTCAACCACATGTCTGTAGGTCTGGAGCCACATGTAGGCCAGACTAGGTATGGGCAGCAGATTTCCTGCCCTAGTGAACCAGATGGGTTTTTGTGACAATTGGCAATGGTTTCATGGTCACCATTTTAATTCCATAGTTTTTAAATTAAATTCAAATTCCACAATCTGCCATGGTGGGATTTGAACCCAGGTCCCCAAAGTATGGGTCTACTGGATTATTATAATTATCATTACAATACCACCACACCACCACCACCTCCCCTGGATAGATTGGTGTAAGATTTCTTTACTTTTATACTCCAATCCTTTCATAACAAAGCTAACATACCACTTGTCTTCCTAAATGTGCGCTGCACCTGCACGTTGTAATCAAATACTGTTGACTGTGGAAAAGGCAAACAGTTGGCATGTTTGTTAACACACACATGAAAAGATATCCCTGGTGAGCTACTTGTGTATGAGCTACAGTAAATGGTGAACCACACACTAAGATGCAATCTGCCCTTCTTCAGCATAGTGTTCGCTTATCCACATTTTCTTCCATCCTTGTGTTGTAGCAACAGGAGCCTTTCAGCATTCAGTGACCATGTCATATCGTGCAGAAACTCTCTTCAGCTGTTTGACAGTCCAGTGGTTGTCCAACATTGCCAAGAATGCAATGATTTTCCAGCATTTGGTTTCTCATTGACTTTTGCCTCAGTTCTTGCAAAGTCAGATTCAATATTTACAGTTTTTATACAGATGAGGGAGGGCAGGATGGCTTCCCTATTTTCCTTGTTTGACTGCAACAAGTTTTTTTTTAAAGTTTGTACTTGCCAATTCAGTGAATGTTTAACTGTTTACATGCTATGACTGTGAAAGACGCACACGTACAGCAATAGCAACCATGAAGCGCTGTGGTCCATCAGTAGCAGCAGAATTGTACACAACCACAATCTGTAACCTCATGGCCCGGCATATCCCCCACTCTACCATTACCACCAAGCCAGGGGATCAACCCTGGTTCAATGAAAGTGCAGGAGGTCATGCAAGGAGCAACATCAGGCATATCTAAAAATGAGGTGTCAACCTGTTGAAGTTATAACACAGGACTATGTGTGTGCCAAACAGCATAAGCAGCAAGTGATAGACAGAGCTAAATGATTCCACAACCAATGGATCTTATCTAAGCTCTGCAGTCCTGCCACATTCAGTCGTGAATGGTGGTGGACAATTAAACAACTTACTGGAGGAGGAGGCTCCAAAAATATCCCCATCCTCTTGGCCTCCTCCGGAGGTGCCCAGCATCACAGATGCCAGTCTTCAGCCAATTCGATTCACTCCACGTGATATCAAGAAATGGCTGAGTGCACTGGATACTGCAAAGGTGCTGGGCCCTGACAATATTCCGGCAATAGTGCTGAAGACTTGTGCTCCAGAACTTGCTGTACCCCTAGCCAAGCTGTTCCAGTGCAGCCACAACACTGGCATCTACCCAGCAATGTGGAAAATTGCCAAGGTATGTCCTGTACACAAAAAGCAGGACAAATGCAACCCGGCCAATTACACCCCATCAGTCTACTCTCGGTCATCAGTAAAGTGATGGAAGGGGTCATCAACGGTGCTATCAAGCGGCACTTGCTTAGCAATAACCTGCTCACTGACGCTTAGTTTGGGTTCTGCCAGGGCCACTCAACTCCTGACCTCATTCCAGCCTTAGTTCAAACATGTACAAAAGAGCTGAACTCCAGAGGTGAGGTGAGAACGACTGCTCTTGACATCAAGGCAGCATTTGACCGAGTCTTGCATCCAGAAGCCCTAGTAAAACTGGCATCAATGGAAATCAGGGGGGAAATTCTTTGTTGGTTGGGGTCATACCTAGCACAAAGGAAGATGGTTGTGGTTGTTGGTGGTCAATCATCTCAGATCCAGGAGATTACTGCAGGAGTTCCTTAGTTTAGTGTTCTAGGCCCAACCATCTTCAACTGCTTCATCAATGACATTCCTTCCATCATAAGGTCAGAAGTAGGGATGTTCGCTGATGATTGCACAATGTTCAACACCATTCGTGACTCCTCAGTTACTGAAGCAGTTCATGTCCAAATGCAACAAGACCTGGACAATATCCAGGCTTGGGCTGACAAGCAGCAAGTTACAATTGTGCCACACAGGTGTGAGGCAACGACCATCTCCAACAAGAGAGAATCTAACCATTGGCCCTTGACAAAAATGTAAAAACTGATACCAAAAGATTCTACAAAAATATAAAAGGAAAGAGAGTAGCTAAAGTGAATGTTGGTCCCTTGGAGGATGAGACTGGGGAGTTAATAGTGGGGAACGCAGAAATGGCAGATAAGCTTAATCAATATTTTGCCTCAGTTTTCATGGTGGAGGACACTAGTACCATCCCAATAGTAACAGGTAGTGCAGAGGGTATAGAGAAGGAGGAACTTGGAACAATCACCATCACTAGATAAAAAGTATTGAGCAAACTATTGGGATGAAGGGGTGACAAGTCCCCAGGATCTGATGGCCTACAACCCAGGGTCTTAAAGGAAGTGGCAGTGGAGAAAGTGGATGCATTGGTTATAATATTCCAAAATTCCCTGGATTCTGGAAAGGTTCCAGTGGATTGGAAAAATGCTAATATAGTGCCCTTATTCAAAAAAAAAGGGAGGGGGGGGGCAGAAGGTAGAAAACTATAGACCAGTTAGTTTAACGTCTGTCGTTGGGAAATTGTTGGAATCCATTATTCAGGAAGTAGTAATGGGGCATTTGGAAAGTCAAAATGCAATCCATCAGAGTCAGCATGGTTTTATGAAGAGTAAATCGTGTTTGCTAGAGTTCTTTGAAGATGTGACAAGCAAAGTGGATAATGGGGATCCTGTAGATGTAGTATATCTGGACTTCCAGAAGGCCTTTGATAAGGTGCCACACAAAAGATTAATACACAAGATAAGTTTACACGGAGTTAGGGGTAATATATTTACTTGGATAGAGGATTGGCTAACCAACAGAAAGCAGAGAGCTGGGATAAATGGGTCTTTTACTGGATGGCAAGCTGTAACTAGTGGGGTGCCACAGGGTTCGGACCTTGGGCCCCAACTATTTACAATCTATATTAATGACTTGGATTCAGGGGTAGAAGGTACTGTAGCTAAATTTGCAGATGACACCAAAATAGGTGGGAAAGCAAGTTGCAAGGAAGAAATAAGAAATTTACAAATGGATATGGACAGGTTAGGTGAATGGGCCAAAATTTGGCAGATGGAGTTTAACGTGGGTAAGTGTGAGGTTATCCATTTTGGTTGGAAGAATAAAAAGCAACTTATTATTTAAATGGAGAGAAACTTCAGAATGCTTCAGTGCAGTGGGATCTGGGTGTCCTCATGCATGAATCACTGAAAACTAGTATGCAGGTACAGCAGGTAATAAGGAAAGCAAATGGAATTTTGGCATTTATTGCTAAAGGAATCGAGTATAAAAATATGGATGTGTTGTTGCAACTGTACAAGGCATTGATGAGACTGCACCTGGAGTACTGTGCACAGTTTTGGTCCCCTTACTTGAGGAAGGATGTAGTTGCATTGGAGTCAGTTCAGAGGAGGTTCACTAAATTGATTCCAGAGATGTGGGGTTGTCTTGTGAGGAGAGATTGAACAGTTTAGGCCTATACTCGCTAGAGTTTAGAAGGATGAGAAGAGATTTAATTGAGGTATATAAGATGCTAAAGGGGATAGACAAAGTAGATGTGGAGTGGATGTTTCCCCTTGTGGGGCATTCTAGAACGAGAGGCCATAGTTTTAGGCTAAGGGGTGGTAGATTTAAATCAGAGATGATGAGGAATTACTTTTCTCAAAGGGTCGTGAATCTGTGGAATTCATTACCTCAGAGTGAAGTGGATGCAGGGACACTGAATAAATTTAAGGAGGAAATAGACAGATTTTTAATTAATAACGGGTTGAAAGGTTATGGGGAGAGGGTGGGAAATTGGAGTTGAGGCCGAAATGAGATCAGCCATGATCGCATAGAATGCTGGGGCAGGCTCGAGGGGCTGAATTGCCTACTCCTGCTCCTAGTTCTTATGTTCTTATTCAATGGCATTACCATCACTGAATCCCCCACTATCAACATCCTGGGGGTTACCATTAACTAGAAACTAAATTGGACTAGCCATATAAATACTGTGGCTACAAGAGCAGGTCAGAGGCTTGGAATCCTGTGGCGAGCAACTCACCTCCTGAATCATCAAAGCCTGTCCACCATCGACAAGGCACAAGTCAGGAGTGTGATGGAATACTCTCCACTTGCCTGGATGAGTGTAGCTCCAACAACACTCAAGAAGCTTGACACCATCTAGCACAAAGCAACCCGCTTGATTGGCACCACATCCACAAACATTCACTCCCTCCACCACCCACACACAGTAGCAGCAGTGTGCACCATGTACAAGGTGCACTGCAGGCACTTACCAAGCCTCCTTAGGCAGCACCTTCCAAACACACGACCACTACCATCTACAAGGACAAGGGCAGCTGACACATGGAACGCCGCCACCTGGAAATTCCCCTCCAAGTCACTCACTATCCTGACTTGGAAATATATTGCCATTCCTTCATTGTCGCTAGGTCAAAATCCTGGAACTCTGTCCCTAACAGCACTGTGGGTGTACCTACGCCACATGGACTGCAGCGGTTCAGATAACCAGCTCACCACCGCCTTCTCAAGAGCAATTAGAAATGGGCAATAAATACTGGCCTAGCCAGCAATGCCCAGATCTCATGAATGAATAAAATAAAAGGTTTCTTTTTAAAAAAAGAGATTTGCATTTATTGTACTTAACTTGGTCTAAGTAAAATAATACAAGTGCTCCAAGTTTCACATCCACATGCACTCAGACAGAAATAAATTACAGAGTGAGAGGTTGGATTATACAATTTAAAATCCAGTAACATTAAAGGGGTATATGGTTCTTGAAGATTGGTGACATGGCTGGCTTCAGGCTGAACTCTGTGTTCCTTATGGGTTCAGTATCAAGGCAGTGAAGATGTTAATGGTTGATTTATCTTTCCTGGGTTGATTCTTTACTCTATGCGTGCAGCACATGGATAGTCAAAAAGCGGACAGGTCTCAAAACTTGCAAGTTGGATGGAGAGAGAGAGAAAGGAAACCCACTTAGGGTCTTGCTTCTTCAGCATCTCATTTGCTTGTCCTCTGCTGCGCAAAGAAACAGGTGCTTAAACATACAAGTTAGCTGGCTTGTCACATGACCCTCTCCAACTGCCCAGTGACCTAAATATTGTCATGGCTAGTGGATTTCAGTTGCCTGGCTTACATGATTAGATTACATCTGGGCACATTCTGTTCATAGCCAGGATCCCATTGTCCAACTGTTATGTCTAATGGTTTATCCCCACCAAGCTGAGAATCCAGGTGATTTCAGGATGCTTTGCTAATGGGATAGGAGATGGCCCCCATTCATACTCCTTCAAGGTAATCCTTCCTGGTGAGGCCCTGCAGACAGGTTGTCTCCATTTCAATGGCTTTGGAATGTAGAAGGATAAGGTGATGTAAATGTTCAGCCATCTTTAACTGTGATTTCAAATCATTGGAATGTGGCTTTAGTGTTTTTAAAAATTCAATTTGTGGTTTCCAGTCAGTAAATGCATAAAGTTATTTTTTATAAAGCATGGCTGCATAACAGTTTTTAAATCAACAATCTTAATACAATATTGCAAAGGGGAAATGGTTGCTTCCTAAAACTATCTCGTTGGTGATCCAGCATACTAATTTCCACTAATTGTTTCATTAAATTTTGGAATAAATGTTTGATTTTCCCAGTGGAATTGCAAACATGTCAACCGTATCCAACCACATTCATGTTGATTGCATGCCGGCTTGGAAACAGCAGATTTTGGGATGGGTGAAGCTGCGATCTTATGCAATATGTAAGAGAGGCAAGCCACGGTGGATTATGAGGGATCTTTTCTCAGCTGTTTGTCAGGTGCCTACGCAAGCTGCATGAGCAGGGGGGCGGCGGGGTGTGTGGGGGGTTGGTGGTGGAGGGTGGGCTGGAAAAGAACCACCCATGAATAAAGGCGAGTGTTTGGCAGTCACATGATCAGACTTCACAAGCACCTTACAGTGGAAGAGGTGACAATGGAACAAGAAGGAAGAGAAGCGGACCAGCAGCACAGACTTGTAGCTCAGACATGTTCTCCTATTTTCCTATTTCTGACACTGGAGATGCCCTGCCTCCTGAGCGCTTGCTGTGCCTGATAGGGGTTGAAGGTTTTTGCTGCTGCCACCTAACACCATTCGCTTTTGGCATTATTAGTTATCTTCTCTTTGAAAAAAGAATTTGATATAAATTTCCTTCAGTTCCTCCGACTAGAGACTATGACTGTGACTAGTGTGAAGGTTTTCTAGAGTGTGTTCAGGAAAATTGCCTGCAGCAGTTTGTTTCCAATACAATGAGAGGGGAGACACTGCTGGACCTGGTTCTTGGGAATGAGATGGACCAAGTTGCTCAAATGTTGGTAGGAGCACATTTATGGGACAGTGATCATTGCATTACAAGTTTAGGTTGGGTATGGAAAAGGACAAATAACAATCTAGAGTAAGAATAATAAACTGGAGGAAAGCCAACTTCAATGGGATAAGAATGCATCTGGGCCGAATAAATTGGAGTCAAAGGGTGGCATGAGAAACGGTAGCTGAACAATGGACTACCTTCAGAAATAGATAGTTCAGGTGCAGTTAAGGTATATTCTCACAAAGGGGAAAGGTAGGGCAAACAAATCCAGAACTCCCTGGATGGTAAAAAAGATAAAGATTCAGACGAAGAAGAAAAAGTACACTTATGACGGATGTCAGATGGAATATATAATGGAGAATCAGGATGAATATAGAAGGTTCAGAGGGGAAATGAGAAAGCAAATAAGGGCAGCAAAGAAGGAGTGTTTAAAAAAAGACTGGCAGTTAACATAAAAGAGGAACCCAAAGTCTTCCTTAGACATATAAGTAGTAAAGGGAGGAGTAGGGCCAATCAGGGCCCAGAAAGGGGAATTACGGCTTGGAGGTGGGGGAATAGTTGACATATTAAATAAATACTTTGCATCTGTCTTTACCAAGGAGGAACAGCCATGGATATAAAATTGGTTGAGTGACAGAAAACAGAGAGTAGTGGTTAATAGATTTTTTTTGGGCTAGAGGAAGTGGGGTTCCCCAGGGGTCGCTGTTGGGACCTTTGCTCTTCCTCATATTTATTAATGGCCTAGACCTTGGTTTACAGGGCACAATTTCAACATTTGCAGATAATATGAAACTTGGAAGCATTGTGAACTGTGAGGAGGATACTGTAGAATTTCAAAAGGACACAGACAAATTGGTGGAATGGGCAAACAAGTGGCACATGAAGCTCAATGTGGAGAAATGCGAAGTGATTCATTTTGGTGGGAAAAACATAGAGGAACAAAATAAAACAAAGGATACAACTCTAAAGGGGGTGCAGGAGCAGAGGGACCTGGGTGTATATGTGCATAAATCATTGAAGATTGCAGGGCAGATTGAGAGCATGGGTAATAAATATCCTAGGCTTTATTAATAGTGGCATAGAATACAAGAGCAAGGAGGTTATACTGAACTTGTATAAGACGCTAGTTTGGCCTCAGCTGAAGTATTGCATCCAATTTAGGAAAGACGTGAAGGCATTGGAAAGAATGCAGAAAAGATTCTTGAGAATAGTTCCAGGGATCAGGAACTTCAGTTATGAAAAAAGCAAAAAACTGCGGATGCTGGAAATCCAAAACAAAAACAAAAATACCTGGAAAAACTCAGCAGGTCTGACAGGATCTGTGGAGAGGAACACGGTTAATGTTTCAAGTCCGTATGACTCTTCAACAGAACTAAAGATGGATTGGAAAAGTTGGCCTGTTTTCCTTGGAGAAGAGAAGTCTGAGAGGAGGTTCGAAAGAAGTATTCAAAATCATGAGGGTTCAGGGCAGAGTAGATAGGGAGAAACTGTTCCTACTCATGAAAAGATTGAGAACAAGAGGGCACAGATTTAAAGTAATTAGTAAAAGAAGCAAAAGTGATACTAGGAAATACTTTTTAACCCAGCTAGTGGTTAAGGTCTGGAATGCACTGTCTGAAAGTGTGGTGGAGGCAGGTTCAATCGAGGCACTATCTGAAAAGGAAGAATATGCAGGTTACAGGGAGAAAGCGTTGAATGGCACCAGGTGAATTGTTCATTTAGAGAGCTGACATACACATGATGGGCTGACTGGCTTACTTTTGTGCTGTAACAATTCTGTGATTCTGTGACTTGATGGAAAGTTCAAGTGTCAGTGTATCCATAAAGGATGCAATGACTGGCATGTGCAACAACGCTAGGAGTGCAAATCTTCTAGGATTGCCCTAGAGTCTCTAGGAATTAAAGATTAATCTCCTGGACACTGCTTCCAACACCCTGGACAAAAATTATTGGAGCATTAAAAAAATCATTTTATTTTCATGTTCTTTGAATACTTTCATTGATTCATTATGAAGCTTTTAGAAATGGGATAAAAGACTGATTGACTGATAGTCAAAAATCATCCAATTGTGTAAATTGTGTTCACTTTCCAACTGAATGGGAAGATGGTGTGCTGTGTGGAGAGACATGTCAGGTGCCTGTGGTGGGTTGGGACAGTTAGAAGCGGGAAGGTCATATGGTGGTACCTCCAGGAACACATCCTAGTGGTGTCATCAACCCTAAACAATGCTGGAAAGACTGTGGATTTTTGGTCATTTAAAATTGAGCCGTCTGACATATTCTGACATGGGTAAATGAGGAAAAGGGAGAATTCAAATACTGACCTTTTAGATGGTCAGGTATCAATTTCTAAGTATGCACCAATGGTGTGACTCTCGACCCACTGGCAGTTATTATGAGGATGTGCTTTTTGAAGATACAGTTTCTAATTTTTCTTTTTCTGGTTGGGTTTTAAAAAACTGAGACCCTATACTGACAATGGAAGAACTGTCCAGATTGCTGCGATATTCACAATTTTGCATTCCACCAAGTGGGTTGAAGACAGATACCAGCCCCCTCAGGAGAATGAAAGACCCCATCCTCTGTCAATTCACACCATCCTGATACTTTTCAAATGTTTCTGATAGATCAGGTAAATTACCTGATCTGAAACAATAACTGCAGCAGACATGAACTAATAGAATTTCTCTGGAATATGCATCCAGTGAGTTACTTCAAGGACCTCTCACCAAGCTGTGTGCCCTCTCTCTCTTTCTCTCTTGGACATGCTGCACAAGGTTTGCAAAGTAACCACCCTGTGAAGAAAGAACAACTGCAAACAGAGATCTTTCCAAAAAAATGTGGAAATCTGCTCCATTCAACTACACCCCAGGAGACAGCTGAATAAAACAGCGCATTGAGACCTGTCAAGGAGCAGCTAACCATATACTCTTTTGCTTTATCTTTCATGAATTGTAAAAAAAAAATCCTATAAGCCTATTACTCTGCCACCTGTACTTGTATATTAGGACCCAGAGGAATGTGTGTGACCATATGAATGGTAGTTACATTTTACCTAGTTTTTTAGCTAAGGACATAGTTTCAATAAACTTATCTTGTTCTTTGTTTAACCTAAGAAAACATGTCTGAATAATTCTTTACAACCTCAAAGTGTACATAGTAGGACTTTTACAGAATCAGCAAAGCACACCCTTTCTAAATGACCCTGTTATGGTCAAACATGGAGTGGGGAAATAGGGGAGTCAATTCATCCCTCCTCAAATTT
Source organism: Cetorhinus maximus (assembly GCF_964194155.1). Classification (NCBI taxonomy): domain Eukaryota; kingdom Metazoa; phylum Chordata; class Chondrichthyes; order Lamniformes; family Cetorhinidae; genus Cetorhinus; species Cetorhinus maximus. The sequence goes on from NC_135890.1 coordinate 109,642,886, forward strand.
TTAAAAAAAATTCAGTCATGGTATGTGGGCATCGCTAATTGTTCAGAGGGCATTTAAGAGTCAACCACATTGCTATGGGACTGGAATCACATGTAGGCCAGACCAGGTAAGGGCAGCCTCAAAACCTCAAAATATATGTTACATGTTCCTTGATTCTTCAGAGAATACCCTGGGATGTTTTTGCTGGCTTCTACCAACTCATGTTCCAAACACACCTTGTGAGTGCACATCTGCACTCCCCTGTGTTGAGCAGTGCAGTAAGGCAATTGTGGTATCAGCACAGGATCCTGATAAGAGTTGTGTAAAGCATATCAGGGAGGAAGAAAAAGTGACAGAGAATGTCCTGGCCTACAATTTCTCCTAACAACTATCAGAAGTTCCATCAGATCCTTGTTATAAATTAATGATTGCATTGAATATCAGCATACCTCATTGCTCGTCTATATTTCGTCACAGTGGGAATTATACAGGCAAATATGGCCTCTCTTCAATTGCAACATCTCACAAAAAAAGTGAATGATCATCTGTTTCTCAGATGGCAGTAGCTGAGGAAGCAGTGTTTGTTTTCCTTTTCACTTGTACCATTCAATACCCATCATCAGAATAGGTGGATGAGATCTTGGTTTGACATCCTTGAATCTTAAGTGCAAGATTTCTGTCGACGTACTATGGAGGCGAGAATATTTCCAACTGAGCTAAGCAACCACCACAATGCAACTGCTGGCAACCTGTTTCGGAGCAACATTGGTGAGGGGTATGTGTCAGGTCACTTGCCCCCCGCCCCCTGGCTGGTGAGACATTCTGGGTGATCACAATTATCCTACTGACATAGTGCATTCAATCTCAAAAACCTAATGTGTGAAATTGTAGAGCAAAGCAAAGCAAAGCACACTTCTTGCAATGATTTTTTTTTTGGCAGAAAGAGACCACTGAGGGAGATGAGGAGTTCTGATATAAAATGAAGAATAAAAATAGTAGCCGTATTTTAACATACAGCAGGTCTTTAGCAAACCTAAACTTTATTGCTCTGAAGACCTCAAGTTGGAAATAAATATAAAGCCAAATAATTGTGGTGGAAGAGTATCATATTCATTGTAATTCAGCAGAACTGCCAACAACATGCTGTAACTTCTCATTTTTTAAGACAAGTTAGAATAGCTGCTTGAGCCAAAATACACTCTAATATTCTAGTATAAATAGCTCAGCGTAATTTATGGACTGTGATGAGAATTTCCATTGCATAAAGCCAGGAAGAAAACTTGTTTCAGATTACAGCTCACATCTACAAAGTATGAACCGCAGAGTCCTGATTCTACCATGATAATTGTAGGGGCATGATGATGATCAGCATTGTTACGACTTAAACATGTTATTTTCTGTAATCATGGATTTCACTGCAAAGAAGCAGGCCATTAGGCTCATCATACCTGTGCCAGTGCTGCCCCTCCAATTATCCTAATCCTATTTCCCTACCCTTTCCCTGTATACATACATATTTTTTTCCACATGGTAATCCAATTCTCTTTTAAATGATGCCCTAGTTTCTGTGTCAATTGCCACTTGTGGTAAAACATTCCATTTTTAAGGACTCTCTTAGAAATGTCTCCTTTATTCCTTGAATGACAATCCTCAGTCAATGCCACTTCATTACCAATTTGTCAAGCAGCAGGAGGAACTTATCATCAATTATCCTCTTAAAACCTTTCAGAATTTAAAAAACCTCTATTGGATCTCCTTTAACTTTCTGTATTCTAGTGGAAAATGCTTAATTTTTTTCAAACCTTTATCTTCAAGCATAAAATTTCATTCCTGGCCTCATTCTAATGATTCATCACTGGATGATAGCTCTGATATCTTCCTATTAGTGGGATGCTCAGCAAACAATACTCCAACAGTGGCCTAACCATTTATCTTGTAGGAATTCAACGTCAATCCTTAACTTTTATAGACAATGCTCTTCTGTATAATGTGTAGCTAAATTTCCACAATAGAGCAACAAGTACATTCTACTATGTCCAAATTGCAATGGTGAAACCTTGGGGCTCTCCTTCATTTTCATTTCCATTGACTTAAAGAGATGTATACTGGCAAACTCTTTCGAGTTATCAACAGTCACAGATTGCAACTCTTTCGAGTACAATCACAGTTCTTGGTTTCCAGGAGTGGGACATGAACCCACAACCCTCTGATTCAAAGGCGAGGGTGCTATGAACTGAGCCACAGCTGACACCTCCATGTATACTGGGAAGCTGAATCACTTTCTCCTCATTTTACATACGACTCAAAGTCAAAATTAGCCCCATTGAATGGTAAAGTGAGTTAAAATGCTGCTCACATACCTAGGTGATCAATTTTAATCCAGCCCAGATTGCTATCAATCAATGTCTTTGAATCTCTCTATCTCTCTGGCTCATTTCCATGATGGATGTTTGTTGGGCCTCCTCCAACTTTGCCTGGAAGTTAAAAAGCCAAGGAGTGATTTGACTGAAGTTTTCAATATATTAAGGGGAACAGATAAGGAGAAACTTTCTGCTACATGGGAAGTCTAGGATCAAGGGCAGAGTCTAAATATTGGAGCCAGACATTTCAGGAGTGAAATTAGGAAACTCTTCTTCACACAAATGATGGCAGAATTTTGGATCTCTCTTTTGCAAATAGCAATTGATGCTAGATCCATTGTTAATTTTAAAACTGACATTGGTAGATTTTTGTTAGCCAAAGGTACAATAGGGATAAAGGGCAAAGGTGGGTACATAGATTTAGGTTGAAAATCTGCCATGATCTCATTGAATGGTGGAACAGGTTTGAAAGGCTAAATGGCCTACACGTGTTCCTATGTTCCTAACAAAATTCTATATTTATGAAACCAAGGCTTTGATAATTGCGACAGGTAGGAATTTAACAGAATACAGATTTCGGCTACTATTGATATTTCTTGCTTACTTTGGTTCCATCGTTCTTTGTGGCAAATTAATCCATAATTGGAAATCAATCCACCATCTCAGGTTTTATGAGCACAATCCTTTCATCGTCACTTTTCCCATATCTCCCCTAAAGGTGCCGACTAATGCTGATACATATTTAGTTCTCTGATGTTTTACTGAGGTTGCAAGTTTTCATGTATGCACTTAGCTAGTAAGCGTCAGGAAAGCTATTTTGCCCTGAGGGGGAATTATGATCAGGTCGAATCCTGTCTTAAATTGTCCAGCACTTTCCAACAATGGCCATTGAATAGCGATCTCAAGTGGAGACCCTGGCTGATTTTATTTTCCACAGTGAAGGGGTACTAAGTCTAATTGCAATGCTATTACTGCCAACTGAATAACTCACCCCTGACTGTTTGAAACTCGCTCTTATGTGTTCTCAATGGTTTGAATCTCACTATTTACCCAGTAGGCCAGAGGATCTGATGGTGGAAGGGTTGATTATTTTTGAAAGTCAGCAGTTTCAGGAGAAGTCTCTTGAATTTGACAGTGGGGATCCTTAGCTTCCTCGCTCTGATGCTTCAGCTATGTGGTTGTGAAAGGATTGCAGGGGAGTGGGGTGGGGGCAATAGGTTAAAACCTTTAAACTTCATCTTTTTGACTTGGGTTAGGATTCAGCCCAATAATGGGATGCTGTGGCAGGTGGCCATTTTTGAATAGGGTCATTTTAACCCTGCCCAGTGGAAATTGGGTCCGTGATTAAAATTTCCCATGGGATTTTTCCACTAAGACTCCGCCATCTTCCCGCAGGATGTAATATTAACATGCTCTTCCGCGCAGATGTGAGGGATGCCTGTTGAAAGTCAGTGATGTCCTTCTTTAAATATACAAACCCCTGTGATGGGTTCTGATGATGTCCTTGGGGTCAAACACAATTTTAACCAGCGCTGGGCTGCCATTGTGGTTTCCATGCCAGGAAAACCCAATGTGAAGAGGAGCTGGGGTCATAAGAGTCCAAAAAGATAAATGCCTTTCCTTTTGTTATTCTCATCTCTGTGGAACAATAGGAGCTGGAGAGCTCCTTTGATTCCACAAGGCAAGTTCAGTCCTCCCTTGTTGCAGGCGGCACCTCCTTCCCAACTGCAAGGCCCCCATGAACCCCTTCCCAACCATTCACATGAGTGCTAGGGATCATTCTTTTAGCAGCCTCCTATCGCATGATGTATGGCTGCTGGCCAGTTGCTGCTTCATATCGGTAGGTCGTAACTACAAGGTCCCCTGACCAATGCCATAGTTAGGACCCACAAGACTCCTGCTCTGAGTTAAGATCCAGGCTCAGGGTATAGAACAGCCAGTTACACAGCAAAGTTCACTCTATTAAACTTCAACAATAAGCCATTGCCTTAATCTCAAAACCAGCACCCCTCCTGCAACAATGTGAAATTAATTAAGTATTCTTATGGGCTGCCTGGGTGAGATTGCCAATTTTAATTAATTAATTAACAAGGTCATACAGCTTTGCATTTGGAGTTGAGGGGGTATATCAGTGCATCTGAATCTTCTCCTCAGTGTCACCAGCCTTTGCACATCTGTTTCCTTGTCTATTTTTAGCCCAAAAAATACTTTCTAAAAAATGTCATAAATTAGAAAATGGGAACTTTTTTTTAAAGACTCCCCCGAGAAATGATTTTTAAAAAGCACAGACATTACTATCAGTAAATCTTTTAAGCACTCTGCACCCAAGAAATGTAAATCATTTCCTTAAGGCACAGCGTACTTTAAAAAATTTTCTTTTGTTATAATTATGCTGGAACTTGGCAGAGCACTGTGGTATCTTTAGAAGTCGGTTATTTGTACATTAACTTAAACTGCGGGTAGCTTAAGAGAAATCTCCTAATTGTGTTTGTTTTCAGCTAATGAATTATGATGCTGAACTACAAGCTATAAAACAACAATGAATTGTATTTCTATTAGCACCTTTAACATATTAAAACGTTATGAGGCACTTCACAGGAGCGTTATAAAACAAAATACGACACCAAGCCACATAAGGAAGTATTAGGGTAGATGATTGAAAGCTTGGTCAAAGAGGTAGATTTTAAGAAGCATCTTAAAGGAGGAAAGCGAGTTAGAGAGGTAGAGAAGTTTAGGGAGGGAATTCTGGAGCTTAGGGTCTGGGCAGTTGAAGGGACAGTGGTGAAGTGATTAAAATTCAGGATGTACAAGAAGCCAGAATTACGGGAGTACAGATATCTTGGAGGGCTGTGGGGCTGGAGGAGATTACAGAGATAGGGAGGGATAAGGCATAGAGAGATGTGAAAACAAAGATGAGAATATAAAATTGAGGCATTGTTTTACTGGAAGCCAATGTAGGTCAGCAAGCACTGGAGTGATGAGTGAACGGGGTTTGGTGTGATTAAGGACACAAGCAGCAGAGATTTGAATGATCTCAAGCTTATGGAGGGTAGAATGTTACAGGCTGACCAGGAGTGTATTGGAATAGTCATGTCTGGAGGTAATAAAGACATGGATGAGATATATTTAGGAGGATTTTTATTACAGTGATATGAACTCAAAACTGCATATTAACCACCCAAAACACAGTTTCACATACATAAATCAAATATAAACAAGGTCCTGTCATTTTTATCTTCTCCTATTCTCTTCTTCTTCTTTATTCTCTCTCTGCCCTTTATTAATTTAATAACTTACTTACTGGCCAATAGTTATCCTTCAGTCAGCATCATATAAATGGTTATCTAGTCATTATCACATTGCTGTTTGTGGGAGTTTGCTGTGTGCAAATTGATGGCCACATTTCCTACATTACAACAGTAACTACACTTCAAACAGTACTCAATTGGCTGTAAAGCACTTTCAGGCAGCCTGACATTGTGAAAGGCGCTATATAAATGCAAGATTTCTTTCTTGTCTTTCTGATAAGAAAGGTACACACTCACTGCCACTGAAAGTTGCTGACTCAGAGGTTTAATATTTATAATACTATTTACCTATCCTTTGTTTAAGATACTAGTAATTTTGTTCTTTCATCCCCAAAAGCTCTAGTTCTCTAATTTTATACAATGCCTGTCAGTGAATCTACCCAATTATGCAAATACTTCTATTTATATAAAAACACATAAAATTAAAGCACAGAAACAGGCCATCTGCCCAGATGGTCTGTACTTCACACAAGCTTCCTCTAATAAATTACTTTTCCCTTCTTCTTCCCCAAACTACTTTTTTTCTGTGATCTACATCATTACAAAAGATTTTTTTTCTCTTCTTGTTTTCTACAATGAATTTCTAGTTCTTGTTTAAACTGTTGTTGGTGTAACACTGCACCAGGGTGCCTGGCACACAGCACTTAGAGCTCTGATGGTTTGTGATGATCTAGGCCGGCCTCCGACTGACTGACTACAGGCGTACCAGAACATTTCACAACCAACAAACCTGGCCCCAGGGAAAATATCTGTCCCCACCAGTGACTCAAAGATGTTCACCTCAAACACTTACAACTCAAGATTTTCTTTCCAATTTAACAGCTTAATTTACACAAGCCGCTGGAAAGAATAGATCAGGAGCCCTGAGGTGGTTATGAGGAAATATTTCATTTGTTGCCATGATATGGGTTGTTGTGATGCTTCCTGGTTATTGTGTTTCAAGTGCAGGGAAGTGGGACCAGCTGAATTGCTCTTGCAAAGAGCCTGCTTGAACACAGCAAGCCGAATGGCCTCCTTATGTGCTGTAACCATTCTATGATTCAGTGAGGTGAAAGATGAAAGAGTTGACTTTGTGATCAAACATTGATAATTCCTGAAGTCCAGTAAGTGGACAATAAGGCAGTGGCTAAAATTGGCATCTCAATGTCGTGGGTAGGGTTGCCACCTCTCCAGGACTGCCCTGAAGTCTTCAGAAACTGAAGATTAGCCTCCAGGACTCAAACCAGGAGAAAGACAAAAATTTTATCTTCCTTTTGTTTTCTTTCAACCCTTTCATTTATTAGTTATAGACATATTGGACTTGGAGCATACAGACTGCTTTACTAACAGTCAAGGTTAATCAGATTGGGTAACAATCAGTCTGTTGCCCTTCCAGTTGGCCGTGGACAGACACCGAACCTGGAGGATGGACCAATGGTGGGAGTGGGGGCAGGGTGGTTTGAAACAGGAGGTCATGAGATGAAACAGTCAGGAATAACCCAACCACAGTTGTCAACCCTAGTTAAGAGGGACTGTTTGTTTGTGCTAATTAACTCAAGCTAACTGTCTTGAGAATGGAGCAGTGGCACCAAGGCCTATTATTTGGGGCTTAGCATAGAATTGCATTGAGTCCTTCCTGGCTTTCTGCTTGCACAACTCTGGCTCAAAGTAGTGCCTCAGCTCCAACCTCAGAATGGCACCAGTGACCACACCACTATGACCACACCGTGGATGGACCCATGTTGGCTCTTTTCGGGAAAGTCCAGAACCAGAAGACAATCAGGCAGTGGCGAAGCCACAGGTGGGCCTTCCCCTGGAATCAAGACCCTGGGGAGAGGAAGTCTCACCTACTGAGAGCTGCCGGCCAATCAGAGGCCGGCTGCAGGAGAAACACCCACCGGAGTCCCAGGATCATGGAGCAACTCAGGCCACAGGTAAGTCATGTGGGAGGAGGGGTTGTCACAGACTGAATGGTAAGGGGATGAGTGAGTGGGGGGGTGGGGGGAGTCAGGGCAATAGGGCAGAGGATCCCCTTTTTCCCAATGTCATCCCTCAATCAGGCACTGATCGAGGGACCACCCCCCCACCCCGCCCAACTGCCCCCAACCCCTCCACCAATATCATGGCATAGGCAGCGAAATATCTAAGTTAATTGGCTTGGTATCAAGCTCAATTAACCTTTAATTCTTTGTTTAAATATGATGGGTGGGCTGCTGATTTTGGCACCTGCCCACCTAATGTACAATGGGGGACAGCTCAGGGGTGAGCAGGAAGGTGGTGAGCTGTGGCACTCCTCGTATTTTATGTGCCTCACCGCTGGAAACACGCTCGGTGGGGAGCTTTAAGATCCAGTCCAGTGTTTCTTCTGGAGAACCCACTGAAACAGGGTCAGGACATTCATGACGAAGTTCAAATATTTTCTGTGTGAATAAAAGTAAACAAACACTTTGTTTTAAGGAGGTACTGACCTTTTTAAAAAAAAATGTTTAGTTAACTCTTCTCCACGTTGGCCAAGCACTGTAACATGTATGATGTAATCTCTATGACATGCATCACAATTTGTGTTCGAAGAAAGTGTTGAAAGGCGGGTGCAACTGTCCTCTCACCCTTCACTAGCTGGGAAGATAGTGATACTTCAACCATTTTCTTTCTGTTTTTAGAATCATTGTTGTGGAGGTTCTGGACAATGTGATATACACTGTGGTGAGAAATGGGACAACAACAATTTGTTTTTATATAACACATTTAATGTATTAACATCTGCAGGGAAGAGTAATCAAGACATCCGAAAGCATATAACACTTGCAAAACAAACCTTCACAAATATGTCAGACCTCTTTAGAAATAAGAACAAAATGTTACATCTGGTCAGTGTTACTATATGGAGGCAAAAGTTGGAATATAAGGGAGACAATGGAAGCTAAATTAAAGGCAGCAGGGATGTGGTTTCTGAGACGTATGATGAGGATTAGTTGGACGACACACAACCAATGAGGAAGGTTTGAGGAAAGCAAGCACACAAGAAGAACCTTTACAAATAATCGTCAAGAGACAACTACAATCCCTTGGCATGTACTTAGGAGAGAGAAACTAGAACATCTAATCTTCTTCTTTTCAATCCTTGCGTTCTCTGCCCAAAGGCAGGTCCCACCCACAGCACCATGATCTCCACCAGGGGTAGGGCAAGGAGGAAGGTTCCAAATGCACTCCAGCCAGAGCAGGGATCAAACCACTTGCTGTTGGTGCCAAATTTGATCCACACCAGCCATTTAGCCAACTGACACCCCCTCAAGGAGTCCGAGTTGCTGTGGCAACATACACTTTTCCATGCATGTTGTAGCTATGGGTGGTGATGGTAGAGTCTGCAATTTCTTTCCATTGCTGTCCAGGAATCTCTCCTTCTCTTACTGCCTGCCATTGGCGTATGTTGGAAGGTTTTACAAGTTGGTACTCAAACTGTTTGGCCATGTTACAAACACATCTTCCTTGACCATCAAGTCCTGAATTGGGACTTGAACCCAGAGCTTCTGGCCCAGAGGCAGAGATACTACCCAGTGTGCCACAAGAGCTCCTGGCTAACATCTAGTAGTAACTGGTAAAATTGAGGGCAGCAGAGCAAGAGGGAAACAAAGGAGGAAATACACTGACAGCTTATGAAGCAGAACAGGTACAATATTTGAGAACAACACCAAGGTGTTGGCTGTTATCAAAGATTGTGAAAGTTGCAAAGTTATGATTGCTGACACTGCAAAACAAGGCACCTGAAGAAGAATGTAGTAAAATACCTCAAGATGCTTTGCAGGAGCATTAACAAACAAAGTTTGACAGAAGCCACATAGGAGACATTAGGACAGATGCTTGGACAGAGGTAGGTTTTAAGGAGCATCTTGAAAAAGGGAGAAAGAGGTTGAGAGTTGGAAAAATTTAGGGAGGAAATTCCAGAGCTTAGATCGGGAATTCCAGAGCTTAGGGCCTATAGGCAGTTAAAGGCATGACCATCAGAGATTGAGCAATTTAAATTAAAGATGCACAATAGGCCAGAATTAGAGGAGCGCGGATATCTCAGAGGGCTGTAGGATGTTATAGATTTATGGAGGGGCAAGGCCATGGAGGGATTTGAAAGCAAAAATGAGAATTTTTAAATCAGGGCCTTGCCAATATGAGTCATTGAGCACAGGGGCGATTGGTGAATGGGACTTGATGTAAGTTTCGTTTCATTTCTGAAACGCTTCCAGGTCAGTTGTAGCACAGTTAGATGCCAAGTAAGGCTCCCTTTAATCTATCACTGTGTGACAAACCTCCATTTCCCATACCAGCCATCCTATGGCCTCCCTCAGTGTAAATCACAATTTGATGCCAAATTAAGGGTCATTATATACCATGGGTTCTTGCTGCCCAAAATTGTCTCATGTTGGACCCTCTCAGTCAACGGGCCTGGGATTCTTTCAATCCTATCAGTCCGAGCAGGATTTGAACCCTTGTTCCAGGTGCTGCTTTAAAACCTTAACATTTAAATCCAGAATTAACCTCCATTAGAATTAATGGAAAAGGTTTGCTCTTTTGTAACTCAATAGCATTTGTTCTTTAACAAAGCAATTTTTTTGACGTCCATCCAATCACATTCTCCAACTGTGCGTGGGTTACTTGCACTTAATGAGAACATTGTTATCACATTTGTATCAGATATAATAGACACACAGAGTTCTACAGCATGAAACTGCAGAATAATAGTCTGTAATGCCAATGCATTACTAGACGTCATAAGAACGTAGGAGCCAGAAAATGTCCATTCACGGCTTTTGCAGCGCCCCTCTCACTGCAATTTTGTTTCCTTCCTTTTATGAAAGTCATGGGAGAGATTTTTTAACTTCTGCCCAAAATGGGCACGAGGTCAGCAGATTGAGCTGTGACTAACGTCTGCAATTTCAGGTTCCAGGTCATTTTGAATACTTATGGCGAGCAATAGAAACCAAACATGTGCCCTTGTCGCTAGCGGAAGAGCAAAAAATCATCCAACCCAGAAGGAAAAAAACAGTAAAAACTGGGAAATAAGAATACTGCCCCGAACTGGTCTTGTATACCTTAAAATGGAACACCAGTAAAACTGGGAAATAAGAGTACTGATCCGAACTGGTCTTGTATACCTCAGAATGGAACACCAGTAAAACTGGGAAATTAGAATACTGCTCCGAACTATTTCTCCTTCTGGGTAATCCCACACCGAACTGGGTAGTTTGGTCAGTCACGGATAGCAAGTTGGGCCTGGGCTCTGGTTCCCTTTACAGACCCCGCCGCTCAACCTGATATAAGTGGATTACAGTGCAGTCTCCAACCATTTGTGCTTCAAAATTGTAATCACAGTCCTACAATTGCATTTAATACTCTCCTAGATTTCCAGTTAGCTTCAGTGACACAGTAGACCACTATAAGTAACAAAAACATACAACATTCATTTAGTAACACACTGCCCCACAGATTACCAATGTTATGTCTAAAGGAACACTCTTTAGAGTAACTAGCTGCTTTTATCTCCTGACCTTCTAGAATATTCCATCAAGAATAAGCAATGCTAGAGAGACCTTCAAGTGTAATTGCTGCAATGTTCTTACTCGCATTGTGTTGCCATCTAGTGTTCAGTTACTAATATGCAAATATCTTACATATTACTTTCTTCGCCTGGGATTACTAAAGCCATCTATAGTGTCCCTTACTATCACTCTGCCTGAGATCAACTTACCCACAAAGAGCAGATGGGGGAGGAAGACCATTCAACTTATCTAATTCATTCTTCCAAAGATCTCCCATCACAGCATTAAACCGTCTCTTGATTAACTCCAGGTTTTTTAATATTTATTCTTTAACGGAATTTGAGTGTTGCTAGCTAGGCCACCATTTATTGCCCGTCCCTATTTACCCTTGAGAAGGTGGTGGTGAGCCACTTTCTTGAACTGCTCACTGCAGTCCATGTGGTGTAGGTACACACACTGTGCTGTTAGGAAGGGAATTCCAGGACTTTGACCCAATGTCAGTGAAGGAACGGCGATATAGTTCCAATTCAGGATCGTGTATATCTTGGAGGGGAACTTGAAGGTGGTTGTGTTCCTAAGGATCTGCTGCCCTTATCCTTCTAGGTGGTAGAAGTCACAGGTTTGGAAGGTGTTGTCGAAGGAGCCTTGGCGAGTTGCTGCAGTGCATCTTGTAGATGGTACACATTGCTGCCACTGTGCATTGGTGTTGGAGGGAGTGACTGTTTAAGGTGGTGGATGGGTTCAATCAATGGGATGGGAATGCCACCCACACCTGGAAGTTCTCCTCCAAGCCACTCACCATCCTGACTTGAAAATATATTGCTGTTCCTTCACCGTCGCTGGGTCAAAATCCTGGAATTCCCTCCTTAACAGCTCTGTGGGTGTACCTACACCACATGGACTGCAGCGGTTCAAGAAGGCAGCTCACCACCACCTTCTCAAGGGCAATTAGGGATGGGCAATAAATGCTGGCCCAGCCTGCGAGGCCCACATCCCATGAACAGAAAAAAAAAATCGAGTGTGCTGCTTTGTTCTGGATGGTGTTGAGCTTCTTGAGTGTTGGATCTGCACTCATCCAGGCAAGTGGAGAGTATTCCATCACACTCCTGACTTGTGCCTTGTGGACATGTTGTGGTGAGTCAGAAGGTGAGCTACTAGCCACAGAATTCCCAGCCTCTGACCTGCTCTTGTAGCCACAACCCTTTGTGGATGACACTAAATTGATCCTGATGGCAAATTGAGGAAAACTGACAATACAATTTAGAAGTAAGAACAGGGAAAAAACACACATCCTAACCGGTGAAATATTTCATGGGATAGAGGAGCAAAGGGATCTTGGTATGCAGACGTACAGGTACGTTTTTAAAATTAAAAATGCCAATTGCTCTGGAAGATCTCGGGTTTGGTTTCTGGCTTGCGTTATTTGTTCTCAGACACAGCAGCTGTGGGGGTGGTGCTACAATTGACAATGTTTACAAAAAAGGGGTGTAGAACAAGGAGGGTGAATATCATTACAAAATGCATGCTTTTTGAGCAGTAGCTGTGTACAGTGAGCTGTGGATCTTGGAGTCTCTGAATATATGTATATCAATAGTTTCTGATCAGAACAGTTTTATTAATGCAAAAAAGTATTTCTTCATACCATATCAAAATATAAATAATTGAGGGTCAGGTCTGAGTTGTCCTTGGAATGATGTGTCTGCACCCTGTGGTTATGGCTGATTGTTGATTTGTTTATACACCGTGTTGCAGGATGGAAGCAAATAGAGGCTCTGACTCACCACAGGGCCAGGGGATGGTGCTGACTTCTTGTACCATGCACTCTGTATTGTTCCATGTACCTTATTTTTTATGCCCATCCCTATTCATCCTTGAGAAGGTGGTGGTGAGCTGCCTTTTATTGTGTCATGCAATTCATAATTATTCCATATAATTTGTATTGTAATATGTATTCTGCACTGTACCATGCACTCTGTTTTGTTCCATGTACCCTATATTTTATGCACATTTTGCATGATTCCGTAATAAGAACAGCATGACTCCCATTGTGGATAAATGCGCTTCATACTTTAGCGTGGTTTGGTTTCTGATGCTGTTAGGAGATCTCAGCAAATTAATAATTGGAATATACAACTGGCTTCAGCACTTTTGGTGAGGGAGGGCAGGGGGTTATCAGCTGGGGATCATTTTCTATTATGCAAATGTTATTTAAAAAGGAAGAAAGAGAAACCAGGTAACAACAACCTAGTCAATCTATTGTCAATTGTGGGAAAGTTATTGGAATTTGGCATTAGGGATGGAATAACTGAGCCCTTGAGTAAGTATCAGTTGAACAAAAAGAGTTGGCATAGATTTATGAAGGGTAGGTCATATCGGACTAATTTAGTTTACTTTCTCGAGGAGCTAACTGGAATGGTGGATAAGGGAGTGTCAATGGATGTTATCTATATGAACTTCCAGAAAATGTTTGATAAAGTTCCAGACAAGAGATTTACTGGCAAAAATGAAATAGCTTGAAATGGGCATGGGCTGGAAATTGGGCCAGAGTGTGTGGATACATAGAAGGTTCTCTGAATGGTGGATTGAGACATGTGGTGTTGCCTATGGGTTTCGGTTTTCGCCACTTTTATAATTGGTGCGGTTGAAGGAGTAGAGAGTTGACATTCCAAGTTTGCAGATGACACTAAGTTAGAGGCACAGTAAATTGTGCAGATTGGAGCAGAGAGTTACAAAGGAACATAGATTAATTGAGTGGGCAAAACTGTGCCAAATAGAGTTCAATGTCGGGGGAGTGTGAGGTCACCCACTTTGGATCCAAGAAAGACAAATCAGAGTTTTTTTTTAATGGTGAGAATCCAGGAATTGTGAAGAGGCAAAGAGATTAAGTAACAGTTGGTATCATGCTTACTTGATTTGAAAACAAAAGTCTTATTGTTGTGGAAAATAATGAACTGAGACCTTGGGCTGCAAGCTGCAAACACCCTTGGAAAAGTAGCTTTGCCAGGTCACAGCCATCTTGGTCCCACTAAGTTTATAGTTCCTTATTCACTATCAGCTTGATTCAGTGTTGTCTGTCGGATCATTTTCAGTTTTGCCAATGGTGTAGTGTAGTACTGAGCCAATCAGACCTACAGGAACCCAGGCTTGGTCCCTGGACTCTGCTGAGTTAGCTCATGGCGATGAGAGTGGGACAAATTTGTTTCTGTGTCTGAGGCTAAGGAGTAGAAACATCAGTCAGATTCTCTATGGTCAAGTATCTCCTGCCAGAAAGTGGGCCTGTGAGATGAGGGCAGGATCCAATTTGGCTAAGATGCCCCCCATTGCTGATTAGCCTGGCGACACACTCTCTTAGGATTACATAGGATATACGGCACAGAAAGAGGCCATTTGGCCCAAACAGTCCATGCTGATTTTATGCTCTACTTGAGCCTCCTCCCATCTTTTCTTATCCAAATCTATCATCAAAAACCTCTATTCCCTTTCCCTCATTTGCTTATATAGCTTCCCCTTAAACACATCTATTCTATGCACTTCAACCATTCCCTGTGGTAGTGAGTTCCACATTCTTTCCATTCTTTAGGTAATTCTCTTCTGAATTCCCTGCTGGATTTCTTGGTGACTATCTTATATTGATGGCCTCTAGTTATGCTCTTCCACACGAGAGGAAACATTGTCTCTCTATCCAGCCTATCAAAACCTTCAACTTTCTTTTATTATGAGATAAGAGACCCTGCCTGTCAATTCTTTCCTGTTTTCATGCATTTCTGGCATCATCCTTGTAAAACTTCCCTGCACCCTCACCAGTGCCTCTATATCCTTTTATTAAAATTATGGTGACCAGAACTGCACATAGTACTTTAAGTGTGGTATGACCAAGGTTTGATACAGCTTTAGCAGAACTTCCATACTATTCCTCTAAAAATAAACCCTAGTGCTTGGTTTGCTTTTTTATGGCCTAGCTAACCTATGGAGTAACTTTAAGTGGTAGCTTAGTGACAGTCTCAGGTAAGTTGGCAATGCCCTTCAGGTGCCTGGCTTCCCAGCAAGTCAACACCTCTGTGGGGAGGGAATCAGAGGAAATAAATTATTTCCACGTACCTGACACTTGTTCTCACTGGCTTTCTGCCGGTAATGGTTTCTTTGGTATTTACCAAGGAATAGGGATGAATTCTGGAATTTTCTGCAAATAAAGCAAGCCAACCAGGATTGGGTATATACTGCAGCGAGGGGCGTCTGTAAAGGTTGGTGGTAGTTCTTCCACTTGGAGGTTTCACAATCAACGAAATCCTTTTGAAATAGTGTCAGTACTGTCATGTAAGAAAACACACCAGCGATTTTCCTCATACCGAGGCCCCATAAACACCAACTGACCGGGCAGCCCTGTTTTTTAGCAGTGTTGCTTGAGGGAGGAACACTAACCACTCACCATCATCCTGTCTCTGGGCCATTTTCAATCTGGAAGGAGTCAGGGCTTGGTGACAGCTACCTGCCATTTACGGCCACTCCTCACACGCTGACTGGGATTTTCCAGTCAGCATGTGGGCCTCTCACCGAGGCCGTAATACGGCCAAGGGATGGAAGTGGCCTTCTGTTGGCAGTGCTCCAACCTGCAAGGGAACATCTCCCCTCCCCTCCCCACCCACCAATGCGGCGGCGGTTGGCCGTCCAGTGGAGGAGTCGTGCCTCCATAATGATGGCCTTGCTGCTGTGGCCCTTCTAATGGTAAAAATGTTAAAAAAGATCTCTTCATAAGAGTGCCTCCATCGTGGGTGCCCTCCCTCTCTCTCCTACTTCCATTGGCGCTCCAAACTTGGACAGTGGGGCCGCAGATGCGCCAACATTGGAGAATCTGTTACTGGCTCTGCAGCCTCAGGAGCCCATCAAGGCAAACCGGCATCTCGCCCACCAACTGGCCAGCTGGTCAAAGATTGCATTGGGCATCAGGTGCTGATGCGACGTGGGGCGATTCACCTGACTTCAGGGTCCTGAGCCCTGAACAAAACTTCAGCCCGGGGTCTCAGTTGGCAAGCAAGGGGCAATAAGTGAAGAGGAATTTAACGCGAAATGACGTGTAAGGCATGGCATTTTGGATGAGTTGTCGAATTCTGGGGAACAGAATGGAGTATGCAAGTTAAAGGTGCGAGTGAGGATTTCAGCAGTGGTGGGGTGAGATAGAGGAGAAAGCAGGCTGTATTGCCAGGGTGGACAAAAGCGGCCTTGCTGATGGACTGGCTATGGAGTTTAAAGCTCAACTAAGGATGGAACAGAACACTGAGGTTGTACACCGTGTTCACTCAGAGCGGGCAGCTGGGGAGGGGGATAGGATCAGGGGCTGAGGTGTAGAGTATTTTGGTGAGAGCTGAATAGAATGGCAATATCTAAACCAATGTTCAGTTGGACAAAGTTGAGCTTATTCAAGAAATGGTCAGATGTAGCAAATGCTTGAAGGCTGTTTATTTCACTTCACTCAAATAATGTGGCAGCCACAATTTCAGAACAGCACCCTCTGTTCCATTATTGTGACATCCTTTCCCCACACCAGGAATCATGTAGCCTGTTGATTGAGATTGTTAATTTGTACTTAACTAGAGATGGTTTTATGCTGTGTGGGAAGATGTGTTGAAGAAGCCCAAACTCATCTCATGCAGGGCGGTTACAGAGAGTGAAGACTTTTATCCCATCAAGTTACACAGGATTCAGAGCCAAGTCTCAGAGGGGAAAGGACAGTGTGTGACTCCACAGTGCTGCCTACAAGCTGAGAAGGAGCCAATATGCTGCTTAGGGGCTCAGGCCGTTTTTAGTTTTATCACAAACATAGCAATGCTGAAGGAAGTGACAATGTCACTCACTGAGGAACGGTCCTGCAGAGTGACTGGAACTTCCCCGCCCTCATTTCTCCACCACTCGTTTATAATAAACATCTCAGTAACCGACACTTAGCTAATGGACTGTGAAGTTGCAATTTCCTCTGCACAGAAATAGTCCTCAGGAAACAGACTGCAACGTCTGCTTTGCTGTTGATTAACACGAATGAATTGCTGCGTGCAGTGATTCTCCAACAGTGAATGCCTGGGACCCCAGGCTCATTGTCACGAGCCTGAGGAAAGCTCTAGCATCTTTGCTGCATGGAGGTCTCGATGCGTACCTGCCCTGTGGCTTGGGTCAATTTTCCCTAAATGGGGAAAAAGGCTCCTTGATGGCTTAGTGAGCACATGCCATTCACCAGCTGGTGTGAAGCTATAGGAACCGGGAAGGTTTTCAGTTCAGTCCCTGGTTTGTGTTGCTAACTGATCCCAGCTGGCTGAGCATCCTGGCCACACAATTGATTTTCAGCATCCCCAGGCTAGGGAGAACTCAATCAGCCCAGCTTTCTGCTTCTGATCACTATTTAGTGATGCATCTATACGGACACATGTTGGGCTTGGCCACGAGGTCCCCTGCGACTGAATTCCACGCTAACACGCACTGTCTCAGACATAAACAGGAAGAACAGCTCGTGAGGAAGTCGAGAGCTGGTGCTATCTGCGGGATGGATAAGGAGGACTTATTTAAGAAAAGATTTAAGGAAGGCGTCGTTTTATTAAAAATTGTTTATTATTGTATTTTGCCAGCAGTAAGTTGCACTACATCTCTGAACTCAACAGAAAAGCATTAAACAGAATGTTTAATATTGTTCAGCTTTGTGAGATTCTCATTACAAGACGGTAACACATGACGATCCAAACATGGCTGTCCGGCATGGCGTGCAGTGCCACAGAATGTGGGGTGGGAATTCACTGCTATGCGCTTCACACAGTGAGCTCACCACCTTATTAGCGGGGTGTAAGAAGAGGCACTGAACGAAGGAACTTCCCTTGGGTGGGAAGATTCTAAAGGTCAGTTCCTGCAGGTGTCCTTGTGAACTCCCCTTGTTCCCCTGCAGCCGGTCACACAAGTAACAGGCCTCTTTTAGAGAATGGGTGCACTGGGAGATGGGGACCAAAATTAGAAGCGGGGGAGGGGGGAGGGGTGTGGCAGACAGATAAATGATAAATCATTTAAAAACAGGAAGAAAATCGGTGCTAATTAATCATAGTTTTATGTTGTAGATTAATGAAACAAGCATAAAATATTCTGATCAATCGACATGGACCATCTCAAGAAGGGACGAGGCAGGATCTGCAATCACGCTGAAAACACACTGTCAGTGTCTGAAAGGGTTAACATCTAGGGCCTATTAACCCAGCGTTTGAATGATCCACATCTCAAGATTAACCTGATGTCGTGCACTTCCCACATTTTCTGTTTTTATGAAGGGTTTCCAGTCGTGATCTTGCAGGTTTGAATTCACACCACCCCTCCCCACTTCACCCGCACCCCCCTGCAACCCTTTTCACTCTGTTCCCCAATCCATGCTGCGTTGCAACACACACACAAAGCAGAGTTTGCAGCATTTACAGGCTGGAGAAGGAGAAAGCAAAGGAGGGAGCCTTCCCCCGAGGAGCTCTGTCTATGGAAGGGGGCTCTTTGTTCTTTTTGGAGCTGGCCTTCTGCAGTCTTGACATCTGAGTGTCGACCAGACAGCGAGAATAATGCGCTAGCCTCAGGAAGCTACCTGTGAAAATCTAAAGCAAAAATGGATTTCCTAAACATGAAACAATTGAATTGTCATAGTGGCCAATTTGCCATAACTGTGCCCTGCTGAGTAAACTCAGACCCCCACATGGCCAGCAAGCCAAATGGTGGTTTCGGGGTTAAATTCAGCCTCTTCACCTCTGGATCACTCCAGATGGTGGTTTTGGGGTTAAATCTGGTTTCTTCACCCCTCTGAATCACACTGGCATTGAATTCACTCTGTAGCTGGAAGCACTCTGCCTTCTTCCTGGAGCTCTGTACATCAGTAACATACGTAATGAACCTAACCTTTTGGATTTTAGAAGATTCTAAAGCATTTCTCACAAAATGTGCCTAGTTTTACTAATTCTAAAAGCAAAGGAGAGCTCAGCACTAAAATAGAAGGATAATTGTGCCCAAGCTACCTGACTGGATATTGCAGTTTAGTATGATAAACTTTAAGTTTCCTTCAAGGAGCTTTACCCCCATTAAAACTGCTCTCTGTTTAATTTTGTTCAGATCCTGCCTGAACAACCTGTGACAATAATTCTTTTAAAAAAAAGTTTATGTTGAAATTCTTTTGTTCAAACCTTAATTGAATGATGATTTTGGGATAAGAGATACGTTGATAAGTTTTGAAATTTCTACCCTTATTTCAGATTATTATTTTTGGCCGTTGCCAATTTGATCCACTTGCTGGGATATGCAAGGGCTAAAATTTCCAGCAATTCTTTTTCCTTAAAGTTTTATTTTGGCTGCATTTATGGTGTATGTCTCCTTTGGAAGATCCTTTAATTAGGTTGCATTTGTGGGTACACAAATTCCTTTAAACTGACATGTTAGCACTTTACAGAGAATGGTGAAAAACTTAAATGACTACATTCCAGTGTGCAGGAATGCTTGCTAGTAGCCATCAATTAATTGCCCATGCGATGAGGCGTGTAGGCTTCTGCTACGGGTAGGCCCGAACACACAGACTCAAAATCTGTTTCTTGTAATACGAGTTTAAATATCCACTCTGATGGCTGAAATTTAGTTGCATGAGAGGGGAACGAATTGGCAACATGACTGAAAATTTCGAAGTCTAAGCTAGCGAGTCAATTGGTTGGAGTTCCGATTTGGGGTTACCTGGTTGGGTAATGACGGTTTAAATTCGAAAACTTGTCCAATGACTTATATCTGCAATCCTTCACAGTGGTTAAACTGTCCAAAGAGCAAATTCAAGCATTCCTGGATAGTGGAATTTCCTTGTGGTTATCCCATTTATAGGATTATTCCCCCATTGTCATGGGAATCAAAATCAATCTCATGGGCCTAGGGTAATGCTCCAACGCTGTATTAAAAGAAATTATAAAACTTAATTTTTTTAACTTTTCTTTAAGTATTCAAAATAGTTGCAGTTTTTATTCTGGTTATCATCCTCCTGCATATCTTTTATGCTGAAATTTTTTTGTGAAATATGTTTTCAAAAGCATCTGATTGAAAATATGCGGTTTTGTTGTAAGCTGAGCAAACACTCCAGATAGTCAACATTCAAGTAGTCCTCTGTTTACATCCCATATTGATCTAATGTTGGTTCATCCTTTGATTGTTTAACAACTGCTGTCAATGGGCACGCCATTGGGATTTGGAATCAATGGGGTTTTCTCTAGGTCGCTGACGTTGTCTGCACTGGGTTCAGCAACATTGGATTTTTCATTAAACCCCTGTTGTGCTAACTTAACCTCCTTTGGCTCCTGGCCCTCTGGACTGACTACATTATCCATGCCTTTTGTCTCGGTTGCATCTGCTAACTGATTGGAGTTGGTGCTTGAGTCCTCTCCACTCTCTAACTTCTTTGTCCCCTGAGCCTTTCCCTTCTCATCATCACTTTCATTGTTTCCTCTTCCAGCTCCTTCTCCTGCTCCCTTTTGCTCTTTCTCCTTGGGCAGTTTTTCACTTCCATCCTCTTTGCAGTCTGTTTCAGGTGCTTTGTCATCCTTGTTTTCAGTTGTGTCTGATGTTTGGACTTTTCCTTCTTTTGCTCCTGCTCCGGGTGATGTGCTGCTCCCTCCCTCCTTGTCTGTGGTCTGGGAGGGCTCTCCCTTCTCAGCTGCATCAGCCTCTCCCTTGGATGGCGTCTTCTTTTTGAGATTGTGGGTCGCTGTGAGTAAGTCCGCTTCCAGTTGCTTAGAAGAGCTGCCCCCATCTTCCTTGGTCTCATCATTGACCTTCTCGGGAAGTTCATTAAATGCCTTGGTAGAACCTCCTTTGTCTTGCTCATCCACATACTTTTTCTTGGGGTATGAAGATGGGTAGTAGGCTGAAGCCTTGTAGCTTTGCTTCACCAGCACCACAGTGCACACTATGATAATCAGTAAGATCAGAAGAACTCCAGCAATGATGATTAAGCTCATGTGGTCGTTAATGAACTTCATGATAGCAGCACCAATGGGAACAGGTCCTGAAGTGTTAACATTAGATTCACTTGTGTAAATAGGGTTAGCGCTGCTGCTAAATGTTGACGTCTTGGTAGTTGTAAAGGTCACATCATTAATACTGGAGTCAATTTCATGTGAGCCGGATGATTCTGCTGAGTTTGCTGATGTCGGCAATTCAGATGTGCTGTTGACGGGGTTTGTTGTACTTGGACATACACTTGTGAGGACAAGCAGCCATATCGTCAACGGAATGGACATTGTTATCTTCCACAGTTAGCTCAAAAATCTATTTAAATCGAGAACAAAACAACAGATTAAAAATTAAAAAGATAGTACTGTTCAAATACTACAGAGATGAACGATTCCAATTTCTCAGAGGTAAAATCCTAGACTAATGAGAGCAGAGAGCTCTCAGATTCAATGCAGGACAAATGCTGAATGAAGTAACCTCAGCTGGGATGAGCCGAGCTTTAGAAATTCTGCAGCCCTGGGCTAGAGAAGGAAAAGAAATCAATTAACGAAATTCCTGCTCCTAATTACTATCCAGTGACCTTTATTTGAAGTGTGCATGTATTGACACCAAGTTTCGGGTGAATTTTGACTGTGTGTGTGAAATGTCAAATGGGTGATGGTGAGTCACAGCCCATTTTACATCTCTCCCAATATTTACTTCCTTTCAAGCCAATGGAAAGTGACAGAGGCCCGACTTGTTTAAAACAGTGGATGGAGCATTGTTTTGTGAATGTGTTAAATTGGTTGATCAATATCGTCAACAGTGATTTCTGGCCTGTAGTGTCAATATTCCAATAACCACAGTCCTCATGGGTTGGGAATGTGGCAAAAAGAGCATCTGCTCAGAGGCACTGCCAGGCCAAAACTAGAATAAAGATCCACACAGTTATTATCTCTGCTCTTTAAATAAGAAAAATATACAATTCAATAAGAGCAATTTCAATTTCATGGGATTTGGGCATCACTGGCTACACCAACATTTATTGCCCATCCCAAATTGCCTTTGTTCAGAGGGCATTTAAGAGTCAACCACATTGCTGTGGGCCTGGAGTCACATGTAGGCCAAATATAGGTAAGGACAGCAGATTTCCAGATGGGTTTTTACAACAATCACTTCACAGTCATTACTAGACTTTTAATTCCAGTTTTTAAAAAAAATTGAATTCAAATTCTACCATCTGCCATGGTGGGATTCAAACCCAGGCCCTTAGAGCATTACCCTGGGTCTCTAGATTACTCGTCCAGTGACGATACCACTACGCCACTACTTCCCCTTGGTTCTCAAGTTGCTGCTGCTAGCTCTTGTTGAGCTAGTTTTAGATTTATTCACTGTTGAGGCAACAGTGCTAGGAATAACTCTTCCTCAAAGTACTAGACACACACAATTCAACAGATTAGTGAAGATGAAATGGCCTGGGATTCCAGGTCTTGGGGATTGCAGCATAGACACCCGTCTGTACATATTAGAGATGCCTAAAAGCCTGAGTTGAGGTGATATAATGTGCTCAAATTTACAATGTCATCTGGGCCTGTCAATTAACTTGCCGCCACCTTCTTCCGTTCGTATACCACAATCCAGTGATTCACAAAGGTCATTGGTGGACTTCTGCATGACCCAGGCTGAGAGAGTAGGCCACGAGCTTGCCCCAGGCTGAGAGAGTAGGCCACAAACTTGCCCCAGGCTGAGAGAGTAGGCCACGAACTTGCCCCAGGCTGAGAGAGTAGGCCACGAACTTGCCCCAGGCTGAGAGAGTAGGCCACGAACTTGCCCCAGGCTGAGAGTGTAGGCCACGAACTTGCTCCAGGCTGAGAGAGTAGGCTACGAACTTGCCTGCCACTGGGTAACATTTTCCTGTTTTGTTAGACCCATGGTGGAAAATTATCAACTTCCAGCATTAATTAAAAACAAATTGCTGCCATTTAGCACAGAAGCGGAAACTGGGAGGATTATTCTACTCTTTCACAGCGAGGGTCTTTAAAAGAGGATGGAAAGGAAACTGTAAGCATGCAAGCAACAAGTGAAAGGAACAGCACAGGCCTCAAGTATAAGTTTGAAACCAAAGCTTGCATCAGAGGGTGCAAGATGCACAAGTCTGGAAGTACAGAGCTGGGACTGCAGTGGTCACATTGTAATGCATGAGCACTCATGAGCAGCTTCTGCTAGACAGGGAGAGTGAAAAGAGGAACTGAATCTATATTTAAATTTAAATCAAAAGCACGATAATTATATCACTCACGTAATTGAGTTATTGGTACAATATTACTGACAGACTGAGACATGAGGTACATAAATAAGACACATGGTACAGTGTCAGCTAAAGTGGGCCACAAATTACAGTATGAAATAGCGTTACTAGAATGAGTCACATATGGCATAGTATCATTATGGAGCCAGACTTGTGATTTCCAAGCCCTGCGTGATTTGCTTGGCGAAGGAGGTAAAGCAGCTGGCACTGCCCAGGTTCCTGAATATTGCAGACCTGCATGTCTCTCAGCTGCTCTTGTTGTTCCTGCTCTCCCAGTTATAATTTTGACCACGTTTCACATAAAGCTCCCTCTAGTTGAGGTATAACACGGGTTAGTTGCAAAGCTCCTTCTGCACTGCCCTATGTTTCGCCCGGCAGCTGGAGGCGACACCCGCATCCCCTCTTTGGTGAAGGCCTGCTGTATCTTGTGCCACTCAGGCACTCAACGAGCCAGCAGCAGGCTTGCCCCCCAGGAACCAGGATCCCAGGGCAGAAGCCCGGCCTGCCAGGAACTGCCAGCCAAGTCAGAGTCTGGAGGCTTTTTTGTACTGGGCAGTGCCACTGGGGTGGCAGTGACTGCTGCCGGCAGGACACCAACCCAATGATCGAGGAGATAGATGAGTGATGGTGGGGGAGTGGTGGGGGGGTTATTCATGGGGAGGGGTGTGCAAGAGAGGGGTGTCAGCAGCAAGGGCAGCGGCATGGCTTTCAGTGGGCCCCCCCCCTCCTTCCTGATGCCAAGCAGGCACTGAGCATCTTTGAACAAGGGACACACCGCCCCTACCCCCTGCCCCTTGGGAGCCCGCTAGCAAACATGTCAGGGTTTTCTTGTCATGCTCCCAGCATGGCGAGCCCTCCCCACAATGGGCTAATACCAGCAGTGGCAGGATGAGGCCCTTAAGTGGAATCTTACTAAAAGGGTTGGCAGTGGATAGGCAATGGCTAATATTTAAGGAACGGATGCGTGAATTACAACAATTATTCATTCCTGTCTGGCGCAATAGTAAAACAGGAAAGGTGACTCAACCATGGCTTATATAAGAAATTTGGGATAGTATTAGATCCAAAGAGGAGACATATAAATTTGCCAGAAAAAGCAGCAAGCCTGAGGATTGGGAGCAGTTTAGAATTCGCAAAAGTGGGTAAAATGATTGGTTAGGAAGGGGGAAATGGAGTATTAGAGTGAACTTGCAAGGAACATAAAAACCGACTGTAAAAGCTTCTATTAATATGTGAAGTGAAAAAGATTAGTGAAGGCAAATGGAGGTTCCTCACAGTTAGAAATGGGGGAAATTATAATGGGGAACAAAGAAATGGCAGAAGGATTGAACACATATTTTGGTTCTATCTTCACAAAGGAGGTCACAAATAATTTCCCATAAATGCTAGGAAACCAAGGGTCTAGTGAGAGGGAGGAATTGAAGAAAATCAATATTAGTAAAAAAAATGGTGCTAGAGAAATTAATGGGGTTAAAGGCTTAAAAAATCCCAAGGGCCTGATAATCTACATCCCAGAGTACTGAAGGAAGTGATCCTGGAAATATTGGATGCATTAGTGGTCATTTTCCAAAATTCTATAGACTTTGGAGCAGTTCCTACAGATTGGAGGGTGGCAAATGAAACCCCACTATTTAAAAAAGGAGGGAGAGAAAAAACAGAGAAATACAGACCAGTTAGCCTAACATCAGAGTGGGGAAAATGCTAGAGTCTATTATAAAAGACGTGGTAACAGAACACTTGGAAAGCATTAACGCGATTAGACAAGGTCAGTATGGGTTTATGAAAGGGAAATCATGCTTAACTAATCTCCTGGAGTTTTTTGAGGATGTAACGAGTAGAATAGATAAGGGAGAGCCAGTGGATGTGGTGTATTTGGATTTCAAGAAGGCTTTTGATAAGGCTGCACATAAGAGGCTAGTGGGCAAAATTAAAGAGCATGGGATTGAGGGTAATATACTGGCATGGATTGAGAATTGGTTGACAGACTGGAAATAGAGAATGGGAATAAATGGGTCTTTTTCCAGTGACAGGTGGTGACTAATGGTGTACCGCAGGGATCAGTGCTTGGGCCCAGCTATTCACGATATATATAAATGACTTGGATGAGGGAACCAAATGTAATATTTCCTGGTTTGCTGACGACACAAAACTGGGCGGGATTGTGAGTTGTGAGAGGATGCAAGGAGGCTTCAGGGCAATTTAGACAAGTGTGTGGGTGTGGTCAAACACATGGCAGATGCAATATAACGTGGATAAATGTGAAGTTATACGCTTCAGTGTGAAAAACAAAAAGGCAGAGTATTATTTAAATGGTGATGTATTGGGAAATGTGGGTGTACAAAGGGATCTGGGTGTCCTTGTACACCAGTCAATGAAAGTAAATAGGCAGGTGCAGCAAGCAATTAGGAAGGCAAATGGTATGTTGGCCTTTATTGCAAAAGGATTTGAGTTCAGAAATAGGGATGTCTTACTGCAGTTATACAAGGCCTTGGTGAGACCACACCTGGAGTATTGCGTGCAGTTTTGGTCTCCCTACCTAAGAAAGGATATACTTGCCATAGGGGGAGTGCAGCGAAGGTTCACTAGGCTGATACCGGGGATGGCAGGGCTGTCGTATGAGGAGAGATTGGTTCGACTGGGCCTGTATTCACTAGAGTTTAAAAGAATGAGAGGGGATCTGATTGAAACGTATAAAATTCTAACAGGGCTAGACAGACTAGGTGCAGGGAGGATGTTTCTCCTGGTTGGGGAGTCTAGAATAAAGGGCCATAGTCTCAGGATATGGGACAGGCCATTTAGGACTGAGATGAGGAATAATTTCTTCACTTGGAGGATGGTCAACCTGTAGAATTCTCTACCACAGAAGGCTGTGGAAGCTGGGTCACTAAGTACATTCAAGAAAGAAATCGATAAATTTTTGGATATTAGGGGCATAAAGGGATATGGAGAGAAAGCAGGAATATGGAGTTGAGAGAGAGGATCAGCCATGATCATACTGAATGGTGCAGCAGGCTCAAAGGGCCGGGCGTGTGCGTGCGCGCTTCCGATCAGCGCCCCCAATCGGAGGCGGGGCGCCATTTTACGTGGGCGGGCCAATTAACGTGACGTCTGCAGGGAAGCGCTATGCGCTCCCTGTGCGGGCGGGGGGGGTGGTGGGGGGGGCGGGGGGTTGGGGGGGGGAATCCTAAAATCAAGAGTGCGCCCTTTTGCACATGTGCACGAAAGAGCGCACTCATCTCAGGGAGGTCGGCTCTGCTTTCAAAAATATTAAAAATAGAAAAATAAAATTCCCTTACATGTCCCCTCATGTGACAATACATGAGGGGACATGTAAGGGAATTTTATTTTTCTATTTTTAATATTTTTGAAAGTAGAGCCGATCTCCCTGAGATGAGTGCGCTCTTTCGTGCACATGTGCAAAAGGGCGCACTCTTGATTTTAGGATCCCCCCCCCCCCCCACCACCCCCCCGCCCGCACAGGGAGCGCATAGCGCTTCCCTGCAGACGTCACGTTAATTGGCCCGCCCACGTAAAATGGCGCCCCGCCTCCGATTGGGGGCGCTGATCGGAAGCGCGCACGCACACGCCCGGCCCTTTGAGCCTGCTGCACCATTCAGTATGATCATGGCTGATCCTCTCTCTCAACTCCATATTCCTGCTTTCTCTCCATATCCCTTTATGCCCCTAATATCCAAAAATTTATTGATTTCTTTCTTGAATGTACTTAGTGACCCAGCTTCCACAGCCTTCTGTGGTAGAGAATTCCACAGGTTGACCATCCTCCAAGTGAAGAAATTATTCCTCATCTCAGTCCTAAATGGCCTGTCCCATATCCTGAGACTATGGCCCTTTATTCTAGACTCCCCAACCAGGAGAAACATCCTCCCTGCACCTAGTCTGCCTAGCCCTGTTAGAATTTTATACGTTTCAATCAGATCCCCTCTCATTCTTTTAAACTCTGTCACATGAGTTGGGACATGTTCATAATTTCCAAGCAAACTTTATTAAAATTTTTAAAACCCTACATGGAACCGCATCCTGCCTGTAGATGAGGTTTCATGTTTTTTCCACTTCTTGCTGGGGCTCCTGGCCTGCCTGCCAACCTTAACAGGCAGGTCCACTAATTATATTAATTGATCTGTCAATGACCTCAATTGGCCATTGACGGGTTGGCGGGCACGCAGCGATTCTGCTGCGCCCCCGCCTTCCTGAAAATTTAAATGGGGCGCGGAGACTTTGGGAGTTCCACCCGACGTCACTGAGTGTCATTTTATGCGTCGGTGAGCAGGCCACGCCCCCCCCCCCCCCCCCACCCCCGCTGCCCCCTGCTCGCCGAGGGTAAAATCCTGCCCTATGTTTCTATGTTTCACTGCCCACTTAAGGATCCCAATTGGTGGTGGGACAGGGAGGCCATCCATGAATTTTCCTGCCATGGAATTAATTGAGGTGGAGGTGGGAGGGTGGCAGGGTCTCCATTTACTACCTTTCACCACCCTTCGTCCAATTAAATGTCCCCCTGCCACCAAACGCATTATGGGGGACACCCCATGTGTTATTAAGAAGTACTGAATATTCAAATGATCAGGCCACACATAAAAAAAATACTGAGAGGGGACATTGAATTGGGCATCTAGCTTGCCTGACACAGTTGTGATGCCTTATGCATCATGATTCAGACACTCCCTAACTACCATGGATAAAACCTGGATAATTGCTCTCAAATCTCCCAAAGGCAATCAAAACTCATCCGGGGAGCACACTGATCATAACTTATGTCACTTGCACCTATTTTCTGTGTGACATAACCTCTGCTTCAGCCAGAACCTTCCAATTCTCTTTTGAATGTATATAGAGAATCAGCACCTTGTGCCTTAAATCTACTACTTTCTGGAAATAGCAGAATTGCCTATCAGCTGATCTAGTTTTACCGATGAGTAACTTATAAACATGAGGCTTGGTCCTCCCTAGCTGACCAATTTGTAATAATTTGCCAGCATGAACGCAATCCCTTCTTTATTTTAGAGACCACAATCAAATTGCTTCTCATATCATATAAAAACAGCTTTTCAATCCTATCTGGTAGCTAACGTGCTTTAAACTGGGAATCAAACCCAATGGCTCTCCACTGAACCTTTTCCAAAGCTTCAACATCACCCACTAAATGAGGGGAACAGAGCTGATGAGAGTATTCTTAGTGAGGCCTCACCAAGGTCTTGTACAAGGGTAAAGTGGTGTATTTTGTTTATTTGGAGGATAGTCCTCTGAATGCAGCCCAGTTTGCTAATTCCTTTAGTGACAGCTTCACAGCATTGGTCATGATCCTTCAGAGAATTACTAACTATGACACCAAGATCTTTTTCACTTTCTTCACTGACTTCAGTTCTGTTCCCCGTAAGGTGTTCGTGAACTTTATGTTGATCCTGCCTACGTACATAACATTGCACTTGTCTAAGTTAAGCACTTTACTAAATGTAGACCCAAAGTCCCAATGCTTAAAATAGTTCACACCCACCAAGCAGTGAAATTGCTGTGTGAGAAAGCTAAGAGTCTGCGTGTTCAAACCTGAGAGAATTCCATCCAACCTGATGTTCTGACACTTCTATACATAATTGGCTTATAACCGTGATCCCGAATCCACCATTAGTTACACCAAGTACCATAACAGGTCACACAAAGCAGGAGGTTCCAATCCAATCCCTGCTTTGTACTCAATGAATGAATCTCAATCAGTTACATTCATCCTCTTCACACCTTGGCTGGTGAGGGAAAAAGTTGTCCAGAATTAACACTTCAGATCACCATAAGTTACCTCTACAGTGTCTGAATGCAGGGTCAGGACAAGATCAGGCTTGGTGGTGACTTTCACCATGTCCCAACAACTGCCAACGCTCATTTACTTTTATTCATGAAGAATAGCCACATGGCCAAGGTTCTGGAATTTGCTGGACCCCAGTATCCCTGTATGAGGCAGTGCCATTAGGAAGGGATGAGACAGGAGGAGGAGAACAACATCTGTTACCATTGTAGAGCAAATGTTAACAACCAGAAACCAGCAAGTTTATTTTTCACTCATGGGATGTGGGTGTCGCTGGCAAGGCCAGCATATATTGCCCTTCCTCATGCATCTGCTGCCCTTGTCCTTCTAGATGGTAGCGGTCATGGATTTGGAAGGTACTGTCTAAGGGGCCTTGGAAAGTTGTTGCAGTGCATCTTGTAGATGATGCACACTGCTGCCACTGTGTGTCCGTGGTGGAGGGAGTGAATGTTTGCGGGTGCCAATCAAGCAGGTTGCTTTGTCCTGGATGGTGTCAAGCTTCTTGAGTGTTGTTGGAGCTGCACTCATCCAGGCAAATGGAGAATATTCCATCACACTCCTGACTTGTACCTTGTAGATGGTGGATAGACTTTGGGGAGTCAGGAGGTGAGTTACTCACCACAGGATTCCTAGCCTTTGACCTGCTCTTGTAGCCACAGTATTTATATGGCTAGTCCAGTTCAGTTTCTGGTCAATGGTAACCCCCAGGTGTTGATAGTGGGGCATTCAGTGATGGTAATGCCATTGAATGTTAAGGGACAATGGTTAGATTCTCCCTTGTTGGAGATGGTCATTGCCTGGCACTTGTGTGGCATGAATGTCACTTGCCACTTATCAGCCCAAGCCTGGATATTGTCCAGGTCTTGCTGCATTTGGACATGGACTGCTTCAGTATCTGAGAAATCGCAAATGGTGCTGAACATTGTGCAATCATCAGCAAAAATCCCCACTTCTGAACTTACGATGGAGTGAAGGTCATTGAAACAGCTGAAGATGGTTGGGCCAAGGACACTACCCTGAGGAACTCCTGCAGTGATGCCCTGGAACTAAGATGACTGACCTCCAACAACCACAACCATCTTCCTTTGTGCTAGGTATGACTCCAACCAGCAGTGACTGCTCCCCCTGATTCCCATTGACTCCAGTTTTGCTAGGGCTCCTTGATGCCGCATTTGGCCAAATGCTGCCTTGATGTCAAGGGCAGTCACCCTCACCTCACTTTGGGAATTCAGCTCTTTTGTCCATGTTTGAACCAAGGCTGTAATGAGGTCAAGAGCTGAGTAACCCTGACCGAACCCAAACTGAGTGTCAGTGAGCAGGTTATTGCTGAGCAAGTGCTGCTTGATAGCATTATTGATAACCCCTTCCATCACTTTACTGATGATCGAGAGTAGACTGATGGGGCGATAATTGGCTGGGTTGGATTAGTCCTGCTTTTTGTGTACAGGATATACCTGGGCAATTTTCCACATTGCCGGGTAGATGCCAGTATTGTGGCTGTGCTGGAACAGCTTGGCTATACGTGGCAAGTTCTGGAGCACAAGTTTCGGTACTGTTGCCAGAATATTGTCAGGGCCCAGCACATTTGTAGTATCCAGTGCCTTCAGCCATTTCTTGGTGGAGTGAATTGGCTGAAGACTGGCATCTGTGATGCTGATGACCTCTGGAGGAGGCTTAGATGGATCATCCAAGTGATTACAACTGAATTACCCAGGTTTAAATGTTAACGTTATCTTTGGATCTGTTTTATTGCCCCGCATTCTGCATTTAAGCCCTTTAAGTGTCTCAGAGCTTTGCAACTCACAACCACCTACCCTTTCTTCTGGACATAAAAGTTGTTACATTTTGTTTCTCTGCTTTTACCACCTCAATTTTTCACCTCTCCTCAATGAAAGGATGTGATGTACTTCAGCTACGACACTGAGGCACAGTAAATCTGCATGCCACAATGTCAGCAGTTATACTGGTGCCCTGCAGTGCTAACGCCACTGATTTATGGGACTGGGGGAAGCAACTTCATTTCCGTTAGGCACCCATGTCTCCGCGGGCACATCAAGTGCCTGCTTTCCCCATTCCTACTCGGGTATCTGTGAGGTTCCCAGACTATACCATCCCTAACCCCGACAAAGACCTCACTCCCCACCTTCAAGTCACCTGTGTAAGGTGGCTAATACCAAATTAATTCAAAAATATTTCCTTTTCAGGGATCTCCTGGTGGTGATAGACATCATCTTGCTCGGTGCGCTGGCCTTCAGCCTTGCTCCGTGGAAGCAGGAATTCCAAGCGTGTGGAATCCCTGCCTCCGGCCCACCTCCTCTGACCTGGCTGGCTTGGTAATGGGCAGGTAGAGGCTTCAGCCCTTAGAAGGCCTATTGGATTTTCCCAGCCTGAGGTAAGGATGCTGTGTTTCACCAAATCAGATTTTCACCAAAGGTGCTAAGCAAATTTATAACATTGCAAGAGCCACATCCAACTTATTATCAAACTCAGCCCTGACCTTCCTGATTTTTATATCTCAGTATCACACTGACTTTTTAAATTCAATCACAGGTTGTTGGCATTGTGGACAAGGCCAGGATTTATTCCTGATACCTTGAGAAGGTGATGGTGAGCTGTCTTAGTGGCTGGCTAGGCTATTTCACAGGGGAGTTAGGAGTTAACCACATTACGATTGGTCTGAAGTCACATGTAAGCCAGACCAGGTAAAGACAGCAGATTTCCTTCTCTAAAGGACTAGGGTGAATCAGAGAGATTTTTGCCACAGTTTGGTAGTTTTACCATTACTGATACTAGCCTTTAATCCCAGATTTTGATTTTAACTAATTGAATTTAAGTTCACAGCTGTGGTGGTGGGATTTGAATTCACATCTCTGTATTATTAGGCCTCTGATTACTAGTCCAGGAATATAACCACTAGACAACCGTGCCCAGCTGGTGGCATTACCCCTGAGTTATTACTTTCCCGATCGGGTTCCCGATTCTGATTGCTGTTAAGCACCCACTACTTGAATAAGTGGCCGAGGATGGGACTCAGAGTTGCCTCCAAGTTTGCTCAGCCTGACAACATGCACCGATCGGCTTCGCATGATGAATGGCCGCTTGGGTAAAATACCCAAAAAAGGATAATTACTGACTGTGGAACCATGTCAAGCATGTCAGCATCTTCAGGACAGGAAGGAAAAAATATGGAAAAAAATTGGAGGAAGTCAGCCCCCAAGAGCTCTGTACTATGTTAGGCATTGGATAGAGTGAGATGTCTCACATTCTTGGACAATACTGTTAAGGAAACCACAGCATATGTGGTGTTACTTCAGATGTGAAGGTATTCTGTTTTTTTTTAAGCTCGATCTGATTTTTCGACTGGTGTTTTTTTTTGCTTAGCATGAGAAAATTAAAAACATGAAAATAACGATCGGACAAAGATCGGAAATATAATTTATTTAAAAAGCGCATACTATGTTGTCAATGGTCCTTGAAGCACTGGGAATTAAAGAAAAAGCCCATTTCCAGAAAAGCAGAAATATTAGGTCAGAGGCCTGATGAGTCTAACAGAAACTGTAATCACGTTGCTATAAATCTGGAGAGTTAATGCAGACTCCAAGCATTACAGGGAGGCCAGCTCAGCAACCCAGTGAGAATTTGTGGTTCTGCGGCTGCACAGGAATGTCTTTATTTTAGTTTTTGAGTCCCAGTTAGTTTCGAGTCAGATATAGACAGAACAGGGAGGAATGGGAAAAATGAGGCAAAGGTAGCCACTTGGAGGGATGAAGTTATGGGTAAGAAAGGAACAGTTAAGTACAGGGAGCTAAGAGGGTTGGAAGGACAAAGTGAGAGAGGGAGCAAAGAAAGGAGAAGTGAGTGAGAGAGCAGGAGGGGCAGCAGAAAGAGAATAAGCCAAAAAAAAAGTGTAAGGAAAGTGGTGAGAATGTGAGAGAGTAAGAGGAAATGAATCAAAGAATAGGAATGAGAGAGTGAATGAAAAGGGGCCAGTGAATCTGAGAGAGGGAAGAGAAAACCAGCAAAGAGGGAGTGAGAAGGAGAATAGGAAATTCAATAGAGATTACAAATGAAAGAGAGAGCAAAAGATAAAGCAGGGAGAGAGAATGTTTTAATGATGGATGGGGAGTCAGAAGGAGCAAGGTTAGCAAGAAATTATCAATGAGAGAGCCAGTATATGAATGAAAAAGAAGAAGTGAGAGAATGTGTAGAGCGAGTGATAAAATAAATGAAAGAGAGTGAGAGAGAACATATATGAGAGAGGGAATAGAAGGATGAAGTGGGAGGAGATATTAATGAAAAAGAAGTGGCAGCAAAAGGCAAGGGAAAAGGATAGAGGAAGATTGGGAGAGATTAGGAGGGAAGTGAGACGGAGAGGGAGAGACAATGCATGCACAAGCTGAAGGTAAATATTGATGAATGCTAAAAATACACAGCTAAATTGTCAAGACCATTTGTTTGACTTGTGTATTGAAGGAGGAGCCTAAATAAACAGGAATGCCTAGGAATAAGAGGAGAACAGTGATTGGGAATAGGAGAGAGATAGTATCTTTGTGTCAAATTGGATCAAATTGTGTGGATCTGCAGGGAATTGGACTGCAATGGGACACTAATATTTCACAGGCTGCATTAAGAGTTTCGCTCGGTAACCCACATGAGACTGACACTACTCTTTTTTTCTACCTCTGCAGGATATACTAAGAATAAAAGCAGCAGAGCACAAAGCCACGTCTATCGGATTCATCTCATCTGAAACCTGTTTCCGGGAAATAAAATGTTAGATTTATTTTAAGCAAATTAACTTGCAATTTTAACATTTTTCTGTAACGATAGACTCTATTGGAGGTACAATTTGCTGAGTAGATCAGCAGCCCAGTAGTGCACAGTGCCCATGAGTGAAAAGCAGGGTCACCCTCCTCACCACCACTTCATCCTGAACCATTCTACTAGGTGATTAGAGCGTTGTACCATCAATTGGCCACAGGCTTGGTTATCTGGCTCTACATTTATTGTGTGGCCGTGAGCTTTGAACAAATATTTTAGTTATCCAAAGGAGTTTTGCAAAGGCTGAAATATACACTAAAATATTAGCAGTATTTGTAATTGCCTTTGTAAAAACAACAATTTTATTCTCAGGTATGGCCACTTAATTTAGATAGGCACATCCCTTTAAGTTTATCCATCAGCCCATCATAGAGGATTAGGAGGGCTTAGAATGAAAGCATGAGGAGAGAATCAAGTGTTTTTTATCATAGTTATTGAAGAACTTCTATGAGTCATAGAATCTTACTGCACAGAAGGAGGCCATTTGGCCCATTATGCATGTGCTGGCTCTTTGTAAGAACTATTCAATTAGTTCCAGGCCCTTGCTCTTTCCCCCAACCCTGCAAATTTTCCCTCATATGCCGTCCTTTAAGCTATTCCTCAGTATCATGTGGAGATTGATCAAGCTGACTCTGCACTATCAAATGGAGTCTGATCAGAAAATCGATCCCAATAAGTCTTAAATGGAATAGGAGGGAAGAGTCCCAACATTGAGCAAGGACATTCTTTTTAATCTTTTACAAGCAGCATTGCGAGGGATCATGTCACAGGCTTGCAGGATGTGGATTTGTACCCGAGATTCACCGCACAGCTTACAGATTTTGTTCTGATCTGAGGGTACAGCAAGTTAGAGGGGAAAATAGAATCACCTTCTGGGACGTCTCTTGCAAGCATATCCTTATCAGATACGCAGCTTGGTTGTAATGTTTCCCTTGGTCACCTAGCCTGCTAACATTGCTCACAGGTGCAACAAAAACAAAAATAGCCGGAAAAACTCAGCAGGTCTGACAGCATCTGCGGAGAGGAATACAGTTAACGTTTCGAGTCCGTATGACTCTAGAAGAGGTTCAGATTTGTTTCAGATTTCCAGCATCCGCAGTATTTTGCTTTTATCTTATTGTTCATAGGTGGTCTGGTTACCTCCTCAGCCGAGGAATCGTGAATGGTGCAGGGAAACAAGAATAGGAAGAGAGAGAAAGTGAAAATCTTCACATTAGATAAGCATATATTCCGCTAGTACATGCCAGCATTATCCGGTATGTGACACTTTTAACTTTGTATGAGGTGGCCAATATCACTTCACACGATGCGCACTTGAGATATCTGCAAGGTTATAATAATTCAGAGGCCACATATTGGAGTAGGGAATTTAGAATTACAGTGTGAGAAGAGAATCAAGTGCTTTCGTTACGGTAGCCGGTGATCTATTTCAGCAAATAACTTGATGGATCATTCCCTGGTACAAATTG
This sequence comes from Cetorhinus maximus, assembly GCF_964194155.1. Lineage (NCBI taxonomy): Eukaryota > Metazoa > Chordata > Chondrichthyes > Lamniformes > Cetorhinidae > Cetorhinus > Cetorhinus maximus. The sequence goes on from NC_135890.1 coordinate 109,678,416, forward strand.
TTTCTAATGGCACCAGTTATGATTTGGAAGGCACTGCCTGAATGCCTGGTGGAAGCAAATTCAATAATAGCTTTCAAAGGGGAAATTGCATAAACACTTGAAATGGAAACATTTTTAAGGTTATGGGGAAAGAGAAGGGGAGTGGGACTAACTGATAGCTCTTTCAAAGAGCTGGCACAGGCTGGATGGGCTGAACGGCCTCCTTGTATTCTGTATGATTCTGTGGAGGATTGGAAGACGTCAGCGCCTGTGGAAATGCCCCAAATGAGTCAAAACTTCAGAAGGTTGGAAGTAATTGGCAAAAGAAAAGTGTAGAGAAGTTGCCTGGAATCAAGGATAACATGGTGAGACCATTTGATACTGGTCCCACTAATTGGTAATTTCAGGTTTTATAATCAATTATCTGGTCATCTATCATAAGGAGCAGATGTGTGAAAGGTACAGAGGTTGAGTTGGGGGCTGCTATTCATAGTCCGAGTTGAGTTGAGGTGAGCTACATCATTTTGAGTATGAGGGAAAGATGTCTATGGGTTTAGAGAAGGGGAGGGTTGTGAAAATCAGAGGGAACAGAGAGTATCTGCAGAATAGCTCCAGCAGCCTGACAGAGCAACATTAGCAGTGAATTGTACATTGATGATAGAGTGCTGTCATTACTTTATTATGGTTGAGGCACCATTCAACTGGGGAATCCTGCTTCCATCCCACCTTCCACCCCACTGCCAGACAGCACACTGAGAATCAACTAACGGCAATATCAGAAACGTGCAGGATGCGCTGCAATTAAATGGGTCAGTGCAGCAGAATGTTTGGCACCATCACTTGAAGTGGTTAAAATGCAACATAATTCTTCAGTATCCCACTTACCAACTTCACAGTGTTGCCCTTGCAAGTTGACAGGAAGTGGCAAGTGGAGATCAGGATCTTCTCCATAGGAAGGAATAAAATCCAGTGAGGGAGTCACCAGCTCCTCCCAATAATTAACCCCAGGCCTCCCTCAATGAGGAGGCAGTATGTGATAGATAGAGAACCAAGAAAACAAAACTCCTTGAATATTGGGATACAAGAAAAAAAAAACCTTTGCATTCTCCAACTAAACTACCTTCTGAAAACATTCTCAGTTTTAAAAAAATTATTCTTTCAGGGACGGGGGCATTGTTGGCAAGGCCAGCATTTGTTGCCCATCCCTAATTGCCCTTAAACTGAGTGGCTTGCTAGGCCATTTCAGGGGACAATCGTCAACTACATTGTTGTGGATCTGGAGTCATATATAGGCCAAGCCAGGTAAGGACAGCAGATTTCCTTCCCAAAGGCCATTAGTCAACCAGATGGGTTTTTACAACAATCGATGATAGCCATTGCTGAGACTAGCTTTCAATTCCACCAGCTGCCATGTCCCCAGAGCGCTGGTCTGCACCTTGAGGTTACTAGTTCAGTGACATTACCACTACGCCATCATCTCCCTTGGGGTTTGGCCCAGAGATGATTTCATCCTGAAACCTAGAACAGGCTCCCACCGCCCCACTCATCAGCCCTTAAATGGTTAAACAAAATAATCAAGTTACTGGCTGTCAAGTGAGGCCTTGATTCAAGGTAGAAACTGTTCTTTCCCCAGCACTGTCCACTGAGCCTCTTTTCACTTGAATCTATGTCAAACAATTGTTTCTGTAAGATAGTCTGTGAAGGTCCTGACTATTATGGCTTTGAGTCAAATTGTTGGCCATGAGTTGAGACATGGTGTCATGGAGTGTGGAAGGTGTAATATTTTCCTGCTGTGCCCCTCTTACCAGCTTCACAATGTTGTCTATTGGCAGGCGGGGTCAAGTAGATGTCAGGGTCTTCTTGACAGGTTATAATGCTCCCTGCAATTAAATGGCCTGCTATTATCCATTGTCTCGGTTCAATTGTGTAGGATAGCTACAATGGTCAGATATGTTATTCCCTGCGGATAGAGAAAGAGAAAGACCAGAACACACAGGGAGGAGGAGAGACCTGGCATCAGAGAAGAGGGACAAGAAATTCGAGAAGCAACGGACAGAAATGAGAGAAAGTAGGAGACCGTGTGCAGCCTATCGGACTAAGGTTGCCAGAAGTGAAATTTGAGATGAAAGCAACAGAGCAAAAAGAGTGAGAGTGAGAGAGGAAAAAAAAAAGAGACCGAAATATGTGAATAACGAGAAAAGGCATTGATGAGAAAGTGAGAGTAAAGAAAATGAAAGAAAACTCTGCGGTGAATGGATGGATAAATGGAGGAAAGAAAGGGTCACATTTTCAGTGCCTGAAAAAAATTAGGTTATATTTTTTCATAAGCTGAATGCACTTCCAGCAATTTCAATTTTTGTTTCAGATTTCTATCATTCAGTCTTTTGTTTTACCAACTCAGAACGAGCCCCTCTTTACAATTATTATTCCACAACACATATCTTAGATTGAAAGGTAACAACAGAAGGAAATATTTCAGTGAAGAACAATGAGCGAAGACTTCTTTGCTTTTGGCTATTGGTGGGGAAATCATAAACAAGGCTCTACGTTTGAGTCTGTGATTTTGCTAAACAATAAAGAGTGATCTTCCCCTAATATATAGCCTGCAACTCCTGCACCACCTTAAACCTGTAGAGACCTAGTCATAGAAATGGAGAGAGTAAGTGGGGGGTAGGGTGGTGGGGGAGAGGGATGTGGTGACAAGAGGGGTCACGGAAAAGAGAGAAGGGAAAACTTTGTATAAATATTAGCAATTTTTCCTCTTGCACTGAAACCTCTTAGTTGAAACTAAGACAACCATCACAGTAATCTACATCACATGGCTTAAAAGATACTTGTTGCAGCTGCAACCTTAGGACAGAAAAGGCATAAGAGTATGAAAAAAAATCTCCTTCCTGCTGTAGCTCATAGTAATTCAGACAAAAAAAATAACTTCGACTTACCCTGTTGACCTTTTGTTTGAAATAAAATAAACGTCTTCTCAGTGAATGGCTTACGCGTAGAAGAAACCTTGGAAATAAAAGACAAAGTTGGAAGGAGTTTTTAAACTTCTTGTCAGTCTTTGCCGTTCTATGCTCTTGTAAGAGCTTTCTCTTGCCAATTATCTTGCGATTAATTCCCTCAAGCCATCGGTTAGGAATTAGGCTTGTGGGGTCTCCTCTCTCTCTCTCTCTCTCTTTCTCCTCACCAGATTGTTTTCATTAGCTTGGAGTTTAATGTGGGGAGAGCGCTGCAGGGATGCAGTACTCTTCAGCAACAGACTTCCTGTCAGACGCTTGTGTTCTGTGCAGAGACCAGATCCCTTACTTTATGCAGCTGATCGTGCTGCTGGGAGGGAGTGCAAGAGAGAAGGGGCTGTGTGTGTGTGTGTGTGCGTGCGTGTTTCAGTTGAACAGAAGAGTTTAGTGAATCATTGGTTACTAAGAAAAGAAACAAAGAGGATGAACAGAAACAACAACTGTTGTCGATGTTTTTTTTTAACATGCCCTCCACAAAGAAGAAATTATGTCTCAATGTTCTAAAAACAAAAGGGGAGAAAAAATAACTTGCATTTCGAGAAATGGAATGTGTTGTATGCACCTGATGGGGAGTTATTTATGGAGGCTTAAGCCCTGTGAGGGTGAACTACCCCCCTGCACACCCTCCCCAGCTTTTCCTCGACTCCTAAAGGAGCTGATTCCTGTGTGTCAGCTGTGACGTTGTTGGTAGCACTTTCACCCCTGAGTTTGGAGATGATGGTTTCAAGTTCCCATTCCAGAGGCTTAAACACATGATCTAGGCTGACACTCCAGTGCAGTCCTGAGGGAACACTGCACTGCTGGAGGTGCCATCTTTCAAATGAAACAATAAAAGCCAAGGCCTTGTCTCAGGAGGACATAAGAAATCCCTTGGTTCTTTTTCAAAAAAAAGCAGTGATGCTATCCTTGGTGTCTTGTCCAATATTTATCCTGCTATGAGCATCACATTGCTGTTGGTGGTATCTTGTCATGTGCAAATTGGCTGCCATGTTTCCAACATTAGAATGACTACACTTCAAAAGTATTTAATTGTCTGTAAAGTGCTTTAGGAAGTTATGGAGTCATGAAAGGCGCTGTGTGTATAAATTCTTTCTTCTTCTTTTCCTGCCCAGGGGCTTCTTGATGGGTGCTTGCCGCTCTTTGGTATCTCCTCAAGTCGGTGTTCTTCATGTGAACCTACTCAAAGATGATTAATGACATATTCAACAAAGGCTGCATCACAGCCAAGCCAGATCCTGTTCTCCTAAGGTGTTCATTGGCGGTCATTGGAGCAGATAAGCAGTACTATGACACACTTTTCCATTCCCCAACCTAACAGAACAGAAGACAATTGTAGACAACTGCTTAATGCTGCCCTGGCTGAGTTCCGTTGAATCAGCACATACCAGGAATCGAAGCTGGGATCTCATAGTGTCATTACAGTCCAGAGGAGGCCATTTGTCCCATCGAGTCCATGCCAGCTCTCTGTGGAGCAACCCTGTAAGACCCAGTTCCCAGCTCTGTCCTCTTGGCCTGAGGTGTCTCCTGCTCTTTATGGCTCGCTGGGTAGTCTGAGCTCTTCAGAGCCCCCATAACATCCTATCAAAGTTCTCCTCTGAGCCTTTGATTAATGGATCTACTCCAAAGATTAGTTTGACTAATTAAATGCAAGAAGCGATGGTTTAAAATGAACATGTTATCAAAGGGCTGGCTTTTGCAGTGGGTTACAACACTGATCTTGGGCTCATCTCCAGCTCACACTGATCGAGTGAAGATGTCCTCTCTCTATCAGCTGTCGGCATCCTATGTAAAAAGAATTCAAGCAGCATTAATTTTTCGGACTAGATCTTAATGAGTGCGAATTTAGGACACAAAATTGGCCCTAATTTGTCACAAGTTAATTGTATTTAGAGGGTCAGTTCCTGCACTTGTTATTTCTATTACACTTTTTAATACATTTGCATCAATTTCGTGCCTCCTACTTTAACTAAGCCATTTATTTGAATTTTAAGCAGGATAATGAATTTATTTGAATACATTAGGCTGTGCGCTAAAAGCAGAAGAAAGAGGGAGGTCACCTCTTAAATTGGCAATAAGAAGTGTAAAGATGGTCAGTGTAGGCTGTAGAAAAGCTACATCGTCGTAGTTCTTGAAGTTAAAGCACAGGGTCAGGGTGAAGGAAACATTGGCTGGAAAATTCTTTGGAGCTGCTCATGGAGTTTCTGCCACACTTTCGAATAGTTAACCTTGGCAGAGTGGAAACAGTTCCTGAGAATTGCCCAGCCATTTAACTTATCTCGACTTGATAGTGAAACTGGGTCAAAGAGGTGATAATACTTCCCATCTCAACAGTGATTGAATCTCCATTTTTATGACGTTTTTGATGAAATGCCTCTGATCGAAAGATCAGATTATTTTAAAAGGTGCATAACAATCAATCTAGAAACTAATTTTACAAAGAATAGGGACAACCAGAAAACTCTTGATTCAAGAATCAAGAATCAAGAACTGACTGTACCAGCACACAATCTATTGTTCCGATTGGTAATTGGCCATGTCCTCACATTTGACTGAGGGTAGCATGACAATGACTGCAGAATAGCCCAATGAGTTAAGTAGTCCCTGTGTTACATGTTCCAGGTCTGGCTGTGGTAAAGCGAGGACACAGTCAGACCATGTATCCAACCTGTGGTCCTGTATTTCAATTGGCCATCATGTCTGCAATCCCTTGGTACAGCAAAAAAATGTTATTAGACATTATATGTTATTATATTAATATGGTATTGCTGTAGCTATGGATACCCTAAACCTAAACAGATGCTCACCACAAACATTTGGTAGTAAGTAAAAATTCAGTAATGGTTGTTTGAATCATCAGTCAAATTGCCGCCCTTTCAAGTTCAAGCTCTGGTGTTTAATCTACCCTTGGGTTGGAGGATAAAAGTTTGTTGTCTTTGTCTCTAAGGCCTGTTAGTAAAGTAAGCTCATGGCAACCCAAACCCCAATCTTCTAGTGGGCATAAGTTACGCAAAAAACTGCCCTTAAATTGGCACTGAGAATCTCATTCAGAAAAACCCTGAGTATGCTTTGTGTGGAAATCTAAATGTTATAGGAACATAGGAAATAGGGGCAGGAGAAGGCCATTTGGCCCCTTGAGCCTGTTCTGCCATTCAACTAGATCATGGCTGATCCTCTAATTCAAAGCCATTTTCCCATGCTATCCCCATATCCCTTGATATCTTTAATAATTAGAAATCTATCAACCCCTGCCTTGAACATACTCAATGGCTGAGCCTCCACAGTCCTCTGGGGTAAAGAACTTCAAAGATCTACCGCCCTCTCAGTGAAGAAATTCCTCGTTATCTCAGTCCTAAATGGCCTATCTCTTATTCTGAGACTGTCCCCTGGTTCTAGACCCCCCCCACCCAGGGTACACATCCTTCTTACATCTACCGTGTCGATCCCTGTAAGAATTTTGTATGTTTCAATGAGATCACCTCTCATTCTTCTAAACTCTAGAAAATACAGGCCCTGTCTCCTCAATCTCTCCTCATAGGACAATCCCGCCATCCCAGGAATCAGTCTGGTGAACCTTCGTTGCACTCCCTTTATGGCAAGTATATCCTTCCTTGGGTAAGGAGATCAAAACTGTACACAATACTCTAGGTGTGGTCTCACTAAGGCTGTATAAAACTGCAGCAAGACTTCTTTCCACTTGTACTAAATGTTAACATGCCCTTTGCCTTCCTAATTGCTTGTTGTGCCTTGTTGTATCTTAGTGTAGTGGGGCCACCAGCTGCAGGTGGTGATGATGGGGGAGAGCACCAAGCAGGGGAACTGGTCAGCCTCTGTCATTCCCTCCCTGCAAGAAGCAGTGCCTTTGACAAGCTGGGGGACAGAGCCAGATGCCGTGAGGCCAGAAAGAAAGCAGCAAGGGCAAGTCTGGAACTTGAATGGCAGTGTGGCAGGAGCCTAAAGCAACTTGAAGCCCCTGAGGGTGGCTAAAGAGCCGGGAAGGGGTGGAGACCTAGTCAGACCGACTGGCAGCACCCCTGAGTATGAGAAGCCTCTTGGAGAGAGAGGAGAGAAGGACTGCGGCCAGGAGCTGAAGCAACAGTTCAAAACTGGTGAGTCACTGCATTGAGGAGCTGAGGCCATGAATAGGGCAGAGATCTGGAGCATCAGCTGTGAATATTTCTCTGTAAATAGTTTGTTCCTTGAAGTTGAGCTTTCCCTTTTAGGGTTGATACCACTTTGATGCCAATGGATTAAACAAACCTTGTTTTATAACCTTCGTGCAGTCCATATGCTTGAATCACATGTTATATTTGGTGTCAATGGGTAGAAAGCTGGGCAGATTTGGGGAAAGACCGGAGACATCCAATGACCTGGCAGCTGAGAACTGGATCGAGGACCTACACCACATGGACTGCAGTGGTTCAAGAAGGCAGCTCACCACCACCTTCTCGAGGGCAATTAGGGATGGGCAATAATTGGCCGAGCCAGCGACGCCCATATCCCATAAATGAATAAAAAAGAAACACACGCACAGCTGATCATAGCTTCCAGGGGCCTCAACGTGAGGGAGCAGACAGCGTTCATGATGGGAATATCTGTATGGGAAAGCTCATCAGGAAATATTGGGGAGAGGTGAAGGTTCTCGAAGAAGTCCCCCGTGGATCTTTGATGTCCTGGTACAGGTTTTTGGGGACAGCAGTAGCCTGTCACAGCTGCAGCAGAAGTTTTGAGTACAAGCAAGCCAAAGGAGGGGGCCTGGCCTCTGTATCCCTGGAGCTGGTGAAGTTGTTTGACCACGTTGTCCTCCTGGATTCCTCCTTTAGATCGAGCAGGGACACTCAGCTGAAAAATCACCCATCTGAAGTGGTGAGGGTCGAAGACATCCAGAGGGAGTTGAGGAGCCTTAACAGTGACAAACTCTGCTATTCTTCTCTGACGCGCGAGATTACATCATCTGGACTCCTAAGGCCAGGAAAGAGGCCACCAGGGAGGTGACTATCAGCACAGACAGGGATGTAGGCCTTGGGCTGAAGAGGCAGGTGGAACAGATCACTGCACAGCAAGCACAAATCCAATCCTTGCTCTCCTATTTCCACTGTAAGCCTCGCGACCGAGCACATCCATGGGATATTCCAAGGAGGTGCTGGAGTTGTAACAGAGTTAGACGCTTCCAATGAGATTGCCGTCAACAACCACAAACACCACAGATGTCAGGCATGGCGTCCCAGTCTAGCACAACTCCATTCCTTCTCTCTCATCAGAGAAGATACATGCCTGGCGAAGGAAAAGGAAATGCTGAGGCCCTCAGCCGGAAGACTGACCATGGAAGGCAACCCAGTTTCATCGCTTTAGAGAGGATTATGGCTGATGCCATGCCCATACCTCAGGGAATAGTAGCATTCACACCCCGATCCCTTGCAGAATCCAGGCAGGGAGTCATCAAAGTATCAACTATGTGCTTATGAGGGAGATCCAAACCCGATCTAGAGGGATAGAGCCATGTACAGGTTCAACTTTGCCATTCATCTCAAAAGAGGTCTCTCAGGCAGCTTCAGCTGGTTGATGAAGACATTGGTAGATTTCACTTCTACTGGAAGAGTAAATGTCCACTGACCCAATGAAGGAGTCTAAATGGGCACATAAACTGCTGAGGTGCTGGATGAGGATCGGGGGGAGGGTGTGGTGTTCTCTATTGGCTGGTTCATGACAACAGGAGAGAGGTGAAAAAACTTATCCTGCCTGGCAGTCTCAAGAGTCAAGTGTTGACCACTGTTCATGATCAGACGGGACATCAAGTGTCAGAGAAGACAGATGCACCAACAAGAAGGTGGTGTTACCGGCCAGGGATGGCTGCCGATTTTGCCGATTACTGCTAGAACTGAGAGAGGTGTACTTTGACTAAAGCAAGGAAGTGGCTCGACAGTATTGGTCACATCCATGACGTTGGACCTGTACTAGAGAGCAACCTCAGAAGAACCCCTCCCCAGAGGGGAGTTGCTCAATACTAAAAGTCTGGTGGATGATGTGGGGCAAGCAGCCCAATTAACAGCATAGCAAAACTTGAAGCGTCAGTCAGTGGCGGCCTGAGTAAAGAACTGCCGGATAGCTGGGGAATGGGGAATCCCGGAACGTGTGTCAGGAATTCCAGGGATACATCCAATGTGAGGAAGCTGAATCCGATGCCGGATGGAGCTGCCGAGATGTCAGTCATGGAGGCTGCAACTGGAGCAACCTGTGCTGCTAATCATACAGTCCCTGGAGACATGATCGACCTAGGCCCCTACATGGCTGATCCAGCACAAAGCCTGGGTGCTATTGGGAGATCCAGTTCAGAAAAGGTGCTGAGAAGGTTATCTCGAGCAAATGCTGAATATCATCCCACCACATACCATTTGCCCAGATCGGTGAGGCATGAAGGGAAGGCCACCAGCACTGTGGATTTGAATATGTTACCTGTCGTAGCTCATCCTAACCCGCTGATCACATGATTGCTCAGTAAAGAGTCACCGTGTGATATGTCTAGTTGCCAGGAGGGTAACTCTCAAGCAGGGAAGTGTGTAACGGGATCTCCGGCAGCAGGTGGCGATGGCGGAGGGCAGGGGGTGGGGGAGCACCAAGCAGGGGAACTGGTTGGTCCTTTTGGGCTCCTCCATGCAGGGAGCAGTGTCTGCTTCTGAGCTGAGGGGCAGAGCCAGATGCCATGAGGGAGAAAGCAGCAAGGACGAGGATACCACTTGAGTGGCAGTGTGGGAGGATGCAGCTCACCTGAATCTGAGGAAGCCTCCTGGAGAGAGAAGAGTGAAGGACTGCAGCCTAGGAGCTGAAGCAGCAGTTCAAAACTGATGCGTCACTGCGTTGAGGAGCTGAAACCACGAATAGGAAAGAGATCTGGGGCATTGGTCATGAACTTTCTCTGTAAACAGTTTGTTTTTTGTTTGAAGTTAAACTTTCCCTTGAGGGTTGATTTCAGCTTTGATGCCAATGGAATAAACAAACCTTGTTTTACAACCTTCTGTGTGCTTAAATCACATACTACATTTGCTTTCAGTGACTTATGAACAAGGACACGCAGGTCCCTTTGGACATCAGCACTTCCCAATCTCTCACTATTTAAGAAATACTCTCGTAGGAAAAACAGAAATGCAAAGTGGATAACTTCACATTTTTCCACATTATATTCCATCTGCCATGTTCTTGCCCACTCACTTAGCCTGTCTAAGTTCCCTTGAAGCTTCTTTACATCCTCCTCACAACTCATATTCCCACCAAGTTTTGTGTATTCCCACCAAGTTTTGTGTCATCAGCAAACTTGGAAATATTACATTTTGTCCCTGCATCCAAATCATTGCTATAGATTGTTAATAGCTGGGGCCCAAGCACTGAACCTTATAATACCACACTAGTCACAGCCTCCCAACCTGAGGATGATCCATTTATTCCCACTCTCTGATTTTTGCCCATTAACCAATCCTCAATCCATGTCAGTATATTACCCCCAATCCTATATGCTCTAATTTTGCCTACTAACTGCTCATGTGGAACCTTATCAAAAGCCTTCTGAAATACACCACATCCACTGATTGTCCCTTATCTGTTCTGCTTTTTACATCCTCAAAAAAACTCTTAACAGGTTTGTCAAACATGATTTCCCTTTCAGAAATCCGTGTTGACTCTGCTCAATCCTACCATTTTTTTTTTCTAAGTGTCCAGTTGTCACATATTTTATAATAGAATCTAGCATTTTCCCTACTACTGGTGTCAGGCTAACAGGTCTGTAGTTTGTTGTTTTCTCTCTCCCTCCTTTCTTAAATATTGGCTTACATTTGCTACCTTCTAATCTGCAGGAACTGTTCCAGAATTTTTTGAATTTTGGAAGATGACCACCAATACAGCCACCTCTTTCAACACTCTGAGATGTAGATCATCAGGCCTAGGGGATTTATCAACTTTCAGTCCCATTAATTTCTCCAGTACTACTTTTTTTTTAACTAAGATTAATTTCTTTCAGATCCTTAACCGCACTAATCTTTTGGTTCTCTAGAATTCCTGGGAGGTTTTTTTTGTTTCTTCCTCTGTGAAGGCAAACCCACAGTTTTTGTTTAGTTTCTGTGCCATTTCCTTACCCCCCATTATAAATTCTCCTGTCTCTGCCTGTAATGGGCCCATATTTGTCTTTGCTCATCTTTTCATTTTTACATACCCATAGAATCTTTTACAGTCTGTCTTTACGTTTCTCGCTAGTTTACTTTCATATTCTATTTTCTCTTTCATTGTCAGTTTTTTTCTCCTCCTTTGCTGAAATCTAAAATTCTCCCAATCCTCAGGGTTATTACATTTTTTGGTAACTTTATAAGCCTTTTCCTTTGATCTAATACAATCCCTAACCTCTCTTGTTAGCCATGTTTGAATCCCTCTTCCTGGTGGGTTTTTATGCCTCAAAGGAATGTAAATTTATTGTAACCAAAAATTAATTCTTTAAATGCTAGCCATTGCCTAGCTACTGGCACACCTTTTAATGTAGTTCCCCAATCTACCACAGCCCCCATACCTTCATTGTTTCCTTTTGTTTCAATTTAAGACCATAGTTTCAGATTGAACTACATCACTTTCAAACTTTATGTAAAATTCCACCATATTATGCTCACTCTTCCCTAAATGCTCCTTTACAATGAGATTATTAAGTAGCCCTTTCTCATTGCACAATACTAGATCTAAAATAGCCTGTTTTCTAGTTGGTTCATTAACATAATTTTTTTAAAAATTCATTCATGGGATGTGGGCATTGCTGGCTAGGCTGACATTTATTGCCCTTCCCTAATTAGAGTGACATGTAGGCCAGACCAGGTAAGGACAGCAAATTTCCTTCCCTAAAGGACATTATGAACCAAATGCGTTTTTACAACAATCGGCAATGGTTTCATTGTCATCAGGCTTTTAATTCCAGATTTTTATTGAATTCAAATTTCACCATCTGCCGTGGTGGGATTCGAACCTGGGTCCCAAGTGGATTACCCTGGGTCTCTAGAATACTCGTCCAGTAATATCACTAAACTACTGTCTCCCCCATTTATTGTTCTAGAAACCATCTAGTATACATTCCAGGAACTCATCCTCCATTGCATTAGAGCTAATTAGGTTTACCCAGTCTATGGGTAGAATCTTACCTATGTCGGTTGGGCTGGGCAGGAGAGGCCGGAGGTGGGTGCGGAGCCGATTGCCACCCACAATTGGCTGCCCGCCGCCATTTTACACGGGCGGGCCAATTAAGGCCCACCCAGCGTAATGTGTAGCCGATAGTGTTCAGTGCTACCTGTGCGGGCGGGGGAAGGAGGGAGAGTCAGGGCCTGCGCTCTTTCGAAAGAGTGCAGCAATCTCCCTGAGGCACGAGAGTGTCATGTGAGCTGCGACATGTTTGTGAAGTCAAGAAAATGTATTTATTTATTTTATACAAGCTTCAGGGAACCTCATCCTGCCCGTGGATGAGGTTTCCTGAAAAACGTGAAGGTGCTTGGACTCTTCACCTGTCTGCCAACCTTAAGGTTGGACAGGCAGCGTTGGTAACAACTTTAATTGCTTTTTTAATGGCCTTAATAGGCCGTTAACAGTTCAGTGGGTGTGCAGCCGCCTCCGGCGCTGTGGGACCCGCCCCCGCACACTGATGGCAATATTCTACCCTATACCTAGATCGAAATCCCCCATGATTACAGTATTGCCCTTGTTACATACACCTCTAATTTCCTGATTTATACCATGCCCTACATTACCATTACTGTTTGGTGGTCTATAAACAACTCTTATCAATGTTTGCTGCCCTTTGCTGTTTCTTAGCTCCACCCAAACTGATTATACATCTAAATTGGTGCTAATAGGTGGAGAATGTGGTAAGGGTTAATGCTCAACTTTGAGACAGATTGTAAAACACGACTTGGTTCAAAACCTGCGGAAAAGAAAAGATTGGAAAAATAAATTTGAAGGGATGATGTTCAGATTCTCAAAAGCGGGCAAAGTATTGAAGACCTAATAGGTTGTTTCAAAGACAAAAGTTTTGGATTAGTGGAACAAAGAACAATACAGTACAGTCAAAGCGTTCACTGTACTTTTTAATTTTAGTAAACTCAATATTCCCATTCACATTGAATGGGTGGGAGATAATTCCAAGCTTGTAAAGTAATGGAGTGGTTCTTGATAATCACTGGAAAACAGGTCCAGAAGGAATTCATCCAAGAATGCTTCAGGAAGTTAGGATTAGGAGTGAGCGCTGTGGCCAAAATGCTTCACTTTACTTTAAATACAGAAACAGTAGCTGAAAGCCGAAAAACAGTCACTGCTGTTCTGATTTTAATTGGATCAAAACTATGATTCTGGAGATTACAGGCTGGTAACTTGACAAATTAACTTGGAAAAGCACTGGAATGCATTATGAAGGAAATGATTCAGAATCAAGTGGAAAGAAAAATTGCCAGATCAGATGGGATTATGAAAAGTTGGTGCTGCTTAACAAATTTATTGGGATACTTTGAGAATGTAAGGGAGTGATGGAATGATAGTAATGTGGCGGATGTTGACTTTTAGAATTATAACTGATTCAATCCCTCTCTAGAGACAGTTGCTTAACTGAAGACAATATCAGTGTAATCATTGGATAGTGGTCAATGATAATGTTATTTGTTGTGTAACTGTAGAGAGCAGAGGTACAACCTCTGGGATGCTCACCTAGCACCTATCTTTTGCACTACTCGGCAGGATACAAGAAGCAGCTTGTTATCATGTAGGTGATTTTTGCTCTCGAGCCAACCATCAATCTCCCCCTGTGCAGCAGTTTTTCTTGCCTTTCTCTAGTTTAATGATATCACTATGGTCATTGTACTTCTCTTGTCCCCTGTAAAGTCTAAATGTGTTACACTACACGTCTTTCTACCTCCTTGCGTCCTCACTGTGTTTGAATCAAGATTCATCATGCTGTCTCCTACCCCAACTGACTGTCTTCCAGGATGTCAAAGCTGTGGAATTCTTTACCTCCCTCGGTTTTCTTATCCTTGTGCAATCTTCTGGCTTTCAAAACCCAAGTTTGGCATCATCTTACCAGTGCCTCTTCACTCACCTTGTCTTCTCACTTGCTGCAGATGGGATTATGAAAAGTTGGTGCTTTTCAAATTGATTTTGAAAAGCAATTTGAAAAGCAGGCTGTGCCAGTGGAGTCTCTTTGAGAATCTCTGTTGTATTACGGTATCAATAATCTTGATAAGAGTATAAAAAGTGGAATGTCGAAATGTGCAGATGGCAGCAAGTTGTGTGGGAGAGCAGGATGTTTGGGATACAAGTCAAATAGATCAACAGAGGCATAACAACTGGTCAGATGTAACAGAAATTAAATGTAATGTTACAAAATATATGACAGCACATATTCATCCTTAGGCTGCTGCCAGGCCTATGGAGATATTGGTTGTCTTTGAGTATGAAACCGTCAATATTATGATAATAAATGTCACTTTTGCTTGCCCCGATTCCCATTTTCATTATTTTTCTTCATATAGTTAATAGAAGCTAATCTATACCTTCTATGCATTTTTAAAGAAAACATATTTAAACTCTCTTCTCTTCCTCCTGGATCCCACCATCTGTTTTGAAAATTATAGAAAGGAAATAGACACTGAAAAAAATGCAAAACAGATTTATTGACATTGTACCAGAAGGGAGAGATTACACCTATCAGGAAAGATTGAACAGGCTAAGGCTCTTTCCTCCAGAAAATAGAAGTCAGAGGGGTGACCTGATAGAGGTCTTCAAGGTTTTGAAAGGATTTGGTAGGATGGACGTAGTTTTCACTTATGGGGAAGACCAGAACTAGGGGCCATAAATATGATACCAGTAGGGAAGTCAAGAGATTTTTTTTTACCTAGAGTGATTAGAATGTGCAATTTGCTTCCACAAAGAGTATTTGAGGTGAATGGCATAAATGCATTTAAGGGGGAACTAGAAAAACATGATGGAGAAAATTAGAGGGGTCTCAGCTTAGCCAGCCCCTCCACTGCCACCCCCACAAACCCCCCACCCCTCCCCCACCCACCCCTCCCACAACCCCCCCCACCCACAACTCCCCCCCCTCACTCCCCCTCCTCTCTTTCCCCCTCCCCCCCCTCACTCCGCCTCCTCTCTTTCCCCCCCTCCCCCACTGTCCACCCACTCCACAGGCAGACATAGACCCACATTTATTGCTATTGCAAGGGAGGAGTTTAAACCCTGCTACAGTTCATGGGACATGTTGGTCAGTGCCTCTATTTAAACAAACAAATGGAAGAATATCACACTCGCATTGTTCATTCACTAAAATCATTAACAGTAATTTCTAACATGGTTTGATGCTCAAACTACCGCTGATAGTTTCTTTCCCCAATTATTAACGTCGGAATCTATTCCCAACAGAAATACTTTAAAGACATCTCCCTGTGTGCAAGTCATTAGCTAATGACAGGAGAAGAAGGTATAAGTGGCAGCAGCTTCCTGCAGCTGAATCACCTCATTGAGAAAATATATCCTGAGAATTTTCCCAAAATGAATGTTTATAATAGCATGAAGAAATAAGCTGCTTTCATACAGAGCTTTTCATATCATCCCAAAGCATTTCACAGCTGTAGTCGCTATTTAAGTTTTTAATGGATGTAACCATTGCTGTCAAGGCCAGCATTTATTTCTCATCTCTAATTGCCCTTGAGAAAGTGGTGGTGAGCCACCTTCTTGAATACAATTACAGACTTGCAAGGCTATTTCAGAGGACACTTGAGAGTCAACCACATTGCTGAGAGTCTGGAATTAGATTCTTTTTTTCCTAAAAATATACTTCATTCATAAAATTGGTAAAGGCATGTTCCTTAACAGTTCAAATTTAACATTACATAAAGTGCAAAACAATTCCATTTCTTTCAATACTATGTGTGGCGCTTAGAGATGCCTCACTACACATAGAATATTCACTTCATGTCAAACATACAGCCCAAGGGGTTTTATACAGTTTCCAGCTTCTCAGTATCCAGTAGTAGGAGGGCCTTAGACTCTGGCCTTTACCCAATGAGTCTTTGCAGTGGCTTCTCCAAGCTTTAGTGCACCCCACAGCTTAGTCCTGTGTCTTGGAATGTCCCAGTCCGCAACACTGGGTCATGGAAAGCTCTTTGCACTGGAAGACCAACACGTTGTTGGCAGACCAAAGAGCGTCTTTCACCAAGTGGAGTCACATTTTTCCCCAAAAATACATCTTATTCATAAAATTGACATTACATTACGTAAAGAGCAGATCAAATCAATTTCTTCCAATACTGTATATTACTCACTACATTTACAGTTACAGTCAATATTTACAATGATCATTACATGTCACACATACAGCTGGAGGGGTTTTACACAGGCCGGGATTTCCGGCCCTGTCCGCCACCAGGATCTTCCTGTCCCGCTGAAAGTCAATGGCCCGCCACATCCGCCACGCTAGGTCCCGCCATGGCGGGGTCAGAAAATCCCGGCCACAGTTTCCAGCCATTCACTGTATTATGGTGGGAGGGACTTAGGCAGTGGCTTTTCCCCATTGCACTTTTACGGCAGCTACCCCAAGCTTTGGTGCGTTCCTCAGCGTGTGGTCCTGGATCTTGGAATGTGCCAGTCTGCAACACTCAGTCATGGACAACACTTTACACCAGAAGACCAAAAAATTTCAGGCAGATCAAAGAGCGTCTTCCACTGAGTTGATGGTCCTCCAGCAGCAGTCGATGTTTGTCTCAGTGTGCATCCCTGAGAACATTCCATAGAGCATGGAGTCATGCGTCATGGAGCTGCTCATGATGAAAACCACAGTATCTCCTTCCCGACCTTCTTTGCAAATGCACATTCCAGAAGGAAGTGGACGATGGTCTCTTCACCCACGCAGCCACCTTGAGGGCAGAAAGCAGTGACACTGAGACTCTGGATGTACATGAAGGATCTGATGGGGAGGACCCTTCTTATCACTTGCCAAGCTATACCCTGGTGCTTGTTTGAAAATTCTGGCAATGAGGCTTTCTGCCAATTGACTTTGACAGTCTGCCCAGGGGACCATCCGACAGGATCTCCCAACTCCTTTAATCGCAGGGCCCTGACGACATTACATGCAGCCACTGCCTGATGAACTTATGGTCAAAAGTGCTTTCCACACAAACTTTTCCACAAGGGACAAGTGGTACAGTACAGTCCAACTGCTTTGGAGCATTCCACAGCAACGTGGCTAGACTCATCCGTTGCAACATTGGGCAGAAGACAATGGCGTCATCCATGTACAGGGAGGCTTTGACCTGTACGCCTCCCCTGCCTGAGATCGTCATCTCCTTGCGTCCGTAACGTTCCTGATAGATTCAGCAAAGAGTTCACTGTAACACATAAACAAGCTGGAGGAGAGAGAAGAGCCCTGCCTGACACTAGATTTGATTGGAAAACTTTCCGATTCCCTGATTGAAAATGGGCTACTGATGTTTGTGTGGAGCAGTTGATCCAATTGCAGATTCCCTCACCAAACCCATCATGTCAGTGTGCATTAATCTGTCAAAGGTCTTCTTTTGGTCCAGCTGATGAGGCAGGTGTCCACCTCCCCGTCCTGCATGTAGGCAGTCACATAACTGAGTAGCACAAGGCTGTTGGAGATCTTCCTGCCAGGTACAGTGCAAGTATGATCAACCTGGATCACTAACTACAGAGCAGACTTAACACAATTGGTCATGACATTGGACAGAATTTTATAGTCCACATTGAGCAGTGAAATGGGCCACTAATGCTTAATTTCCTTCCTCTTCCCATTCTGCTCGTAGGTTAGGATGGTGATGCCTTGCCTCTTGGATACTGATATGCTGACAATGAGGAGAATACTCTTGTACACTTCCAGCAGGTTTGGGCCAATCCAGTCCCACGGAGCTAAATACAACTTGGTTGGTAAACCATCGCTTCTGGGAGCTTTACATTTATGACATTGCTAAATATTGTGACCAAAGAATTTTCTCCCCCGTTTGATACAATAACATTTCATGGAGAAACCCCTACAACTGACAGGGATTTTCATCCCATTAATTTGAGCAAGATTCTAACTCCGGTTTCAGGAGTGAAAGGGTATTGTGAGAACTCACTGTACAAACCTCACCTCCAATCTCATTCCAACAGGCTGCATAGTTGTTGATTGTAGGAAATTAATATAATTTTGGGGCTCTTCTTCTGAGGTTGGGCTGAAGATGCAATGTCCATTCAAACTGAAAGGAGCTTTAATAAAAACTGAAAATGCAGGATATACTCAGCAGGTGTGGCAGCACCTGTAGAGAGAAAAACAGAATTAACGTTTCGGGTTGATGCATCAGGACTGGGAGCTTTACTCCAAGTCGAACTCATGCTATACCTAACTTAGCAATTCTTGCTGCTGGTACTAGGTATCAAAAGTGGAAAATGTCTCATTCCTCATCACTGAATTCCTCATCTTCAGGGGTAAATTAATCACCTATAATTAAGGAGTCAAGAGCACCCCGACAAATTATCAGAAAACACAGTAACCGTTTCATAGTATCTAGCCCAATCTGAGTCACACCCTGGAGGTATCCATATTAGAATGGAGCAAACATTGAAAGCTGCAAGAGCATAGTTGACTGAATGCATATTATCACAGAGAGAGAGAGAGAGTTGGATAGATAGATGAACAGATAAATAGATGGATTGAGAGACAAATAGGCAAATGGATACCTCAGGATGAGATGAGATAAACTTTTGCATAAACTATGTGATTTCAACCAGTTTGAGAACCCAGCTGAAAATAAAAGTATATGGCCATAGGCCCTGATTGGTTAAATATTCCCAGCGGTTGTGTTATCCTGTATGTAAAACATTCCGACCTGTGTGTTAACCGGTATGTAAAACATTCCGACGCATCTATTATCTTGTATTCGACATGTTTCGGTCTAATTGATATTCTTCGTGTAACACACCCCAGCTTCTGCCTTTCCTTGTGTAGAACAGAATCCAGTCAACTGTTTCCTTCAATCTATTCCACAAATACTTCACACGAAGAAAGGATCTATCTTTAATCCTGTTTAAAGACTATGTTTGTACTAAGTAGGGTTTAAAAAAAGAAAGGTGAGGTAAGCCTCACCCAAGAGTTTGTACTGCAGAGGGTAGATCATTACCAAGTTTTACTGAACACCCCAGTAGTTGACTAACTCACGACTGAGTATTGCCTTGGAGCTGCTCTCACTCAGTTGCCTAAACGTCATTGGAGGTGTAACAGAATCCCTATTTAAATGCTGCATTTGTGGTAAAGAAATAGCAGGAGAAGTTCTGAGGAAATTTCCATATGTTTCTAGGAAGTGGCACAGGCTAATGTGTCAAATAGCAACTGGCCTTCCAACACATCAAAAAATTACCTTTAAAAGTGATACCAAGATAAATTTATTTTGACTTATGTATAAACTGTAACTACTATACAATCTACACGATACACTGCGGCGACTCACCAAGGCTCCTTTAGTAGCACCTTCCAAACCCACGACCTCTACCACCTAGAAGAATAAGGACAGCAGGCAGTTGGAGACATCACCACCTGCAAGTTCCCCTCCAAGTAACATAGCGTCCTGACTTGGAACCATATTGCTGTTCCTTCACTGTTGCTTGGGGAGTTTGCAACCATAGGATAGTTGGAGGAGATTTGAAGGGACAACCTTGCTGGAAGTAAGCGGAGGGCCCAAGAAATCTCAACCCTAATACAAACCTTCGAAGCTGTACCAAGTGTCTAATCTTCAAATTTTTGATAAGTATCTGACTTGAGTTCTGGGGGCTGAAAGTCAAATGAGCGTAGAAAGAAATTTGATCTGAGGGGAAAACTGAAAATGCTGAAAAAACTCAGCAGGTCTGATAGCATCTGTGGAGAGAAAAACAGAGTTGACGTTTTGAGTCCATATCTCTTTATGGGGTATGTGGAACATTCCTTGTTCCAATCCTACTCAGGCCCCCTCCCACAACTCTTTTTTCGGTACATTGATGACTGTTTCGGTGCCATTTCATGCTCTCGTCTGGACCTGGGAAAATTTATCAATTTTACTTTCAATTTCCACCCCTCCAACACCTTCACATGGTCCATATGGGACACTTCCCTCCCCTTCCTTGACCTCCCTGTCTCCATTTCTGGCGATAGACTGTCCACCAATATTTATTACAAGCCTACTGACTCCCACAGCTATCTCGACTACAGCACCTCACACCCTGCTTCCTGTGTGGACTCCATCCCATTCTCTCAGTTCCATCACCTCCATTGCATCTGTTCTGATGATGCCACTTTCCACATGTCTTTCTTCTTCCTTAACTGAGGTCTCCCACCCACTGTAGTTGATAGGGCCCTCAACCGTGTCCAACCCATCTCCCATGCCTCCGCCCTCACACCTTCCTCTCCTTCACAGAACCATGATAGGGTCCCCCTTGTCCTCACTTTTCACCCACCAGCCTCCACATTCAAAGGATCATCCTCCGCCATTTTCACCAACTCCAGCATGATGCCACCACCAAACACATCTTCCCTTCACCACTCCCTGTCGGCATTCCATAGGGACCGTTCCCTCTGGGACACCCTGGTCCACCCCTCAATCACCCCCAATACCTCATCCCCTTCTCATGGCACCTTCCCATGCAATCGCAGAAAGTGCAACACCTGCCCCTTTACCTCCTCCCTCTTCACCGTCCAAGGGCCCAAACACTCCTTTCAGGTGAAGCAGCGCTTCACTTGCACCTCCTTCAATTTAGTCTACCGCATCAGTATTAGTAGGGAAATGGTGTTGGGATAATTGATGGGATTGAAGGCCGATAAATCCCCAGGATCTGATAATCTACATCCCAGAATACTTAAGGAAGTGGCCCTAGAAATAGCGGATGCATTGGTGGTCATCTTCTGAGATTCTATAGACTCTGGAACAGTTCCTACAGATTGGAGGGTAGCTAATGTAACCTCACTATTTAAGAAGGGAGGCAGAGAGAAAAGAGGGAATTATAAACCAGTCAGCCTGATGTCTGTAGTGGGGAAAATTCTAGAGTTCACTATAAAAGATTTAATAGCTGTACACGTGGAAAACAGTGGCAGAATCGGACAGAGTCAGCATGGATTTATGAAAGGGAACTCATGCTTGACAAATCTACTGGAATTTTTCGAGGATGTAACTAGTAGAGTTGATGAGGGGGAGCAATGGATGTGGTTTATTTGGACTTTCAGAAGGCTTTCGACAAAAATCCCACATAAGAGATTGGCGTGTAAGATTAAAGTGCATGGGATTGGGGATAGTGTATTGAGATGGATAGAAAACTGGTTGGCAGACAGGAAACAGTAGGAATAAACATGTCTTTTTCCGAATGGCAGGCAGTGACTAGTGGGGTACTGCAGGGATCGGTGCTGGGACCCCAGTTATTCACAATATATCTTAATGATTTAGATGAGGGAATTAAATGTAATATCTCCAAATTTGCAGATGACACAAAGCTGGGTGGGAGGGTGAGCTGTGAGGAGGATGCAAAGATGCTTCAGTGTGATTTGGACAAGCTGAGTGAGTGGGCAAATGCATGGCAGATGCAGTATAATGTGGATAAATGTGAGGTTATCCATTTTGGTAGCAAAAACAGGAAGGCAGATTATTATCCGAATGGCTATAAATTGAGAGAGGGGAATGTGCAACAAGATCTGGGTATCCTTGTACACCAGTCGCTGAAGGTAAGCATGCAGGTGCAGCAGGCGGTAAAGAAGGCAAATGGGATATTGGCCTTCATAGCCAGAGGATTCAAGTACAGGAGCAGGGATGTCTTGCTGCAATTGTACAGGGCCTTGGTGAGACCACACCTGGAATATTGTGTGCAGTTTTGGTCATCTTATCTGAGGAGGGATGTACTTGCTATAGAGGGAGTGCAGCGAAGGTTTACCAGACTGATTCCTGGGATGGCGGGACTGACATATGAGGAGAGATTCAGTCGACTAGGATTATATTCGCTGGAGTTCAGAAGAATGAGGGGGGATCTCATAGAAACCTATAAAATTCTAACAGGACTAGACAGGGTAGATGCAGGAAGGATGTTCCCGATGGTGGGGGAGTCCAGAACCAGGGGTCACAGCCTGAGGATATGGGGTAGACCATTTAGGACTGAGGTGAGGAGAAATTTCTTCACCCAGAGAGTGGTAAGCCTGTGGAATTCGTTACCACAGAAAGTAGTTGAGACCAAAACATTGTATGCTTTCAAGAAGGAGTTAGATATAACTCTTGCGGTGAAAGGGATCAAAGGGTTTGGGGAGAAAGCGGGAGCAAGCTATTGAGTTGGATGACCACCTCCCAAGAGCGAATTAAACCCCCTCCCCCCACAAGGAACTTCCCCGCCTAAGTCACAATACCTCTCATCCAAATGCTCTCCTCTCCTGAGGTTACAGAATTCGGCTGGGATACAGAACCTAGGGCATTGCTAGTCCTGCAATAGCTGACCCAAAAGGCCATTTGTCGCTTGGAGGTGTTGTAAGATGCTACACAGCTGAGCCCGAAGATCCAACATCCAAAACATGAGACCGTTTTCAGTGGAGAGTGAGCAGCAGCAGGAATCCTTCCTAATCTATAAGCCTCTGTCTCCCATTCTAATCCTCATTTGTTGCCTAGGCCGACATCAGCTGACCCAGCACAGACTGGAGCTCAAATCTATCAAACCTATCCACATTGGTGCGTGCATGTACCCCAACTGAGGCAGGGGGAGAGCTATTATTACCTTCCTATTGATGGGCCCAGCACCTCATTCCCTTTCCCAAACCCCTCTGCCAAAAGAATCATAAAGTAATCTTGTGCTTGTGGTTCAAGATCCTGATGGTGGGAGATTCTAAGACAGCACCTTCCAAACCCACTACCACTACCAACTAGAAAGACAAGGGCAGCAGATATATGGGAACACCACCACCTGGAAGTTTCCCTCCAAGTCACTCACCATCCTGACTTGGAAATATGTCGCTGTTCCTTCACTGTAGCTGGGTCAAAATCCCAGAACTCCCTTCCTAACAGCTGTGGGTGTACCTACACCACATGGAATGTAGCTGTTCAAGAAGGCAGCTCACCACCCCCGAGGTCAACTATGAATGGGCAATAAATGCTGGCCCAGCCAGCGAAGCCCACATCCCGTGAATGGATAAAGAAAAATTTCACTGCAATAGTTTTAAATAAGCAATGGGCTTTGATGAGTTACTCATCCCAAGCTGCCTTTGGATTGGTCACACGGCCACAAGGAATGTTTAAACAACCACAGACATTTTTTTTTTGACATTTGGATAAAAACACACATTAGCAGTTGCAATAAGTTTAAATCAAAGACTGCCCCAATTACCCCCGGCCCCAGAAGTGGTGCAAAGCATTCCATGTCTTCACATTTTTGCCCAAGAAAATAAAGAAGACTAAGGCTTGTGAAGTGGCAGAGTTGCCTCGGCCAGCTGTGTGCAAACAACTGGATGCCTACCCAGCACTTCTGAAGTGACAGCGAGGGAGGGAGGGAAATGCTTCTGGCTTGTTTGTCGAGTTAGATCCACAATTCCATTTCACTTCAGTGAGATGTGGCATTATGTAAAATCCTAGCTCTACCTGATTAAGAACCCCGAAGGAAGAGAAGGCGGGAGGAATAGAGAGTGACAGGGGAGGGGAGAGAAGGAGGATGAGATAAATAGTTAAAGTAAGATTGAGCGGAGGAGGAGTGAGTACAGAATTAAGAGGACAGTGATGTAAAATTAACAAATCATCCTTTCCTCCCCTACGTAAACAGAGACAGAATATAAGAAGAAGCATTTCACTTGTGTCAATTAAATCCTTCAAATGGAACTGGATAACTAGCTGGCAGAGAATGGGACTGGGTACTCTAGAGGTAAATTGAGATAATGAATACTGCACAGCACACTGGCCTGTGCCTGGAGGGGTGATGTTGTCCATGGGGGGGAACCGGCAGGAATGGATGAATATCATGGGACAGGCAGTACTTGATTCCCTAAAGGAATCAGGAATTATTTACACAGCAATAAAAGCAGAAAATGCTGGAAACACTCAGTAAGTCTGGCAGCATTTGTGATAAGAGAACATTTCAGGCTGGTGACATTTCGTCAGAGCTGGAAAATATTACAGATGTCAAACTTGAGGAAAGAAAGGTTAATTGTATCAATTGAAGTTAAGTACATACAGGTGGAGGGCATTGATTGGCTGGTTACCTGAGCTCATATAAAGATACATTTACAAGAGTGTCAGCTGTGGCTCAGTTCATAGCACCCTCGCCTTTGAATCCGAAGGTTGTGGGTTCATGTCCCACTCCCGGAAACCAAGAACTGTGAATGTACTCGAAAGAGTTGCAATCTGTGACTGTTGATAACTCGAAAGAGTTACAAGAGTTGAGTGGAGTCAGGAGATATATACCTGCAATGTTTCACTCTGTGAATAAATCTATTCCATGTAAAGATTGGCTTTGAATTCTTCCATCACCAACTGGCTATCTGGAATATAATGGGAAATAGAAAGCAGTGAAGGTGAACAAAGTTAAACAGATAAATGGGGAAAATCCTGTCATATTTATGCAGAACCTCCCCTCAGGAGATGATGGCTATTTTTCTTTTGGCATTTGGGTCCCAAAGGATCAGCACCAGTTGGAGGCTGGAAACACCAGTTCATGGTGAGGAACCAATGCAAACTTCAGTTTAAGCTCGCAGGGTCTCTGTTGGCCTTTGTTTTATTATTAAAGACCTCTACCGGTGTTCAGGGAACCATGTTTCTGCTCATTCAGTGTTAATGTGCTTTAAATGGGCGAGGTAGATTCCACAGGCTATGCATGGTCTTTGGAAAGAATGGTCTTGATAATTTTCCTTCTGAATAACACCACAGCAGTAAACGCTGAAATAGAGAGGGAAAATATATAATTTCTGTTTCCTTTTTGGTAAGTTGCAGTACAGACGGAATTAAAAAGCTGAATCAGAGAAACCACAGCTGGCAAACTGCACTCAGATTATGCACATTGTTCCAAGTCACTGATCAATCAGATTTTTACAGAAGGGACTTTGAGAACATTTGAGAGCAAATATGTGAATAAACCAGGCACATAGCCAACAATGAACAGAGGTGTACTGTACTTCACCAAGGGCCACGTGCAAGGATAATAGTAAAAAGTGTCTATTGCCCTTGTGCATATGTATTGTGTTATTATTGGATTCAGTGCCCCTGAGCTATGGAGCCAAAAAGAAGTAAACCATATGTCTCTCTCCTATTCGTTATCCTGTCATCTATTCATAAGCAGAGCCACCTTGGCATGTTTTGGTTGACAACCAGATTAGGCTCAAGCTCTGATGCCTGCTGTTGTTCAGAAGTCCATCAACACTCAATGTATAGGCCTGCACCTGAAGACTGGCCAAGGTAACCCAACAACAGTCTACACCTTCAGGAGAGGAACAGGTGAACAGGGCTTAAAATTGAGGAGTTCCTCAAATACTTCAGCAAAACTGGGCCTGAATTTGCTGTTACTTGCGCCACCATTAATATGGTACAGAAGTTCCAGCAAATTAGGAAAAATTGAGCCCCGCAATGCCATAAATGGCTGGGACTTTTGCGCTGCTCCACAGAGACCCTTGGTAAAAAGATGAACAGCTAATTATCAAAGCTCTGCCCCTAATTGCAAGATCAGGTTTGCTGGTATTACAATCACTGTGATAGCTACAGTCATTTAAGAGCCTTGTAGATGGTGTTGGAGGGCTTAGAACCAGCAGAATATTCCATCACTCAGGAGATTTGACACTGTTTGCCTGAAGTTGCCATTGAATAAAATCCACTGGGTTTAAAATGTCTGAAGGAGAGTTATACACTAATTTAGCTATTTTGAAACAATGTGATTACCTCACATGGCAGATTGTACTGATTTATTTTTAAAAAATGAATCTAGTAAATGGAGATTCAAGGACTTCCTGTCGCTGTTCAATGTGGATTTGAGGAATTTCCTTTCATCACAGTCCATCTTATTATTGGGAAAGAAAATATAAACAGTTTGACCAAATACATTCAGCCTTTGTTAGAACAGCAGTTTGTAAATAATTGAACTCCCAGTTCAGAACTCCCAATAAAGCACCTGGCACAATGTAACCCTGAGTCAGGTCAATATGATAACCGGGTTAGAAGGGGAGTGAAATAAACTGGTATTATCTGGAGAAATGGATTACGTGTGCGAGGAAATGGCAACTTTAGTTTTTCTCCACCAAGCCAGCCTTACTTTAATGTCATAACTTTGTTTAAAATAAAGCCACCAACCACTTAGTGATAAAACAGAATATCAGGAGTGAAATTAATCAGACACAGGGATTTACAGCAATAATGAGTGGCCCATGTTTCAATAGACTGGGGCCCCTTTAACGCAATCTCGATTACAAGCAACAAGAATTCATTACAAAATAAGAAGAAAGCTAACTCCATTTAGAATCACAGAAAGTTTATGGCACAGAAAGAGGTCACTTGGCCCATTGTGTCAGTGTCAGCCAAAGAACGAGCCACCCAGCTGAATCCTACTTTCCGGCATTTGGTCTGTAACCCCGCGGGTTACGGCACTTGAGGTGCATATCCCAACACCTTTTAAATGAGTTGAGGGTTTCTGCCTCTACTACCCCAGACCCCCACAACCCTCTGAAAAAATGTTTCCTCATCTCCCCTCTAATCTTTCTATCAATCACTTTAAATCTTCCCCCTAGTCACTGACCTCTCTGCTAAAGTAAATAGGCTCTTCCCATCCACTCTATCCAGGCCCCTCACAATTCTGTACATCTCAATCAAATCTCCCCTCAGCCCCCTCTGCTCCAAGGAAAACAACCCCAGACTATCCAATCTTTCCTCATGGCTGCAATTTTCCAGGCCTGGCAACATCCTCATAAATCTCTGTTCCCACTCTAGTGCAATCACATCGTGTCTGTCATGAGGTGACCAGAACTGCACACAGTACTCAAGTTGTGGCCTAACTAATGCTTTATTTAGTTCCAGCATAACTCTCTGCCCTTATATTCAATGCCTCGGCTAATAAATTGAAAGGATCCTAAATGCCTTCTTAACCACCTTATCAACCGGTCCTACTGCCTTCGGGGATCTGTGGACAGTCACTCCAAGGTCTCCCACTTCCTCTACACCTCTCAGTATCCTCCCACTTAATGTATAATCCTTTGCCTTGTTTGACCTCCACAAATGCATCACCTTACACTTCTCTGGGTTGAATTCCATTTGCCACTTTTCTGCCCACCTGACCAGTCTATTGATATCTTCCTGCAATCCTCCTCACTATCTACCGCACACCAATTCTTGCGTCGTCCGCAAACTTCTTGATCATTCCCCCTACATTTACATAATATATCATTAATATATACCACAAAAAGCAGGGGGGGTGTCTACCACTGAGCCCTGAGGAACCCCACTGGAATCAGCCTTCCAGCCACAAAAACATCCGTCAACAATTACCCTTTATCCTCCTCATTTAAAAAAAAAATATGACTGTCTAATTTGAGTAGCTCTTTTACTCTTTATAGAAATATTAAATTACCTGTTGTTCCTTTCTGTGTCAGGCCCCAGTACCTGAGATGTAAATCAGACATTGGCTGCAGCACATTTTAATTCCAGCCAATTGTGGTGAGTTAACTAATTCCAGTTAAGTTACAAAGTTCAATGACCATATCGTCATTGCAGAGATTTCCAGGCCAATTTTGCAGCACAATCCGTCCACAATTGACCAAACCAGCACCGGAAATTGAGGAATTTTAAGTGTAAACTATGTCCGGTGAAAATCGAGTTACCGCGATTTTTTTAAAAAGCTGGGAACTTACCCCAGACACACATGAATGCCCCTAAAATTAACCTGGTCTTTTTAGGCACAAAAAGCACCTTTTAAGAATTCTCAAATATTGGTACTAAGAAACTGGTTTCATATACCAATGAAACTGAATTGGTTCTGGAGATTTATAAGGTAACTTTCAGTTATTCACTGGTTGGACCAGACACTGGATTAAAAATGCATTTTTTTTGTGTTTGTCAGATGGATTAATAAAACTGCATCATGTCACTGCTCTTAAATATACCAAGCAATATTTCTGATCACATCGTTTTTATGGCACAGAAATATTCGGTCTAATGCTAACATGTCAAAAAAATGACTTTTTTTGCCATATGTCCTTTAATGCAAAAAAACGTTATGTTCCAAAACATTGGTACTTGGAAAATTTGGTGTTAGATGATATGCAAATGGAGTTGAGCAGAAAGATGGGCAAAAAAATTCAATTCAGAAAACTCACTCAAATTCGAGAGCAAATAGCCGATTGGACCCAAAGCACAAACTCTACCCGTCCCTGTTGGACAGCTCTGTGAACATCTTAAAGGGTTGGGGAGCACAGTATTGGCTATGTGAGTTCATGCTCTTACTCCTTGAATGTCTCTCCTGACAGCACTCTTTTGATGGTAGGTACCCAGGCAGAGGAAGGTCCCCTCCCAAAAGGAGGGGAGAGTAAAGTTGGTAAAGTCATATCAGGGCCACCGTAACATGAGTTCTGCTGGCTGGTTAGCGAAAGCATGGGGACAAGGTGCATATTGCCCTCACTGACCAAGAAGTGAGTCATAAATAATGATACAATTTGCATGAAATGCTTTTGCCTATTACGAAGAGATTTCATCCTTGAGAATATATGGTGCTGCAAAGGAACAAAACCATTCACATTGACGTCACTGCATCCAATCCATAATGTGTGTGTCAAGGCGCTTTAAATGCTGGGTAATTGGGCAACAAGTGCAGCAACTATGGGCAGACTCGTCCCAGATTTGCACTAAGAATGATAGTGGGCGGGAAAAAGGACGTTTTACCTGCCGGCTGCAATGGTGGCTTTTCACGCCGTATCATCCCATTCCCGCCTCATTATTTATGCATTCTCGGGAAACACGCTGGATCGCTGGGGGGGCAGCCTCTGATTCGCTCACCCTGCCATCGCCTCAGGCCTTCAGTAAGCCGGGCGCCATATTTAAAGGTCGCCCCCGCACTGAGCTAGCACTCTTCAAGGGACAGGAGGCCGGTGGGAAATGATGGCTGCCAAAGCAAGGGAACATGCTGCTGCCAGATATAGCGACACTTCCCTTGGGCGCCTGCTGGACGCGGTGGAGGCCCTCCGCGAAGTACTCTACCTCCACTCTGGGCGAAGACCAGCAAGGTCACCAATCCAGCATGGGAGGTGGTGGCAGCGGTGGTCAGTGCCAACACCCTGCAAAAGAGGACAACCACCCAATGCCGAAAGAGGATGAACGTTCTCCTCCGTTCCGCCAGGGTAAGTCACTCTTCTCATCACTCTCAACTCACACACTCCCAAACCCATCACACATCCACAGGGATCTCACTCACTGCCAGTACAAGTGACATCACTATTCACTCTCTCAAACACACCTTCATCTGCCCTGCACATTGTGTCCTCATCCCATCCATAGCACCATTCACCACCCATACATGCTGGGCATCCTTGTTATCTGGCCTGACAGGCGTCCTATTTACACTGTCTTCATCTGTATTCATGCAGGACAAGCTGACACATAACAAAAGGGAGAGGTCGCAGACTGGTGGAGGAATGCACGACATCAAGATCCTCACAGACTTTGAAAATAGAGTCATCCAGCTGGCCAGCGATGACCGGGACCATTCCTGTTCTGACTGTGAGGTCGGCGGTGCTCAACCAAGTGAGGATCCAGCAGTGCAACATCCATCAGACAACCATGCTGTGAGTGAGTGCCCCTGTTCCACAGTCCCCTGTCATACACTAATTATCTCTCCTTGCTTTCACAGGCACGTCTGGGAAGCAGCTGAGGGGGTCCACGAGCCAGGTCCCTGACACAAGCCTCGAAGAAACCTCAGAAGAAGAATCTTATGAATGCCCTCATTGAAGACTCTGCACTCACCCACGCCCTCCACCAGTGCAGAGACACACACCTCGGTGAGACCTAGCTCTAGAGTAGTCTCGGGCTCACAATCTGGTGGGCACAGCGCATAGTCGGATCCACAGCTGGTGGCAGCAGGGACTTCCCAGGTTTCCAGCACTCAGAGGACTGCTGGAGACTAGAAATCTGCTGAGTTCGAGTCAGATGAGGAGCCTCTGAGCTTGGTCAAACCTCAGTTGCTGGAGCTGCAAAGGCAAGCTCGGGAACATCAGGAAGGGATGTCTGCTGCACTCCTAAGATTGCAAGGCACAATGGAGGAGTCTGTCTACTGCCATGAAGCTATTAATGTATATAATATTATTGGAAAATATTTTTCTTTTAAAATAGAGGTTTAGTCTGTGGGGGTGTCTTAATTGGATTAACGGCAGCTAGTCTGAGTGCTTTGATATATACTAATTTTGAGATGTAAGAGAGGTAGGGTGCATTTGCATTTTTTGAATAGAGCATTAAAGAAGGTGAGTGAAATCTGGCACCTAGCTAGCAGAGACCAAGCAATATGTTTATATAACTAATAAAATTGGTATGATGTAAGGAGTTTTATTGTTAGAGAAGTGGAGTTCAGAGACGTTGGTGATACAATGAGAATTTACATTCAATGAGCTATGCTAGGTATATCAGAGGCAACATAAGATCAAAGTAGCTGTAAGCCTACAACTGTCTCCACAGGAACCAAAGTGAAAAGGACCTCATTTTGAATTCATAAAATGCTTTTCCTGGTGTCTGGTTAAGTCAATGGGTTGCTGTTGCCCTAATGGAGATTAGTTTGCGAATTTGTTAAAAGTTATGATAGTAGTAACTTGTAGCCATTTGTATATATTTAACTTGTGTAAATTAATAAAATGTTTCATTTAGTTTAATATAAAACCTCTCGAGAACTGGTGGTCTGATTCCTGAATTTAGAGTTGCATCTCAAACATACCACTTAAAAATATAGGTTATGACAGTTGTTTAAAGTTTCCCTCTTGAATTTTTAAGTAACAGCTTTACCGAAAGGCTGTCTTATAACACTAGCTTCAGTCTGAGGTGATAGCTCCAGCTTGCACTGAGGTCAACACTGGTAGGATGGTGGCTGCCATGGAGACCTTGGTCCAGGACATTGGTCCTGCACTGCTGCGCAGGCTGGACTTCATTGCTGATGCCATATTTGGCATCCAACAGTGTCAATGCGAGAGGGGTGTGAGGCAACCCGATCTCACTCCAGCTTCCCCTTACCTTCAAGGAGTCAGCCAGGGGCCCTCAGGCACCCATAGGGAGGAGGATCAGCAAGTGCACACCCCAGGGCCATCCACCCAGGTGACTCCGGGAGTGTCCAGCACATCCGAACCTCCTCTTCCTGTGACCACAGCAGTTCCAGCTCCACAGGTCGAGGAGGGTGCCACCACCACACAGCAGGACTCCAAAAGCCCTCCAGGTCTTGAACCTCCACAGGATGTCCACCAAGGTCAGAACAGACAGGGGGTAGCAGTCAGCAGGCTGTCTCCATCTCTGCTGTGGATGTCTGGGGAGTGTCAAGATGTAGCAGCAGGGTTAGGAAAGTTTCAGGTCACAACCAATTAAACTAAATTAACAAAGTCAGGGACAAAGTAAAAGGCAGCCATTAAGAATATGTAACTCTTGTGGAGTCAAACAATTAAACTAAATAACAAAATAAGGGATAAAGCAAACACAGCCCCTAAGTCAGGTCAGCTGCAAAAACAAGGACAAAGTTTAAAGGAAACTTACAAACATCAAACCAAAATGTGATTAAAGGGGTCGATAAAACACCCCAGTTACCACGGTGCCCAGCGGGCATGGAAGGCCTCGAGGGTGCTGGCAGACACTGCGTGCTCCCTCTCCAGGGACACCCAGCCGCGAACGTAGCCGCGGAAGAGGGACAAACAGTCGGGCGGGACAACCCCCTCGATTGCCCGCTGCCTGGACCTGTTAATGGCCAATTTGGCCAGGCCCAGGAGCAGGTTCACGAGGAGGTCCTCCTCCTTCCTGACCCCCTTCCGCACCGGGTGTCCGTAGATCAGGAGCATGGGACTGAAGTGCAAACAAAACAGTAATAAAAGGTTTTTTAAGTAACTGAAAAGGGAGTGCAGCCTACCACACCCTATGTAAACATGGTCCATGGACTCCACAAGACCACAAAAAGGCCAGAAGTTTCCCCCCCATTTGGGGGGGTTGCACGGGGTCAGACGGGGGCAGGCACGAACCTGATTGGCGCCCCCGATCGGGAACGCGCCGCCATTTTACATGGGCGGGCCAATTAAGGTCTGCCCAGTGTGATGCTCACCTGGAAGCGCTGAGCGCTCCCTGTGCGGGCGGTGGGGGTGGGGCGGGGGGGTGGATTCCCTGAGATGTTCCCTGTGCTCTTTCGTGCATGCGCGCGAAGGAATTCAGAGATCTCCCCGAGGCTTGGAGGCGCCTCAGGGAGATTGGTTTCAGTGCTAAAGTTTTAAAGAAAGGTTTTTAACACTTTTAAAACATGTCTCCTCATGTGACACTATCACATGAGCTGGGACATGTCAAAGAATAAATGTATACATTTTTATTAGATTTTAAAACACTTCATGAAACCTCATCCCGCCTGTGGATGAGGTTTCATGAAAAACACGAAAGGCGCCCTTGCCACTTGCGCGCCCGCTGAACTGAAAATCTAAATGACGTGCGGTGATGCCGGGACGCCCGCCCGACATCACCAGGCATCATTTTACCCGTCGGCGAGTGGGCCCTGCCCCAAGCATATCAATGTGGCTGCGCCTGAACTGTCTCAGCTGCAGAAGGGGTGGTCGCTTTATACAAGGTTTCCCCAATGTGTGGCCGCTTCCCTCCTCCGCCACCCCTCTGTACATGCTTGTGCACGACCCATCAGACAGTGCTGCCTCGCCCCCTGCCCACTTACCCCAGCCGCAGGGCAGCCCTTGCCCCGGCACCGCACCGTCAGCCAGCCGCCAAAAAGCGACTTGCCTGTGCCCTCGCCTGAATGGGCGGCGCCTCAACCTTGAAGTCGAACGGGCCGCCCTTGTGAGCGCTGCGCAACGTTAATGAGCGCACCCACCTCCGAGTTCCCCTTGAAGTTCAGCTCGCCAGGTGCACGCCTTTTAAATGCTGCTGTGAAACATGTTGGCATTGCTGTCACGGCAACGTGCCGGGATGATCCAAGGTGGTGGGTGGGGGGGGGGGGTGACTCCGGCGGGCAGGGATTGTAATTATATGCAGATGTATTAAAATGACATTCCCGACGTCGGGCAGCGGGAAATGCAGCCCGCCATTGACGGGCAGAGCAGGCGATTGCAGGCTGGTTTCACGACATTGTGAAATCAATGTTTGGCCTCCTGCCATGTTGTCCGCTCACGCCCGCCATGACGCCCGATGCCAACGGCGACAGAAAATTCCAACCATATGCTCTGCACTGCCAATACGAGCTGCTCTGGACAGTTCTATTCCCTGCTGCCATCAAGTTTAATTTGCTCATCCTTGGTCTCAAGTTCTCTTACAAACCCTTCCTCCTCCCTGCATCCATCCCTTGTTAAAATAACATTCATCACACAGTCTTCTCTAACTTGTTCTTCCCAAAACTCCTTTCCCCCCCTCAGCCTTCCTCCTCATTACAATCCTCAGGTTTGACATCATCTTATTACTATTTCCCAATTGTCCTTGTCCTCTTCTACTCTCGCAATGCCCTGTATTATGGGCGTTGGTCCTTCACTGAGGTTATTAAATATTAAAAACTGTAGCCGAACATTTATATCAAATCTTATAGTTTTAATAGTTTAAATGGTCTCCGGTTTATAACTAACTCACGATACTGACCTGCTAACTCACGAGTGACTTGTCTACTCATGAGATTTGTATCTCAAAGCTTTCCTTGCCATGGATCCATTACACTGTGCTCCCATTTTCCACATCTGGATTCACTCAAATGCGATAATCCTTCTGTGTTCTTTAGAGCTTATCATTTGTGATAGCTTGAGAAGAGGAGATGTTCTGATCACACACTCAATAGGAAATGATCAGTCATTGCTGGCAACATATGATCATTAATCAAAAACCTTAATGAGGCCTCTCAGTTTCACCCTGCTGGTATGTTGGGCCCTGGACAGTATCAACTCTCTCCTGGGCTGGAATCCATTCTTTCTGCTGCTTCCTGGGCTTTACTGTAACCTCACCTTTGCTGCTTCTTTCTACCGAGTTGTATTTGCACTTAAAGGGGTAGAAATTCAAAATTTATATACGGAAACAGTATTTCAGTGAACAAGTGGGCCGTCTAAGGAACAATTCCCCTAGAGAAACGGCGATCTCAGTAACACCATATACATCACACTTATGTAAAAGTTGAATTATGGAGAACAATTTTTAGGCCAAAAGTCATGTGGTTGACTTTTACACAGCTCATGTTTTTTTAGAGATCGACATGCTTGCTCGATTTTGGCCCAAAAGAGACAGTCACAATGGGATAAAGTAAAAACAAACAACACTAAAGAATTCGTATTAATTCACTAACGTTTACTTATTTTATAACATGACAAACGATATATGGTTCATTCAACACTATATAAATACGCACCATAATGAATTAACTACAGCACTTCACATGGAATTCCTTTAAAATCACTCTGATCATTATCTGAACTACTGAGCAATCCATGCCAATAGCCCGGCTGTATAACATTATCATATGGATTTTCCTCGTCTTCTTCATCATCATCATCATTGGTAGTACTGGTAACTTTAGCATCATCATTCCACAAATAATCATCCTCAGTACTGTCCTGTGGATTCAATATTCCTCATTTTAGAAGTGATTTTTAGATAATTTTGGGATCAAGTTCATTCCAAGTGTCCATGACCCATTGACACAATGTTGCTAGTGAGGGTGCTCGTATATTTCTGGCTTTAGTGAATGTTTTTTCACCTTCCAACATCCAATTGTTCCACATCTTTCCGGTAGTGTCCTCAAGAGGTTTATTTATGCACATATCTAAAGGCTGAACAACACTTGTAAGACTGCCAGAAGTAACTGTCACGTCGGTGTTGGTTGGTCTCACATCACGGGCTACATCAGCAACAAGGTGGGACTTGAACATGTCCCCAATGGGCAAACATTATTCTTTTGCGTAGTCCTCCTGGTCTCAAATTTCAATCTTCTTTGATCCATTTCTTGCAACCACCTTCATCCATCCAGCCATTCTGGTGAAGATGGACAACAGTGCCTGTCTGAAATTTTTCTTTGAGGGGAGTTTTGCACTTGAATATCACTATTGGCTTTAATTTTGTGCCAACTACCGTACAAGGTGGAACCACTGTGAACCATATCTTCTCGTAGCCAGTCCTCCTTACAAGGACAGTTTTTCTTCACCAATCTTGGTAACGGTCTTGTTTGCTGGCATGTCCACGTTCATCGGTGTTTCATCCATTTCTCCAATGCAGCCCAATCGATGCGCATTCTTCTCTTGGGCCAGAGTCTCCGGGTCGGCATGCGGGGGTGAGCCCCGCTCGCTGACGCATAAAATGATGCGCGGTGACGTCGGGCGTATGTCCCGATGTCACCGCACGTCATTCAGATCTTCAGTTTCGCGGGCGCGCACCAGAATCAGCTGCGCACGCACCGAACTGTCAAAGGCCTATTAAGGCCATTTAAAAACTAATTAAAGTAATTAACTGAGCTGTCCATCCAACCTTAAGGTTGGCGGCTAGGCGAAGAGCCCAGGCGGCCTTCGCATTTATCATGAAACCTCATCCATGGGCGGGATGAGGTTTCATGAAGGATTTATAAATTAAATACATTTTTAAATTAAAATTCATTGACACGTCCCAGCTCATGTGTCACATGAGGGGACATGTCTTCAAATTTCTTTTTTTCTTTATTAAAATTTTTGATAATCGCACTAATTTCCCTGAGGCTGCTCTCCCTAGGGAGATTAGTGGGCTCCCTTTTGTGCGCATGCATGAAAGAGCGCAGGCCTTGACTCAGCCTCCTCCTCCCCCCCGCCCACACAGGGAGCGCTCAGCGCTTCCAAGTGTGTGTCACAAAGGCCCGCCCACGTAAAATGGCGGCGCGCAGCTGATCGCGGGCAGCGATTGGCTGCGTGCCCGCCCACACCCGCTCAGCCCCCACCCCCACCTCCCCCGACGGGGAGAAAATCCGCCCCTTGACCTCAAATGACAGAAGAGTGGAATTTGATGATTTTATCCTTACATTCAGATGGCAAATGTTGTGGAATTTTTTTGTTTTCTGATGGAGTATTATATTTTGCATTTTCATGAATCTTATGCACCACCTGGCACGAGCCTTGAATTCTGAAGTACTATCTTTCTTCGCTTCTCTGAGGCCATAGAGTTGGGTGGCTCTACGGGTGACAGTAAGACCATTTTTCAGGTGGCCGTAAACCCATTCTGCCACTTTTTTCACCAGTTTACAATGAGCTGTATCCTTGTTATTCTTTTCCAAAGGCAATGTGGTAGATCATGTGGTACTCATTAGTCTTGTTAATTGGCTGAGAGATAACCACTAGAATTGGCAGACGGGAAACCCTAATGGTTCCCATACATGCCTTTAAATTAATGAACTGCAGTAATCACCGGTGAGTCATTAATAATCCCAATGTGGTTTGAAGCCTGAAAAACTAGACTTGACTTTTACAATGAGGTATATGGAAAATTATGGGTTTTTTAGGTCTCGAGTCACGGGGGCAACTTTTACCCGAGTATGTACTGTAAATAATTCAAATGCAAATTAGATTGATTTGTTTTGGAAAGCAACATTTTGAGATGCAGTATATGAGTATTTTGAGCTATGTAGCATGTTTGAACAGGAAGGGTAATTTTGGGCCAATGGTTTACAAAGCTTTCCACCACTGGGGTTTTCTCCATATCATTTCTGGGTCAGTCATAGGTTAACTGATACAGATTTATTGCTGTGGTTAGTCGACATCTCCATTAACATTACATCGCATGCCTACCAGGTTGGTAGAAGGCAAAATAGACGTGTTATGGTCTTTTTGTGCCTAGCAATTCCTATATTCCTATTCTCTGCTAGGTTGCCTTTAACCTAATATCCGATCTACTTCCACAGGTTCTGGTTTTCTCCACTTCCGCCACAAATATTTGACTTTATGCTGAGTTAGCTCTGATCTGTTCCTGCTGGATCCCATCGTTCCTGGATTCTGCTCCCTGTGCTGCGGAATGATCTCTGTTTGTTTCTCAGTGGCCATTTACTCCACTCACCCTTAAGAACTCCTCTGTTACCCTTCAGTGGAATGACTCCTCAAGCTCCCAATGCTCCTGATCCAATGTGTTCTCACCTCCCTATAGCTGGTCTTCACATAGGTCCGTGTTATGTAACAAGACTAGTAATGAGTAACGATGCAGAGATACTTGAGTTCAAATCCTACTTTGGCTATTCAACTTCTTTTTAGATTTGGAAATAAAGGAACTGGTATCAGTAAAAGTAGCCATGAAGCTGTCAGATTGTCATAAAAAACAAACTCTTCTCTTCCTAGTCAAGGACATGTCTCTCCTAACCTCTGCCATGGCTGTGTAGCCTGACTTCCACCTGTTGTCCATTCATGTGTGCATCTGCATTAAATCCATGAATTCAATCTCCCTGCTTTGTCTATTGGCCAATCTCAGACCCTTCTTATCTGTCTTCTCCCTTTCACGTCATCCAGTCACCCAATCTTGCATTTCTCCCTCCGTGTATTTTCCTTTCTTAATCCCTGTCACTGATTTAGTTCCCCTCAGTTGCTATAGTCTCAGGTTGAACCAGACCAATCACTGCTCTATTCAGTCCTGAGCTCTGCTTGCAACCCAATAGAATGTCAACTTCCATCTCCATCACATTGGCTCACCTCCATTCCTGCCTCAATTCATCTACTGTTGATACCTTCCTCTAGTCCTTTGTCAACTGAAAACTTTACTTTTTAATGCACTCCTGGCCAGTCCCCTAGGGCGGAATTTTACAACCCTTCCCGCAATGGACTTTTGAAGGGCTCACCACATTTTCTGGCCCTACCCCAGTGGTGACAGGGCCATAAAATTCTGCCCCTAGTCTCCACAACTTGTACACTCAACTCATCCAGAACTCTACTGCCTGTCTTACCCTTTACCAAGTCTCAGTCACATATCAACCCTAGCTTTGCTTGCTCACATTGGCTCCTATGTTGTTCCCACTATGCTTCTAATTTTAAATTCTGATCCTCACGTTTAAATCTCTTCTTCGCTTTCCTGTTTCTTCTTCCTGTCATTTGTCCATTTCTCTGATACCTTGTGCAATCCCCTCCTCTGCCACTTTGCCCTGCCATTGGTGGTTGTGCTTCTAGCTGCCCAGGCCCCATACTTTGAAATGACCTCCTAAAGCCCTCTGCTTCTCCACCTCCCTTTCCTCCTTCACCAACCTCCTTAAAACCCTCTTCTTTGACCAAAATTTTGGTCACCTCTTCTAATATCTCCTTCATTGGCCACTTATGTCTATTTACACCTTTGCAAAGTGCCCTGGGATATTTCTCTGCATCAAAGACGCTCTGTATAAATACAAGTTGTTGAAAGTCTCTAATTAAATGTTATGAATTGCAGTTTAAAAAAAAAACCATATTATCCAAAGTTTGTCATTACTTCAAACTTTCTACATGGTGGTTTGGAGTTTCCTCCATTTCAAAGCCAGTTAGATGCAGCTTCCAGGCAGAAAGGAAATAGATTGAGGAGGACAACACCCAACCTTAAATAAGCCCTTCGAAATTTTCCTGATCGAGATGTCGGGTGCCAGCAACACCTCCACTGCATGTGGATAAGACGCATGTGCAGCTTTGTTGAATTCCCCATCCCTCCTGTTTGTGTTCTGCATCTCTAAACGAATGCTGCTGAGAGAGGCATTCCAGCCCGTTACGGGACTGTCGGTGAATAGAAGTGGACCTGAAAGCCTCCGAATCATGAATGTTGATAACCTGCTGCCTTGCTGATGAAGAACAATATTTCTGGTATTGTCTGTGGTTCTCTCTCCAACTTGCAGGTAGACTCAACGTTGCTGCTGGTTCTCCGATGGTTCATTTTCTGAACCTACAGCCATTGAGATCGAGAACAGCAACTTGTACCACTCACTCGCCTGCTGCAAAACGGAAATCAATGGGAATCGGGGGAGAACTCTCCATTGGTTGGAATCATTTCTAACCACAAAGGAAGATGGTTGCAGCTGTTGGAAGCCAATCATCTCAGCCCCAGGACATCACTGCAGGAGTTCCTCCGGGTAATGTCCCAGGCCCAACCACCTTCAGCTGTTTCATCAAATATCTTCCCTCCAACATAAGGTCAGAAATGGGGATGTTTGCTGATTATGGGGCAGTGTTCAGTTCCATTTCCAGCTTCTCAGGTATTGAAGTCATCCATGCCTGCATGCAGCACTACCTGGACAATATGGTGGCTTAGGCTGATAAATGGTAAGTAACATTCACTCAACGCAAGTGCCAGGCAATGACCATCTCTGACAAGAGAGAACCTAACCATTTCCTCGTGATGTCCAATATCATTATCATTGCTAAATACTCCTGGTGAATCAACATCTTGGGGATTATTACTGACCAGAAATTGAATTGGACCAGCCATATAAATATTGTGGCTACGAGAGCAGGTCAGAGGCTGGGAATCCTGCAGCAAGTAACTCACCTCCTGACTTCCCAAAGCCTGCCTACCATCTACAAGGCACAAGTCAGGTGTGTGATGGAATACTCCTCACTTTCCTGGATGGTGCAGCTCCAACAGCACACAAGAAGCTCAACACCATCCAGGACAAAGCAGCCTGTTTGATTAGCACCCCAAACATTCATTCCCTCCAGTGTCATTGCAATGTGGCAGCAGTGTGTACCATCTATAAGATACAATGCAACAACTTGCCAAGGCTTCTTCGACAGCACCTTCCAAACCAATGACCTCTACCACCCAGAACAACAAGGGCAGCAGATGCATGGGAACACCACCACCTGCAAGTTCTCTTCCATGTCACACACTTTCATGAGTTGGGACTATACCGCCATGCTTTCACTGGTCCAGGAACCAAAATCCTGAAACTCCCTTCCTAACAGTGCTGCAGGTGAGCCTACACCATATGGACTGTAGCGGTTCAAGAAGGCAACTCACCACCACCTTCTCAAGGGCAATTAGGGATGGGCAACAGATGTTGACCTGATCAATAACACCTGCATCCTATGAAAAAATTAAGAAAAAGTCTGCATCTTGTCTGCTACTGCATGGACAACCTAACCAGACCCTCTTCTGCCAAATGTGCAGGCATGTGACGGGAAAGCCAAATGGCACTCTCTTGAGAAGGATCATTGTGGGAGCACACAACTACCAGTCTACTGGTATTGGGCCTTGGCTCCAGTTCGACCCTAAGTAGGGGGAGGAAAGCTGCTGGAATGGCCCCAACCAGATCCCCTAATCTCAAAGAGATATATACCTGTATTGCAGTCCCAGTCTCTTTAAAGCAGAAAGAGACAGCCTATCCACTCTGGCCCCCAAAACATTTCTGACAGTAGCCACAATCTCAGTGCAGAAGGTGTGTCAACCATGAGGTCCTCTGCTGAGAAGGGAAGACTGTGCTATAATTCACTTTGATGCTGCAAATGTGCATTGTGGACTGCTCCTATCTCAGCTATTTTCAGCCCATGTTCTAGTACTTTGTTTCCAGTGCCTGTCAATACATTTGCTGGTCTCACAGAAACCTTCTTAAAGCTGAAGCTCTGAGATCTGGGGACCAAAACTCCTCAGCCATAATCAGACAGGTCCTGCACTTCTAGCCAGCAAAGATTACCTTCTCATCCAACAGCTCCAGCTTCATGCTCTGCACATCAGCATGTGAACTCCCTTCAGTATCACGCACTGAGCCCTCTGGAAAGATACCACTAGGCTGTGGGGCAAGGTACAATGCTAGGGTTGGTGAATGTGAGCTGGACGCTGCAGAGGAGACCCATTGCTGCTCTTCTTCTGCTGTGCTTCATAATTATACCTCACCCCTGCTTGTTGGCTATCTGCTTGGACCACTTTCCAAGTCAGAAGCTTCTTACATTGTCATTGCAGAGCAGATTGAAACTGGCCACTTCTATCTCATAGTGAGGCAAAGAAGCCTCACCTTCTCTTGGCCCCTTTGATGATGGTCAAACTGGGATCATGAATTCCATATCTAGGTAAAATGATCTGTTGCCATCCCATGACTAGGCTCATATACAAAGGAAATACTTGGTATCTGAACAAGGGCAATTAGAGATGGGCAATAAATGCTGGCCTAGCCAGCGACGCCCACATCCCATGAACGAATTAAAAAAAGGGAATCATAATTAGAACAACGCATCCTAGTGCCTCAAAAGTATAAACAACAATACTGCACATACCCCGCCACCCAACCCCTGTCACATCCTGAGACCAAAGATTTACTTACAAAATGTTTGGAACCAGAAAGGCCATTCTGTCCATCAAATTTGTCCTTTTCATTTACTTTGTTCAATTTGCATTGCCATGGGCCCCCAAATCTCTTAGAGGTTTGCTTGACTCCTGTAAACGCAACAGAATGGAACCTCCAACTGTCCTAGGCCGGGATTTTCCGGCCCTGCTCGCCGTCGGACCTCCAGTCCCGCGAAAATCAATGGACTTTTGGCTGGCCCACCACATCCCCCGCGGCCAGAAAATCCTAGTTCCAGCCCAAGGACTCCGTCCCAAAGCCTGGGGATGGGTCATTTGCATAGCCAGGCAAACTGCTACATCAGCAATGCCTGTCCTGGTCTAACCTAATCTGCCCCAGAGGCCTGAATTATGTATATATATTTTTTGGCTTCTTTTGGAATCAATCTGCCACAAGCGAAGGATCAATCCCTCCAGGAATGACCATCTTATTCCAGTGATGACTTGAAGCCTTCATTGGCAAAAATAAATCGAGCACCAGGTTTTTTCTGGCATGCATTCCACTGGGGCCTTTCAAAGAGAATTTCCTGGTGAATCTCAGGAACTGGCCCTGATTTGGCCTTTAGGAAGTGTGGGGGGAATGGAAGATCCCTCTGACTGGAGATTAAAGGGCTGCTTTGAGTAAAACAGAATTTGTGGAATTATACTCCATATTCCAGGCCATCTCCCAGGCAGAAATTGGGATTTTGTTCTCTTCACTCACAGCAACTTTGGGGTTTTAAGTCTTTATCCGATTCATTAATGTCCTGGGAGGTGAATAGCAGCAGGTTTGAAAAAGAAACCATGATAAAAGTTTTTCAC
The DNA here is from genome assembly GCF_964194155.1 of Cetorhinus maximus. Lineage (NCBI taxonomy): Eukaryota > Metazoa > Chordata > Chondrichthyes > Lamniformes > Cetorhinidae > Cetorhinus > Cetorhinus maximus. Next base: position 109,720,645 of record NC_135890.1, read on the forward strand.
TGACCTTCCCTGATTAATCTTGTGAAACCCCAGGATACTGGCCTCACATTCCAATCCGCCTTGTTCAGCTCTGACCAATTGCATTCCAGAGGTTAATTTGCATGGCCCAACAGAGGACTAGAATTTCACAGAGCATGTGCTGATTCACCTCTGCAACTGCTCTCGTAACCTTCAATCCTGTTCGTAGGCATTTATACGGCACTTTTTTTGTCAAAGGAGTTAATCAGGGTGAGAGTCCATCCATTTATGTTCATTCTCAGATCTCCATAAATGGACTAATTAGAGGCAGCTCGATTGCCTGCTGGTAGCATTCAGAAACAAGTTGAAAAACAGCCAAGCAAGGAAGACAGTCTTCCCCAGCTCTGTACAAGTAGAAAAGGCTTTTTGAGTAGGAACTTGTACAATTGCCAAAGGTGTACTTTTTGAGTTTAATAGCTGCTAGGAGTTTGCTTGTATTATACTGAATAGGGTCAAGCTTCTAGCTGCCAAGAGTCAAACTTTGTTGGATTGAGATTTGTGGTAAAACTGAACCTATTGGTACATTTGTTGAAAAGAAATACATCTATACAAGGACTCATGATCCATCTCACTGTTTATCCTCCTAGTAAAGCATGAAGAGGTGAAATTTTTTTTACCATTTAGCCAAATGCACAAAGGCAACAAATGGTCTGCTGGACATCCCTGTATCAAGTATGCCCCTCGTGTATGAGCCTAGTCAGGGGATGGCAACAGATCATTTTACCATAGGGGCCATTGTTACTGAGCCTGATTCTGTCTTCACTTTTGATCTCCACAAATACAGTCCTATAGCAGGGGGTCACTACATACCAAACAAGAGCAGGAGTACTGACCAATTCCTCTTTGCTAACTCAAGATGGGCAATTTCGGTAATCCCAACCGTGTGCAACAAACACAGCACAGACCAGGGGTTGAACCTCGGCTATTCCATGCCTGTGTGCTTTAGCTATCCATTGTTAAGCTGGTTAAGGCAATTAGGGGCACTCTTAATGTGGAACTGATCTGAACTTTCCCATTGTATAACAGACAGGTTCAAAATGAAATGAAAGCAAAAAAACTGCGGATGCTGGAAATCCAAAACAAAAATAAAAATACCTGGAAAAACTCATATATCTCCTCTTTTCTATTTTTACTTGGTTCTGTTGAAGGGTCATACGGACGCGAAATGTTAACTGTGTTCCCCCCGGCAGATGCTGCCAGACCTGCTGAGTTTTTCCAGGTATTTTTATTTTTGTTTCAAAATGAAATGCCCCATTAGCTAACACTGCCAACAATTAGCAGCATGTGTTTGAAAATTGCTCCAGGCAACAGGGATGGTAAAGGTGTTAGATAAATGCAAGTTATTGCTGTGTTCAAATTTTAAAAAATCTGAGATATTTTAGTATTTCCTTATTCAGACCATGGTCCTTTGCAGTGTAAACTACTTATGTTCAGCGTGTCTCGAGGTGCTCTGCTGAGTCTCTCAACATACCAGCCGTTACCACAGATTAGAAGCAGCCAAATCTCATTAAATTGACCAATGCATCGCAATTTGAAAGCCAACCACATAATTACTAAAACTCCATTAATCTCGTCCCAGACTCCTGACCGAGTTTAAGAGTTTTTCTTTGTTATCATTTGAATATTCAAAAGTAATAGAAGTTATACAATCAGATCTTTTAAGATCCCGAAGTTGCAATTTCTACCAGTAACAGACTAAGTACTCTACTGAATTATAGTCTTTCAGAGCCATGCAAACAGTGTGTTACCAAAAAGAACCACACAGTCAATTAGTGAGGAAGCTATAAACAGTACAGAAGTGTTATAATGATGAACATGTTACAGCACGGGTGTTAATCGTTTCTCTGTACCAGAAATGGAGCTAAAATGGAGCTTTATATATATATATATACATATAGTGTGGTTTAGGGGTTTTATGTAACAAAGGTCCGCTAAGTGGCTGCTGCACATAGTTGCTATTAGTCAGAGATGTCAGTGCTAAACAACAGAATGTACATTTGTTGTCCCCACACACACACATGCCTAAATCCAGAGAGTTTGGGAACAGATTAGCAAAGCCAAGGCTCAGGAAACCCCATCTCTGCACCGCCGTTCTGCTGGAGTTTAAGTTAGTAAACAATGTATGTTCAGCTAGGGACACATGACTTATTTGGGAAATTAACTCTCATATTTTGGAACTGATGGCAAAAATCCCAGCCCCCAGTAACAGATCTACACCCCGGCGGTTTTAGCAAGTGAAGCAGACTGGCTGGTGAATCATTAGCAGTGCACTGAAGCACTATCGATTTATTATCAAGTTGACTTGACTTGGTTCTAAACTTCCATCATCCCCCTCAACTCTAAAATGATCCTGATTACCTCTCTCATGCAGGATTGTCGCTAGTTAGTCACCAAAAAACTGACAAACATGAGCCTGAGTCTTCATCAAGTGGATATCAAGTACTGTATCAGGAACTCCTCACAAGTGGTATGGCAGCCAGTACAACTCACTGTTTAATGTGAGTACATTGTCACTATCTTTCTGACCAGAACATGGGCACACTATATTCCACTGAAACGCTGGTTCTCCCAATTTGAGATCCTGCTGCTTATCTATTTTTTTACCCAGTCATTGTAGAACCAAGGCCTAGTTGTATTCACATATCTTCTCACACCTGGTCTGGCCTTTGAGTATTGCATCTGTTCCAACTCCCAGGGTTTTCTGATCAGTTATACAATAGACATCTTACAGCTTTGTGAAAAGACCTATATCAGGTAGCTTGCATTGTTCCAACCTTATTGTTGCCAACTTCTAAATCCAGTGCCACATAACAAGTTTACTCATCAGCAATTGTTTAATCTAGGCCCTTATGGCTTTGATAAAGATTGTTGTAAGTTAGTTGTGACTAGCTAAGGAACAGTTGCTGAGACATAGTTATGTCTGAACTGTAATTGGTTTATTGGATAAACATAACCATATACAGATCTACATGACTAAGTGTTACTCAGGCAAAGCCGTGAGCATTCTCCCTCTTGACTCTAGGTCATTTGTCTCTTACATCATCGTGTGGGTGGTACTGTTTCTCCAGTCCCATACATTAACCCTTTCAACCCTGATCACCCTAATACTACATCTCCCCCAACTCTCTGTCCATATATATTTTACATTTATATTTGCACACTACCTCATCTCCCTCCAAGTCTCTGACTTCATGGATTCAATCTGTCATGATCCCTCTCCCTGATCATGTTCTTATCAGACTTGGAAGATCAGTAGTCTCCCTTTAAACTTCTTTTCCTTGACTTGGTTGGCCTTTGTCGAGAGTTGCAGTACCTGGTTGTTTTATCAGTTTGTGGGTCAACATCTAGTTCTTCCAAGTGTATGATTAATGGCTGTTTTTGAGGAAAGAAGATAAGATTTCTCCTGCTCCTTCTTATAGTACCTTCTGAAGTATGTTCTAAATAGAATCTCTCTTGATTGACATCCCTTTGGACAATTACTCCTTCTCTTCCTGGTATGGTACCTCCGGTTATTGTTGGAAGCCTGTCGTTTTCTATAGGACTGCCCTTGTCCCTGATAGTCCTGGACTGCTGGCCCTGGTATTAATTTCTTGGGAGGATGGGAAGCTGCATTCAAAGCTTTTTGCTCATCAGTAGTTCAGACAGTTCCAATCCACATTGCAGTGGAGTAGACCTGTACGTTAAGAGTGCCATTGGAAAATCCTCGTTCATCTTTAAGGAGGGTTTGATAGTGCAGATGGCACTTTCTGCTTATCCGTTGGATTGCGGATACCTCAGGGAACTGGTAAGATGTAGGAATCTGTAGTTCTTGGCGAAACAACTGAAACAGTCATTGGCAAACTGTGGGCTGTTCTCGGAAGCCACGTGGTCCGGAATGCCATGTATTGCAAAGAATTCCTTCAAAGCTTGAATAACTGACTCAGAGGTTGTAGTGTATAAACATTTAACCTCAGTCCACCTGGAGAAGTAGTTGAAGAGTATAAGGAAGGATTTCCAATTGTACATAAACAGATCCATCCCCAGATGTTCCCACAGTCTAGTAGGGAATTGAATGGGGATAAGAGGCTTTCTTTGGTCTGGTCTGTGCACTGTGCACACCTGGCACTGAGAAATAATTTCTTCTATAGATCTTGGTATTTCCGGCCACCACACAGCAGGCTGGACTTATGCTCTACGTTTTATGATGCCCATGTGCCCTGGTGTATTCTCTTTAAAATCTTTGGCTGGAGTGAGACCAGAATCACCAGCCTCTCGCCATGCACCAGCAAACTATCAATTATGGTAAAGTGCTTCCTTTGCTCAAAATAGGTTTTCATCTTAGATGTGAAAAGACACACAGGTTTAGCATCTTTCTGCAATGTTATGCTATATTCTGTCTTAAGCCTTCCCAGACCAGTAAATAGCTTCAGAAAGTCGTTTTTGAAGTCAGACCTGGATCCTTGCTGATTGATTTCCTCAACTTTTGTGATGTAATTGAGGTTGAAACAGGTTTTCAGCTGAGAAGAGGGAATTCCTGATTGTGAAGAACACACAATGTTTCAGTATCTGTTGTCCATTGCACTGGAGCGTTGCCTGCAACCTACCCTTGACTTGCAGTTCGATCCCTCCTGGACCATATTGGCCATGTCGCTGGCTTCAGGCGTTGTGGGTTCCAGTTGGCTTCAGGCATTGTGTTACTAGCCATGGCTCTTTGCCTGATAAGACCGTTACACTTGCTCCTGTGTCCAGTATGAAATTGGTGATATGTTCATTGACACAAATGTCTGCATTCCAGTCTTTGATCTCACCCAGGAAATACTTTCGTTCCTCTTCTTGTTGAGATTCCTCAATTTAATTGATGGCTTTGTGTGCGAAGACTTTCTCATTATCTTTTGTAAATTTAGAAGTTTTAGTTCTGCACACCTTCCCAAAGTGACGAAACCTTTTACAATGAAAGTGTTCTGCATTGCTTGCAGGGCACTGTACGTGCCTGTGGGGCTTTTTGGCACCACAGCATTGGCATGGCTTGATGGCATCTTGAACTTATGCTCCATGTAATGTCTTCTTCCCTGGAGTTTCTTTGACATTCCCTTAATACTTTACTATCAATGGAGGTTTTCTGAGCCAAGGTTTCTCTGCACCTCCTAGAATGGCCCTACTCTGTTTACAGACCTCTGTTTGTCTCACCAACTGTATTGCTTTCTCCAAGGTTAAGTCTTCCTTGGATTGAAGTAGATCTAATAGGGTGCCATCAGTAACACCAACTACAATGCGGTTTCATATTAATTCTGTTTTTAGGTCTCCATATTCGCAACTTAAGCCAGTCTATATAGGTCATTAATAAAAGCATCTACTGGTTCACCTGGTTTCTGGACTCTTTTATTGAATTTGGCCCTTTGTAGAATCCTGTTGCTCCTGAAGTTAAAATAATTATCAAAGACTTTTAATACTTAGAACCATAGAACCATAGAACACTACAGCACAGAAAACAGGCCATTCGGCCCTTCTAGTCTGTGCCGAAATATTATTCCGCTAGTCCCATTGACCTGCACCTAGTCCATAACCCTCCAGACCTCTCCCATCCATGTATCTATCTAATTTATTCTTAAAACTTAAGAGTGAGCCCGCATTCTTCAAATTTGTCTGATGTCTCATTAATACCTTGTCTTGCAATAACATCATCAGCAATTGTTCCAATAGAGTACAGTAATGTAGTGACTTGTTCAACCTCAGACTTATTGTCCAATCCTGAAGCAATTCAGAATCTTAAAAATCTTTTCCCCTATAGTGCCCAATTCTGAGTTTGATTTGGTCCTTCCATGTGTCTGTATCTCTCAGGTAATATGAATTTGGAATCCATTGCTTCTCTAAGCTTCTATATAGTTTATCTTAAATTTTTAAACTTCTCTTTCAATAATGCAGTTTTCCTACGCTGACCAGCCTCTCACTGATCCCCACTGCAGTTGCTGTCCCTTATAGGAATTTTCTTCTTAAACTTTGCGGAGCTTTTAAAAACATTTGCTTGAAGTTACTATTATGCTTTGCTTACTGCTTTCCTCCCGCTGGGGAATTGTGTCCATGCAGCCGATTTTTTTTTCCTTTCGATTGCTGCCTCATGGTCACCATGTGTAATGGCGCCGACCTTGAACCTGGACTGTGAGGTGTATGGAAACTCGCACTTGCTAAGAATGGAATTTGCCCAGGGCTGTCAATTTGAAGATTTTTTACCCTTTTTTAAGGGCTGTTCACCATTCCTCGATTGTTGCTAGGTTCTCCAACTCTGTTGCTGGATCGGGATTTTTCCACAGACCACCCGTGCTGTGGTGCAGCCCTTATTTGGTTGAACAGTTGATTGTCTGCCTCTCCCTGCCTCCATGTCTGATATGGAACTCTTCAATTGTCTGACTGAATGCTTCAATTTTAGTGCCCTTTTTCAGGTCAGACTTGCAAACTTCTTTAAAGTTGATTTTTCAGGATTTTGGGGTCCTTCACAGCTGCTACCCTGTTATATGTTGGTTGTGACTGTCTAAGGAATAATTGCTGAGCGCTACATATGTCTGAACTATAACTGGTTAATTGGATAAACATAACTCTACACGGATAAACATGACTAGATGTCACTCAGTCTAAGCCATGAGCATTCTCCCTCTTGACTCTTGGTCATGTGTCTCTTACATCATCATGAGGGTGGTACCGTTTCTCCAGTCCCACACATTAACCCTTTCAACCCTGATCACCCTAATATTACAAATATGTATGCCAGCCACGAGGCTCCAAATTAATCAGTATAAAATGAAGCTGATGTTCCCTGGTGTTGCTTCCCATTTTGCCATAAATCCATGTCATAGCTTACAGATGGATCAGAAAAAGCCTTTCCTGTGCATGTCCAGGGGTTGAAAAGCTTGAGAATGATCTGATTAGGCTTATCTGAAATGCAATGCCTGTAAATCCAGTGGGAGAAAGCCTGAGGAAAGTGATGTAAATGGCTAAACTTGGGCATTTATGTCACTTCTCGAAGGTTTCCACCAAGATCACTGTGGGAGACCAGGAGGACTGGGTGGATATTAAGTGCCTGCATGTTTATCTTCAATGGGATTTTGTCAATGAATTGTGACAAAGACCAAAGTGCCCTTGGCCCCTTCATAATTTTGTCCCTCGGACAGAATAGCAATTGATGTTGAGACTATTTTGAGCCAATGGTACTAATATAAAGCACCAAAAGGAACAAACATCCCCTGTATCTTTCAATCAATATCTTCACGGTCCCTTCTGAGGCCATGCAAAGCCATACCATATCTAGAAGCACCCAATTAATATACCCCATTCGTTAATCCATTGTTCAAGATGATGGTAAAGTGCAATGGGTCCCTAGGATATTCGTAGAAGGACAGACCTGTCAGTTATTGGCAGTAGCCCACTTAATCACAATTGACAATAGAATTTAATGACGGGAGAAAATTGAGTGTCTTTCTTGCCACGCAGTCACTAAGTTAGATCTCAGTTTTGTCAATAGAATTAGAAAATGGAAGAGCTGTAACATAGCCGTTGACTTAATATCTCCTGTTTTACATTATAGCACAAACTCGAGATTACTCTATTGATTCCACATCACTAATGACTTGCATTCGCTCTCTAGCATTTATAATTTTTAATATTGTTAGCTGATCGACTCTGGCATTGCTCATATGAAACCTCAGTTCTCACATCTGAAAGGAATCCCACCTGAAGCTTTAACTCCGACAAACATTTTGATAGATTGATTGAGATTGCAAGGTATTTAAAGCAAAAAAAAACAATGGAAGAGACAATGGACAAGATGAGTAGAAAAGTGTTTAATATTTTATGTATAATTTTACTTTGGTATTAGAGTGCTTATTAAAGTAATGAAGCAATTACTGACATGTCAGTCATGTATTGCTGAAATATTACTGCTATTTGCAGTTCATTTCCCAAACTCTGCAGTGACTGGCGCCTATGAGGAGGTCATGAGAGATAAAGGGAAGGGTGGGTGAAGGGGGTGGATGTGGGAACAGAAATTATTGAAAGTTCCTTTCCAGGATGTTGTGACATGATAGGAATTTATTACACAAGCAGGTCGGGCACTCGGCATTCCAAGGCTTAACAGAGAACAAAATGGGCCAGGAGGGACTAAACCCAAAAATATATGAATCACGCCAGCCCTGGTCTGCTCAGACACTCAGAAAGCCAGCACCTCCTCTGCTGAGTGTTTATTTAAGAGCAGCTTAAGTTGGAATGCAGCCCCACATCCTCACTATGGGAAAATAATGATGGCTGGTAAAAAGATTGCACAGTGTTTTCCACTCTTTACTCTGGAATATTTACTTTTTAACCTATTGGGAAGGGTTTTTTAATGTATGGGATGTTCAAAATATAATCAACAGGTTTATTTTAAGCGTCAGTTTGACTTCTGGCTAGGCGTTTGTTGCCAATGGGGCTGTAGGTTGTAGATTCAAGACTCACTTCACCTGGTGGACAAAGAAAAGCTGTTCCCATTATTAGTTGATGTTACAAGAACTAAGGGACACAGATTTAAGATTTCGGGCAAGACGTGCAGTGGGAGATGTGAGGAAGTACTTTTTTTTTTACACAGCACGCAGTTATAACCTGGAACACTCTGCCTCTGAGGGTGAATGATTTCAGAAGGAAATTGGATAGGTAATTGAGGGAATTAAATATGCTGGGCTACAGGGGTAGGATAGGGGAATGGGACTAATTGGATTGCTCAACAGAGAACTGGCATGCACTCGATGAGCTCAATGGCCTCCTTCTGTGCTGTAATGTCTCTGTGATCCAGGCTGGCACTTCAGTGCATTTCTGAGGGAGTGTTTCACGGATGCAGCTGGCCATTTAAATCATCATCTGTCTCCATTCAAGTTGGCTTTTATTATTCCAGGGGTGTGAAGCCCAAAGTGTGCAGACTAGACCTGTTATGAGCAGTTCTGAACTTTGTGGATTTGTTTAGATAGCCAGGGTACCCCTGGAAGAGATAAGGTACCCTTTGGAAATGATCCCAGAACACCTATGGGAGAGGCCAAGTGACCTTTGGGGGAGGTCAGGTGCCCTTTCAAATTGTTAAAAGTAGGCAAAAATGTCCAAAGTAGATAAACGCATTAAATGTCAAGTTCATTGGAACTGTCAACAGACATGTCAAAATCAACTGTCAAAGGGATCTGTCATATTGTCAAGGCATTTAAAATTCCTGTCCTTTAAGCCTTCGAAGAAAATGCCTGGGGTGTTAAAAATATCATTGCTTGCTATTTCACTCTGTCTGTTGACATAAGCCTGAGGGCTTCCATTACTGGATTACTGCTACATGACTGATTTTACAACCATCTGTTATCACAGTATGGTGGCTGCCATTTCATAGTTTGATTGATGGCTACAAGTGGTTATAAACTCTTTGAAGTGGGGCTATGAATTCCAATGCTTGTTGTTATCAAAGATTGTACATTTGAATGAAATGTTTGTTGTTATAAGGCTTTATGTAGTTGAAGGAATGTAAATGTAGTTAATGGGTTTTTATGAATGAGAGTGTTTTTTCAATATAGTGAAGTCTGCAATAGATGCTTAGAACTTAATTTTATAGAACTTCATTTTATCTCATTTCTGCATGACTCCTAAGGTCTGCCCATGGTGGATACTAGGCGACTTGGCATGGTAGGTGTAAGGGCAAAGGATAGCGGGTGGGGTGAATGAGTTGGTACTAAGTTGGCATAGGAGCTATAAAGGGCCAAGGGAGGTAGGTACAGAGACATAGGTTGACATGGAGGGCATGAGGGGCCATGGAGATGGGTACAGGGGCATAGGTTTGCATGGGGGTATATGGGGCCATGGGGAATGGGTTTGCATAGAGATTATAAGGGGCCATGGGAGTGGGTACAGGGGCATAAGTTGGCATGGAAGGTATGAGGTGTAATGGGGTGGATACAGGGCATGAGGTGGCTTGGGTTGGCATGGGGAGTGCGGGGGTTTGTAAGGGCTGTAGGGATGTTCCATGTTTTATTCTTTTTTAAAATTTTGGACACAATGCAGGAGCCCTGAGGCAAGCCTCCCACCGAGTCTGCCTCCACAAGCTGCACCCTCCTCACTACTTCCCGTGCCCCCTGCCCTGATAGCTAATATAGCCCATGCCCCGAGACCGAAAATCCGATGTATGGGCATCCGTTTTTAAATAACAACAGAAAATGCTGGAAAAATTCAGCAGATCTGGCAGCATCTGTGGAGAGAGAAACAGAGTTAACATTTCGACTCCTCTTCAGAACTGGGCCATTTTAAAAAGTCGGGTTCACAGAGCCAGGAATTCTCCCAACTCTGTGCACCTGACTCACAGACAAAAATCCAGGCCATTGCTGATGGTGTCATCTTTGTTAAAGTAAGACCATACCTCCCTGCTCAGGCGGGTGTGACACAACTCAAAGAGTACAGAGAGAGTTCCCCTGGTTTATCATCCCTGGTTTATCACTCAACCAACACCACCAAAAAGGATTAATAGGTTGTTTACCTCATTGTTGCTACATTGACTAAATAACAATGACTGTGCTTCAGAAGTAAACAAATGGCTGTGGGATGTATTGAGGGAATGAAAGGCACCACATAAATGCAAGTTATTTCTTTAATGGGGTAAAATAAACACATTATTTTTTCACTATATATATATATAATACTAGTAAATTGCCTCTGGCATTGCCCATGGTGAGCTGATTTCCTATCTACGCAATAGCGAAATTTCAGAAACTAATTTCACAGAGGCACCTAGTGGCCAGATGCTGCAACTACATTGTGACCATTGACATTGCAAAATTGAATGAGAACCGTTGACCAATGGTGCATATTGACCAAGAGCTGGCCAAAAAATTGTGATAACGGAAAGTAAAGTTTGTGGACAGGAAGTGCATGCTCTAACCAAGATTATTCATGAGATATATTGAGCTGGGAAATAAATTGAGGCAAAATTGGATGATGAAGCCTCCGATGCATTTCCATCCCAGTCATTATTTCCCTCCATCCCACCAGCCCAGCCACCAGACATCCCTTGTCCAGCATAGAAATTATTAATGGGAGATAGTCCCCTCTCAAGCTGCCCATTTCACTGCCTTCCATCGCTACTACTATAACCCAAGTGCTGCCAGGAATGCTATGGTGGTGATTCCTGCTTCAGTGGCAATAAGCACTTTGATCCCCTTTCAGAGGGAGAAGACTCCATAGTGAGCACTACTTCCTCCCATTAGGACTTCAGCCTTTACACTTTTTAGGCCATGGTTCCCTCCTGGTGGTGGGATGTTTCCAAGAAGCAACACTGCGTGGCAGAGGATCCCTGATGCAGAAAGTTGAGTGGAAATGATAGTGGGCCCAGAGCGGACATGGAAATTCCACTCTGACACTAGTCTGCCAAGAGAACTCAGCTCCTCATGCTCATCGGCCCAAGTATAACAGAACTGTTATAGCAGAGCGCTTTGAGTGTGAAGCACACAACAGAGGGAACTTTATAACCAAGAGTCTTGTAATCATAATAGAGCAAATGTTATAGGCTTTTAATCATGCTGGGGTTGTTATACCTGACAGCTGTATAAATGGGCTGGTTCACATATCAGCAATTACAAACAGCAATGTGCATTTATATAGCACCTTTAATATAAGCAAAAGCACTCCCAGGTGCTTCCTAGATTTATGAGGGAAAGAGCACGGATGCTGAGCTAAGGTATGAGAGATTAGGAGGACTGACAAAAATCTAGTTCAAGGAGGTGGATTTTAAGCAGAGTCTTAAAAGAGTAGGAGGTGGAGTGGCAGAGATGTTTGGCGAGGGAATTCTTGAGAGAGGGACACAGCTGGCTGAAGATACAGCCGCCAATGGTGGGGTAAAGGGAGAGGGAGACTCACAAAAAGCCAGAGTTGGTGCAGCAGAAAGTTTGGGGAAGACAGGTTGTAGGGCTGGAGCAGTTTATAGAGATGGGAAGGAAGTACAGTATTATACGGGGAAGTTACACTGAACCTTTCTAAAGCTCTGGTTAAGCCCCAACTAGAGTATTGCATCCGGCAGGTCACCACATCCTAGGAAAGATGTGAGGGTCCTTAAGACAATGCAGAGGAGATTTACCAGAATGCTTCCAGGCAATGGGGTGAGAGATGGGGGTGGGAGGTGCAGTTTAGTTACAAGTTTAGGTTTGAAAGGCTGGGGTTGTCCTCCTTGGAACAAAGACTGGGGAGAGGTTTGAGAGAGCTGCACACAATTATGACAGGTTTAGATAAGGTAGACAGGGAAAAACTCTTCCCATTAGCTGATGGTAGAGGAAGTAGGGGACATGGATTTAAGATTTTGGACAAGAGATGCAGAGGGAATGTGAGGAAGAACTTCATACACAGCGAGTGGTAATGACCTGAAACTCGCTGGCCATGAGGGTGGTGGATGCGGAAACAATGATTCCAAAAGGAAATTGGACGGACACTTGAAGGAAATAAACTTACAGGGCTACAGGCACCAAACAGGGTGTGGAACTGACTGGATTGCACTGCGGGGAGCTGGTATGGACCCGATGGGCTGAATGGCCTCCTTCTGTGCCTTAAATGACTCTATAACTCTATAATTGAGAGTCTAAAAGTGAGGATGATGCACAAAATGAAGATAGTGTTGCAACAGACAGACTTATAACATGGACTATGTAATAGAGAGTTATTACACAAGCTTCAATATGACAACTCATTGCTGTTTTGTAACAGTGTGTCTGGGCAGTGAGCATTGTTCGAAAATGGGAATATCGCAGATAAACCTGACCCTGTCCTCGCCTGTGTCCACACGTGTGCACTTTCCAGTGGGAGTGGTTTACAGGATAGCTGATATTTTCACCTCTCCAGTCAAGGAACCCTGAAATCAATATTAGTTCATTTGAAATCAGCCGAATCAGCACAGTTAACATTCTTGCAGTTTAAGATGTCATCTTAAGGCTTTGTAATATGCTACCCTACTAATAAGGGAGGGTGCGGTGTAGCAGAAATAGTGTCAGAACACGCATCCTCCAAGAAACACATATTACATACAGGGCACCAAGTTAACATCTGCCAGAACTGAAACATTATAGATGAAAATTAGAGATGAGCAGAGACACAGACCAATTGCTGTGTGCTCTGGTTTAGGGGCTTATCCATAAGAGGTTGTTGCTGCTAACAGTTTCTTCTCATGTACTTCATTGGGCAGTAGGGCCCATGGTGTCAGGGAGCACATTCATGTAGTCAGCCCCTCTTGTTTTGGGTCTCTCTTGTGGCCACTTCCATGTTGGTGGTGGTGACAGTCCTGACAGGGACAGACTTAGGGGTTTGCGGTTTCCATACATTGAGTGCAACTTGGGGCCCCGGGGTCTATACCCAATTCACGGGGACCTATCGACATATTCTGAGCTTTGTTGCCAAACTAACTATCTGCTGTAGATTATAATCGACTGGAGTTTAGGAAATGAGTATTTGTAATTTTCATCATTTATTAAATTAATGTTAAAGATCCCTTTAACCTTATTTAGCAGTAAAGTACACGGGCAGAGACGGAAGATATAAAATCTACGCAAACCTGGCTACCACATTTCCGACATGATAACAGTGACTACGGTTCAGAAGCCCTTCACTGGCTGCGAAGCACTTTGGGACGTCCCGTGGTCCTGAAAGGCGCTATATAAATGCAAGCCTTTCCTCCTTTTTGTATGACTGCTGTGGGTTCACCGTTTAGTTGCATTAACCCTTGGTATACTTGGCCAGCTTTGTCACATAAGAAGTTGTAAACTGCACCTCTGAGGCCAGGATTGTATGGCCCTGCTGTGGTGTGTCTCCCCACCCCTGGTGGATGCAGTGAGCCATTTAAACCTCCACTCAGTTCGACGGGACCGTAATATCTTGCCGGGCGGCAGAGGCTGTAAAATCCCAGACTGAAGCTCCCTTAATTCCGCATATTTTTACTAAAGAAATAGAAAAACTAGTTTTTTTTTACATTTTTCTGCAATGTTTTCATTAAAACTGTGATCTTGAATTTTCTTAAGCTTTCTCAGCAGAAAAGTGATTTGCATGCTGTGAATTTTTAAAATAATATTAGCTTTGACATTTATTTTACACAACCTCCTCAAAATGCTTTTTTGATGAGGTAAAAGTACAAATTTTGTCTGTGTTTGATCCATATCCTTTAGCCCTTGCCTAATAAAATTAAACGAAACAGCACACGTAATTCTCAGATCTGTTATAAAATCACCCACGGTCCGCGAAAAGGAACAGCTGAACCTATGAAAGAAAAAATAACAGTAAAATCCCTTTTGGGTTATTATTCAGAAAGTTTTATTTAACGTAACGGAACAGTTGACTGTTTTTGTTTCCATAACTTTTTTTGTTTTCTTGCTCTGACTGGAAGGATAATTTCCCCACTACAAAACACACCACCGTGGCATGGCCCGAGTGTGTCAAGCAACATCTGCTGACATAACATAGAAAAGCTCAAGCCAAACACATTTCAATTATCTAAAATGTCATTTCTGTATTCCTCAAAGTTGTGAAAGATACCCACTTAGCAAAGGAACCGTAATTTTACTCTAAGAAAATGCTGGCAAGGTGAGTAAAACACCATTATAAAGGAAAAGGAAAGAAACTATTTGCATTTATATAGAGCCTTTCAGAATCTTAGGACTCTCCAAAGTGTTTTATGACCATACGAGACTTTATAAGATGGTTATGTTTGAAACTGTCTCTTTCAACTTAAGGTAAAACAGAATGCCCTGGAATAGGAACAGGGTGAGGTTTTTCTGAACCCTGCCCGGTGACAGACCTATGTGATGTGGTTGCCATCAGGGTAGGGGGCCCAGGTCAAGCCCTATTGAAAGTGAGATATGAGCTTTTAACACCTGAACACAAAGGAGAAGGCAGCTGTTCTTGCTATGTATAGACTTACAGATGCTCAGTCTTAGGCTCAGAGACCCTGGTGGGAGAGAGATGCTGCTGGGTGTGTGAATAAGAGAAGCTACAGCTATGAGAGCAGGGTGTTTGTAAGAGTCAGCTTTCTGTTTGGAAAGAAGTCGACAAAAGAGATGGGACTTTTGGAGATTTAAGAACCAAGGAGCCATCAAAGTTGACTTTGCAGCTGGAATTCAGTTTGAATATGCTCAGAAGATTGAGTGAAGGAACTTTCAAAAGGAGATAGGAAGACTCACCCTGATGTGAAGGGGTGAAGGGAACCTGTTGAAAGGTCAGGAGGTTGATTTGGATTTGAATCTACAAGGCTACATATCTGCTAAGAGCATGATATAACACATAAACACAATGTGGGGCTTTTGGTTGTGTTAATTGGTTGATGGGGAAAGAACCTTTTCTTTAGTTTAGTTGCCTACTAAGTAGAGTTTTAGTTGATGTTGATTTTAGTTTGTTATAGTAAAAGTATTAAAACGTGAAATCTTCTGTGGTCATCTGCATAGGTCACTGAAAAATTCATATCTCTTTATAAAGACCATTAGCGTCTTGGGGGATGTAACATTGTAACTGTTGTAATGTAGGGAAATGTGGGCAACCAAATTTCACACAACAAGCTCCCACAAACTGCAATGAGATAAGAAACACAGTAACCTGTTTTAGGAAGGCTGGTCAAGGGATAAAATGTGTCTGCACAAAGTGGAGAACTCCCCATGCTCTTCTGAATAGTGCCAAGCAATACTTTTTCCATCCACCTGAGATGTTGACGGGGCTTCGGTTTAATGACTCACCTGAAAGACAGAGTCTCTGTTGGAGCCGTGCGAGAATATCTGCTCAATTCTCCTGAGTGGGACTTGAAACCACGAGCTTCTGAATTGGAGACAAGAATTAGAGACCGAGCTTTGAATTATAAAATGGAAGACTTAAAATAAATCACAGGGAAATTTAGAAACTCCTTTTCATTCTTCTATTTTCCTCACATCTTGTTTTGGTATTGTTAATCAGTTTCATTCATAACTTTGTCCCTCTTATGCCAAAGTTCGAAATTCTGATATGGTTATGTTCACTCCCCTGGCGACCCCACCATTTTGTCAATATTGGATGATACTGACCATAGCAGAGGAGATGGTGATGACCAAATAACAGGGGTGGTTGATTAGTTTTTTAAATTCATTGATGGGATGTGGGCATCTCTGGCTAGGCCAGCATTTATTGCCCATCCCTAATTGCCCTTGAGAAGGTGGTGGTGAGCTGCCTTCTTGAACTGCTGCTGTCCACATGGTGTAGGTACATCCACAGTGCTGTTAGGGAGGGAGTTCCAGGAATTTGACCCAGCGACAGTGAAGGAATGGCAATATATATTTCCAAGTCAGGATGGTGAGTGGCTTGGAGGGGAACTGCTGTTGGTGTTTCCACGTGTCTGCTGTCCTTGTCCTTCTAGGCAGTAGCGGTCGTGGGTTTGGAAGATGCCCTCTAAGGAGGCTTGGTGGGATCCTGCAGTGCATTAGTCAGGTTGCATACAGTCTCATTCAAGATTTTGTCCTTGTTTAGGTTTAGTAGTGCGCAAGCAATTGAATCCATTGATTGACTTATTCTTGACATTGGTGTGTACCCATGTATCACCCGGGAAGCTTAAAGGAGCATTGCAAGCTCCCCTATAGCTTGACTGCTTGCATTATCCAGCATGAAATAAGGGCTCTAGAGATCAGGAAGGTGCAAGGTTTCACCCCCATTCTCCATTTTGTTGTAACAGAGAACAATTCACCTCAGTGTTCCTTTCTAGCTCAGTTTTCTCCTGTGGGGGAAATTCCAGAATGGGGGTGGGTGGGAGCGCAGTCATAAAATCAGAGGTAGGCCATACAGCAGTGAAGCCAAGAAGCATTCTTTCACACACAAAACAAAGTGGAAATCTGGAACTCACTCTCCAAAAGGCTGCAGAATTGAAATTTTCAAGACTGAGATCAGCAGATTTTTATTAGGTAAGAGCCAAGGGATATGGCTCAAGGATGGACAAATAGAGTGAAGGTACAGTATAGTCATGTTCTAATTAAATGTAGGAACAGGTTTGGGGGCCTTATTCCTGCATTACTAAAGAGAAATAAAGTTTATGGTTTTGGTCCTGATTGCTTCACAGTAAATCTACAATGTCTCACTCCAGTATAGGCATGGCAATATCACAAAATTTTAAAAGCTGTATTCCTTTTAAAATGGACCCTGATGAAATATTAAGATGACTGCCAAGAGGGTCAGGTGAGCTTTTGCAAATTCAACAGATGAGCAACTTTCCAGAAAGTTCCAAATTGAATTATAATGGACAGGGGTTTCCCCACTTGAAGGGACAGCACTCCTCTGCAGAATTTCATACCTGCTATTGTCGATGCTTACTCCAAAACACAGAGGCAATAGACTCCTAGACTCTATGACTCCAGGTTTGTAACGTAACAAAGGAAAGCTATCGAGACCAATTATCCACAAGTGAAGTGCAAAAGACCACCATTTACCTTCTTTTGAATATCAATGACCTTTGACCATGTGATCAAAACTAATTCTTTAGTACTGAAAGACCACAATTTGCCTTCAATTGTGTGTCAATGAGCTTTAATCATGTGATTGAAACTGTTCTCTGATACCGCAAATCTTTTATTCCAAAACCCAAAAGAGACCTGGGCAGTCTGCAGACCAACATCAACAATACCACAGCTACAGTGAAAGGCTGTGCTCTCTTGCCTTTCAAGAACTGGGAGGCCTAAAAGTTTTTTAAAAAAGCTTCCTCCAGCCTGTTTGCAAAAAGCCCCAAATTCACTTGTAAAGAAATTGGACCTCTGGTTACAATAGCCAGAGTGGGAAAAGTTCCCTCCTTCACTGGACTCTCAAAGACACATGAATTGCTAACTATTCTGTTTGGTTTTAACACTTGTAGAAGTGCACTACCTTCTTTAATTGTATCTTTCTCGGGTGCTTGGTCTGTGATTGACGCAGAGTTAGACTTTCCAGGGGTGAGTGTGTGAATAAACAATGCCCCTTGTTTAAATCCATGAAAATCTGCTGCTGGTGACTTTTAAGTTGACTGCGCACAACCAGGGATTTGGGAGCACGCACATTAACCTTTTCAAAAATAAATTACACTAATTACGGACAGAAGGGAAGGGAAATTTTCAGTTTTTCTCTCTTCCCTGGCCATAACAAATGACTCCTGCTAGAATGTGGAAAATGGACAAGGGCTGGATTAGACTAGGCTGTTGACAGTCTGCAACATTAACCAGCCAGGCTCATGTCTGAAAAACTGGTGTGGTAAGAGGGGGTGACTGTTAGGAGAGTCAGCACATATGGAATAGGAGGGAGTAACGATGGGCATGATTAGCCCACATAAATGCCTTATAATGATAGGAACGAATGTAGCAAGAGCTCCTCTGCATCAGAAGAACATAAGAAATAGGAGCAGGTGTCGGCCATATGTCCCTCAAGTCTACATCACCATTTAATAAGATCACTGTTGATCTTCTACATTAACTCCACTTTCCCATCTGATCTCCGTATCCCTCGATTCCACTAGTGCCCCAAAATCTATTGATCTCAGTCTTGAGTATACTCAAAAGACTGAACATGCACAGCTCCTATGTTCCTGTGTTCCTCTCTGGGAATGGAGAATTCCAAAGCTTCCCAACACTCTCAGTAAAGAAGTTTCTCCTCATCTCAGTCTTAACTGGCCAACTCCTTATCCTGACACTTGTCAGTTCTAAATATCCTCATTCATTTACAAGGAGCAGGAAGCTGGTGTGATGTAGCGTTGGGGGAACTCAAGACTGTCAGGTACTCAATCTGTCGAAAGACTGGTAATGGTAATAGTTTGTGTCAACTCTTTGCAAATGTTTATGGCTGAGAACAGATCCCTGAGCACATGCAATCCATTCACTGATGGTTCAATTGGTTACCAGCCTCAGGAGCGAAAGACTATTTCATGTCAGCCTGCTCAAAAAAAAGTTACATCTTACCTCAGATTAATAAATACTTAGCAATTCTTGGCTCTTACTCCTAAATTAAGATCTAATTTTAATTAAATAATGTACGTATCTTTATTTATTGTGCCGTGTGTTCACTTCCCAAGGACTCTCTCCTTTTTATCAGACTTTATCTCACCCTTACCATAATATAAGACCCATAGTGGTTAAAAACGTGTTTTTCTGCACACGGCCTCACAACTTTAGAATGAAAATGTTTGTACTGAGCAACTCCTCAGGGTTCTGATCAAGCCGACTCGGGGCTTCTGCCATAGTGTGTGTGAGCAGTGGGTGAGGGCAGCATTGGGCTCAGCTATGACCCAATAGCCCATAAACACTCACTGTTTAGACTCACCCATAAAGGACAGTACCTTGGATGAGATACCAGACAGAATCAAATGCCAGCATGTCTTCTTCAGGAGTGCGGAGATATGAAGGGAAAAGTTTTTTTTTTAACAACTGCTGACGCTTCTAGAAAGCTCAAGGTGAAAGGTTGTTTTCAGGGGCAACAAGTTAAGAATGAGGAGATTAAGAGTAAAAGGAAAAGTCAAGAGTAACGTTTTATTATACAAAGTGGAATAAGTTACCAAGGAAGGTCATTTGGAAAACAAAGGAAGGCTTTTTTTTTTGCACCTTTCACAACCTCAGGATGTCTCAAAGTGCTTTACAGCCAATGAAGTATTTTTAAAGTGTAGTCACCGTGAAATGTAGGAAGCGTGGCAGTCAATTTGTGCACAGCAAGCTCCCAAAAACAGCAATGTGATAATGTCCAGATCATCTGTTTTCTGTTAAGTGCTATTGTTTGAAGGATAAACGTTGGCCAGGATAGGTGAGAGAACTCTCCTGCCCTTCTTCGAAAAACTCATGGGATCTTTTGCATCCGCCTTAGAGAACACAGAGGCCTTGGATCATTTGGAACCTCTGATAATTCAGTGAGTTTACCCTGTATATAATCAAACCATACAGACTAGAACAAAAACAGAAATACCTGGAAAAACTCAGCAGGTCTGGCAGCATCGGTGGAGAAGAAAAAAGTTGACGTTTCGAGTCCTCATGACCCTTCAACAGTTCTGTTGATCCTCATTCACTAGATTCATACAGGAAGAACGACCACATCAGCAGAATGCCAGAGGACAGCCAGTGCCAGTGAATGAAAAAGAAAGGCTTGCATTTATATAGCGCATTTTGTGACCACCAGACATCTCAAAGCATTTTACAGCCAATGAAGTGCTCTTGAAGTACAGACACTGTTGTAATGTAGGAAACATAGCAGCCAGTTTGCACACTTAGCGGGAGTCAATGGCGTAGTGGAATTGTCACTGGACCAGTAATCCAGAGACCCAGGGTAATGCTCTGGGGTCCCGGGTGCAAGTTCCACCATGGCAGATGATGGAATTTGAATTCAATAAAAATCTGAAATTAAAAGTCTAATGATGACCATGAAACCTTCGTCGATTGTTGTAAAATCCCATCTGGTTCACTAATGTCCTTTAGGGAAGGAAACCTGCCATCCTTACCTGGCCTACATGTGACTCCAGACCCACAACAATGTGGTTGAGTCTTACATGCCCTCTGAAATGGCCTAGCAAGCCACTCAATTGTATCAAAACTGTTAAAAAGTCTTAAGGAATGAAACCAGACGGACCACCTGGCATTGACTTAGGCACTGGAAACGACAAAGGCAAACTCAGCCCTGTCAACCCTGCAAAGTCCTCCTTACTAACATCTGGTGGCTTGTGCCAAAATTGGGAGAACTGTCTCACAGACAAGTCAAACAACAGCCTGACATAGTCATATTTACAGAATTGTACCTGAACAGACAATGTCCCAGGTACCACCATCACTATCGTTGGGTATGTCCTGTCCCACCAGCAGGACAGACCCAGCAGAGGTGGCGGCACAGTGGTATACAGTCTGGAGGGAGTTGCTTGGGAATCCTCAACATTGACTCCGAACCCCATGAAGTCTCATGGCATCAGATCAAACATGGGCAAGGAAACCTCCTGTTGATTACCACCTACCGCCCTCCCTCAGCTGATGAATCAGTACTCCTGAACACCACTTGGAGGAAGCACTGAGGGTGGCAATGGTGGAGAATGTGCCCTGGGTGGGGGACTTCAATGTCCATCACCAAGAGTGGCTCAGTAGCACCACTACTGACCGAGCTGGCTGATACTGCAAAGGCTATGGGCCCTGACAATATTCTGGCAATAATCCTGAAGACTTGTGCTCCAGAACTTGCCGCGCCCCTAGACAAGCTGTTCCAGTACAGCTATAACACTGGCATCTACCCAGCTATGGGGACAATTGCCCAGGTATGTCCTGTACACAAAAAGCAGGATAAATCCAACCCAGCCAATTACCGCTCCATCAGTCTACACTCGATCATCAGCCAAGTGAAGGAAGGGGCCATCAACAGTGCTATCAAGTGGCACTTGCTTAGCAATAACCTGCTCACTGACGCCCAGTTTGGGTTCTGCCAGGGCCACTCAGCTCCTGACCTCATTACAGCCTTGGTTCAAAAATGGACAAAAGAGCTGAACTCCCGAGGTGACGTGAGAGTGACTGCCCTTGACATCAAGGCCGCATTTGACCGAGTGCGGCATCAAGGAACCCTAGCAAAACAGGAGTCAATGGGAATCGGGGAAAGCTCTCCACTGGTTGGAGTCATACCTAGCACAAAGGAAGATGGTTGTGGTTGTTGGAGGTCAGTCATCTCAGCTCCAGGACATCACCGCAGGAGTTCCTCAGGGTAGTGTCCTCAGCCCAACCATCTTAGTTGCTTCATCAATGACCTTCCTTCCATCATAAGGTCAGAAGTGGGGATGTTCGCTGATGATTGCACAATGTTCACCATTCGTGACTCCTCAGACACTGAAGCAGTCCATGTCCAAATGCAGCAAGACCTGATCAATATTCAGGCTTGAGCTGACAAGTGGCAAGTAACATTTGCGCCACACAAGTGCCAGGCAATGACTATCTCCAACAAGAGAGAGTATAACCACTGCCCCTTGAGGTTCAATGGCATTACCATTGCTGAATCCCCCACTATCAACATCCTGGGGGATACCACTGACCAGATTTTGTAGCCATATAAATGCTATGGCTACAAAAGCAGGTCAGAGGCTAGGAATCCTGTGATGAGTAACTCACTCCCTGACTCCCAAAGCTTGTCAACCATCTACAAGGAACAGGTTAGGATGATGGGATGATATGATAGAATACTCTTCACTTACCTGGATGAGTGCAGCTCCTACAACACTCAAGCTGGACACCGTCCAGGACAAAGCAGCCCACTTGATTGGCACCACATCCATAAACATTCACTCCCTCCACCACCGACGCACACTGGCAGCAGTATGTACCATCTACAAGATGCACTGCAGGAATTCACCAAGGCTCCTTAGACAGCACCTTCCAAACCCACGACCACTACCACCTAGAAGGACAAGGGCAGATGGGAACACCACCTGGAAGTTCTCCTCCAAGCAACTCACCATCCTGACTTGGAAATATATCACCATTCCTTCACTGTCGCTGGGTCAAAATCCAGGAACTCCCTCCCTAACAGCAGTGTGGGTGTACCTACACCACATGGACTGCAGTGGTTCAAGAAGGCAGCTCACCACCACCTTCTCAAGGGCAATTAGGGATGGGCAATAAATGCTGGCCCAGCCAGCGAAGCCTGTATCCCATGAATAAGTATTAAAAAAAACACTGCAAACTCCCACAAACAGCGATGTGATAATGACCAGATAATTTGGTTAGAGTGATGTTGACTGAGGGATGAATCTTCGCCAGGAGAAAGGGATAACATCCCTGTGTTTTTTCACATAGTGCCATGGGACCCTTTACATCCACTCGAGCAGGCAGCTGGGGTTTCGGTTTAACATTGAATGACAGCACTCTGAAAGTGCAGCACTCCCTCAGTACTGCACTGGAACATGACAGTAGATTTTTGTGCTCGAGCCTTGGGACTTAAACCCGGAATCCTTGTAACACAGGTGTGAGAGTACTATCAGTCATGGTGACAGGATTAGGAAGAAGAGAAAGTGTTGGTAGAAAAGGGGAGGAACATACATAAAGCTCCAGGTCAATTTCTTATCCAATTCCATATCCTAGCTTCAATTCCAAAGGGTTTTAGTTTTAGTATCATCCTGTGATGTGGAACTTTGACAAAAGTTTTACTGAAAGCCCAAATGGGGGAGCATTTCGGGGGAAGCATTTCTGGTCCCACTGAATTTGATCCCATGCCCTGAGCGTTGATCCAGTCAGAAATGCCAAGATTTGAATAAAGTCTTTGTGTTCCCTAGGTTCATCCGACCAGGTACAAAGAGCATTCTGAGGGGAGAGGCGGAGTTCCAGGGCAGCAGTAGGTTTTAAAGGAATTTGTTTCTGATATGGTGGAAGAATAGAGGAGAGAAGAGGCCGAGTGACGTTAGGAGGAGTGAGAAGGAAGATCTCGGAGGTTTGCATGATGCTCATAGCTGGTATCATCCTTTTCTGCTTCACTTCACCTGTTCATTGGGTAACATGCAGGCACACCGCGCACAATGGCTGTATGTCTCACCGTATATGGACATGTTTCCTCAGTTACATAAGAGCCCTAACTAATGCATTCCTTTTAACTTTATATCGGCGTCTTCAAGATGAATTATTTATGACTTCCTCTTGGATACAACTTGCTCTTATATAGCGCCTTTAATGTAGTAAAATTTCCGCGGTGCTTCACAAAAGCATTATGAAACAAGATTTAATGCCGAGACACATAAGGAGATGGGGATAGGTCTTTAGTATCTTTAGACCAGGTCTGTACTTTACTCTGGGTTAAGGGCATACAAAGGCAGGTTATCCCCCTCGGGTATAATTGTATCTTCCTCTCTTCCGCCTCTGATAATTCTCTTCTTTGTTTAAATCTCTGAGTGCCAGAAAAATAACCGCTTCTTCAGAGATGCAAATGCTGAAAACAGATTTGCAGCTGGCAGCAGTTGGCTGTTGCAAAAAGAACACAGAGCAAAAAAAAAACATTAAAAAAGCTCACCCAAGCAAAAAGGAAGCCAGCCATAAAAACACAGCACAACTACTCTAAAAATCCCCTATAAACTGTCCTACTGGGACAGTAAAGATAGTGCAACGCACTCCAAGAAGTTAACTCTCAACGTGGATTAGTCATACAAACACTGTGGCTACAAGAGCAGGTCAGAGGCTGGGAATCCTGTGACGAGTGACTCACCCCCTGATCCCCAAAGCCTGTCCACCATCTACAAGGCACAAGTCAAGAGTGTGATGATATACTCCCCACTTGCCTAGATGAGTGCAGCTCCCACAACACTCAAGAAGCTTGACACCATCCAGGACAAAGCAGCCCACTTGATTGGCACCTCATCCACAAACATTCACTCCCTCCACCACCGACGCACAGTAGCAGCAGTGTGTAACATCCACAAGATGCACTGCAAGAACTCACCAAGGCTCCGTAGACAACACCTTTCAAACCCACAACCACTACCATCTAGAAGGACAAGGGCAGCAGACAGATGGGAACACCACCCCCTGGAAACTCCCCTTCAAGGCACACACCATTCTGACTTGGAAATATATTGCCGTTCCTGCATTGTCTCTGGCCAAAACCCTGGAACTCCCTTCCAAACTAGGGGGCACTTTTTTTGCCCTTTTAGGACAGAGAAGATGAGAATATTTTTTCTCTGAGGGTTGTGCGACTTTGGAACTCTCTGCCTCAGGAGGTGGTGGAGGCGGGGTCATTGAATATTTTTAAGGCAGAGGTAGAGAGATTCTTATTAGGCAAGGGAGTCAAAGGTTATCAGAGTTAGATGGGAACGTGAAATCAAAACACAAGAAGATCAGCCATGATCTTATTGATTGGTGGAGCAGGCTTGAGGGGCCGAATGGTCTACTCCTGTTCCTATTTCTTATGTTCTTATGTTCAGAGTGTGCCTTGGCTCCAGCATCCATTTTAAAAGGGCCCACAATACCGTCAAAACATTGTGAGTGGGCACAAAACTTGTCCCTCGCGCATGGATTGTAACAGAAGTTACATCACACATTTGCAAGGCAGTATTGTGAGATTGGAATCAGGTGAGATCCCAATTTATAATCTACTTCTCCAATTTCCTGGCCTTCCCAGTCATGCTCACCATGCAACGACTACTTACTATTGGGATTTGTACCTTATACTCGTCGGGAGTGCCACAGCCTACTTTATTCGTAGTGTTAAACAAAGGGATCTGCTTGATGGGCCCAATGGCCTTTGCTGTTCCTAAAGTTCTGCACATTCTTAATGTAAATAACTTTAGGCACAAATGAAAGAGTAAAATTTTAACAAGCATGTGATTTTGTTTTTCCTTCAGTGGTTTTCTACTGGTTGTGCATCTATCCGAAGCGAAGCTGAGAATTTTGTTCTATTGAAGTTTTGGGTGTCTCAGTGTGTTGCTGCCAGCACCAGTGAACAGTACTCTTCGCATCTGCAGGCAATTTAAAGGCAGCTGCCAATGTCACCACGCAACCCAGAACTACTCCCAGTCAGAGAGATTTCCTTATTCACGGCTCATGAAATGCGAGAAATGGTTCCGTGAAACCTAAAAGGGAGTTTAAATCCACATCTTCCCTTGATGGTGTCAGAATATTGCTTTAATGGCCTGGATCTTGCAACTGTAATGACAGTGAAACTGTCCCCATCATTAATTGAGAAAACCGACAGCAACGTCTGGCATCTGCACATGCACAGTTAAACACAGAGATCCAGAAGTTGCAGTCAGTAATTCCTTGTTCCACCACAGGGTGCACTGTTGAAATCCTTGCTGATGAAAAATCAATTAGAGATCGCTGATTTTATGTTCCTTCCATATTTTACGCTATTATTCTCACTGTAAAAACCTTCGAGAACATTACACCTTGTTAAACGATGTGTTTTTAGTGGTGTACCAAGTCATAATTTCTGCTGAACCACCTCTCTGGCCCTGCAGAACTAATTTTATATTGTGACACATCAAATTTCTCCATTCCATGATAAAAATTTCCATTGATTTTTTGAAATAATAATTTTTTAAAAATATTGCTTATGGCATTTCGACTTCTACTTAAACCCCATCTGCTTTTCTTTTCTGTAAAATTATAAAAAGTGGAGGATAGAACCTGTGAGTTTCTTCCGGGCTGTGAGAATTCGTCAACGTGATTGGCTGCTTAGCCTGTTTGATGACATTGCTGTTGCTGAGTGTCAGAGATCCTCTGTGGCTGGCGCCAGATTGAAATAAACATCAGGAATAATTAATTCCATGGCACAGAGATCACTAAATCATTGTGAGGAGTTTTCTTCGAGGTCAGCGGCGAGCTGAATGGAAAAGCTTGGCCCATGTTATAACCCCTGATTTTTCATTCCTGGGCCCTGCATCCAAATCCAGCTACTTTCTGTTTGCAAGGGCTTTGATTTATCTTCTGCCGATTTTCTGCCCCTCTCCTCTTTCGCCTAATGGTTCTTTTCTGATTTACCCTATGCTTTAGTTACTCTAAGGCACTTCACGAAAGTGGCCATTCTCATTTGCGATCCTTGAGTGTCAACCACATGAGGCAGGAATGAATGCAGTGTGGCAGAATTTTGCACAAAGGAAGACTTGCATTCATATTGTGCTTCCCACGACCACTGGATGTTCCAAAGTGCTTTACAGCCAATCAGGTACTTTTGAAGCATAGCCACTGTTGTAATATTGGAAACGCAGCAGTCAATTTGCACGCAGCAAGCTCCCACAAACAGCAATGTGATATAACCAGATAATCTGCTTTTGAGATGATGATTGAAGGGTAAGCATTGGTCAGGACACTGGGGACAACTCCCCTGTGCCCTTCTTCAAAGTAGCCCCATGGGATCTTTTCCATTCACCTGAGAAAGCAGGCAGGGTCTCAGTTTAACAACTTATCCAAAAGACAATGCCTCCAACAATGCAGAACTTGCTCCGTATTGCATTGGGGTGTAAGCCTTCATCTTTGTGGTCTAGTCCTAGAGCGGGATTTAAGCCCACAACCTTCTGATGCAGGAGTAAGAGTATTATCAATTGAGCAACAACTGACATAATTAAAATTGGAGA
Organism: Cetorhinus maximus; assembly: GCF_964194155.1. Taxonomy (NCBI): domain Eukaryota; kingdom Metazoa; phylum Chordata; class Chondrichthyes; order Lamniformes; family Cetorhinidae; genus Cetorhinus; species Cetorhinus maximus. Next base: position 109,747,688 of record NC_135890.1, read on the forward strand.
CCAATGAAATTAGAGTTGGAGTAGTGAAGTCTAGAGTTGACAAAGGCATTTATGTCACTATGGTTGTGGCAGAGGTCAGGTCAGACGCAGTCACTGTGGTAAAATTAGAAGAATTTCCTTGCTTTGAAACGGACGTGTGATCTGAAAGCAAGCTCGCGGTCAGACATGACGTCAAAGGTTTCAATATTTTGTTGAGCCTGAGGACACCTAATGCAACACAGACTGAGGTTTGGCTCTGGCTGGGAGCCAGTTAGACTGTATGACTCAACTACTCATTGGGTTAACCCGTGGAGTCATTGCCAGAGTTGACTGAAAAGGGTTTATAAAAGATGACTTTTGGCTGGTGTCAGTGGCGTTCTGAAGGGCCATTAATCTATGGCAAAAATTGCCCCTGGTTCAGCGCTGAATTCTAACCCTCAGCAAGGCTGGTGTGGGGAAATATTACATGTTGCGGAAAGGGGAGGTTCAACTGATGCAAGTTACCGAGACAATGCGAAGAAAGATTTGCTTTGCACGCAACGCCCGCTGACTCAGGAGCACTGGCAAAGTTGTACAGTGGGAAAATGTTCCCATTTCCTGGTACTGATAATCTTCAGCCCAGTGCTAAATAGCCAAAGCACCCTTTTATCCAGCATTGTCTCGTTTTGGCACAAAGATCGATGTTCTTACTTTACACTGCTGCAGCCATCAAACTTGGCTTCTCGACATGAGTGCTGGCAATAGAGAAAATAGGGTGAGGCACCCAGCATAAATACAGCCATTCCAAAATAACCTCTCAATTCCTGTTCGCCTTCTCTGCTTGGAAACTAATGTTTATAAGGTTTAAAGAACAACATTTGTCAGCTTCATTCCTTTAAAGGTGAAGTGTAGGCTTTTTAAACAGCCTATCTTATTTAATTGATTCCTTCTCAGTGGCTTCCCCCCAATGGCAACCCTATAGTGAAAGTGGAGGCATTGAGGGTAATGTTAACCTTACTGGTCAGACAGGAAACCCATGAGATTGGGTGGAAATATGTTTTACATCAATATGATGCTCCAATGAATTCAGTGGTGTTGAAGAATCAGCAGGGGTGTAAAACCAGCATTGCATCCAATTCACATCAGTTTCCCATCAGGCAGTTTAAATGAAAATTGCCACCACTTTCTTAATGTTCAACATGAATTCAGAGCCATAGCTTTTCATGTTTCCATTTTCTTCACAGAATCGCAGAATTTTAAAGGCACAGAAGGAGGCCATTCAGTCCATCGTGTTGGCACCGGCTTTACATAATGAGCATTGTGACCTAGTGCCATTGCCCTGGCTTTTCCCCGTACCCCCTGCACATTGTTTCTATTCAAATAATCATCTAATGTCCTCTTGAATTCCTCAATTGAACCTACCTCCACCACAATTCCAGGCAGTGCATCCCAGACTTGAACCACTCGTTGTGTGAAAAAGTTTTTTCTCACGTCACATTAGCTTCCTTTGCAAATCACTTTAAATCTGTGCCCTCTCGTTCTTGATCCTTTTACAAGTGGGAACAGCTTCTCCCTATCTACTCTGTCCAGCCCCCTCGTGATTTTGAACATCTCTGTCAAATCTCCTCTTAGTCTTCTTGGCTCCAAGGAGAACAGTCCCAACCTCTCCAATCTATCCTCGTAACTAAAGTTTCTCAACCCTGGAACCATTCTTGTAAACCACTTCTGCACTCTCTCCAATGTGTTCACATCCTTCCTATAATGTGGCGCTCAGAACTGTACACAATACACCAGGTCTAACAAATGTCTTATATAAATTTAGCATAACCTCCTTGCTCTTGTACTCTATGCCCCTATTAATAAAGCCCAGGATACTATATGCTTCGTTAACTGCTCTCTCCACCTGTCCTGCCACCTTTAATGATCTATGCACATATACATCCATGTCTTTCTGCTCCTGCACCCCCTTCAAAATTTCACCCCTTATTTTATATTGTCTGTCCATGTTCTTCCTATCAAAATGCATCACCTCATACTTCTCCACACTGAACTTCATCTGCCACCTATCTGCCCACTCCACCAACTTGTCTATGTCCTTTTGAAGTCCTACACCATCCTCTTCACAGTTTACAACACTCCCAAACTTTGTATCATCCACAAACTTTGAAATTGTCCCCTGCCCACCAAGATCTAGATTATTAATATATATCTGGAAAAGCAAGGGTCCCAATACCAACCCCTGGGGAACTCCTTGAAAAACCTTCCTCCAGTCCAAAAAATATCCATTGACTATTACTCTCTGCTTCCTATTTTTCATCCAATTTTATATCCACATTACTACTGTCCCTTTCATTCCACGAGCAATAACTTTTCTCACAAGTCTGTTATGTGGCACTGTATCAAATGCCTTTTGAAAGTCCATGTACACCACATTAACAGCATTACCTTCATCAACCTTTTCTGTTACCCCTTCAAAATACTCCATGGGAAAAATTCTTTCCCTGCTTGGTTGGGGGGGCGGGGGGGGGGGATGTGCAGGAGTAGGCACAGGCAGGTGCATCCCTGATTGGGGGTGTGCCGCCATTTTACGTGGGCGGGCCAATGAAGGCCCGCCCAGCGTGACATCCGCTCGGAAGCGCTATGCGCTCCCTATGCAGGCGGGGGGGATTCCCTCAGCCGGGAGTGAGCTCTTTTGCACATGCGAGCGAACGAGCGCACAGATCTCCCTGAGGCTAAGTGCTGCCTCAGGGAGATTGGCACAGAATTAAAATTTTTAATACAAATGATAAAAAAATTTCTCTGACGTCCCCTCATGTGACACTGTCACATGCGTTGGGACATGTCCATAACTTTTATTGAAAGATTGGATAAAAACTTAAATACCCTCATGAAACCTCATTCCTCCCGTGGATGAGGTTTCATGCTTTTTCTGAAGCCCGCCAGGGCTCCCAGCCTGCCCGCCAACCTTAAGATTGGACGGGCAGGTCCATTAACAACCTTAATTAGTTTTTCAATGGCCTCAATAGGCCGTTGACAGGTCAGCAGGAGCTCAGCTGGCTCGGCTGCACCCCCCCGCCGACCTGAAAATGGAAATGACGCGGGGTTCCACCCGACGTCATCCCACATCATTTTACTCATTGCCGAGCGGGCCCCGCCCCTGCTCACCGACCGGAAGATCCTGCCCCATAAGTTAGTTAAACACGATTTCCCCTTTAGAAATCCATGCTGGCTCTTCCTTATCAACACATATTTTTCCATGTGACTACTAATTCCATCCTGAATAATTGTTTCTAGAATCCTGCCCACCACTGAAGTTAAACTGACTGGTCTGTAATTGCTGGGCTTATCCTTACAACAAGGGCGTAATGTTTGCAATTCTCCAGTCCTCTGGCACCTCCCCTGAGCCTAGGGAAGACTGAAAAATTATGGCCAGTTCCCCTGCAATTTCTACTCTCACTTCCTTCAATATCCTCGGATGAATCTCATCCAGTCCCCATGCCTTGTCAATTTTAAGTACCGACAGTCTATCCAACATTTCCTCCTTATCAATTTTGAACTCTTCTAGTGACAGTTTCCTTGTCTGTCACCATGGCCTGGGTAGCATCTACCTCCTTGATAAAGACAGATGCAAAGTATTCATTTAATACCTCAGCCATGGCCCCTTCGTCCATGTGTAAATTCCCTTTTAGGTTCCTAATTGGCCCTGCTCCTCCTTTTAACATCCTTTCATTATTTATATGCCTATAGAAGACTTTGGAATTCCCCTTTATGTTGGCTGTCAGTCTTTTCTCATAATCCCTCTTCGCTTCTCTAATATGCTTTTTCACCTCCCCTCTAAACCTTCTGTATTCCTCTTGGTTCTCAATTGTATTTTCTACCTGACACCTATCATAAGCACACCTTTTCTTTTTCATCTTAATTTCTATCTCCTTTTCTCATCCAGGAGCTCTGGATTTGTTTGCCCTACCTTTCCCTTTCCATGGAATATACCTTGACTGTACCCGAACCAATTCTTCTTTGAAGGTAGCCCATTGTTCAGCTACAGTGTTTCCTGCCAATTTTTCATTCCAGTCTATCTGGCCCATCTCCGTTCTTGCCCCATCGAAGTCGGCTCTCGTCCAGTTAATTATTCTTACTCTGGATTGCCTATCGTCCTCTTCCATCATCATCCTAAACATACAATACAATGATCACTGTCTCCTAAAAAGGACCACACCACATTTCCAAGAGCCAGGTCAAACAGTGCATCTTTTCTTTTTGGATTGGACACATACTGCTGTAGAAAATTTTCCTGAACACAATCTAGGAACTTTTTCCTCTCTCCACCCTTTACACTACTACTGGCCCAGTCTACAGTCGGGTAATTAAAGTCACCCATTATAACTACTCTATAATCCTTGCATCTCTCTGTAATTTCCCTGCAGATTTGTTCTTCTACGTCCTTCTCACTAATTGGCAGTCTATAGGCTACACTGAGCAATGTAATTGCACCCTTTTTGTTCCTTAGCTCTAGCCAAATTGATTCTGTCCTTGAACCATCTGGGACATCCTCTTTCTCCAGCACTGCAATGCTCTCCTTAACCAACACCGCCACCCCTCCCCGTTTCCTGCCTTTCCTATCTTTTCTGAACACCTTGTACCCAGGAATATTTAACACCCAGTTCTGCCCTTCCTTGAGCCAGGTCTCTGTTATTGCCACATCATCATATTTCCACATGGCAATCTGCGCCTGTAACTCCCCAATCTTTTACTATGCTCTGTGCATTCACATACATGCATGCATAGTAACCCTGATTTAGAGTTTGTTACTTTCTCCATCACACCAACTTCACCTATTAACTTACTATTCTCTATACTAGTGCTATCTGTCCCTCCAGTATTTTGTGCACCCTGTTGTTCCTCTCTAATATTTTCTCTTGCCTGCTGAGTTAGTTTAAAGCCCTCCCAACTGCACTAGCAAAATGCCCTGCAAGGAACTCAGTCTCAGCTCTGTTCAGGTGCAACCTGTACGGCTTGTACAGGTGCCATCTCCCCCAGAGCCAATGCCAATGCCCCAGGAATCTAAAGCCCTCCCTCCTGCACCATCTTTCCAGCCGTGCATTCTTCTGTCTTATCCCCCTATTTCTGTACTCACTGGCATGTGGCACTGGGAGTAATCCAGAGATTACTACATTTGAGGTCCTGCTTGCTAATTTTCTACCTAGCTCCCTAAATTCTGATTGCTGGACCACATTCCCCTTCCTACCTAAATCAGTAAGGTGTGGACTCCTGGTCTTAATGTGTAGATGTCATGATAGGATCTGTGATGCCGGAGACCTCAGGAGGGGGCCGAGATGGATCATCCACCTGGCACTTCTGGCTGAAGATGGTTGCAAATGCTTCAGCCTTGTCTTTTACACTGATGTGCTGGGCTCCCCCATCATTGAGGATGGAAATTTTTGTAGACCCTCCTCCTCTGGTTAGTTGTTCAATTGTCCACCACCATTCATAACTGATGTGGCAGGACTGCAGAGATTAGTCTGATCCGTTGGTTGTGAGATCGCTTAACTTTGTCTATAGCATTCTGCTTCTGCTGTTTAGCATGCAGGTGGCCCTGTGTTGTAGCTTCACCAGTTTGGCATCACATTTTTAGGCATGCATGGTGCTGCTCTTGGCGTGCTCTCCCGTACTCCTCATTGAACCAGGGCTGATCCCCTGGCTTGAGGGTAATGATAGAGTGGGGGCCAGGCCATGAGGTTACAGATTGTGGTTGAATACAATTCTGCAGCTGCTGAGGGCCCACTGGATGCCCAGTTTGAAACTGCTATATGTTCTGAATCTATCCCATTTAGCACAGTGGTAGTGCCACACAACACCAATGGAGCATGTCCTTTGTGTGAAGGTGGGACTTTGTCACCACAAGGACTGTGCGGTGTTCACCACTACCAATACTGTCATGGGCAGCTGGATCTGTGCCAGATAGATTGGTGAGGACGAGGGCAAGTATGTTTTTCCCTCTTGTTGGTTCCCTCACCACCTGCCACAGGCCTGATCTGGCAGATATGTCCATCATCTCCTATCTAGCTCCTAAGTTCTGGAAGTCCCTGTTTAAACCTCTCCGCACCTCCACATCTGTCTCCCTCTTCAATACCCTCATTAAAATGACTCTCTGACCAAGTTTACTGTTAGTTATCTTAATATTTTCTTTGGCACAGTCTCTCTTTTTGCCTGATAATCTCTGGTGAAGTGCTTTGGGATGTTTTACCACGTTGAAGGCACTGTATAAATGTCAGCTCTTGTCCAGCAGAGCGATTGCTGAGAATATTGACTCCCACAACAAGAGGTGCCAGGCCCCTCACTGCTCTCTGTCCAGATCATGATTAGATGCTCCTTGCCCTTTGCCATGACATGCCCTCATCATTGGGTAGAGCTGTTTTCTTCTGCTGGCCTGGAGTTGAGCTGACCACAATGACTGCTCCCCTCTTCATACAACGTTTCTGCTGTTTCCATGATGCTAAGTTCCAGTATTTTTACCCTGTGTTACACATTCATTTAACAGGTCATTTTAAAAAATTATTTCACCGGATGTGGGCCTCACTGGCTAGGTCAGCATTTGTTGCCCATCCCTAATTGCCCTTGAGAAGGTGGTGGTGAGCTGCCTTCTTGAACCGCTGCAGTCCCTGTGGTGTTTGTACACTCACAGTGCTGTTAGGGAGGGAGTTCCAGGATTTTGACCCAGCCACAGTGAAGGAACTGCGATATATTTCCAAGTCAGGATGGTGTGCGGCTTGGAGGGGGAGCTTCCAGGGGGTTTTGGTTGTGCCATGCATCTGCTGCCCTTGTCCTTCTAGGTGGTAGAGGTTGCAGGTTTGGAAGGCGCTGTTGAAGGAGCCTTGGTGAGTTGCCAAAGTGCATCTTGTAAATTGTACACACTGCTGCTACTGTGCGTCAGGAAGCAGTAACCAGGAAAGTACAGCACCCACAGAAAAAAGCCACTTGCACACTCTATTTACAATATTACTAAAAGGGTAATGCACGCATGCATCCATGACGTGACTAAGTACTGAGATCACAAGCCCAAAATTGTATCCTTTACTCAGTTTTTATTTACTAATTGATCACATCTGGATTCCCAATTAGCTACACGTGGTCAACATTGTCCAAATAAGTGCAGCCCATTCATTGCTCACAGTTCACCAAGTGAATGAACGATTTCCCATCCAGTCACTGTCAGGGGACTCGCCATCAAGTTACCAGTTGCAGGTGCCCTCAGCAGTGCCTCAGAGTAAACCTCTTACTGGGCTATTCGCAAGGCTGCTGAAAATAGGTTTGTTTTAGCAAGTCCTCAGCTAGCTGCAACTTGTTACATCAGGGAAACAGACTGCGAAGTCAATGGGCTTGTAAAGCAAAGGCACTGGACAGGGGTCGAAGGTTTTGTTCTGTCAAGGACTGGACCTTGTGGGAGAGTTCAACATAAACGTTACACAGTAGAAATTCTAGAAACAAGGGCAAACTGTTAGGAGAAAGAACGGCCTGAACCAAGTGGTTACAATTATCTTGCTCTGACAATGGGATGTCAGTGAAAACTTCCGCAATTGCGACTTTGAAATGTTTCAATCTGAACGACTGGTACAATCATTGACATTTCACAAATGCTTGTCTCTGGGGAAAGCATTCGCAGAGTGGATGAGATCAGCCGCTAACTCGATGATGTGGGAACTATTCCTGGGTTCAGACCGTCACAACCTGGGCCCGTGGAAATCAAGTTTCATGTAACCTGTCAGAAGAAATGCTGCTGTGAATGTTACCACAGGCAACAGGGTCACCGTGGGTTAAGCGCTTCTCTCAAAATCGTTCCATCCAATTAATTTTCACTCGCCGATCAATAAACCACTTATCCCCTTGGTGGGGCTCCTTCCAGACAAATTCTTTGTTTCAGGCCAAGTTTAGGGAAACTTCTAAAATTTAAGGTGGACAGGAAGATGATTGCTTTAAAAAATGTGCGTACTTCTGACGCATAGAAAATTGGAGTGTGCGCCCAAGTTTCCTTCACTTGCACTTCTGACATGTAGGGGGCTGGATGTTTGGAAAATAGACCATCAAAACTATAACAAAAACAGAATTACCTGGAAAAACTCAGCAGGTCTGGCAGCATTGGTGGAGAAGAAAAGAGTTGACATTTCGAGTCCTCATGACCCTTCAGCAGAACTGAGTGTAGTTAGGAGAGGAGTGAAATATAAGCTGGTTTAAGGTGGGGGGCGGGGGGGGAGAGAAGTTGAGGGTGGGGTGGTTGTAGGGACAAGCAAGCAGTGATAGGAGCAGATAATCAAAAGATGTCACAGACAAAAGGATCAAAGAGGTGTTGAAGGTGGTGATATTATCTAAGAAAAGTGCTAATTAAGAATGGATGGATGGACACTCAAGGTACAGCTATAGTGGGGGTGGGGTGGAAAGACTGACAAGGTATTAGTTGTAGATTTAAAAATAATGGAAATAGGTGGGAAAAGAAAAATCTATATAAATTATTGGAAAAAACAAAAGGGAGGGGGAAGAAATGGGGTGGGGATGGAGGGAGTGAGTTTAAGATCTAAAGTTGTTGAATTCAATATTCAGCCCGGAAGGCTGTAAAGTGCCTAGTCGGAAGATGAGGTGCTGTTCCTCCAGTTTGCGTTGGGCTTCACTGGAACAAGCCAATGCAGCAAGCCAAGGACAGACATGTGGGCAAGGGAGCAGGGTGGAGTGTTAAAATGGCAAGCGACAGGGAGGTTTGGGTCTTTCTTGCGGACAGACCGCAGGTGTTCTGCAAAGCGGTCGCCCAGTTTACATTTGGTCTCTCCAATGTAGAGGAGACCGCATTGGGAGCAACGAATGCAGTAGACTAAGTTAGGGGAAATGCAAGTGAAATGCTGCTTCACTTGAAAGGAGTGTTTGGGCCCTTGGACGGTGAGGAGAGAGGAAGTGAAGGGGCAGGTGTTGCATCTTCTGCGTGGGCATGGGGAGGTGCCATAGGTGGGAGTTGAGGAGTAGGGGGTGATGGAGGAGTGGACCAGGGTGTCCCGGAGGGAACGATCCCTACGGAATGCTGCCGGGGGGGTGAAGGGAAGATGTGTTTGGTGGTGGCATCATGCTGGAGTTGGCGGAAATGGCGGAGGATGATCCTTTGAATGCGGAGGCTGGTGGGGTGATAAGTGAGGACAAGGGGGACCCTATCATGTTTCTGGGAGGGAGGAGAAGGCGTGAGGGAGGATGCGCGGGAGATGGGCCGGACACAGTTGAGGGCCCTGTCAACGACCGTGGGTGGAAAATCTCGGTTAAGGAAGAAGAAGGACATGCCAGAGGAGCTGTTTTTGAAGGTAGCGTCATCAGAACAGATGCGACGGAGGCGAAGGAACTGAGAGAATGGGATGGAGTCCTTACAGGAAGCGGGGTGTGAGGAGCTGCAAACGCAAACTGGGCGACCGCTTTGCAGAACACCTGCAGTCTGTCCGCAAGAAAGACCCAAACCTCCCTGTCGCTTGCCATTTTAACACTCCACCCTGTTCTCTTGCCCACATGTCTGTCCTTGGCTTGCTGCATTGTTCCAGTGAAGCCCAACGCAAACTGGAGGAACAGCACCTCATCTTCCGACTAGGCACTTTACAGCCTTCTGGGCTGAATATTGAATTCAACAACTTTAGATCTTAAACTCCCCCTCCCCCCATCCCCACCCCGTTTCTTCCCCCTCCCTTTTGTTTTTTTCAATAATTTATATAGATTTTTCTTATCCCACCTATTTCCATTATTTTTAAATCTACAACTAATACCTTGTTAGTCTTTCCACCCCACCCCCACTAGAGCTGTACCTTGAGTATCCTGTCTTCCATTCTTAATTAGCACTTTTCTTAGATAATATCACCACCTTCAACACCTCTTTGATCCTTTTGTCTGTGACATCTTTTGATTCTCTGCTCCTATCACTGCTTGCTTGTCCCTACAACCACCCCACCCTCAACTTCTCTCCCCCCGCCCCCCACCTTAAACCAGCTTATATTTCACCCCTCTCCTAACTACACTCAGTTCTGTTGAAGGGTCATTGGACTCGAAACGTCAACTCTTTTCTTCTCCACCGATGCTGCCAGACCTGCTGAGTTTTTCCAGGTAATTCTGTTTTTGTTTTGGATTTCCAGCATCCGCAGTAGTTTTTTGTTTTTATCAAAACTATTGCTTAAAACATGTACCTATCCCCCCCATCCCTGTCGCACTTCCCCCATTTACTTCATCTCACCATATAGAGGCATTAGTTATTACAATTACTGCATTAAGGTGCTCAATAAATAAAACTGGACACGGTAAAAAGCACAAAAAGTTGTCAGGGAAATAGAAATGTTTTCTTAAATTTTATTCCCCTCGTATCTTGGCCAATATTCCTCGTTTAACCAGCAACACTATCATGTTATTCCTTCATTTGCTGTTTGTGGGACTCTGCTTGTCCACAGAACACTGCACTTCAAAAGCTTTGCATGTGAAGCTCATCACAATGTCTGTGAACTACGATAAGGAGTTAAAGAGATGCAGTTTTTTTTTCCCTTTCCCCCTTTCTGCCTGGAAGCTGTCATTTTGAAAAATGTAGCCGTGATGTTAAAAAGGAGAATGTGGTTCTCTGCAGAAACATCTGCGTCAGACGAATACTGTCTCAATCCATCGGGGTTGGCCCCAGCAGTAAGTTGTACTCAGCACCACAAACAGCTGTAATACTGCAGGCAACATTTTCTGCACCTATCAGCTTTTGTGCAGTAATCTATTTCTGCAGACGATTTGTCCCAGTTAATTGTGGACTGTATTAGTCTTTTTCTACAGAAATTATATAAAGAATACTTTGCAAGGTCTAAATTGACCAGCATCCTTCTCAGCTGCGTATTCATTCTCCTCCAGGTACCATGCGCTAAGAGCGCCTTGGCAATCATGGATTGGTCCATGATTATGTTTGACCAAGTACTGCAGTGGCTTGCCATTGCCTTCTGCAGTTTGGCTGACCAGGAATCTCTCCCCCTCTTAGCACCTACCATCAGGCTCATTGGAAGGATTTACAGGCTGATAATCAATCTGTTTGGCCACATTGTGAACAAATCCTCCGTGGCCATCAAACCCTGAAGCGGGACTTGAACCCAGAGCTTCTGCTCCAGAGGTAGGGGACACTACCACTGCACGACCTCCAACTGATTCATAAATATCCCCATTCTCATCTATCTTTACATGTCTGCTTAGTCATAAATATGTCAGAATACTCATCCACCGGGAAATTCCAGTTGTGGATCCTTAAAAGTAAATTTCAAGCTTCAGAAGCTTTCTCTAGAGTGAGAGTCACAAGTCCATTACCTATTGGTTCCATTCTCTCAGGGAGAACTTCCCAACAAGGCCAATGCCTGTCAAAGGCAGAACTGCCTCCTTAAACGCGGATTCACATAATGCATGAAACATTGCTTTACGTTAAGTCACAGCAGGATTTAGTTCCAAGTGGGAAGTTAGACTATGATGTGTGCGTGTTTGGACTCCTTGTCAGCCATGGTTCAGTGGTTACACTCTCGCTTGAGTCAGTGGGTCATGTGTTCAAACTGCACTCCAGAGGTTGCACTGTCGGAGATATTGTCGTATTTTTGTGATGGTAAACCGAGGTCCCCTTCTGCCCTCCCAGGTGAACATCAAAGATCCCGTAGCACTACTTCGAGGAAGATCAGGAGGAGTTCTCCCTGATGTTCTGTCCAATATTCATTCTGCAACCAATCTGACTAAACAAAATGATCTGGTCGCATTTTGTGTTTGTGGGAGTTTGCTGTGTGCAAATTGGCAGTTACATTTCTACATCACAACAATGGCTACGTTTCAAAAATACTTCATTGGCTGTAAAGTGCTTTGGGGGATGTAATACATGCAAGTTTGTTCATTCGTCCTTTTCTTCCTTGCCATTCCAGAGTAACGTATTTAGTCCATTCACTTCCATGACAAATCCAGGCCCCATTCCTATCGATCTCTCCCCAGATATTCCTCTGCTCTTTATTATCTATTATTTATTTTGTGTATTTCTCCTCCACATAAACTCCGCTTGGTCACAGCGTACGTGGCTGTGACCTGCCCAATGAGAATTCTGCAAGGTGGCATGTTGGGAGTATGTGGTCAGGGAGTGGCTTTTCTCTCGGTAGGGAACAGATGTCAGTTCCATTCTACATCAACAGAGGCCACAGAGTCATGTTTGTGGAGCTGTCTGCAGGATCCTTCCTATTGCGGAGATCGGGCACTGTTAACCCAGCCTGTCTAAAAGGAAACTCGGTTTTCAGTTTCGGATCGCAGTTCCTTTGCTGTCTGCTGCCCCCTAGTGCCTCACCTGAGCAGCCAATCCTCATGTGTGAGCTTCGACAATATAACCGGGTTATTCAGTCAGTGAAAGCAGTTGTTATCCATGTGACATGACAATCTCATTGCATTGCAGCCTTCACAGAGTGGGAAGTGGGTCTTGCGGCTCAGGCTCTGCCTCTGAGCCAGAATGGTCCAGGTTTGAGTCCCACTCCAGGACTTGTTGGTGTCTGAAGAACCCCCCACCATGGGCTCAGGCAAGCCAGCGTGTATTGGTGCCGCCCCCCCAGCCCAAATAAACGGGGAGGGTTAGTGGCAGGGAGGGAATCTGGCTTTAAAACTACTTGCTAAATCTAAAACTGATGGTTGATATGAGTGGGGTTGGAGAGGGTGATCAACCAGCGGTTGTGGTAACCCCGCGTAACATGGGAGAAAGGAGGGAGAGAGAGCCTTCCACAGAGAGGATCTGAAACATTACAGGACCCAACCTTGCCTGTGTGGCGAGGTCCTCCATTTTTTAAAGGGGCTGTCTTTAAGAAAAGATATTTGGCCAACTTTTATTCATGAGTTCACCACATGGGCAGCCACATCATTTGTAAAATGCGGCAACATATCTGTGTATGTCCTGAAAAGCCATCCCAGCCGCCTGTCATCCACCTTAAACAAAGTTAGAATGCATTAAACACTCACTGCCGAAGGGATCTCCTCTTTAAGGAGGCAACAAACAGCAAGACTCTCTCTTTAAAAGGGGCCCAGTTGCTGAGACCCCCTCGTAAGAGGATTGTATCTTTTGAGGCAAACCACCCAAACTGATCATTTATAAACATTTACATGTTTGAGGGGAAGGAACACTCAGTTCAATAAACATGCAGTGCCTGTCAAAATAGAGCAGGAATTCCTACAATCTGCTGCAAAAAAAAAAAACCCAAAAAGGGGGGTTTCCAGGAACTGGCCTCAGACAATCACTTATTCAAGAACAAGGCTGAAAATCAGAGGGAGGAGGGAAATGCAGAGAAATGCTTGGGGTCTGGAGCATTCTTATTGCCTTCGGTTCGATGAAAGAAGAGTCTCAGCGGAAAAATTGACATGTTTGTAACAGGCCGTCCGAGTGGGCAGCAGCACTCCCAGTGATTTTTCAGAATTTAATGCAGCTTGCCAGTTAAAGGGGCAGTGTCTCCTCCGGGCGGGTGTAAAAGATCCCATGGCTTTACTTCGTAAAATAGCTGGTGAGTTATTCCCAGTGTCCTGGCCAATATTTATCCCTCATTCAAAGTCACCCAAACGGATTATCTGGTCACGATCACGTTGCTGTTTGTGGGGGTTTGCTGTGAGCAAGCTGGCTGCTGAGTTTTTTAGGTTACAACAAGCACATCATTGGCTGTAAAAAGTGCTCTGAGACATCTGGTGGACATGAAAAGTGCTAAATAAATTCATTCCTTCCGTCCTTCCTCTCCTCTCCAAACGCAAATACAAATTTGGAATCAGCCCCTACAATGACCTCCCCCACCCACACCGCCTTCCCCCTTAAAGGGGATGCTACCTCCTTTGTCATTTTTTTTATTAATTCAAGGGATGTGGGTGTCACTGGCTGGGCCAGCATTTATTGCCCATCCCTAGTTGCCATTGAACAGGTGGCGGTGAGCTGCCTTCTTGAATCGCTGCAGGCCATGTGGTGTAGGTACACCCACAGTGCTGTTAGGAAAGGAGTGCCAGGATTTTGACCTAGCGACAGTGAAGGAACGGCGATATATTTCCAAGTGAGGATGGTGAGTGACTTGAAGGGGAACTTCCAGGTGGTGGCGTTCCCATCTACCTGCTGCCCTTGTCCTTCTAGATGGTAGTGGTCATGGGTTTGGAAGGTGCTGTCTCAGGAGCCTTGGTGAGTTCCTGCAGTGCATCTTGTAGATGGTACACACTGCTGCTACTGTGCGTTGGGGGTGGATGGAGTGAATGTTTGTGGATGCGGTGCCAATCAAGTGGACTGCTTTGTCCTGGATGGAGTCAAGCTTGAGTGTTGTGGGAGCTGCACTCATCCAGGCAAGTGGGGAGTATTCCATCTCAAACTAACTCAGCAGGGGTCTGAAAGAATATTAGAAAGTAATACCAGGGTGCGTGGAATGTTGGGAGAGGCAGAAAGCACTAAAATAGAGGATAGTAAGTTAATAGATGGAGTCAGAGTGAGGGAGCAGGTAATGAAGTCCAAATCAGGGTTACACTGCATGTATGTCATAGAGGCAGATATTGCAAGGACATTTTATGGATGCAAAATACAATAAAAGACTCAAGGTAGGCAAGGTGAAAACCATTAACAATTTGCCTTATTCTGCAACTTACACATTGATAAACATCCCAGATGAAAGTAGAAATAAAAATAAAATGGAACACTGAATCAATAAATGTGAGATGACCAAATGGTGATCATAAAGTTTGGTCTTAAGAGGTTTTTAAAAGATAAAAGAGAAGCAGATGGTTTAGGGCAAAAGTAGATCCAAAGCAGCTGAAGAATTTGCTGTGGGAACTAGGTGAAAGGGGAGAAGGATGAATAGAGGAAAATTATGGGGCTCAAAGGTGAGCAAATGTAGAGAATGAGGTTGCACAAGTAGGGAAGTGTAGGTTCATGGAGGCAACAAGGAATAGCATGAGGAATGTAAATTTCATGCATTTGAGACAGGGAATCAATATAGGTCAGTGCGATGGCAGTAATGGCCAAACAGAGCTTAATGCAGAACAGAATACAAACAAAAGCATTCTGAAGTCTATAGAATAGCCATGAGAATGCACGGAGTATTGTTAATAAAATTGGGGAGTTACAGGCACAGATTGCCTTGTGGGATTATGATGTTGTGGCGATAATGGAGACCTGGTTTAAGGAAGGGCCAATCTGGGTGTTAAATATTCCTGGTTACAAGGTGTTCAGAAAAGGTAGGAAAGGGAAAAAAGGAGGAGGGGTGGCGTTTTTGGTTAAGGAGGGTATTGCAGTACTGGGGAAAGAGGATGTGTCAGAGGATTCAAGGACAATCGATTTGGCTAGAGCCAAGGAATAAGAAAGTTGCATTTGCAATGCTCGGTGTAATGTATAGACCACCAGCTAGTGGGAAGGATATAGAGGAACAAATTTGCAAGGAAATTACAGAGAGGTGTAAACATCATAGAGTAGTTATAATGGGGCACTTTTAGTTATCCATATACAGACTGGGATAGTGGCAGTGTAAGGGGCAGTGAGGGACAAGCGTTCCTAGATTATGTTCAGAAGAATTTTCTACAGCAGTATGTGTCCAGTCCAACAAGAAAGGAGGCACTGCTAGACATGGTTCTTGGGAATGAGGTGGGCCAATTAGATCAAGCGACAGTGGGGGAACATTTAGGGGACAGTGATCATTGTATCATGAGGTTTAGGATGACGGTGGGAAAGGATATTGGCCAATCCAGAGTAAGAATAATCAACTGGCACAGAATGGTCTTCAGTGGGGCAAGAACGGAGCTGGACCGGATAGAATGGAACCAAAGGTTGGTGGGAAAAACAGTAGCTACACAATGGGCTACCTTCAAAGAGGAGATGGTTTGGGCACAGTCAAGATATGTTCCCTCAAAAGGGAAGGGTAGGACAAACAAATCCAGAGCTCCCTGGATGACATAAGAGATAGAAATTAAGTTAAAGAAGAAAAAGTGTGCTTACGACAGGTGTCTAATTTGCTAATACAACTGAGAACCAAGGTGAATACAGAAGGTTCAGAAGGGATGTGAAAAAGCAAATACAAGAAGCAAAGAGGGGTTATGAAAAAAGACTGGCAGCTAACATAAAAGGAAATCCCAAAGTATTCTATAAGCACATCAATAGTAAAACGGTGGTAAAAGGAGGAGAAGGGCCGATTGGGGACCAAAAAGGGGATTTACACATAGATGCAAGAGGCATGGTTGAGGTGTTAAATGAATACTTTGCATGTGTCTTTACCTACGAGGTTGATGCTGCCCAGGCCATGGTGACAGAGGAGGAAACCCAGTCACTGGAAGGGTTTAAAATTGATAAGGAGGAGGTATTGGATAAGCTGTCGGTACTTAAAGTTCATAAGGCACCAGGACCGGATGAGATGCATCCAAGAATACTGAAGGAAGTGAGAGTGGAAATTGCAGAGGCACTGGCAATAATCTTTCAATGTTCCCTGGATTCGGAGGAGGTGCCGGAGGACTGGAGAATTGCAAACATTGTTCAAAAAAGGCTGTAAAGATCTGCCCTGCAATTACAGATCAGTCAGTTTAACTTTGGTGGTGGGGAAACTTCTAGAAACAATTATTTGGGATAGAATTAATAGTCACATGAAAAATTTGGATTGATTAGGAAGAGTCAGCATGGATTTGTTAAAGGAAAGTTGTGTCTAACTAATTTGCTGGAGTTTTTTGAAGAGGTAACAGAGGTGGTTGATGAGGGCAAGGCCATTGGATGTGGTGTATATGGTGTTCGATACAGTGCCACACAACAGGCTTGTGAGGAAAGGTATAAGTCATGGAAAAAAAGTCAGTAGCAACGTGGATACAAAATTGGCTGAGGGATAGGAAACAGAGTAATGTTTAATGGGTATTTTTCAGGCTAGAAGAAGGTTTGTAGTGGAGTTCCCCAGGGGTCAGTATTGGAACCCTTGCTTTTCCTGAGATACAAAAATGATCTAGAATCTTGGTGTGCAGGAGACAATTTCAAAGTTTGTGGACAACACAAAACTTGGGAGAATTGTAAACTATGAGGAGGACAGTGTAGAACTTCAAAAGGACATTGACACATTGGTGGAGTGGGCAGATAGGTGGCAGATGAAGTTCAATGTGGAGAAGTGTGAGGTGATGCACTTCGGTACAAAGAACATGGAGAGACAGTATAAAATAAAGGATACTATTCTAAAGGGTGCAGGAGCAGAGAGACCTGGGTGTATATATACATAGGTCATTAAAGGTGGCAGGACAGATAGACAGAGCTATTTCTAAAGCATACAGTATTTTAGGCTTCATTAATAGGGGCATAGAGTACAAGAACAGGGAGGTTATAATGAACTTATATAAAAAGACACTGGTTAGATCTCAGCTGGAGTATTGTGTACAGTTCTGGGTGCCACACTCCAGGAAGGATGTGAACGCATTGGAGGGAGTGCAGAAGAGGTTTACGAGAATGGTTCCAGGGATAAGACACTTCAGTTATGAGGAAAGATTGGAGAGGTTGGAACTGTTTTCATTGGAGAGGAGAAGGCTGAGAGTAGACTTGATAGAAGTTTTCAAAATAATGAGGGGCCCGGACAGAGCAGATAGGGAGAAACTGTTCCCACTCATAAACAGATCGAGAACCAGAGGGCACAGTTTTAAAGTGTTTTGCAAAAGCAGCAAATACGAGGTGAGAAAAAACTTTTTCACACAGCGAGTAGTTAGGGTTTGGAATGCACTGCCTGGAAGTGTGGTGGAGGCAGGTTCAATTGAGGCATTCAAGAGGGCATTGGATGATTATCTAAATAGAAATAATGTGCAGGGTACGGGGAAAAGGCAGGAGATTGGCACTAAGTTAAAATGCTCAGAGAGCTGGTGCAGACACGATGGGCTGAATGGCCTCCTTCTACACTGTAACAATTCTGTGATTCCGTGATCACACTCCTGACTTGTGCCTTGCAGGTGGTAGACAAGCTTTGGGGAGTCAGGAAGTGAGTTACCGTCACAGGATTCCTAGCCTCTGACCTGCTCTTGTAGCCACAGTATTTATATAAGAGGAGGTTCTGCTGAAAGAATTTGAACATTTAGGAACTAAATTAAAAAGCAGAACCTCCAAGGTAATAATCTCGGGATTACTACCTGAGCTACAGGCAAACTGTCATAGGGTAAATAAAGTCAAGGAGTTAAATGCGTGGCTCAAGGATTGGTGTGGGGGGAGTGGGTTTCAGTTCACGGGGCACTGGCACCAGTACAGGGGTAGAAGGGAACTGTTCCGGTGGGACAGGCTTCACTTGAACCGTGCTGGGACCAGTGTCCTGGCGAATTGAATGACTAGGGCTGTAGAGAGGCTTTAAACTAAATAGAGGGGGGAGGGTTCTGGAGAGGGGATATGTAGGCTTACAAAGCAAAAGGATGTACAAAACAAAAGGATGTACAAGCATAAAAAAAAACAGCAGCAAATAGGGTCAAAGGGGGAAAAAAGGTAAAAACACAAAATTAATGGCTTTTTACTTAAATACACATAGTACTCGGAACAAAATAAATGAATTAACGGCACAAATAGAGGTTAATGGATATGATCTTATAGCCATTATGGAGACATGGTTACAAGGAAATCAAAGCTGGGAACTAAATATTTAGGGGTATGAGACTTTTGGAAAGGACAGGCAGGGAGGAAAGGTTGGTGGGGTAGCTTTGTTAGTACAAGATGGAATAAATACGATAGCAAGAAATGATCTTGGATCAGAAGATGTAGAATCCATATGGGTGGAGGTAAGAAATAACAAGGGGAAGAAGACACTGGTGGGAGTAGTCTATAGGCCCCCTAACAGTAGCTATACCGTAGAACAGAGAATAAATCATGAGTTAATGAGGGCATGTAAAAAAAGGGAGTACATTAATCATGGGTGACTTTAACCTTCATGTAGATTGGGATAATTAAATTGGCAGAGGTAGCCACGAACAAGAATTCATAGCGTGTATTCGGGACAGTTTCCAAGGGCAATATGTTGTGCATCCAACCAGGGATCAGGCTATTTTGGATCTGGTAATGAGTAATGAGGCAGGTTTAATAAATGATCTCGGATTAAAAGATTTCCTAGGAACCAGTGACCATAACATGGTACAATTTAGCATTCAGTTTGAGAGTGAGAAACTTGGGTCGGAAACAACTGTGCTAAACTTAAATAAGGGTAATTACAAAGGAATGAGGGCAGAGTTGGCTGGAATGAACTGGGAAACGAGTTTAGCGGAAAAGACAGTTGATGAACAATGACAGATGTTTAAGGAAATAGTTAATTACTCACAACAAAAATATACCCCTGTGAGGAATAAGATTCTAGGAAGTGGATAAACCAACCATGGTTAACCAAGGAAGTTAAGGATAATATCAAAGTGAAAGAAAAATGTACAATGTGGTAAATATTAGGGGTAAGCCAGAGGATTGGGAAAGTTTTAAAAAACAACAAAAGATGACCGAAAAATAATAAAGAGGGAGAAAATAAACTTTGAGGGTAAACTAGCAAATAATATAAAAATGGACGGTAAGAGCTCCTTTAAATATATAAAAAGGAAGAGAGAGAGGCCAAAGTGAACATAGGCCCCTTAGAGAATGATGGTAATGGGAAACCAGGAAATGGCAGAGGAGTTGAATAAATACTTTGCATCAGTCTTCACGGTAGAAGACACTAATAGCATTCCAAAAATACTAAATAATCAAGGGGCAAAAGGGGGAGGTGGGAATAAATACAATAACTATCACAAGAGAAAAAGTACTAGGGAAACTAATGGGGCTAAAGGCCAATACATCCCTTGGACCTAATGGGTTTCATCCTAGGATATTAAAGGAAGCAACTACAGAGGTAGTGGGTGCATTGGTAGTAATCTTCCAAGAATCCTTAGATTCTGGAAAAGTCCCAGGGGATTGAAAAACTGCCAATGTAACACCCTTATTCAAAAAGGGAGGGAAACAACAAGTGACTATAGGCCAGTTAGCTTAACATCTGTCATTGGGAAAATGTTAGTCTATTATAAAGGATGTAATAGCAGAGCATTTAGAAATGCCTAATATAATCAAACAGAGTCAATGTGGCTTCATGAAGGGAAAATCGTGCCTGACAAATTTATTAAAATTCTTTGAGGAGGGGATATAAAGGGACATAAAGAGAAATCAGTAGATGTAATATATTTGGATTTCCAAAAGGCATTTGAAAAGGCACCGCACATAAGGCTACTTAATGTATAAGAGCCCATGGTGTTGGGGATAGTATATTAATATGGATAGAGATTGGCTAATTAATAGAAGACAGAGAGTTGGGATAAGGGGGGCATTTTCAGGATGGCAACCTGTAACTAGTGGAGTGCTACATAGATCAGTGCTGGGGCCTCAATTATTTACAATATATGTTAATGACTTGGATGAGGGAAGAGAGAGTACTATCACCAAGTTTGTGGAAGGCAAGTGGTGAGGATGACACAAAGAGTCTACAGACAGGTTAAGGATGGGCGTCACTGGCCCATCCTTAACTGCCCTTGTCCAGAGGGCATTTTAAGAGCCAACCACATTGCTGTGGGTCAGAGTCACATATAGGCCAAACCAGGTAAGGCTTCCTTCCCTAAAGGGTATTAGTAAACCAGATGGGTTTTTACAACAATTGCGTCATAGTTATCATTAGACTTTTAATCCACCATCTGCCGTGGTGGGATTTGAAACCGGGTCCCCAGAGCATTGCCCTGGGTCACTAGTCCAGTGACAATACCAATACACCATCACCTCCCCATAGTTAGTGGGCAAAAACTTGGCAGATAGAATATAATATGGGAAAATGTGAGGTTATGCACTTTAACAGGAAGAATAGAGGAGCTGAATATTATTTAAATGGAGAAAGACTGCAGAAAGCTGCAGCACAGAGGGATTTGGGGGTCTTTGTGCATGAATTACAAAAAGGTAGCATACAAGTTCAGCAGTTAATAGGGAAGGCAAATGGAATGCTGGCCTTTATTTCAAAGGGAATGGAGTATAAAAATAGGGAAGTCTTGCTAAAACTATACAAGGCACTAGTTAGACCACACTTAGAATACTGAGAACAGTTTTGGTCCCCGTTTCTAAGGAAAGATATACTGGCATTGGAAGCAGTCCAGAAATGGCCTATTTCTGCTAATACGTCTTATAAGGACAAAGAACAAAGAAAAGTACAGCACAGGAACAGGCCCTTCGGCCCTCCAAGCCTGTGCCAATCATATTGCCCGTCAACTAAAACATTTTGCACTTCCGGGGTCCGTATCCCTCTATTCCCATCCTATTCATATATTTGTCAAGCTGCCTCTTAAACATCACTATCGTACCTGCTTCCACTACCTCCTCTGGCAGCGAATTCCAGACACTCACTACCCTCTGCGTAAAAAACTTGCCTGCACATCTCCTCTATAGTTTTCTCCTCTCACCTTAAATCTATGCCCCCTAGTAATTGACTCTTCCATCCTGGGAAAAAGCTTCTGACTATCTACTCAGTCCATGCCACTCATAATTTTGTAAACTTCTATCAAGTTGCCCCTCAATCTCTGTCGCTCTAGTGAGAACAATCCGAGTTTCTCCAACCTCTCCTCAAAGCTAATAACTTCCAGACCAGGCAGCATCCTGGTAAACCTCCTCTGCACCCTCTGCAATGGCTCCATATCCTTCTGGTAATATGGCGACCAGAATTGCACGCAATATTCCAAGTGTGGCCTAACCAAGGTTCTATACAGCTGTAGCATGACTTCCCAGCTTTTATACTCAATACCCCTGCCAATGAAGGCAAGCATGCCATATGCCTTCCTGACTACCTTATCCACCTGCGTTGCCACTTTCAGTGACCTGTGGACCTGTACACCCAGATCCCTCTGCCTGTCAATGCACTTAAGGGTTCTGCCATTTACTGTATAATTCCTGCCTGTATTAGACCTTTCAAAATGCGTTACCTCGCATTTGTCCGGATTAAACTCCATCTGCCATTTCTCCGCCCAAGATCCAACCGATCTATATCCCGTTGTATCCTTTGACAATCCACTTCACTATCTGCAACTCCTCCAACCTTAGTGTCGTCTGCAAACTTACTAATTAGCCCAGTTACATTTTCCTCCAAATCATTTATGTATACTACAAACAGCAAAGGTCCCAGCACTGATCCCTGCGGAACTCCACTAGTCACAGCTCTCCATTCAGAAAAGCACCCTTCCACTGCTACCCTCTGTCTTCTATGACCAAGCCAATTCTGTATCCATCTTGCCAGCTCACCTCTGATCCTGTGTGACATTACCTTCTGTAGCAGTCTGCCATGAGGGACCTTGTCAAAGGCCTTACTGAAATCCATGTACATAACATCCACTGCCCTTCCATCGTCGATCATCTTTGTCACTTCCTCGAAAAACTTGATCAAGTTAGTGAGACACGACCTCCCCTTCACAAAACCACGCTGGTCTTGTAGCTAGTCCAGTTCAGTTTCTGATAAAAATAATGTCATACTACAACCTGTGTTTAGTAAGAAACTTGAAGATGGTGCCTTCATGTGGCTGCTCCTCTTTAATTTCCTTAGGGCTATCATCCATGCTCCTCCACAGCTCTGCCGTTGCCATTATAGTCAAAGACCAGTTTCTCTGTCAGCAAGCCTGGGTGGAAAAATATACCGTTTTCATCTTCATTATAACATCCTCCTGAATATCCAGTAAATTCTGGAGCTAGAGCGTAAATGGGATCCATTAAAATGTTGCGTATTGACTGAGAATATTAGGTGGA
Organism: Cetorhinus maximus; assembly: GCF_964194155.1. Lineage (NCBI taxonomy): Eukaryota > Metazoa > Chordata > Chondrichthyes > Lamniformes > Cetorhinidae > Cetorhinus > Cetorhinus maximus. The sequence goes on from NC_135890.1 coordinate 109,770,405, forward strand.
GGGAGTGATACAAAGAAAGGTTCATGTTTACCCTATTGGCCTTCCCTCCACCAGCACCATCCACTTTTCTGATGGCACTGGCCCATGCTCAGGTATAAGGAATACAAAACAACAGCTCAGCTAAGAGGCTCTCCTCCATCTCAGACCCTAGGCAACAAGCATCAGGCTGTTCAACCAAGGCATTTCTTCACTAATAAAGTACTTTGGAAGTGTAATGACTGGCACAATGTGGGAAATGCAGCAGCCCACAGCAAAGTCCCACTAACAGCATCGAGATAATGGCCAGGTAATCTGTTTATAGTGATGTTGGTTGAGTGATAAATATTGACTGGGCAACCAGGGAGAGCCCTCCTGTTCATCAAAATAGTGGCATGGTATCTTTTGCATGGACCTAAGGGAGCAGATGAAGGGGGCCTTGGTCCAAAATCTCATTTGAAATCTCTCTGATAGCACTGCACTCCCTCTGTACTGCACTGAAGTGTCGGCCTAGGATTTTGTACTTGTGTCTGGAGTAGGATTTGAACTGATCTGAACTTGAGAGATGATTTGAGATAGCTACCACTAAGTCATGGTAGTAGCGGGAAGTCAGCACCTAATGGTTGAGACTGGGAATGCAGTCTGATTTTCCTCAGAGGCAGTCAGGAGAGTTGTGTCACCTGTACTGTTGAGATCCACTAAACCAGAACAAGCCTTGGGCCTTTCTCTGTGCCTCAGTTCACCAATGCATTACATAACTGAGGTCTTCAGGAGATACAAAGAGAATAAACAAAGGAAAACAAAAGACTTGCTTTTAAATAACACCCTTCACAGCCTCAGGTCATCCCAAAGCACTTTATAAGTACAGTCATTGTTGTATTCTAGGAAATGCAACAGCTAATTTACACATAGCGATCTCCCACAAACAACAATGTGATAATAACCAGATATACTTAATCTGTTTTTGTAATGTTGATTGAAGGATAAATATTGGCTAGGCCATCAGGTTAACTTCCTGCTCCTCTCCAAAATTGTGCTATGGGGAACTTTTATGTCCACCTGAGAAGGCAGAAAGGGCCACATTTTAATGGCTCATTTGAAAGCCAGCACCTCCAACAGTGCAGCACTCCCTCAGTACTGCACTGGAGTGCTCTCAAGTGCTGGAATGGGCTTGAAGCCGCAACCTTCATGTCTTCGAGGTCAGAGTGCTGCCAACTGAGCCACAGCTGGCTGCCTTCTGCACAATAAGATATTATTATCTCCAATTGCAAATTATCGCACACTCATCCCAATGCTGATGGTGATTGCTCTCAGTTTTGATGTTACCTAAGGATTTATCAATTCTCAAATGTGTCCATAGGAGGGCGACATTGTACAGCTACAGAAAATGGTCCAAGACAGATTTGGATGAGAAACAAAAACAAAAATAAAAATACCTGGAAAAACTCAGCAGGTCTGACAGCATCTGCGGAGAGGAACACAGTTAACGTTTCGAGTCCGTTTGACTCTTCAACAGAACTAAGGAAAAATAGAAGAGGTGAAATATATGCTGGTTTAAGGTGGGTTGGGGGGGGTGACAAGTAGACCTGGATAGAGGGCCAGTGATAGGTGGAGATTGGTCTGGATCCAGTCCTTATGCTGGCCAACCTGCATATGTGATAGGAGGGGGGGGTGGAAATTAAAAGATTAAAGGGGTTATTTTAATGAAAGAGTGCTGTACAACTTTAGGCCTACTTACTGACTACCGTAATTACAATAATTGCCTAGAAGTGCTAAAATTGATACTTAGCTTTCAAGTGCTGATTAGAAGCAATTTACATGGAGCAGTATATGTGGGCTCCATGCACCCACTTCCACTGAAGGTGCTGGTTGACACACAACAGCAGGTTTCAAGGTGGCTCAGGGACTGAGGGAGAGGGTACACAGGTTCTTAGACACAGCACTGGAAATCCAGAGGAAGAAACGTGGCCTGTACCTGCAGGGGCGATGGAGCCCACCTCTCCCTCCTGTACCTCTTGCCTGCAGCAGCTAGTGCCTGGCCTCAAGGTCTCCCCCCCCATTCCTCCTGCAGACCCAGGGGCCCCCCAGCAAGATACCCGTGACCAAGCACCATCTTTCTCCTGGTGACTCCAATAAGGCAGTGGGCCAGGGAGGAAAATCATGGGCCCTGGTGTTTCTCCCGTTTCCAGGCCCCTTATCCCCCTCTCTCCACTTTAACCTTCCGGCTCAATCATCTCACCTCCCCCTGCCCATCCAGAATGATGTGCGGACATGCACATTAGAAGCAGAAGTAGGCCATTCGGCCCCTCAAGCCAGCTCTGCCATTTGTTAACATTGCCTACATCATACCAGTGACTACAACTTAAAAGTACTTAATTGGTTGTAAAGCAATTTGGGACATCATGAAAAGTGCTGTATAAATGTAGGTTTTGTCCTTTTCTCATTATGTCTGCTTGCAGTAAGCAGAGTGACTAACAATGGTGAAATTGAACGCCCAATGCTGATTCTCTCAGGATAATTATTCACAAAGCAATCAACTGGTGTCAGGAAAGTGGCTACAAAGAAATCACAACATTTTCAAAACAATTCAACTCAGTAGCTAATATAACCGTACCACTCTGACTTCTCTGGCACCAACCCACTGTCATACCATTATGTGGTACACCATGAATTTACAGCCTGTCCACAGGTTCCACATGACGCAGCATTACATTTGTACTAAACAAATATGCAAATAGTTTTTTTTTAATTCTAACTGTTGTTTGAGGTATGAGAGAAACAGGCAAATTAAGTGGCAAAATGTAATTAATAAATAAGAAACTCCAAAAGCAGAAAATAAAGGGAATGTGACAGCAAAATCTTGAGAGAAATCATTCCTAGAAGCACTTAAGTCATAGGACTGGGTTTCTATAAAGACCCTTCCTGGTAAAAGCCCTTTAGGCTGTTCTCTGGGACTTCAATGGATTTTTTTTGCCAAAGTTACATTGGATGATCGGGAATCCTCACCCTCGGAGAAATGTTAGTCTCATAGTGAGACCACCAGGATGGTGCAAGATGGGGTGAACCAAGGATGGAGTAGAGATTTTTTAAGGCCTTTCTTTAAGTAATCTCTCAGTGACAAATAGGGACTACATGCCCGTAATAAAATGGGCAAAAGTGAGGCAACACCCCAGTTTTGCATCACTCCAGGTTGTTAGTTTCTTACATTTATCTTGATGAGGCTCAAGATTCTCAAGCCTCTGGTATATCAACACATCATGTCAGAATTGTGTCTACTTTAGGGCACAATAAGAACTTAGACTGCTATTTATATGCTGGTTTACATTTAAAAGAGAATTTTGAGAAGTGAACAGTATTTAATTTTGTGGTACTAAACCTTAAAAGTGACCCCCTCTTCACCATCCCCCCACACCCTTCTCCAACCTAACCCAACTCTCCCCCAACCCCACTGCAATCTCCCTCCCAACCTCCCTGCAACAACACCGACCCCACGCATAGCATCCAATTGGTTCTAAAATTATAGGAATTTCACTTACCATTGTTCAACCAAGAGCACTCTCATTACAATTGCTGCTGATTCTCACCTTCGGGCAGCTTCGTGATTCCGATTTCTTTTTTTTTTGAAAGCTCGCCAGAAAACCATGAAGCTGCCCGAAGGTCAGATGCAGTAGTGCAGCAACTAGGGAAACTGTCCTGACAGTGACAGACTGGCTTTAAAAAAAATCAAATCTTATAGCTTGACGGTTCCAATTTTTTTTAAGTGGTCTTTCGGGTCTGAAACTCTGGCTGCTCTGTCTGGAAGGTTTGAGAACTCCATTTAAAACACTAAGCCCAGGCACCCCCCCCCCCCACCCCCCACCCCTCCACCCCCTCCCCACCCCCCCTGCAAGCCCCCAGGCCCTGGGGTTTGGCACCGTCTGCATCCCTCCTCTCCCCAGCCCGGTGAGGAGCACAGGATTACCATTAACCAAAAACCGAACTGGACCAGCCATTATAAATACGGTGGCTCAGAGGCTAGGAATTCTGTGATGAGCAACTCACCACCTGACTACCTGTCTACCATCTACAAGTTACAAGTCAGGAGTGTGATGGAATGGTCTCCACTTTCCTGGATGGGTGCAGCTCCAACAACGCTCAAGAAGCTCGACACCATCCAGGACAAAGCAGCCCGCTTGATCGACACCCCTTCCACTAACTAAAACATTCAATCCCTCCACCACTGGTGCACAGTGGCAGCAGTGTATACCATATACAAGATGCACTGCAGCAACTCACCTTCAACAACACCTTCCAAATCGGTGACCTCTACAACGTAGAAGGATAAGGGCGGCAGATGCGTGGGAACATCACCACCTGCAAATTCCCTTTCAAGCAACACACCATCCTGACTTGGAACTATATTACCATTCCTTCACTGTCACTGGGTTAAAATTCTGGAGCTCCTTTCCCAACAGCGTTGTGGGTGTACCCTACACCAGATGGACTGCAGCGGTTCAAAAAGATGGCTCACTACCACCTTCTCAAGGGTGATTAGAAATGGGCAACAAATGCTGCCCTTGCCAGTGATGCCCTCATCATAAAGAATAAAAAAAAGCTTACCTTTCTTCAGGTGAAGTCCTCAGGGCATTTCTAGAATAAATGCTGATAAAGGTGCTGGTGAATGGCTGACTAACAAAATAGAAAATGCTGGAAAAACTCAGCAGGTCTGGCAGCATCTGTAGGGAGAGAAAAACAGAGAGTTAACATTTCGAGTCTGTATGACTGAAAAAGAGTCATACGGACTCGAAACGTTAACTCTGTTTCTCTCTCCAGGACATCTCATGTGCTTTTCAAGCCTCCAGCAGCATAGTGAACAGGGAAAGGTGAATATGCCTTTAAGAAGTGCTCAAAATCTTCAGCAGCAATGACTCGTTTACTCGCTGGTCGTTGTTAGGAAAGGGCATTAGTTCAAATACTGGCCACCAAAATGCAGCCTCTTTAATGAGCATAAGCAGACAAATTTAAGTATCAATCAGCCTGTTAATAATTCTTGGGTCTTTTGGAAGGATAAAATGGACCACGCATCTGGCTGGTTCAGGTCAGATTGAAGTCTAAACCCCCCAGTGATTGAAGAATTTTCACTGTGGCCCCCTTATAAAGCAGCCCACCAGGGGATGATCTCCTATGTTCTGTAGCAACGCCCAACACGCCCCAATCCTGTACCTGGAAGCAAGGCTGGATTTAATGGCAGCATGGAGCAGTGAGCATCTGAGGCACACCCACCCCACCCCACCCTGTAGCATGGGCACCTGCCAGCTCATGTCAATGAGGTGCCCGAGCCTACATTCTCCAGCAGGTTCAGAGCTGGGGAGCGCTGACCAGGATCCCATTCAATGGCAATTCAGGGCTGAAACCTTCAGGAGAATTGGGGGGGGGGGTGGGTGGGGGGTGGTGGGAAATCTTTCCTCCAGTTCATCTCGATGTGGAAAGTCTAGACAAACTGGGATAGTTCTTACAGCTGTGAAGGTAACAGGGAGATGTAATATTCTCAATTATGAAGTGTTTTGATAGAGAAAATATGGAGAAACTGTTTCAACTGGCTAGCAGGCAGGTAACCAGAGGACACAGGTTTCAGATAATTGGCAAAAGAACCCAAGGCAAGATGAGGAGAATTTATTTTATGTAGTGAATTATTATCTGGGATGCTCTGCCTGAAAGAATGGTGGAAGCAGATTCAACAGGGACTTCCTGAAGGGAACTGTATGAATACTGCAAGGGAAAAAAAAAGTTGAAGAGCTATGGGGGAACAGCAGGGAATTAGGACTAATTAGCTAGCACAGGCTGATGGGTTAATTGGCCTCCTTCTATTCTGTTTGATTCAATGATTGCCACCCACATTCATAACATCAGATGCATCATCTGCTCAAATAACCCAGTTTAAGATACATCAAAATGATGGTGTGGTGGTGACTCATTGGCTAAAATCTTCAAAAAAAGGGATCATTTCTATTTTGGTTGTTCTCACGCGCCCATCATCTTTTCCCCTATAAACGGCTTCTAGGTTATATTAAGAGTAAAATAACAACTGGCAGAGGAAATGTTGTGGTGTCAATGCAACCACACAGTGCAGACAAACTGCTCTCACTTCGCACTTCTCTCACTCCCTCTTCACTGGTTCTGAAGAGGTGATAACACATCTCTGCATGGACTTGTCTTAAAAGAACATCATTGAAGAAGAAAGGAAAAGCTGGTTCATCAAACCCACTCATACAATATTCCACCCTAATATGGATTCTTCTACACCCACCCACCAGGGACAAAGACATGCACTCTCTGATTCTCAATTGTAGTCAGGCTGAACTCCATTCTACATAGGAACAGAAGTGGGTCAGACTGCTCTGCATGTGTCATACTGTTAGATCATCTCCATTGTTCAACTCTGGCCTACAGGTACATCTGCTTCCCATCCAATCAATGCTGGAAGAATTGCGTTCTTACTATGAACTTACTGAGCCTGATATCACAATCCGTATTGAATCTCATTGGCCACTGCTCTACCTGTTTACAGGGGTTATCCTTCTGCTTCCTTAAGTTCAACTGCTTTCCTTGCCTTCCTCAACCATCAATGCACCCCCTGCCCCCATGACCCCAATCTTAATAACTGCAAATATAGCTAGTCTGCAATGGGTTTCTGAATCCAAGTATTTGGTGTAGATTAGGGACTAGTGTGGGCCCAAGCACTGATCCTCAGGACCCTGCGCTCAGTAATGACCTGCACCAACATTGCGCTCCTAACAAGGACTTGCTCCTCTCTTTCCAGCAGCCAATCCCTGGTCCACATGCAAGTTCTCCCTTCAATCCCATCGTTTGCTGTCTCAGTAGCAGCCTCGCCTAAGGGGCTTTATTGAACCGTGCTTGCTCAGTGGTGCCTTGGCTGAGTCAGTTCACTCAACACAGATCAGGAATCGAACATCCCCCTTTCCTTGTCCAGCTTATTTTAAGTGGTTTTGAATTATTTAAGAAAATGTCCCCAAATTTACATGTCTCAGCGTCTCTCAAGATCAGGCACTTGCAAAACAGTTGGCCAAGATCAGCCAGGCTCTCCAGCTCCTCAATCCAAAAATGAATTGTATAAATTCAAACATTTGCCAGTGAATTGTCAGAAATAGAAGCAAACTGCACTTGTATTGGTTGCCAGTTCTGTGCTGCCCATTTCTGTAATTTGTTACTTTACATGGCTAATTTACATCGTTAGGGCATCGAAGATAGCACCACACACAGAGAACTACTGCCCCTAAACTGGAGTGTTCACATCAGCCGAGAGAGGACTGACCAGGGGAAGTGGTGGGGCTGCGGTCCCTGTGCAATCGAAAGCTCCTGTTTCCCATAGGGATTCCTGAGCAATGGGAGATTGCTGGATCAAGCCCCTTGGGATAAAAGTGCAAAGGACAATGCTGCATTATAACCGAAGCAAAGTACTGCAGGTTTTGGGGAAACCTGAAATAAAATCAGAAAATGCTGGTCAAGCAGTAATCTGTGGAGAAAGAAATAGGGTTAACATTCCAGGTCCATGACCTCACAGCTGAACTGGAAGGTCCACATTAAAATTCACTGCATTAAAACAGTGAGTGTCGCAAGGAAATAATTTAATCTTAACAATTTCCCACTCTGTGGGCCCACTCAATGCAAAGCCCGGGTCCCCTCTGTGCACTTTGTTCTGTGTCACTTCCATTTCCCAGAAGGGTGACCTACACCCTGGCAAGGCTGGATCTGACCGGTATTGTTTCATTTATTCTTTCACAGGATGTGGACGTCGCTGGCTAGGCCAGCATTTGTTGCCCATCCCCAATTGTCCTCCAGAAGGATGGTGGCGAGCCACCTCCTGGAACTACTGCAGTTCATCTGGTGTAGGTACATCCACTGTGCTGTTAGGCAGGAGGGGGTGGGGGGGGTGGTAGGAGGAGGTAGTTGACCCAGCGACAGTGAAGGGACGCCGACATTTTTCCAAGTCAGGATGGTGTGTGGATTGGAGAGGAACTTGCAGGTGCTGCTTCCATGCATCTGCTGCCCTTGTCCTTCTAGTGGGTAGAGGCTGTGGGTTTGGAAGATGCTGTGAGGACATATGAAGGAAGTGGGTAGGAAGGTGTCTTTCGTGCACAACTTTTGTGGTTGAACTGGTGAGCTTCCAGTATCCATTCTCTGCTCACAAGAGCACGGCTAAAATTGGGAAGCAACCATGCACAAAATGCATCTCACTGCCTTGCACCAGCACTTGTCCAGGTGTGTGGCAGTACAATAACAGGCAAAGAAAAGTTAACACCAAACGCACAATAGAGAGCTGGTGACTGCACCGGGCTGATGAGTGTGACAATTCAGATGTTGTACGTTGTCCTCTCTTGAGGCCATTAAAATTAATTCATGTGAATTTATTAAAACAGGCCCCAGCCTGGCATTTCAGTGCTAGTTCCAAACTGAGTGGAAATCAGATCAACTAAGAATTAGAAATCACTCAACTGCTTTTGACAATGACTATAAGAAACATTTTTAACAAACCAAAACTGGGAGGGTGTTTGATACTATCTTATTTTATTTAGAAATTGTTCAGAATTCCACTTGTTCCAGTGCAGTACAGTTTGTTGATAATTAGCTAAAATAAAATGTAACCTTTTCATTACCATCCGAATTTGAAAGCCTGTATGCTCTACAGGGACAGCACAGGCCAGACTGCAGTTCAATCACACTTTCACTCTTTATTGTGTCTTCCAGTGGAATAAAATGTTTGATCATGTGCCTCCTCATCACCTCAGCTAAGTATTACCACCTTCCAAAAAGTGCTAAAAGCCCCACTTTGAAATCATGCACATCTAGTTACACACGTATGCCCAGGTGTATGTTTCTGCACAGTCTCCTTCATGTACATTTCAAATTATGGAGGGGATTTTTTTTACTCCTTAATTCCTAATTTATCTTTTCAGCTAATTTCATAGAATCATAGGACCTTACAGCACAGAAGAGAGCCTATTCGGTCTGTGTTGCAGGTGCTGACTCTTTGAAAGGGCAGTCCAATGCGTGTACCCGCTCATCCAATGCTCTCCCACTGACCCTTCAAACTCTGCTGGGGTCAGCGTTGAAGGGAGCAATGGGCAGAATTGGGATTGCAAGTTTAGGGCAGTATTTTTAAAGCTGGCCATTCTACTGCACTACACAGAACATTACCTTCCTGATGGTCCTCAATAAGGCCACCCCAATCTATAATTGTTCATTCATTAAACCATAGAGAGAGGCTATTGATTTCTTCATATCTGTGCCAGCTCTTTGTTAGTGCAATCCAAAACTAATCCCACTGCATGGGTCTCTCCCTATAGCTCTGTATCTTCCTCAACGTCAAATGCTCTTCCTTATAATGTGGAACAGTCTCTGTCATAACTACTTACATTCAAAAAAGGAGTGGCTTGGGCATAGTCAAGCTATAGTCCATTGAGAGGGAAAGGTAGGGCAAACAAATCCAGAGCTCTCTGGATGAAAAAGGAAATAGAAATTAAGATAAAGAAGAAAAAGTGTGCTTATGACAGGTGTCAGGTAGAAAATACAACTGAGAACCAAGAGGAATACAGAAGGTTTAGAAGGGACGTGAAAAAGCATATTGGAGAAGGGAAGAGGGATTATGAGAAAAGACTGGCAGCCAACATAAAGGGGAATTCCAAAGTCTTCTATAGGCATATAAATAATGAAAGGGTGGTAAAAGGAGGAGTAGGGCCGATTAGGGACCTAAAAGGGAATTTGCACATGGACGAAGGGGCCATGGCTGAGGTATTAAATGAATACTTTGCATCCATCTTTACCAAGGAGGTAGATGCTACCCAGGCAATGGTGACGGACGAGGAAACTCTGTCACTAGAAGGGTTCAAAATTGATATGGAGCAAATGTTGATTAGACTGTCGGTACTTATTTGATACAGCGCAGGGACCGGTTGAGATGCATCCAAGGATATTGAAGGAAGTGAGAGCAGAAATTGCAGGGGCAATGGCCATAATTTTTCAGTCTTCCCTAGACTCATTGGAGGTGGCAGGGGACTGGAGAATTGCAAACAATATGCCCTTGTTCAAAAAATGTGGCAAGGATAAGTCCACCAATTACAGGCCAGTCTCTGTTAAATTTCAGTGGTGGGCAAGATTCTAGAAACAATTATTCGGGATAGAATTCGTAGTCACATGGAAAATATGGGTTGATAAGGAAGAGCCAGCATGGATTTCTAAAGGGGAAATGGCATTTAACTAACTTGCTGGAGTTTTTTGAAGAGGTAACAGAAAAGGTCGATGAGGGTAATGCTGTTGATGTGGTGTACATGGACTTTCAAAAGGCATTTGATAAAGTACCACACAACAGACTTGTGAGAAAAGTTATTGCTCATGGAATAAAAGGGACAGTAGCAACGTGGATACAAAATTGGGTGAAAAATAGGAAACAGAGAGTAATGGTCAATTGATATTTTTCAGGTTGGAGAAAGGTTTGTAGTGGAGTTCCCCAGGAGTCTATTTTGGGACCCTTCCTGTTCCTTATATATATTAATGATCTAGGTCTTGATGTGCCGGTGACAATTTCAAAGTTTGTGGATGATACAAACTTTGGGAATGTTGTAAACTGCGAGGAGGACAGTGTAGAACTTTAAAAGGACATAGGCCAGTTGGTGGAGTGGGCAGATAGGTGGTAGATGAAGTTCAATGCAGAGAAATGTGAGGTGATGCATTTTGGTAGGAAGAACATGGACAGACAATATAAAATGAGGGGTGAAATTTTGAAGGCGTTGCAGGAGCAGACAGACCTGGGTGTATATGTGCATAGATAATTGAAGACGGCAGGACAGGTGGAGAGGGTAGTTAATAAAGCATATAGTATCCTGGGCTTTATTAGTAGGGGCATAGAGTACAAGAGCAAGGAAGTTATATAAGACACTTGTTAGACCTCAGCTGGAGGAATGTGTACAGTTCTGGGCACCACATTACAGGAAGGATTTGAACACATTGGAGAGAGTGAAGAAGAGGTTTACAAGAATGGTTCTGGGGATGAGAGACTTCAGTTACAAAGATAGGTTGGAGAGTTGGGACTGTTCTCCTTGGAGAGAAGAAGGCTAAAAGGAGATTTGATAGAGATGTTCAAAATCATGAGGTGGCTGGACAGAGTAGATAGAGAGAAGCTGTTCCCACTCGTAAAATGTAACATGAGAAAATGTTTTCTCACACAGCAAGTGATTCGGGTCTGGAAAGCACGGCAGGGAAGTGTGTTGGAGGCAGGTTCAATTGAGGCATTCAAGAGGACATTAGATGATTATTTGAATAGAAACAATGTGCAGGAATATGGGGAAAAGGCAGTGCAATGGCGCTAGGTCATAATGCTTTTGGAGAGCTGGTGCAAACATGATGAGCCGAATGGCCTCCTTCTGTGCAGTTAAAATTCTGTGATTCAGTGATACTTCACTTAGTAGAGCATGAAACATCTGCTCAATTCTTTGATAACTCTCGGTGATCATTTTAAATCAATGACCCCCTCGCTACTGACTCTATAGCTAGAGTAAATAGGTCTTCTCCTTTCACTTTACTAAAATCCTTCTTAATTTTAAAAGCCTCTATTAAATTAATGGCAAAGAGTAATTTAGCAATGTAGGATGCTGTCTTGAGATGTGGTGTTAAAGAATCAATCCCATGGATCATTGGATTGGGCAATACCCCACCAGAAACAAATCAATGCTTCAAATGTTAGCTCTCAAGTTTGGCAAATTCCTCCAGGCAGATGTTAGGAACTTTTCTTTTCCTAATGATACCTCTTGGTTTTGTGACCTCATGAATATTCAGTATCCAACTAGCTTGCCCTTTAATGTGCAGCAAAAAGCAAGTCTGCATCACTATTTTAATAAAAAGTATATACACAAAGTCTTAACAATGTATAATCTTTATAACATATAAGTTTTGTATAGCCAACTGAGCTCAACACCCTTTATGAGTGTCAACTGAATCGAATCAGGACGGCTCATAGCCAAAGCTTTACAAAACAGAGAGAGAGCTCAGTCGATCGGGAGATCTTTAAAATGCAATGAAGAGCAAATCATGAGTTCATCAACCCTTTCCAGAGCTCAGTCATGGAAAGTCCTCAGAGATACATTCTCATTAATCAAAGCATGAGACTCAATTCACCAGCTATCAAGTTATCCAAATATTCATACTTAATTATGTAGAGACCAGGAGGCGAGCCCTGTATCTGGAGGTAAACGGAAAGGTCTTAATGTTCGGTCACAAAGCTGTGGAGGGTAAGGTCATCATCATCATCGCTGTCACTGTTTTGTCCAACTGCAGTCTCTTTGAGATGGTCTCTTAACCGTTTTGGTCTCATTTTTCTCCTCAACTTTCTTTCGTCCTCGGGCAACAGAGCAGAAATGCAGATCAGCTCAGTGCCGTTTGTCCGGTTGACCCTATAGTTCTGTCTTTGAGTAGAGAGCTTGGTGCACAGGACAACAGTGCATATGACAAAGATGGTGCAAACCCCTGCTAGAATTGCAATGGCAATGAGGCACTGAGCAACAAGACTAATTTTCTTGGCTGTAACCTGAGCAGTTGAAAGCCTATTGTAACTTCTGGTGGTTGTTTTGATGATTTTGCTGATAAATGGAATGGTTGGATTTAAGGGCATTGATTCATTAACTTTTGTTATAGTTGTCACAGTTGGGGCACTAGTGGTCACTGGATGGAAGCTGGTAGGTTGCTTCTTTGTAGAAGTCAAAGTACTGGTTGGAGGAGGTTGGGTTTTCACCCATACATCTGGATGGACATATCCACCAACCTCTGAAGTGTTAGTAACTGCAGTTGAGGCTGATGTGATTTCAGGTGTGTATGTTCCAGTTCCAGTCTCATCAGTTGTCCAATGCTGAGATCCAATAGTGGGAGAAGAGTCCTGATTGACACCGGTCTCTGTTTCAAGACGTAGAAAAATGGACGATTCCGAAGCATTGAAATCTTGAGTTGTGTGAGACAGAACCCCTGTTGTGGAATAAACTGGGGCACTTGTCGTTGGAGTACCAGCTGTGGACGTGAGTTGGGTGGGACTTCCAGTTGCATCAGCAAGGGGTGTGCTCATCGGATCAAGATGTTGGGGAGTTGCTGAACTCTGGTCAAGAAGTGGGGGAGTTGCTGAACTCGGGTCAAGAGGTGGAGGAGTTATTGAACTCGGGTCGAGAGGTGGGGGAGTTGCTGAACTCGGGTTGAGAGGGGGGGTAGTTGCTAGACTCTCAGTGGTGCTTTCAGAGTACTTGCTGGGATTCTGGGTCACTCCAACAGAAGTTTCCACTGAATCAGTTAACTCCAGTGTTGCTCTTGTGGTCTGCTCCATCACAACCATACCAGCTACAATAGCAAGAAACACAGGAAGGGTGCACCATTGCAGTGACATATCTGCAAGAAGTTAAAAATGTGTATATTTTTAATCTCTTCGGTACAGCAAAGTCAAGTCTACAGCATTAGTACACAACATTTATTTACTGTTTTGAACATAATGTATGCACAACAGGTATCTGATGCTTATTGCACGGATAGTAATCATATTATCATCCATTAATGTCACAGGTAGCTGCTAGGATTCTAAAATAGAACATTACAAAAGTTTGTCACAATAGGAATGTTCGCATTGTTTTTAAAAGCCAGGTTTTTACAGGTTTGTGTATTAAAAAGAAAACAAGGCACAGAGTCATTATGACACAGGAGGAGGCCACTTGGCCCATTGAGTCCATGACAGGAAAGAAATGGTGACTATGAGACAGAAATGCCTCTGAAAGGGAAGGCCCAAACCAGCGATTATATCTGAATCTAAGATGGTGTCCAGCCCTTTAAACACACACTGTCATTTTCTGTTCCAGATATCAAAGTCAATGAATCAATGATTCCTTTTCTCATGGTTAGATCTGCTTTCATTGTGACTGCGTTTAAATATCTGATACGGCAAAAATTATAACACAGATCATTGGGCTCAGCAAGTTAATAACATGCTTGATCTTAACCCCACCCTCAGTTTTATCATAACCTTTAATTCCTTCTCTCTCCAGATGTGTGTGTAATGATCTCTTAAACTCTGTTTTCATGGCCTCTCCTTACTGTTTGTTCCTCCAGTACTTTCTCCCTCATAAAGAGTTCTAATGGACTCCCCTTCTGACTTTCTAATGTTTAATTTGTGTCTCTTGGTACTTGAATCTTTTACAATAGTGACAATTAGTCCTGAACTTCTGCCCTAATCTGCTTCATAACCTGCATCTTGTATCTGGATTTTGTGATATCCATAATGAAGATGTTTGACTCCTCTGCTTGAAAGCACTGACCCATTTATTTTCAAAGCACTAAAATCACACAGGGTGATTTGGAGTAATGGAATATTTGCATAAAGAAACTTAAAAGTCTCCCTTTTCCCATAGGAAACGAGCCAAACTTCCTTAACTTTTCTGAAGAAGTCATACGGACTCAAAACGTTAACTCTGTTTCCTTCTCCACAGATACTGCCAGACCTGCTGAAATTTTCCCAACATTTTCCATTTTTATTCCTTAGCTTCTCCTTTTGTTAAATTCCAGATACTAGGAATGATCTGGTTGCTCATCTCTGTAACTTCTCAAAGGCAATATAATGAGATGAAAGCAGTGGCGTTGATATAGCGCTGGGTGTTCCAAGGGATGTTGTCAGTATTTTCATGGTATATATTATACAGAGAATGCAGGACATATTATACAGAGAATGCAGGACATATTATACAGAGAATGCAGGACAATCAGGAGGGTATGACAAGGCAGCCAGAACTGCAAGAGTAAAGATGAAAATGGATTGTTAATATTTGGAGAAATGCGCTACATTTTTCCATATATTTCCTGGTGTTATTTGCTTACATATTACTTTTTGAGGATGTGGGAAAGAGAAAGGGTCCTCAATGAGCATGTCTATTTTTTGCTCCATGTGCCTCAGCGTACATCATATTTTTCTCTTACTGTCATTATAATGGCTGCAATTCCCATTGAAATTGTACATTTTGTGACAATGGGGAACTAGGGGCTAAGAGGGTGAGGGGCGAGGAGGAGATTTGGCTCCTTTCACTGGAAATACGATAGGTTATCTGTCTCTGCCAGTTTCTTGGAGATACTCGATGAGCCAAATGGCCTCCTTCTGTACCATAATAACACTATGACTGTACTATACTGCATCAGGTGTCAGACAGAAATAACATGAAGGGAAGACAATTGACCATAGTGATTTGACAATCACCTGAAACTCATTGCTTAGCTAATCTCCCTTCAATTTCCTCTCTCCACGCCACTAGTTGATTGATTCTGATTATATATGTATATACATAATATGAGAGAGGGAGACACACAGAGGAGGAATTTTTCTTTCCATACCTTGCTCAGAATTGGGTTATCAATTCTTGGTGTCCCAGACACAACTCTCCTTCTGATCCTTTAAATCCAAATGTGAAGTGAAATGCATGAAGAAAGGCACGTATAATGTTTATACACAGCATGAATAATAAAGCCAGTTATGTCACAATAAACTACACGCATAGTCGTTTTGTAGTACAGAACTTAAGTATTGCTAAAGAAAGAGACGTGTCTAAGCTTTTTGTCTTGCATTCATCAGCACACTCGCAAGAATACCAATATAAGGGGAAAGTAACAATTTATAGTATATGTGAAGAGAGTGCTGTTTGGTTGGCAAATGGCATTGCCATGGAGAATGCACCAGTGAAGGTGACTGACAGTTAACTGCCAAGCATTGACAATCAAACATTGACCCAATTAGGGTCAAGCTGCCTTGTTTAAATTTCAAACAATGTTTGGCAGTTAACTGTCTGTCACCATCACTGGTGCATTCTCCATGGCAACGCCACTTGCCAAATAATCAGCACTGTCTTCACCAACAGTATAAATTGTTGTTTTCCTCTTATATCAGCATTCTTGCAAGTGTCCTGATGAGTGCAAGATGAAAAGCTTAGACATGTCTTTTTTTCAGCAAAATTATACTCAAATGAGACTAATGCAGTGGTTCTGTGCAGTTTTTCTGGGGCTCCAGGCCCATGTGTTAATACAGCACTGCCTTTCCTTGTCTGTTGGTCCCACCTTTTCTACATTGAGCCACAATTAATTTTTTATATGTCCATTTGATAATTCATGTTATTTTAAATATTCTTTTGACGAATCTGTATTTTCGTAGGATTTGAAAAAGGAGTGAATTGACTGTGCCTCAACAGTTCAAATATAAGGACAGCCAGGGATGAGAAAAGGCCATTTGGCATGTAAAATGTACCAATTCAGCATCCTTACTCTCCCAGCACACTATTTAAGTGTAGTTGGAATGGTTTTAATGGCCTCTTAAGTATAACCTCATCTCACAGACCATTTCATATGTTCATTCATTCTGTACTTTTTACTAAATTAAATTTATATCTCCTTTTTGGTCTGGTTTGAAATGTACCTTATCTACACAATTAGTATTTACCAGTGTGGCCCCCATTTATCATCTGCTCTCTATCGAGCAGAGCTGGAGTTTCCCTTATCTTTCCCAATAGGTTATCCCATTTAGACGCTGAATAATTCTGGTACTTCTTTGTAACATCACTTATATGATTCAAGACAAATTTGAGCTTTGCCAATAGCATGTTTGGATCTTACTGGGGCATTATTGCAAGATTTCCTGCTTAGTCAACTCAAACCACAAAAGACACATGACAGAGTGAGTGCAATAAGTGACGTCTCTCATCTTTTTCTGAACACCTCTTATCAATTATCAATGTTTGATCTTAGAATTTTTCAAGCAGTTTTTGCTACAATTTGATTCCACTTCCACTTACTTCTGAACACTTCTGGTTTCTTTTGGTGACTTCCTCTCAACAGCAACTTGCATTTATATGGTGCCTTTAATGTGGAACATCACTCCAAGGTGATTCACAGAGATGTCATGAGGAAAATGGATGCCAAGTCAAAGATATAGGTACTATGAGGGGGTGATTAAAAGTTTGTCAATGAGATGGGGTTAAAGGAGGAGGTGGAGATGGGACGTTAGGAGATTTAGAGTTGGAATTCCAGAGTGCCCTAGGTGTCAGCTGTGACTCAGTGAGTTAACACTCTTACCTCTAGGTTGAGAGATTCTGGGTTCTATTCCTGCTCTGGAACTTGAACATAAAAAGGCATTGTGTCTCAGATGAGATGATAAACTGAAGCACCATCTGCCTGCTTGGATGGATGGAAAAGATTCCCCTGGCACTATCTTGAAGAGGAGCCAGAGAGTTATCCATGTTACCCTGGCCATAATGTATTCCTCAATCAACACCTCAAATGAACAGATTGTCATTATCAGATTGCTGTTTCTAGGAGTTTGCTGTGAGAGCAAATTGGCTGCTGCATTTCCTACAGTACAACAGTGACTACACTTCATCAGCTGTAAAGCGCTTTGCGATGCCTACTGGTTGTAAGAAGCGCTATATAAATGCAAGTCTTTTTTTTTGTAGCTGGCTGAAGGCATCATTGCCAAATGTGGGTCAAAATGGGTATGTGCAAGATACCAAAATAAGAGGAACGTAGGGCTCAGGGCGAAGGGGTGGATGGAATTTGTAAAGCTGGTGAGCCTAAGGATGGGGTGAGGCTATGAAGGAATTTAAACATCAGGACAATTCAACAGAGCATGGATTCTACCTCCATGTAAGCTCCTGAGGAAATGATCTGTGCAAATATTCAAAAATAATCCAGCAAAATTCATAATTCTTTGCAATTGATTAATAGAAAGTACTCAAAAGGACTAGATCAGTTTCAAGGCATTTGTATGTTGTATAATCCTTGTTTATATTGTGATTGTCTGTCAGGAAAAAGATATAGATTAAAAGTTACAGGTCATTGTTTACCCTGAGGTTGCTTCTCTCACAACACTGTTTCCCTTTAAACTAATTTCTACCATTCAAGACAGCATGATGCAAAATCTTTACATATTCATTTATTTATTTTTACCCATTTATTCAGACAACTCTGCTTTTACACACAAGGTTATCTTCTGTGGATGACTACTTTTAATACTTCTGTCAGTTATGTGTTATGAAATACAAAACGCCCTGACTGACTTGTGGTTTTCATTAGCCAATAAAAGATACTGTCATTGCTCTTTTCTGGTCACACCCTTTGTTTTAGATCATCTAACAACTTAATTTTTTCCTCCTTTAGCCAAGAGCTTCTAGCCACAATATGAGATGCATCATCAGGCATCTTCAGAAAGTTATCCTCCTGTGATGGCACCTTGCACCTCTCCTGTTGCACCCTCAAAATGATTCCTGTGAATCATGAATTTGCTTTCATGAACGGGGAGTCAATCATAGTGCTCAAATGGTGAGCATTGATTGCTCAAAACTTGGCAGTCCTACCTGGGCTCTCAGTGACATTACAGCTCCGTAATCATTTTGCACCACCTGCTATTCCAAATATGCACACTGAGCTGTACATTAACATATTTAACATTTCTTGTTTCATTGTAATATTCCTACCTTTTATTCAACCCAGTTGGCCCGAAATAAAGCTGGCGCTTCGCTTAGTGCTGGTGTGCGAGAGCAAGCTTGCATTGCTGTGCTGAATTTCATTGCTTGTGCAAGAGTTGGTTTGTGCAACAGGACGCGTTTTTTAAAATTATTCATTCATGGGATGTGGGCATCATTGGCTAGTCCAGCATTTATTGCTCATCCCTGATTGCTCTCGAGAAGGTGGTGGTGAGCTGCCTTCTTGAATTGCTGCAGTCCATGTGGTGTAGGTACACCCACAGTGCTGTTAGGAAGGGAGTTCCAGGATTTTGACCCAGCGACAGTGATGGAATGGCGGTATATTTCCAAGTTAGGATGGTGAGTGGCTTGGGGGGGAGCTTCCAGGTGGTGGTGTTCCTATCTATCTGCTGCTCTTGTCCTTCTAGATGGTGGCGATCGTGGGTTTGGAAGGTGTTGTCTAAGGAGCCTTTTGAGTTCATGCAGTGCATCTTATAGTTAGTATACATTGCTGCCACTCTTCGTTGGTGGTGGAGGGAGTGAATGTTTGTGGAAAGAGTGCCAATCAAGTGGACTGCTTTGTCCTGGATGGTGTCAAGCTTCTCAAGTGTTGTTGAAGCTGCACTCATCCAGGCAAGTGGAGAGTACTCCATCACACTCCTGACCTGTGCCTTGTAGATGATGGACAGGTTTACATTTGGAGGCAATCGTGATGAGGACAGATGTCCAGAAGTCATGTGAAGCTGACTCTGGTGGACACTGGGATATCTGAGCACCATCATTGTCTTAAGCATGTTGCAACAAATCATGGTCTATTGGTTAACTGTTAACTCTGCACGCCAGGGGCATAATTCCTAGTTAATGGCACTGCCTGGCAGGGAAGCTCCACAAGGAGGAGAAGCTGTGCGCCAAGCTCCACTGCTGTGACTCAGAGCGGATCAACGCAGAATACTGAGAGGCTGCTGGAGCAGCTCTTGTTTTCCTGGCAAAAATATGAAAAGCTATTTTCTTTAATAGCTCTTTCAAAGATATGGCATAGGCACAATGGGCTGAATGGTGTCCTTCTGTGCTGCGCTTTAATCTGTGAATCTGCTTTAAGATGGCAAAGGCGTAGTGGTATTGTTACTGAACTAGTATTCCAGAGACCCAGGGTAATGCTCTAAGGACCTGGGTTCGAATCCCACCACGGCAGATGGTGGGATTTGAATTCAATAAAAATCTGGAATTAAAAGTCTAATGAAACCATTGTGGATTACCATCTGAAGTCCTTACCTGGTCTGGCCTACATGTGACTCCAGACCCACAGCAAAGTGGTTGACTCTTAAATGCCCTCTGAAATGGCCTAGCAAACCACCCAGTTGTATAAAACCACGACAAAGCTTTAAAAAAGGAATGAAACTAGATGGACCACCTGGCATCGACCTAGGCACCAGAAACGACAACGGCACAAGGGCAAACTCAGCCCTGGAAAGCCCTCCTAACACCTGGGGGCTAGTGCCAAAATTGGGAGAGCAGCCTCATAGACTAGTCGAGCAACAGCCTGAAATAGTCATCCTCACAGAATCATATCATACAGAAAGTTTCCCAGACACCAACATAACCATGCTAGGTATGTCCTGTCCCACTGGCAGGACAGACCCAGCAGAGGTGGTGGCACAGTGGTATGCAGTTGGGAGGGAGTTGCCTCCTCAACGTCGACTCCGGACCCCATTAAGTCTCATGACATCAGGTCAAACATGGCCAAGGAAACCTCCTGCTGATTACCACATACCACCCTCCCTCAGCTGATGAATCAGCACTCCTCCATGACAAGGGTGGCAAGTGCACACAATATACTCTGTACACTGGGTGGGGGACTTCAATATCCATTACCAAGAGTGGCTCTGTAGCACCACGACTGACTGAGCTGGCCAAGTCCTAAAGGACATCGCTGCTCGACTGGGTCTGCAGCAGGCGGTGAGGGAGCCAAGAGGGAAAAACATACTTGATACTCATCCTCACCAACCTGCCTGCCGCAGATGCATCTGTCCATGACAGTATCGGTAGGTGTGACCACTGCACTGTCGTTGTGGAGACGAAGTCCCACCTTCACATTGAGGATACCCTCCATCGTGTTGTGTGGCACGACCACCGTGCTAAATGGGATAGATTTCGAATAGATCTAGCAACTCAAGACTGGGCATCCATCAGGCGCTGTGGGCCATTAGCAGCAGCAGAATTGTACTCAAACACAATCTGTAACCTCATGGCCTGGCATATCCCCCACTGTACCATAAGACCATAAGACATAGGAGCAGAAGTAGGCCATTTGGCCCACTGAGTCTGCTCTGCCATTCAATGAGATCATGGCTGATCTGATAATCCTTTACTCCACTTTCCTGCCTTTTCCCCATAACCCTTGATTCCCATACTGATTAAAAATCTGTCTATCTCAGCCTTGAATATACTTAACAACCCAGCCTCTACAGCTCTCTGTGGTAAGAATTCCACAGATTCATTACCCTCAGAGAGAAGAAATTCCTCATCTGTCTTAAATGGGTGGACCCTTACTCTGAGATTATGCCCTCTGGTTCTAGACTCTCCCACAAAGGGAAACAACCTCTCGGCATCTAACCTGTCAAGCCCCCTAAGAATCTTATATGTTTCAATAAGGTCGCCTCTCATTCTTCTAAACGCCAATGAGTACAGGCCCAACCTACACAACCTCTCCCCATAAGAAAATCCCTCCATACCTGGGATCTACCTAGTGAACCTTCTCTGGACTGCCTCCAATGCCAGTATATCTTTCCTCAGATAAAGGAGACCAAAACCGTTCACAGTATTCTAGGTGTGGTCTAACTAGTGCCTTGTACAGTTTAAACAAGACTTCCCTATTTTTATATTCCATTCCCTTTGAAATAAAGGCCAACATTCCATTTGCCTTTCCATTTGCACCAGGTATACCTAAAAATGAGGTGTCAGCCTGGTGAAGCTATAACACAGGACTACTTGTGTGCCAAACAGCATAAGCAGCAAGTGCTAGACCGAACTAAGTGATCCCTACAATCAACAGATCAGATCTAAGCTCTGCAGTCCTGCCACACCCAGTTGTGAATGGTGGTGGACAATTAAAGGAGGAGGCTCCACAAATATCCCCATCCTGAATGATGGGGGAGCCCAGCACATCAGTGCAAGAGACGAGGCTAAAGCATTTGCAACGATTTTCAGCCAGAAGTGCCGAGTGGGTGATCCACCTCGTCCTCCTCCAGAGGTCCCCAAAATCACAGATGCCAGTCTTTGGCCAATTTGATTCACTCCAAGTGATATCAAGAAACGGCTGAAGGCACTGGATACTGTAAAGGCTATGGGCCCTGACAATATTCCGACAATAGTACTGAAGACTTGTGCTCCAGAACTTGCCGCGTCCCTAGCCAATCTGTTCCAGTACAGCTACGACACTGGCATCTAACTGGCTACGTGGAAAAATGCCCAGGTATGTCCTGTACACAAAAAGCAGGACAAATCCAACCCGGCAAATTGCTGCCCCATCAATCTACTCTCAATCATCAGTAAAGTAATGGAAGGGGTCAACAGCAGTGCTATAAAACGGCACTTGTTTAGCAATAACCTGCTCACTGACACCCAGTTTGGGTTCGGCCAGGGCTACTCAACTCCTGACCTCACTACAGCCTTGGTTCAAACATGAACAAAAGACCTGAACTCCTGAGGTGAGGTCAGAGTGACTGCCCTAGACACCAAAGCCACATTTGACCGAGTGTGGCATCAAGCAGCCCTAGCAAAACTGGAGTCAATGGGAATCAGGGGAAAACTCTCCATTGGTTGGAGTCATACCTAGCACAAAGGAAGATGATTGTGGTTGTTGCTCCAGGACATCACTGAGGGAGCTCCTCAGGGTAGTGTCCTCCGCCCAACCACCTTCAGCTGCTTCATCAATGACCTTCCTTCCATCATAAGGTCAGAAGTGGGGATGTTAGCTGATGTTAGCACAATTTTCAGCACCATTCATGACTCCTCAGATACTGAAGCAGTTCATGTCCAAATGCAGCAAGACCTGGACAATATCCAGGCTTGGGCTGACAAGTGGCAAGGAACATTCGTGCCACACAAGTGCTGGGCAATGACCATCTTCAACCAGAGGGAATCTAACCATCGCTCCTTGACGTTCAATGGCATTACCATCACTGAATCCCCCACTATCAACATCCTTGGGGGGTTACCATTGACCAGAAACTGAACTGGCCATATAGCTACTGTGGCTACAAGAGCAGGTCAGAGACTATGAATCCTGTGACGAGTAACTCACCTCCTGACTCCCAAAAGCCTGTCCACCATCTACAAGGAACAAGTCAGGAGTGTGATGGAATATTCCCCACTTGCCTGGATGAGTGCAGCTTCCACAACACTCATGAAGCTTGACAACATCCAGGACAAAGCAGCCCGCTTTGAAAAATGGGAACAGTGGTTCCACATCCACAAACATTCCCTCCACCACCAACGCACAGTAGCAGTAGTGTGTACCATCTACAAGATACACTGCAGGAATTCAACAAGTTTCCTTCGACAGCATCTTCCAAACCCACAACCACTACCATCTAGAAGTACAAGGGCAGCAGATAGATGGGAACACCACTACCTGGAAGTTCCCCTCCAAGCCACTCACCATTCTGATTTGGAAATATATCCCTCCCTAACAGCACTGTGGGTGTACCTACCCACATGGATTGCAGCGGTTCAAGAAAACAGCTCACCACCAACTTCTCAAGGGCAACTAGGGATGGGCAATAAATGCTGGCCCAGCCAGCGAAGCCCACATCCTGTGAATGAATAAAAAAAAAATGTCTTTTCATTGTCCAAATGATGAAAAATCAGACTTCTTTTTTGCAAAGTATTACACAGGTTGTAGCAAAGTAATTCATTTCAAAGCTCTGTGTCCTAGTGTACTTTGGAAAGTTAATATGCCTGCACCCTTTTTTCAGATGCTGATAGACCTGTTAGCCTATGCTCATAAATCTTGTTATCTTGATGTTGATTATCAATTAGAGGATCCTGTGGACTGTCAAGATTTTCTGATTATTTGAAGTCACAATTGTTTTAAGCATTTAATGCATTTTCAGACTTCGCCTGACATAGTCTATGTTTAAGTTTATGTTTAAGGTGCCTCACGCCAATGGTGGGAATAGAACATTTTAAGGCAATCAAGCATACCCAGACCAGGTACAGTGCAGTTAGTTACACAGTCTATCAGAGATTGCCAATTAGCGTTAAATTAAGGACAGGTTTAAACACTGGTTCTATGGCCACAAGGAACTAAACTGAGGCTGCCTACAGATATTTCATGCAGAATTCCTACCCACTGGCAGCCAATGAAGACTTTGAACCCAGATCCTGGAGGTGTAAGAGTCCAAAAGCACCTGGCTCCCATGCTTAAAAAAATATATTTCTTAAGGAAACTCTATCTTTGTTTACTTGGAAATTTTTCCTTATTTATTTCTTAGAAATGAGGCATCATGTCACATACCTGTATGTGAAGCCACTGTGCCAAGATTGACATGTGGGCCTTTGCCCTCCCTGAATGAGAAACAGTAAATGCTGCTTTAGATGGTCTGAGGGACATCGATTTGTCCACTGGCTCCCATTATGTGTTCACTGCAGCATTTCCCACACTGGGAGAACAGAATCAGACCTTTTTGTGTGATATGAACGGAAAGGGGTTCAGCCTCTGGAATTCAACACCGAAATCAAGTACCCATTTATCTGGAGGTTACTGGATTGCTATGAAACAACTTAACTAAATACTTGTGCTGACTGAATGCAAAGCGGTTTCTCCAATCATCTACAACAAAAACAGAAACAGAAATACCTGGAAAAACTCAGCAGGTCTGGCAGCATCCGCGGAGAAGAGCACAGTTGACATTTCGAGTCCTCATGACCCTTCAACAGAACAGAAATCACCTCTTTCCTATTTTTACTTAGTTCTGTTGAAGGGTCATGAGGACTGGAAACGTCAACTGTGCTCTTCTCCGCCGATGCTGCCAGACCTGCTGAGTTTTTCCAGGTATTTCTGTTCCTGTTTTTGTTTTGGATTTCCAGCATCCGCAGTTTTTTGTTTTTTTCTCCAGTCATCTGTTGGTTCTTTATCTCTCTCTCTCTCTCTGGCCACCACGAAATCTATCTCCAAGTGTGATGACGGAGGGAAGGGGAAGCTGTAAAGTGTGTTGCACAAAAACATGGTATTGGAAATCAAAGATCCATTCTGAAAGCCTCCAATCTATAAATGCAAGACCTTTCTTTCATTCCTTACTCTAGTAAACTGATGAATTTTCAGTTGTGTGCCACAAGTTGGCATTTTAAGTTTGATTTGGATGAGTGTTCAATGGTGAAAATAGAAGTTTGCTGTTTGAAGCACCAAGGATAGGTAGTTTGAAAGCTCACATTACGATATTACAGCACCAAGAGCTTCTTAGGAAGTTCTGACTTGTTCAAACATTAAAAATGAAAAAGTAGTTAAAAATACGAGAACTTACTGTAGCTTGGTAGAGAAGGTGATGATAAGAACCCCTTTCAGATAAGGCACAGCGATGCACAGCTCGTGTAATCCAGCCTTGGGTTTGCGATACTTCCAGCTGGTAATTTTTCTCAAAGGTTATTAAAAATAAATTGATTTAGTTGAAAGCATTTGAAGCCAAACATGACCGCGAAAAGCTACCACAAGATTTCATGCACCATTAACCTTCATAACGACCTGCTCGACGGAACAACAGGAAGTGTGACAGAATGGGGTTGGAAGAGAAGTTGAGGTTTCATGAGTCACTAACAGTGTCACATAAATTCTTAGTTGCTCATTCTTTGCATAGGATTACATAGAAGTTACAGCACAGAAATGCCGTTTGGCCTAGCTGCTCTTTGCTCCACACAAGCCTCCCCTCGTCCTAAGTCATCTAACCTTATCACCATATGATATGTACGATGACAGCAGGCAAAGACCCACCGGTTCATCCAGCTTGTCCCATACCTTGGGTATCACAATATATGCACTCCCGCTCTATTCCTTTCTGCCTCTTGTTTATTAGCTTCCACTTACATGCATCTATGCTATTCCCCTCAATTCTCTCTTTCTGGGTAAAGAAATTCCTCCCAAATTCCTTACTGGATTTGTTGGTGACTGCGCCTTATAGTTATAAACCCTTGTTTTTGGATTCCTCCACAAACGGAAATATCTCTATGTCTGTCCTTCATGATTTTGAAGATCTCTAATGGGTCACCTCTCAGTTTATATTTTCTCGAGAAAAGAGACCCAATCTGTTCAACCTTTCATGATAGTTAAAGCCTCTCTGTTCTGGTATCATCTTTGTAAATCTTATTTGCATCTTCAGTGTTTCTATGTCCTTTTTGTGATATGGAGAACAGACTTGTGCACAGTAGCCTGTATCCGAACCAAGGTTCTATACTAGTTTAACATAACTTCTCTGCTTTTCAATTATATTCCACTAGAAATGAACCCCAGTGTTTCGTTTGCATTTTCTGTAGTATTATTACCTTGCATTAAAGTTTAATCCATACCCTTTTTCTTCTCTACCACATTTAAACTCCAAGCAGTATGTGGATCCTCCTATCAAAATGTACTACCTCACCCATCTGTATTGAAATTAATTCGCTATTTATACACCCATTCTACAATTTATTAAATTCTTAAAATCATAGAAACATAGAAACCTAGAGCACAGGAGGCGGCCATTCAGTCTGTGGCGCTTATGCTGGCTCTTTGAAAGAGCAATCGTGCTTAGTCTCACACTCCCGAATCCTGTATATTGCCACAGTCTTCCTCAATGTTAATTATACCACACAATATGCTGCCATGTGAAAATTTCAAAATTGTACTTTCCATTCCCAAGCCCAAATTGTTTATGAAACAAAAACAAAAATACCTGGAAAAACTCAGCAGGTCTGGCAGCATCTGCGGAGAGGAACACAGTTAACGTTTCGAGTCCGAAAGACCCTTCAACAGAACTAAGTAAAAATAGAAGAGAGGTGAAATATATGCTGCCAGACCTGCTGAGTTTTTCCAGGTATTTTTGTTTTTGTTTTGGATTTCCAGCAACCGCAGTTTTTTGCTTTTACCCAAATTGTTTATGTTTGGTCCCAGCACCCGAACCCTGTGAAACAACACTTCCCATCTTCCACCAATCTGAGTGACCGACTTTAATCCCTGCTCTTTCCTTTCTGTTCTGTAGCCAGCTTGAAATTGATTCTGCTACTCGGTCTCTGATCCTGCAAACTCTGACTTTAATCATGAGCGTAATATGCGGTACCTTATCAAAGCGGGGTCTCAAAATCATTGGGGCTTCAGACTTCTGATGCTGTGGAGCCATCTTCTAGCAAGTGAATTGGAAGCAGCTCTTCTGGTTTTTTTTCCACTCACTCTCAGTTCCCATCTAGAGCTCATTTCAGACTGTGCTGAAACTGGGTACCAACATATAGGGAATAGCGAATGTGGATCGATGCCCTCCCTCTGTGTGCCAGCTTGCAGCCCCACTGTCCCTTTTTGGTAATTTGCTGTATCTATTCATATTGAATGCTGTTATTCCCCAGCTAAGGTTACCACTGGACAAGTCTGATCCTGGGGTGAAACCCAGCTTGATAGATCCTAACTTTTATTTGTTTGCTTTGATACATGGAGAGGGGCTACTGAATGGAGTCACCAGAATCAGCTAATGAACTTTTAACAAAAGCATAAAACATTTCTTAAACAAGAAAAGATGAACTATATTACAATACTTCTTCACCCAGAACTGTATCTTTACAGGTACATACAGATTTGTAAGGATAACACAAGTTACAAAAGCTATCTTATACTCTAATGTTCACAGCAAGTACAGTCCGTGTAAACCAATTGGCGACCTATGGTCATGCACACCACACTCTGAAACCAAGTGACAGATACCACCCCAGACAGATGCTATGGATCTCTCCTCAACTTCCCCCAGGCACTTGTTACACCGTGAGCCAACCAGCCTCACTGAACTCCACCTTTCACACCAAGGTTTCCAAAGAACATGCCTTGGAATCTTCTCCCAAATCAATGCTTTCTCTCAGATGCCTTCCACAAGGGTTCACCTCCAGGGTTTCAAACTCTCCTTCCGATGTTCCTCTCCCCTGGGTCACCACATGCATTCGAGCTTTCTTCCACACACTCTCTCTCACTGACTCAGCCGTCAACAGTACACCACTGCTTCCCATGCCCATAGCAAAGAGTTACAGACCTTCAGTTGTCTCTTTGGACCTTCTGACTTCTCACAAGCCTTTAGATCATTTTGAATCTGCTTCCTACAGCTTGGAGCTTTAAGCTTGGAGCCCTTCTCTGCCCTTCACTCTTAACTTCATTTAACAGGACCTTTTCTAGTGTCCTGTCCTTCCTTTGACCAGAAGGTCTGCTTGGTACTTTCTCCTGTTCCACTCCCCTGGATTCTTGGGGACTTTCTCCTTTAGCTTCGGACTGGCTATCTGCCCCTTCTAAGCTGCTTCTGCCTGGCAGCTGTCTTCAAAGCTGAACTCAAAAACTGCTGTTTCTAGTTTCCTGTGTGTGTCTGTGGGAAGGACCTGCCTCTCTGGACCCAACATCCCAGGTTTCTACTCGTGTTTGCTTAACTTATCTTAGTCATAAACTCTGATTAGAAATGCAGGCACTTTTTAAAGTGAAACGAAAACTCAACGTTTCTTAAGCCACAGATACAGAAATACAAATCAAACTTAAACATTAAAGCTAAAACTCATTATTAACTCCCACAAATACTAATTTAACTTACTTAAACTATCTCTATTTCCTAACAATACTGCATTACCAGTAGTCATTTCCTGTCAAGAGGAAAAGATAGGGCACAGCTTTGTTTAACACTAAGGAAAAATGACAGTCAGATCTTTAATTAGGTACCTCAGTTGGTTTTACTCATCAGCAAATGACAGTGGAAGTATTGAAACTTGATTTGGATCAGGAGCCTTAAATCTCAGCCAATTAAGAAGACATTTGCAAAGCAAAATTATGACCAATTCATTTGGTGCTTCAAAATACCACTAACAGTGAGTTTCTGGTCTTAGCCCTGCTATTAATAGAAGGTGCAGAGCAAATACATAATGCTGCCCCACAAGAGAATAGTAGTGGAGCCTCTAGGATCAGGCTGTCCCCATTTCTTGTGCAGTGGAACTGCACTGGATATTGAGGGTTTTTCAGGAGACAGAGCAAAACCATTTAACTGGAACAAAATATACTTTGTGACCCTGGATTTCAGCCCTAGACTGTGGAGGAAAGTCAACATTTTCTGCCAACTTCTGAGAGACTTATTGGAATTGGCTTTGGGAAATCTCAATCAATTTCAATAATGGGCTTCAGGAATCCACAGCATAAAGTTAACAGCACTAGGAATTGATACTAAATTGTCAGTCTCAGTCTGAGAAACTAGAAGATACGTAGGGAAGGGAAATAGAACGATGGTGTATGTTAGGAATGCTCTTCTGAAGCGGAGTTGAAGTAGAGGGAACTTTTATCTGGAATTAATGTGTACTGTGCCTATGGAGTGCTCCATACTGGCATTGAATGCTCCATTCAAGAGCACCAACATAATTTATTTTCATTTATGTTAAAAAATTATATATTGGATAAAGCAAAGCATTGCTTCCAGCTGAAAGTTAAATACACTCGGTTATATTGAGACGTGGTTTTCAGTTTTGTGTATTGGAAAGCAGAGCTGGATGTTAAATGCATGAACAGCACATGCCAAACAATTAATCTCAAAGCAGCAGACAGATAAGAGAAAACCTGATGCATCACACTAGCTACATACTACAAGTATTTGTAGTTTGGCTATCTCTTCAGTCACCTTCTAGCAAGAGCCAGGACAGACATGATGGGGGTGAATGACCCTCCTTTTGTACTTCAAACCGTGATGCGCTATGGATTATGGATGAGAGAAATCTGGCTGGATTTTCCCCGTTTCAGTCCAGGGGCACTATTGCTGATTGGGCAGCTGGCTTGGCATAAACCTCGGGCCAGACTTGGGGTTCCTCTGCATTGTAATGACACGGTGCCATCTCATGGGGTTCACGTACCCAGCAAACCATCCAGGGACTGGTGAAGAACTACTTTAAGACAAATGAACATTCCTCTAAAGCACATTTGCTATATCATTATTTCATAAAAGCACATTAATGGTGATCTCTGTGAACAAAAGGAAAGATCGGAAATTCAAGGATGACACTTCCTCAAGGAAGTCAATCAGAATTTAAAAAAATTTATTCTTTCATGGGATGTGGGTGTTGCTGGCAAGGCCAGCATTTGTTGCCCTCCCCAACTGCCCTTGAACTGAGTGGCCTGCCACATGGTTTCAGAGGACAGCTAAGGGTCATCCACATTGCTCTGGAGTCACATGTTGGCCAGGCAAGGATGACAGGTTTCCTTCCCTAAAGGACATTAGTGAACCAGCTGGCTTTTTACGACAATCGACAATGGTTTCATAGTTACCATTACTGAGACTAGCTTTTTAATTCCAGATTATTAATTGAAGTTAAATTCCACCAGCTGCCGTGGTGGGATTTGAACACTTGTCCTCAGAATATTAGCCTGGGCCTCTGGATTACAAGTCCAGTGACATTTCCAGTGCTCCACCATATCCCCCTAAATGAATGATCATCAGAATCTTCCTAAGTCTATGTTGAGCATTGTTCAGGAAGTTATTATCTTCAGGTTTACTGATAATTGATTCAATTATTTTTACACAGGATTGATGTCAGATTAATGAACATTAGAAACCCCTCTAGCTTGTTTACAATATACTGACACTTTTCCTGTGACTGGTGGCTTCTTTAGAATGATCACAATGCCTTGGAAGCCCCACTGTAGTTCATCAGAGCAGGTACAATTTATCATCCTAAAGGTGACGGGGAAAGCAGCTCAAACAAACTCCTGAGTTTTGAGCTTATTAAATACTAGTTTCACCATTTCATACCCCCTCCAGAAGAGTGTAGATAAATTGACCAAGCTTTTATTTTTAAAGTTTGTTTAATGTGCTAACCTTGATTGAATTCTGTCTTGATCTAACAAGGCTGCTGTGGCCATTACGAGAACAAGGTTGAAGATGGCCTGTAGGGTAGTGTATAGCCTGGGCATCTAAAGTATATGGAATTCAACCCTTCCTGTAAGCAGGGAATTAGATGTTTCAAGCCTCTAAATAAAAATAGAAAATCCTAAAAACAGTCAGTCAGTCAGCATCTAAAAACGTGCGCTAATATTTCAGATGGGAGTCCTCTAATTCGTTCTGAAGTTAATTTAATAGATTATTTGGCGTATAAAGCAAACTGTTTAGCTCTAATCATCCAAAGTTTGTGCTTAAAAGGTTATCACCATTTCCTATGAGATGGATAAATACTTAGGAGAAAAAAATGCAGGGATATGGGGAAAGAGTGGGGGAAGTGGAACTAATTGCATTCTCTTCCAAAGAGCTGGAACAGGCTTGATGGGCCAAATGGCCTCCTTAAATGCTGTGCTATTCAATGGCCAATGCTAGAAATGTAATAATCAAAGATTTGACTTAGTGGGAGGAGCCGGAAAAGAGTGGTAGGGTGGGTTGATTAAGAGCAAAACAAAGCAATTGCTTAATAACAAAATGTCAGACCTAAGGAATTTTTCAGGTGGGAACAGTACATGGGTTTTGAATGGTTAAAGCAAAATGTAGTGAAATAAAATATATGGTGTAGAACTGCTCCAATCTCTGCTGCAACATTAAGATAAAAGCAAAAAACTGCGGATGCTGGAAATCCAAAACAAAAACAAAAATAAAAATAAAAATGCTGCAACACTGTTAGCATATCCTTTTTGAGTCCACTTATGGTACTGCTACTACACAGAAATTAAAGCAAGCTCCAAAATTACATTCTAATTATTCACTGCTGCGATTGGTGAGATCGGTGGTATATTCCACCTTTGTTACCTCCGTAGTCTAATGCAGACTGTCTTTTGAAATTTGACTAGGGTGGATATCACAATGCAGGACAAGTTACATAATTGTCTTTCATGCAAGGGGAGCTTAATCCAGCACAATTACAGAACATTACAAAGCAACTAGCTAAAATGAAAGCCAATCTAAAGTCCAGTGGCATCGGCCAGAGCTATCTGTTGCTGTCTTTCACAGATCACAGAGCTGGAACAAGATCAGCAGTACAATGACTCATTGAATTAACAGCTTGTTCAAGTGCAGGTTTCCTGTGAAGCACAGGAACTTCCTCCTCAAAGTCCATTGTTTTATCTTGTAGTTGAGCTATATGTGCAACAGCTCTGCAAGATATGGTAGATTAGCTGCTCTATATCAGTCATTTATACAATGCCTAATTTATAAATTCTCAATCTTTACTGATGAAAATAATGCACTTAATGGCGTTTTAGTAATAGAGCTGATTAAAATGTGTTTGAGATTGGGGGCCAAAAGTTAGGAATTGGAAATGTCATATAGGTGGAGGAGAGCGAATTCAGAGGTTGGAGATGCAGCATGTTGTTTAGGCAGAGTAGTGAGATCTGCACCTAAACTGAAAAACTCACTCACATTAAATTTCTCTGCTAACCTCCTAAATCACCAACAAGTTCCTCTTCCCATTTTTTAAAAGTCTTTGCACCAAGCTTTTCAGCTGCTTCAACTACTTCAAACTTCCCATTGCCCCTTCTGTTATAACTTCACAGCCCTCAAAGCCTCATTCAACCTAAGACTGCAGGTCAACTCACCAATTCACACCACTGGCCCCCCCACCCACCCATGCCCCCCTAACACGTACATCCGGCGTCTCAGTCACTGACAGCTTTCTCTAATAACCTGTATGATCCTCAGCATCCTCATCTCGACCACAAAATGATCTGGCCCACTTTTCTCCCCTCTAACCATCTTCCCATCACAACATTGCTCCTTCTCAATAACCTGCATGACAGGCTTTTTATTTTGACCTTTGACAACTATTCCCACCAGAAAGCTCACAATCTTTGATTCCTACTAATGGTCATCAGATTCACATCCTTACTTTTGAGGGCTACCAGCCTGCAAAAATGCACAGCCAGCCTGATCATTCGCCAATAAATCTCATTTGACCTCCTTAAGCAAAAGTTGATTCTCTAAGCAATTACATCCTCTCACTAGACTGCAATCACCGCGCAAAATAAGGTTAATACTAGAGTTTGCTCCTCCGATTACCTTCCTCCTTCAATCATCACTTTCAACGTTGAGTGTGAGGAACTCTTGGAATCTGTCTTCCAAACTGAAGACATCAACAGTGTCTAAGCCACCCTCATCCCCACTACTTTCTGATCTTCCTCTCAGAGTCATAGAAGTCCACGGCACAGAAAAAAGCCCTTCGGCCCATCAAGTCTGCACTGGTCAAACAAGTACCTAACTATTCTAATCCCATTTTCCAGCACTAGGCCCATAGCCTTGTATGCCATGGCATCGCAAGTGCACATCTAAATACTTCTTAAATGTTATGAGGGTTTCTGCCTCTACCACCCTTTCGGGCAGTGAGTTCGATTGCCACCATCCTCTGGGTGAAAAAATTCTTCCTCACATCCCCTCTAAACCTCCTGCCCCTTACCTTAAATCTATGCCCCCTGGTTATTGATCTCTTCACCAAGGGGAAAAGTTCCTTCCTGTTTACCCTATCAATGCCCCTCAATTTTATACACCACAATCATGTCCCCCCTCAATCTCCTCTGCTCCAAGGAAAATAACCCCAGTCTATCCAATCTCTCCTCATAACTAAAACTCTCCAGCCCAGGCAACATCCTGGTAAATCTCCTCTGCGCTCTCTCTAGTGCAATCACATCCTTCCTATAATGCAAATTCCAGAACTGCACACAATACTCTAGCTGTGGCCTAACCAGCATTTTATACAGTTCTAGCATAACCTCCCTGCTCTTATATTCTATGCCTCAACTAATAAAGGCAAGTATCCCATATGCCTTCTTAACCACCTTATCTACCTGTCCTGCTACCATAAGGGACCAGTGGACATGCACACCAAGGTCCCTCTGATCCTCGGCACTTCCCAGGGTCCTACCAATCATCGTGTATTCCCGTGCCTTGTTTGTCCTGCCCAAGTACATCAACTCACTTATCCAGATTAAATTCCATTTGCCACTGATCAGCCCATCTGACCAGCCCGTCTATATCCTCCTGTAATCTAAGGCTATCCTCCTTACTATTTACCGCCCCACCAATTTTTGTGTCATCCGCAAACTTACTGATCAACCCTCCTACATTCAAGTCGAAATCGTTTATATATACTACAAATAGCAAGGGACCCAACACCGATCCCTGTGGAACCCCATTGGACACAGGCATCCAGTCACAAAAACACCCCTCGACCATCACCCTCTGCTTCCTGCCACTCAGCCAATTCTGGATCCAATTTGCCAAATTACCTTAGATCCCATGTGCCCTTACCTTCGTCATCTGTCTCCCATGCGGGACCTTATCAAAAGCCTTGCTGAAGTCCAAGTAAACCACATCAAATGCATTGCCCTCATCTACACACCTGCTCACCTCTTCAAAAAATTCAATTCAATTGGTCAGACATGACCGCCACTTAACAAAACCATGCTGACTGTCCTTGATTAATCCCTGCCTCTCCTAGTGTAGATTAATTCTGTCCCTCAGAATTGCTTCCAATAGTTTCCCCACCACTGAGGTTAGGCTGACTGGCCTGTAGTTCACTGGTTTATCCCTTCCTCCCTCCTTGAATAATGGTACCACACTGGCTGTCCTCCAGTCCTCTGGCACCTCTCCTGTGGCCAGAGGGGTATTGAAAATTATTGCCAGCGCCCCTGCCATTTCCTCCCTTGTCTCACTCAACAGCCTGGGACACATTTCATCCGTGCCTGGAGATTTATCTACTTTTAAACCTGCTAGATCACTTAGAACCTCCTCCCTTTCTATGCTAATTTCTTTAATTATAACACAGTCCTTCTGCCTGATTTCCATACCCACGTCATCCCTCTCACTTGTGAACACCAACACAAAGTATTAATTTAGAACCCTACCTACGTCTTCCGGCTCCACACACAAATTACCACTTGGCATCTGCTATAAGCCTCCCTTTTTCTCTTTATCCAATCCTGTATGTTCCTCAACATCCAGGGTTCCCTGGATTTGTTGATCCCACCCTTTATCTTTACTGGAATATGTTGGCCCTGTACTCTCCCTATTTCCTTCTTGAATGAGTCCCATTGCTCTGATGCAGGTTTACCTAAAAGCAGCTGCTCCCAGTCCACTCTGGCCAAATCATATCTGATCTTATTAAAATCGGCCTTCCCCCAATTTAGAACTCTGATTTCTGGCCCATCCTTGTCCTTTTCCATAACAACTTTGAAACTAATGGAGTTATGATCATTATCTGCAAAATGCTCCCCCACTGATACCTCTACCACTTGCCCAGCTTCATTCCCTAAAATTAAGTCCAGGAACCACCCCCTCTCTTGTAGGATCTTCTACGTACTGGCTTAAAAAACTCTCCTGGATGCATTTTAAGAATTCCTTTCCCTCTAAACCTATCATACTATGACTAACCCAGTTAACGTTGGGGAAGTTGAAATCCCCCACTATTACTACTCTGTTATTTTTACACTTCTCTGAAATTTGTCTACATATCTGCTCTTTTTTTCTCTGTTTGGGGGCCTATAGTACACTCTCTTGGGATCTACTCTCATTGCAGCTTCTCTATTTTCCAATCTGATACTCAGTACCCCCATCAGACTCACCTCCATGAAACCTATGCCCTGGATCCAGTTCCTGTCTACTCAACTATCATTCCTTGGGCCAATGGTTTCCAGAAATGGTTAACTGTTCCCTTGGACAGACACTTTGTTCTAAAACGGCCATCGCACTGCTTCTCAAACATATCTTTGACACCTCCTTTGTCTTTAACCATTTACTATCATCCCATTCCTTTTCAAAATTCTTAAATTCATTACCACCCAGCTCAATTCTCACCTCGCCCCATATATCCCTGATACGCAGTGTTGCACCATACCTACAAGCACTGAGGTGGCATTGGTCAATCCCAGATCCGAAAACTGCAACCATAACATTTCTTGTCCTCCCATATCTCTCCATAACTTTTAGCCCTGTTAAACTATTCCATCTTCCATCACTTCGATGTCATGGTCCACCTCTATGATTTCACTCCTATCAACCACAAGATGGCTGTGTCGTTGTGTGGTCAGGGTCTAGACGGGGGTTTTTGGGGATTGTCTATTCTCCCAAAGTATGCTGCTCGAGTCTGTAGGTTCTCAAAATCAATTACTCTTTTTTTCACAGCAAGTATTTACACATTTAGATCTCCGAATGAGGTTAGAGCTTCTTCTGCTTCCAGGCCCTGACTTCTCAGTCACGTAATCTGACATTATTACATTAGCATATATGCTTCCGATGTTAACTTATACTCTATCACCAACACCCCACCCCACAAATCTTTATCCTTGTCATATTTACATACTCCTACATCTCCCCACAAAGTCTCAGACTTCACAGGGTTAGTCTCTGCCGAGCCTGTACCAATGACCCAAATCTCGTTCTGATCTTCTTTTGAGGTTGAGGATATTTCGTACTTTCCCTTCTGTTGGCGTGAGTGTTCTTCTCCTGGGTGGCTGTAGAGCTTGTAGTGAATAACCTTCTTCATCAGGATCTGAATAGTAAGACCAAGTTTCTGCTGGCTCTTTAAGGATATTAAGGTGCTGCAGATTCTGCTTATGATACTCCGGTCTGTCTCAATCCTGTATGATCTTGGTTGTGCAGTTTTTTTCAATGACTGTGCCTTCCTCCTGTTGGTCTCAGACCCATACTCTCTCCCTGGGCTTCAGCACTGGTAACTCATGTGCTTTACACTTGTGATTAAAGTTTTGAGCCTGGCTGCTTCTCTGTTCTCCCTCATGCTGTTTTACCCTCCCATGGTCATTTGTGGTGATATTGGGTTTGAGTTTTTGTTGCATGCTGCTTATGGCACAAGTAAGGTAATTAGGAATCATTTCTTCTACAGAGCGACTAATGCTTGACCACCAGACTGATTGCTATGCTCTTACATGACATTTTGTTATTTCTAGATGAACTTGAAGTCTTTTAAGGCTATCAGATTGAAGCACTCTTGGTATGGCTATTCTCTCGTTGAAGACTGGTAAGTCATCAACTTATTGTGAGGGGCTAGCCCTGTTCAAAGTACTGCCGTAGTGTTGGATTGGTGGGGATATGGTCTGGCCATCCTTCCGGACAATATTTTGGGGCTTGGAGACATTTTTCATCTTGTTGCTTGACTGGTTTTATTTCCTGCAACTTTTTTGCAGTAGCTGGTAAGAGCTGAGTGATTAAGGATGTATATGGTTCAACCTCTTTGATGAAGTGTAAATCCGTTTGTTTGGTTCCTTCTGAGAGCATTCGTGACATTTGTTGTTTGATACTTCCTTTGCACATATTGTGTAATGGAGTCATATCTCATCAATCTTAGTCTGAACTAGATTCAGGGCAGCATCTTCGCAATTTCTTTCATGTTCAGAAGGGTGACTAGTTATGGTCTGTTCAATTTGAAATATAATCCCATAACATACTCTGAAAACTTTTTGCACACCCACAGTGGCC
Source organism: Cetorhinus maximus (assembly GCF_964194155.1). Taxonomy (NCBI): domain Eukaryota; kingdom Metazoa; phylum Chordata; class Chondrichthyes; order Lamniformes; family Cetorhinidae; genus Cetorhinus; species Cetorhinus maximus. The sequence continues at coordinate 109,807,543 of NC_135890.1, forward strand.
AATGCTTCTTTTTCTATCGTGGAGTAATGTTCTTCACTTTGTTAGTGACCTAGAGGAATATTAGACTGGTCTACGCTCGTCTGCCTGCATTTGAAATAAAACTGCCCCCAGATCTGTAGATGATACACCTGCTGTTTCTATGGTTGGTAATTCTGAGTTGTAATGTGCCAAGATTTCAAAAGAGGTTAAAGTTGTTTAATCCTTTCAAAAGCATTTTGCTGGTCCGCATCCCAGCACCACTGTTAACCCTGTCTCAACAGCTGTCTCAAGGGCTTGTTGACCTCTGCTACATTTAGTAGAAACTTGCCTACTTGGTTGACCATCCCAAGGAACCTTCAAAGTTCAGTTATGTTCCAGGATTATGGAAATTCTGATTACTTTCATTTTTTGTGGATTAACTGTAATTCCAGTGGCTTATGTCATGTGGCCTAGAAACTTGATCATAGGTTTGGTGAACTCACATTTTCATTCAATGTTAGGCCTGTATCCTGTAAGACTCTCAGTACTGCTCTGACTCTGCGATCATGTTCTTCTCTCATGGAGCCACATGTATATCGTCTATATAGCATATTGCTCCTTCCATGTCTTCTAAAGTATGAGACTTGATCTCTGGAAAATTTCTAGAGTGTCTGCTGTGTCAAAGGGCAATCTATTGAAACAATAACTATAACAATAACAAAAACAATAAGCGATGGTGTTATAAATGTGTCAGCAATCTGGATTCTTTGTCCAGAGGCAACTGCTAAAGATCTACTGTTCACATCCAATTTGGTAAATAAAGTGCTCTTGGCTAGCTTGACAAGGCTCCACGTCCACTGAGTACATTGGGTGGATCCCATGTTCTACTGGTTTGCTTAGTGGAGTTAAATCCATGCAGATTCTTAGAGAACCATTTTGCTTTGGGACCCTGACCATTCCTGAACACCATTTTGTTGGCATGGTGACCGCTGAGATAACTCCTCACTGCTGCACCTTTTCAATTTCACTCTCAACTTTGTCCAAAAGTGGGTGAGGGACTTTTCTCAGTGTAAAGAGGGAAATTATTTTAGCATCAGCTCATATGGTGCTCGGTCTTTACCTTCCCTAGCCCTGTAAACAATTTTGGAAATTCATTTCAAAATGTAGCTTTTTCTCATCAGCAACTTCATCCACTTTAATTTAAGTTTTAGCCATGCCTTTCTGAGAGAGCGCACTCGATTTTGAACGACAGATGTTCGTAGATTTCTCAGTCTTTATATTTCAGCTTTGACACAAGTTGGCCTTTCACTTTTAAAGTTGTCCCACCAGGGCCTTGCACTTTGATAAGTGGGTTGAAATGTGATTTGTTTGAGCCATTTGACTTCATTTGATAAAACAGGAACCAATGCTCCTGTGTCTAGTTTAAACTCTTGAGTTTAATGCTCAGATACTTGTTTGCGGTATCATTTACCTCCCCCAGGAAAGTTAGTTCCTTGCTTGTGGTTCTTCATGTGTGCGACACTCTCATTTTCTTACAGGTTGTCAGCATTTGAGTCACAGTTTTGAAATGGTCCAATTTTCCACACTTCCTGCCACACCAAAGACATCTCAAAATGTTGGTTGGCGCACGTAGGCTTTGGCATCCTCTTTCTTTTATGACCTACAAACTGAATGGTCTCACTCAATCTTCTCCATGGTACCTTTCCTTGACTGCAAGCAAGCCACCCGATTCGGTTTCCCGAGTTGTTTGCCTCGCAATCTGCACTGCTTTTACTAGTGTTAAATCCTCTCATCTGCAAGAGACCTGACAATACTTTGTCTAGGATCCCGTCTACAATCCTGTCACCTGTCAGCTCATCCTTTAAGATTCCATAATCGCAGTTCCCTACCAGCCTATAGAGATCATTGATGAACGAATTGAAACTTTTGTCTGGTCAATGCTAATTTAGCCCTCGATTAAATTCCGATGAATGCTGAAATAAGAGTCAATAGCTTGCAGGACTTCCTCATAAGTTAAAGTCTCATTAACCCTCTGTCTTGCTATCATGTTGTCAGCAATAGATCCCACTGCATAAATTAGTGCACTGACCTGGTCTTTTTGATTTTTTTTTAATCCTGAAGGAGTTCTGTACCTTGTGAACTATTTTCTCCAATTACCCCAGTTCTCGGCCTGTTACAAGCCTTCTGTTGGAGCAGCAGTCATGCAGGCAAGTGGAGAGTATTCCATAATACCTGACTTGTGCTTTGTCGATGGTGGACAGGCTTTGAGGAGTCAGGTGGCGAGTTATTCACTGCAGAATTCCCAGTCTGAGCTACTCTTGTTGCCAAAGTATTTATATGCTGGTCCAGTTAAGCATCTGGTCAAAGGTAACTCCAGGGTGTTAATAGCAGGAGATTCAGCGATAGTAATGCCATTGAGAGATGGTTGGTTTTTCTCTTGATGGAGATGGTCATTGCGTGGCACTTGTGTGGCATTAATGTAACTTGCCATTTATCAGTCCAAGCTTGAATTTTGTCCAGGTCTTGCTGCATATGGACATGGGCTGCTTCAGTTTCTGAGGAATCATGAATGCTGAACATTATGCAATCATCAGTGACCATCCTCACTTCTGACCTTATGATGGAGGAAAGTCATTGATGAAGTAGCTGAAGCTGGTTGGGCCTAGGACACTACCCTGAGGAACTCCTGCAGTGATGTCCCAGGACTGAGATTATTGTCAACAACCACAACCATCTTCATTTGTGCTAGGTATGACTCCAACCAGCAGTTTTCCCCTTGATTTCCATTTACTGCAGTTTTGCTCAGGCTCCTTGATGCCATGCTTGGTCAAACAGTGTATTTATGACAAGGCCGGTAACTCGCACTTCACCTGTTGGTCCATGTTTGGACCAAGGTTGTAATGACATCAGGAGCTGAGTGGCCCTGGTGGAACTCAAACTGAGCATCAGTGAGGTTATTGCTGAGTAAGTGCCACTTAATAGCACTGTTGATTACGCTTTCCATCATTTTGCTGATGGATCGAGAGTAGACTGATGAGGCAGTATTTGGCTGGGTTGGATTTATCCCGCTTTGTGTGTACAGGACACACCTGGGCAATTTTCCACATTGCTGGGTAGATGCCAGTGTTGTAGCTGTACTGGAACAGCTTAGCTAGGGCCGCAGCATGTTCTGGAGCAGAAGCCTTCAGCCATTTCTTCATATCACGTGGAGTGAATTAAATTGGCTGAAGACTAGCATCTGTGATGCTGGGTCCTCAGGAGGAGGCCAAGAAAGATTCCACTTGGCACTTCTGGCTGAAGATTGTTGCCAATGCTTCAGCCTTTTGTACTGATGTGCTGGGCTCCCCCATCATTGAGAATGGAGATATTTGCAGATCTTCCTTCTCCAGTGAGTTAATTGTCCACCACCATTCACAACTAGATATAGCAGGGCTGCAGAGCTTAGATCTGATCCACTGGTTGTGGGATTGCTTAGCTCTGTCAATTGCATGCTGCTTATGATGCTTGGCACACAAGTAGTCCTGTGTTGTAGCTTCACCTGGTTGACACCCTCATTTTTAGGTATGCCTGGTGCTGCTCTTGGCATGCCCTCCTGCACTCCTCATTGAACCAGGGGTTACAGATTGCTGTTGTATACAATTTTGCTGATGGTCCACAGCGCCTCATGGATGGCCAGTTTTGAGTCGCTAGATCTGTGTAAAATCTAGCCCAGTTAGCACTGTGGTAGTGCCACAAAACACGATGGAGGGTATCCTCAATGTGAAGACAGGACTTCATCTCCACAAGAACTGTGACAACAGCTTTTAAAAATAATAAATCGGATGGATCTCCGATGGCCCAGTGTGTTGTTGAGCCATTGACTAGAGGGGGGGCTGCAGGACTGATTCATAGTGTGCTAAGTTAGTGCCACAGCCAGATATTTGCTAATCACACAATGTTAGATCGTAGAATCCTTGTGTCAGAAAGAGGAAAATCAGCCAAGGTTCCTGGTCACAGTGCTGGGAAATGCTTGTGTGGATTTGCAATGAAGACAGTTTCAGGCTCAGCTCTGATGCTTTCCAACATTTGTCAATAGTTTCCTGACACTAATTCACTGGGCTTATACATGAAGAGTCTCCCCTTGGGCAACGTAATGAGAGTCTGCATCAGAGAGAGATGGAATAAGCCAAATCAAATGCAAGTGTTTTCTAAACAGTAGCTTTTTTTTTTGAGAAGTTAAAATAAAAGTCGCACAACACCAGAGTAATTTTATAATCAATGTTTTTATCTTTGTAACTGGAAGTATATTTAATGACAGATCACCATTCTTTGCTCTATAAGAGCTGAACCCATTAAGTGTTCTTCAATGGTGCTGGTGCACTTGTACATGGAATGTGTAGTCACTTTTAAAAACAGGTACCTGACAGACAAGAGACAGACAAGCCCGTGTAACCTGGAAATCACTCTAGTATTAGAGTAGAGCACACCTTTATATATGCATAGGACTTCAGTTAGGAATAAAAAAATTAATACTTATATTTTTCAATGTGGAAAGCGTGGAGGAAAAGAGAGACAATCGTCTCCTCTGTTAAAAATCCTGAAAATAAATTCTATTTTTAAAAAAAAAAAGTGAATTGCGTTTCCAAATTGTAACAAAGTTAGTCCAGTGAGAAAGGAGAAAGAGGAGGGCAATTTGATACTGGAATGCTGAAGGGTGCTTCCACCAATGGCAGGGTAGCGAGGGTTGGAGTTTTGGTGACTGGAGGATTCCCGATAATCCACACCAGATAATTGTACCCCCATAATTAAGCATATTACAGGCTTCAGTTAGTGATCTTGGCCATCTGATTCTCAAGGTTGGCAATGCGCTCATCTTGGCTGGCGATGGTGGCCTTCAGAGTTTTAACCTCTTGCAACAACTCATCCAACTTGGATTCAGAATTCTAAAAAGACAAAAGAATATTTAACCTCAATTTTTCAGTACAGTGTTGGAAATGGCTGAATGTGGGCACTAGACCACATTTCTAGTTGAACATGTTAGAACTACTTTTAAGGAGCTGCTGCACATTTCAGTGAAGATCAAATTTTGACAGTTCTGGATAGGTGGTAGAGGGCAGAAGTGTACATTTGGGTGGAGGCAAATAATGATGTGCAAATAATGGAATATGAAAATAACTTGCAATGGGTATCAAAGCTAACTGCAAAAGCTTTGATAAATATGAACAGGAATAAGAGTGACAGTGGGAAATGGTTGCAAGCTGGACTATAATGGATAAGAATTAGATGGCTGACTTGTTAAATGAGTCCTTTGCATCTGTATTCAATGGCAGTAGACAAACTGCAAGAGAACCTAAAAGTAAGCCAAGGGGGAGGAACTTAGTGGATTTAAATTACAAAGTGTAATGGAGAAAATAATAGCACTTAAGATGGTAAATCTCCAACACCTTTTAGTTTTGTTCATAGAGTACTAAAATAAATAGGTCATGAAATTTAAGTATATTGCTCAATTTTCCAAACTCTCTAGATAAGGGAATTGTACCTTTGGATCCAAAAATTTCAAACATCATTTCATTATTTAAAAGGGGAGGGAGGGAGGAACCAGGCAAATATAGACCTGCTAGTTTAGCATCAATTACGGGACTGTAAATGGAATCTACCAGAGAAGTATCTACTATCGCGTGCTTGGAAAAAAAAAATCAGCTCTTTAAAAAAACGTCAGCATGGATTTGAAGGGTAGGTCATAATCTAGTTGAATTTTTGAGGGAAAAATGGTGGATAGGTGTGCCTTTATGGATGCTGTCTACATGGGCTTCCAAAAGGCACTGATAAGGTTCAACACAAGAGATTATTAGCGAAATGAAAGTGCATGGAATTGGAGGTATTCTTGATATGTGGGCTGGTGATGCATTGAGAAGTAAGAGACAAAGGGTGGGGAAAATTGGGTAGTTCTCTATCAGGATGTAATAAGTGACATTCCCCAGGGATCTGTACTGGGACCTCAGCTTTTTACTATATACACTAAATTGTATATAAAACTCTGCTCATCCAAAGATAATTGAGAAAATATATTAAACCAAAGACCTGTTTGTTCAGGTGGTTGTAAAAAAATCCCATGGCACCATCTGAAAAGTAGCAGTGGAGCTCCCAGTGTCTTGGCGAATGATGATCCTGAATCAATACCACCAAAACAGATCACTTGGGTATTTATCTCACTGCTGTATGTGGGAACTTGCTGGGTGCAGACTGGCTGCCACATTTGTGTAAACAACTACACTGAATATGCTTCAAAGCAAATCACCGATTGTGAAATGACTTTAGCATTCTGGAGGATGTGAAAGGCACTACATAAATTTATGCTTTATTTCTTTCTAGTGGTATAATCTTAACCCTACTCTAAAAATCACCAATTTTAATTATCTTCCATTTTTCTTTACCCAAGCACTAGGCTCAGTTGCTATCTGTTAGCAGGTTAAAGGCCAAACATCAAAACTAGTGAATTCATTGCAATGCTGTTTTTGGAATTTTGCTCTGTGCAAAATGGCTGCCAAGTTTCCTGCACAACAGTCACAAGGTAACTCATTAAATGAAGTACATTTGGAAAAACACTTAATTTCTGTTTCATTCACAATATACAGTGGACAGCTTTTTAAAATTAAATAACAGAATTACAGAATTGTTATAATGCAGGAGGCTACTCGGCCCATCATGTCTGCACTGGCTCTCCGAATGAGCATCATGACTCAGTGCCATTCTCTTGCCTTTCCCCCATAACCCTGCACATTGTTTCTATTTAAATAATCATCTAATGCCCCTTTGAATGCCTCGATTGAACCTGCCTCCAAAACACTTTCAGGCAGTGCATCCCAGACTCAAACCACCTGTTGTGTGAACAAGTTTTTTCTCACATCACATTTGCTTCTTTTGCAAATCACTTTAAATCTGTGCCCTCTTGTTCTTGAGCGGGAACAGTTTCTCCCTATCTACTCTGTCCAGCCCCCTCATAATTTTGAACACCTCTATTAACTCTCCTCTTAGCCTTCTTCTCTTCAAGAACAGTCCTAACTTCTCCAATCTATCCTCATAGCTGAAGTCTCTCATCGCTGGAACAATTTTTGTAAACCTCTTCTGCACTCTCTCCAATGCGTTCACATCCTTGCTAAAGTGTGGTGCTCAGAACTGTGCACAATACTCCAGCTAAGGTCTAACTAGTGTCCTATACAAGCTCAGCATAGCCTCCTTGCTCTTTAGAATAATAGTGGGGTGTGTGTCTGTGTGTGTGTGACTTAATTGAATTAAAGGCAGCTGGTCTGAAGGCTTTGATGTAATAGAAGATAAGCTAGCTTTGCAATGTTAAGTAGGTAAACACAGGTGTCAAGGGAACATTTGCATTTTTAAATAAACCAGGCTAGATTGATTTCAAAAGAGGAAGTGAAATATTACACCTAGCCAGGGGAAGTTAAGAAACAGTTTATTTTTCCCCAAAGATTACTGGTAAAATTGGTACTATGAGAGATTTTTATTATTAGAAAGGTAAAGTCCAATGGCATAGTGAAACAATGGGAATTTGCATTCAAAGGAGAAAATATGTATAAAGGAGCGAAGGCTGTGTGTAAGGTTAGGCATTCTAAGATATAACAAGTGTGAAAAGCCTTTAGCATCAACGCCTCAAGCTGTTGTCTACGAAGAACTGAAGTTAAGAAAACTCACTTTGAATTGGATTGTTCAGGGTGTCATGTTCTTTGCTAGGGTCTTTTAAAATCTGTGCATCTTACTGTTGCCTTAACAAAAGTGTAACTGGGATTTAGATTAACTGGGGGATTTAGAAGTCATCATAGTAGTAATTTGTAGATCTGTATGTACTTAAAATCATTATTTCTATTAATAAAAGGTTTAATTTAGTTTTGTAAGAAACCTATAAGACTCGGTGGTCTTATTACTACTGAATTCAAGGCACACAACTTGAAATTTATACAAATTGCATAACAGTTGTGGCAGCTGTTTCAAGTTTCCCTTTGGGATTTGAGCAGCTCAGCATGTATCATCGGCTGTGCCATAACACTTATGTACTCTATGCCCCTATTAATAAAGCCCAGGATACTATATGCTTTATTAACAGCTTTCTCCACCTGTCCTGCCACCTTTAATGACATGCGCATAAACACCCAGGTCCCTCTGCTCCCTCACACCCTTTAGAGTTGCACCCCTTATTTTAAATTGTCTCCCCATGTTCCTCCAACCAAAATGAATCACCTCTTACTTCTCTGCATTGAACTTCATCTGCCACCTATCTGCCCACTCTACCAACTTGTCAATGTCATTTTGAAGTTCTACACTGTCGCCCTCAGTTTACAATGCTTCCAAGTTTGTATCATCTGCAAACTTTGAAATTGTCCCCTACACATCTAGATCATTAATATATATCAGGAAAAGCAAGGGTCCTAATACTGACCCCTGGGGAACTCCACTACAAATCATCCTCCAGCCCAAAAAATATCCATTAACCAATGCTCGCTGTTTCCTACTGCTCAGCCAATTTTGTATCCACGTTGCTACTATCCCTTTTATTCCACGAGCTATAACTTTTCTCTCAAGTCTATTGTGAGGCACGGTGTCAAATGCCTTTTGGAAGCCCATGTACACCATATCAACAGCATTACCCTCATCAACCCTCTCTGTTACCTCTTCAAAAAACTCCAACAAGTTAGTTAAACACAATTTCCCTTATGAAATCCATGCTGGCTCTTCCTAATCAACCCATATTTTTCCGTGTAACTATTAATTCTATCCCAAATAATTGTTCATAGAAGCTTCCCCACCACCGAAGTTAAACTGACTAGTCTGAATTTGCTGGGCTTATCCTTGCAACCTTTTTGGAACAAGGGCGTAATGTTTGTAATTCGCCAGTCCTCTGGCACAACGAGAGTTTAGAGGAGACTGAAAGATTATGGCCAGTGCCCCTGCAATTTCCAATCTCACTTCCTTCAATGCATCTCATCCAGTCCCAGTGCCTTGTCAACTTTAAGTACCGACAAGTTTATCCAATATCACCTTATCAATTTTCAACCCTTCTCGTGACAGGGTTTCCTCCTCTGTCACCATGGCCTGGGTAACGTCTGCTTCCTTGGTAAAGACAGATGCAAAGTATTAATTTAACACTTCAGCCATGGATTATCCATTGCCCTTTTCTACCATCATCCTTAACCCTTTGGTACATTGATCACTGTCTCCTAAACACTCCCCCACTGACACTTGATCTACTTGGCCCACCTCATTTCCAAGAACCAGGTCTAGCAGTGCCTCCTTTCTTGTTAGAATGGACACATACTGCTGTAGAAAATACTCCTGAACGCACTAAGAACTCTTGCCCCTCTCTGCCCTTTACACTATCACTACCCCAGTCTACATTTGGGTAATTAAAGACCCCCATTATAACTACTCTATAATGTTTGCATCTTTAATTTCTCTGCAGATTTGTTCCTCTACATCCTTCCCATTAGTTGGCGGTCTATAGGCTACACTGAGCAATGTAATTGCACCCTTTTTATTCCTTAGCTCTAGCCAAATTGATTCTGTCCTTGGACCCTCTGGGGCATCCTCTTTCTCCAGCACTGCAATGCACTCCTTAACCAATACAGCCACTCCTCTTCCTTTTCTTCCTGCCCCATCCTTCCTGACTACCTTGTACTCAGGAATATTTAACACCCAGTCCTGCCCTTCCTTAAGCCCCCCTGGCTTAATGCAACAATGGACCAGAGGGAAACTGTACACATATTGGTAGACCTAATCAGCTGTTATGTTACAGGGCCCAAAACTCTGGGAGTTTCCTGATCGTTGGTTTGTGGTTAAGCAGGGTGGAAGCTTATCAGAACAGAAACTTGCAGCTTTTAATGGACTGGTTGGAGACTGAAGTGAAACGACTACTTGAACTGAGAACACCTATTTCAGTTATTTGGTTTAGGGACAGTTAGGTCAAAGTTCCAGTTTCTGCCTTGTTTGAGAACAAGTGAAGTGCTCAGAATTGAATAATACTCCTACTCAGGCCAAGCCAGTACTAAAGATTTAACATAACTTTCTTGCTTTTGTCTGCTATGCCTCTATTAATAAAGCCAAGGATTGCACGAATTAAAAAAAAAAGTTGCCTCCTCATATTATCCAATCACCTTCAAAATGCATGGTTCCACTTCCTTCCATCTTCCTAAAAGTTTCATAACAAGTTATAAAGAGTGTTGCAATAAGTGCTGGGGAGGGATGACCAAATTTTAATGCTTGTTTTTATCAATTGAAACAAATCTGAGGCTTTAACAAAGGCTCAGATATGAGCGGAGGGGGCAAGAGCACAGGTGGCAGGAGTATAAATACAGCAGGAGAGAAGGCCCAGGGCAGAGCACAGCCTGAGGCAAATATTCACCGAATCCAAAACAAAACAAAAAAAAAATCAGGGGGCATGTCACAGGGCAGCAGGTTTGTGATTGGTTGGCAAGTATTAGTCTTCCCCCACCCTCACCCCGAGTTAGGGCAGTGGGTGGAACTAAAATTTAATTAGTCTAATAAATAGAAGCATGGCACCTTAGTCCTTTCGAATGCACATCCTGTGTCGTGTGAGAATTCCAGGATTTGGAGCTTGAGCTATAGCTGGCATCGCTGTAGTGCATTCTCGAGGCCGGGAGCTACGTGGATAGCACATTTCAAGGGATGTCACCCTGCAGCTTAAGAGCGAGAGGGAATGGATGTCTGACAACAAGGGGGACCAGGCACACAGTGCAGGAGTCTCCTGGGCGCATTTCACTTTCTACTGATAGCATTAAAATTTGGTCATCCCTACCCAGCACTTATTGCAGCACTCGTTGGAAGGTTTTGGGAAGATGGAAGGAAATGAAGCTGCAAATTTTGAAGGTGATTGGATAATGTGAGGAGGAAATTTTTTTTTTTAAAGAAGTGCAATACTTGACTTTATTAATAGAGGCATAGCAAACAAAAGCAAGGATGTTACACTAAATCTTTATGCTTCCTTTGGGGAGTATAGCCAGAACCAGGTCCATGGCACCATTGGTGGCTCAGCTGCACAAGGGACGGAGTGGGACAGTTGGAGAAGGTAGGTCAGAAAGGCAACAGTGATATGGTATACAACTGTAGGGGGACAGGTGTTTTAGCAGTCACAGAAGTTACTCCAGGATAGCACGTTACCCCTCTAGTGCCAGGGTCAAGGATGTCATGGAGTAGTTCCGAGCTTTTTGAGGGTGGGAAGAGTAACCTGCCAGAGGTTGTAGGGGGTTTCAGCTAACCAATATTAACTGGGATAGAATCAGTGTAAAAGGCATAGGCATTCAGGGGAATTTTATAGCTAGAATGTAGCAAGTCCAACTAGAGAAGGGAAGTTCGAGACTGATTTTCGGGAAATGAGGCTGGGAAGGTGAAAGGGGTATCATCGGGAGAGCATTTTGGTGGTAGTGATCATAAATCAGTTAGATTTAGCATGGCTGCAAGAAAAAATATTTGCAAGTAAAATCAAGGAAAACCCAAAGGTGTTCTATAAATACATAAAGAGCAAGATGATAACTAAGGAAAGAGTAAGGCCAATTAGACACCAAAAAAGATAAAGCATGTGTGGAGGCAGAAGATGTGGGCATGGTTTTTAATGAATACGTTGCATGTGTCTTCACAAAAGAGGGGGCCAGTTAGGACACTGCAGTTAAAGAGGATGTGAAATATTGGATAGGATAAACAGTGAAAAAGGAGTTAACAAGTTTAGTATTTGACAGTGGATAAATTACCAAGCCCAGATGGCTATAGGCATGGTGCTGGAAGGATTGCTAATATTGTACCATTGTTTAAAAAAGGGATAGAACACGTAATTACAGGCCAGTCATCTTAAACTTGGTTGTTATGCAAATTATTGGAAAGAATTCTGGGGAACAGTATAAATTGATACTTAGAAAGGCATTGATCAAAGACAAGTTGGTATATTTGTTAAAAGGATGGCATGTCTGGCTATCTTGATTGATCCTCGTTACTTCCTCAAAATTCAATGAGTAGCAGCGTATTTGACATGAGTCAACATGGATTTTAGCAACGTCTCACATAGCTGACTGGTCAGAAAATAAAAAAGCCCTTGAGATCCAAGGGCAAGTGGGATGAAGAATTAGCTCAATGGCAGGAAACGAAGGGTGGTGGTCAGTGGATGTTCTTGTGACTGGAAGGCTATTTCCAGCAGAACTCTGCTTTTTGTGGTATATGTCAGTGGTTTGGATTTAAAGGTAGTGGGCATGATTAAGAAGCTGGCAGATAATATAAAAATTGGCCATCTGGATGATAGCAAGGCGGCAAGCTGTAAACTGCAGAAAGATATCAATGGATTAGTCAGATGGGCAGAAAAGCAGCAAATGGGATTTGATCCAGAGAAGTGTGAGGTAAGGAAATTGGGAAGATGAACATGGCAGAGGCATGAGGATATTGAGAAATGTAGAAGAGGAGGGTCTTTGGAGCACATGGTCCACAGAACCCTGAAGGTAGGACAGGATAAGATGGTTAAGAAGGAATACCTTCCATTATTGGCTGTGGCATAGAGCACAAGAGTAGGAAGGTTATGCTAAAACTGTACAGAATACTAGTTAGGCCACAGCTAGGGTACTGGATACAGCTCAGGTCACCACATTACAGAAAGAACATGATTGTACTAGGGAGGGTACAGAGAAGGTATACAAAGAATTTTCCAGGGAATGAGAATTTTAGCAATGAGGAATGATTGGATAGACTGGTGTCGTTCTCTTTGGAAGATAGGAGACCGAGGGGAGATTTAATTGTGATTTATAAAATAATGAGGAGCCTGGTTAGAATGGATAGGAAGGGCGTATTTCCCTTAGCAGAGATCAATAACAAGCAGTGAGAGGTTTAAAGTAGTTGGCAGAGGGATTAGACAGAAGTCAGGGAGAAACCTGTTCATCCAGAGGGTAGAGGGGTTCTGGAACTCTCTGTCTGAAAGCATGGTAAAGGCAGAAACCCTCACAGCATTTAAAAAATACTTGGCTATGCAACTGAAGGTCCATAGCCTACAGGGCTATGGACCAAGAGTTGGAAAGTGAGATTAGATTGGATAGTTCTTATTTGGCTAGCACAGACTTTCTTCCGTGCAGGAAATTTCTAAGTTTTTGTCCACAGTGTGTGACACTATGGTTGGAAATAGAATGAGAGGGAGAAAGGCAATTTCAAGAGGGAGGGTTAAATCATGCAGTCCAGAAGGCCACAGTAGTAAGTGGGGAAGACTGATGGAATTAACGCACTGCTGAGGTTTAAAAAGGAACGAGTCAATGAGACATTGCAGTAAGCCTAGATTTCAACACTTGGAAAGGACTAGTTTGTCTAACTTGTGCATTTGGAGCTTAGAAATAACACAACAGCAGCCTGTATGATGTACTTACAGCATTGAGGGAGGGTCCCTTCATGGGAGTGCTGCCAGTGTCACTTTTTTTGTTCAGTGCTGGTTTGTCTAAACGATTCCTCTGGACTTTAAGTTCTCTGTTTTTCCCAGGTACGTAACCATGTTTCAGGGAGATGAGAATGGGGTCCTTGTTTTGTCCTTCAAACCATTCCTCTGCTTCCAATGCTGCTTCTGGTCCAGGCGTATCGGGATATAAATCATCTTGATAAAGGTCAGACTAGAAAAGGAAAAAGGATGCATCATTTTACAAGTCAATAAGAAACTTACAGCAACAAACATACCTCAGTCTAGAGCCAGGTTACTCAAAAGCATGGGATATAACGTATAGTCTTCTGAGTGGAATGAACTATATTATAAAGAGAAAATGAGTTATAGTTAATGCCATTAATTGTTTTTCCCCAATGAATTCTTGGAAGATGGGTGTTGTTAGTAAGCTCAGCTGTTGCCGCACACCCATAGCTGTCCCCGGGATGGTGGTGGTGAGCTACTTTGAACTCCTGCAGTCCATGTAGTGAGATATGGGATATCGTCAACAGCTGGCTTCGACTCTGATGCAGCATTACTTTAATTTTAGGAAAACTCTAAATTTTAATTACAAACTACTTGGTTAAAGGAGTGCTTCTGCAGAACCTCCTCACAACAACAAGGGGCGAGATCTGTTCATTATTCAATGGCATGTCTACGATATGTGAAAGTCCTGCACGCGGAGGAAGTCTTACCTCAAATGAATGAAAGCTGCCCCGTTATATGCAACTTTACAAAAGCAAGGGAATTAAATAGAGGAAAGTGTGCAATACAAGGGATTGTTGACAGGGCAAACACACAAACAACTCATTCGTGTTTTCCTTTTAAAAACAAAACGGAACATGCCCGATGCAATAGGGGTAGCAGAGTTCTTGTTTTCCGTGTTTTTGGGGTGGTGGGGGGGGGGGGGGGGGGGTGCTAGAATTCAATTTTTAAAATATTTGCCTCCCCCCAGAGCCACTGCACTCTCCCCCACCTCCTCCAATTATTACTTTTCTGTTGCAATAAAAGCAAATAACTCGCTCCAAATTCTGCCAGCGATTGATTTGATACAGCTGCTAGCGTTTTGTCCTTCACTTCCCTTCCTCCCTGGAAGTTCCTAGTCTTTACCTAGGTGTCTTACCCCAAAAGCACACCCAGTGTTGTGAGGGATGATAATTCCATCCTGTCTGGGACAGTTCTCCACCATTTTATCATTGCTCTGCCCCTTTTCTCACTACCACACTTATATGATGACTTGGATGAAGGGATCGAAGGTATGGATGCTACATTTGTTGATGATACAAAGGTAGGGAGGAAAGTAAGTTGTGAAGAGGACATAAGGAGGCTACAAGGAAGTACAGGTTAAGTGAGTAGGCAAAAATCTGGCAAAAAGAAGTTGTAATGTGGAAAAATGTAAAATTGTCCATTTTGGCAGGAAGAATAAAAAAGCATATTATCTAAATGGTGAGAAATTGCAGAGCTCTGAGATTCAGAGGGATCTGGGTGTCCTTCTGCATGAATCACAAAAGGCTAATATGCAGGTACAGAAAGTAACTAAGAAAGCTAAGACAATGTTATCATTTATTGTGAGGGGGATTGACTATCAAAGTAGGAAGGTTATGCTTCAGCTGTACAAGACACAGGTGAGACCACATCTGGAATACTGCATACAGTATTGGTCGCCTTATTTGAGGAAGGATGTAAATGCACTGGAAGCAGTCAGAGAAAGTTTACTAAACTAATGCCAGGAATGGGCAGGTTGTCTCGAGGGAAGATTGGACAGGCTAGGCTTGTACCTGCTGGAGCTTAGAAGAGTAAGAGGCGACTTGATTGAAATGTACAAGATCCTGAGGGGTCTTGACAGGGTGGATGTGGAGAGGATGCTTCATCTTGTGGAAGAATATAGAAATAGGGGTCACTGTTTTAAAATAAGGGGTTGTCCATTTAAGACACAGATGAGAAGAAATTTTTTCTCCGAGCGTAGCGAGTCTTTGGAACTCCCTTTCTCAAAAGAGAGTGGAAGCAGAGTCTTTGAACATTTGAGACAGAGGTGGACAGATTCTTGTTAAATAATGGGGTGAGGTTACGGTCAGTGAGATCAGCCATGATCTTATTGAATGGTGAAGCAGGCTTGAAGAGCCGAGTGGGCTGCTCCTCTCCCTAGTTTGTATGTACACTGTTTACGATATTTAACCTGTTCCACCATCCAGGCCTCTTAGCATCACCATCCCTTCTCCAGCTATAGGCAAGGCTCAGAACTTCTTGATTCACTTAGTCACCAGTGGAACCAATGCCATATCACATCAGCCAGGATTTTCCAGCCCAATCAGGGCAGGACCCGCCCTGGGAGATTTGGCCTCCCAGCCAAAAGTCCATTGATGTTCGGTGGGGCCGGAGGACCGGATGATCCCGGCGACGGGCAGGGCTGCAAAATCCCATCCATCATCTCTTGCCGCTATATAAAAAAAAAAGCACATGCATTGAAGTTCTGTTTTTCAGGCTAAAACTTCACCCACCTTTCTTGGCACAGTCATGATGATTGGCTCACACTTCCTCTCATGAAGTTTAAAAAACCTGTAAACAGAAAGTAATATTTTAAGTGGTTTAAAAACAAAATTCATGCAAAAAAGATCATGTCAGTACAGAATTCATTTGTACAAAATAGATCACTAATCCATAATTGCAAAAACATTTTTCAGTATCAACTTAACAGGACAATAATGCATGTATGTATGTATGTAAACCCTGCCCAAACGCTGACAGTAACACCCCTTGAAAACTCCAAAAATAAACCTACACTTTGAGTTCAAACTGGAGAGATTTCAAGGCTATAATCTCATCTCCAGTTTCAGATGCCTTATAAATCACTTGATGGAATTGCTACCGTGTAACCATTATTCTTTATGTTATACTTACAAGCTTTTACATAGGTAGGACAGATGAGCCAGGACAGGTTATACTAAACCAACACATGACACAAACTAAATCTCACGATTTATAGAAACCTGAATTTCTAACTCATCCCAGGCCAACAGCTTTCTTAACACTACATGCAATTGCCATGTTATTTTACTTGTAAATGGCCTATATTGAGCTTCATCTGAACAATGTAGGAGGCCAACAGAGGTCAGAGGGGAATGGGATGGAGGATAAAGTGGTAAGCGATTGGAAGCTCAGTACTCTCCCTCAGCAATGCACTGAAATGCCAGCCTAGATTTTGTGCTCAAGTTCGTGGATTACAGTTTGAAGTCACAATCTTCTGAGCCAGTGGCTCAAATGTTACCAACAGAGCCACTACTTGTCGACACAACCATGTCTAACTTTATCTGACGGAAAAGCCAAATACCGTACCTGCATTTTCTTCAAGTCTGTTCTGAAACATTAACTCTTGTTTCTCTCTCTCAGCTGCCACCTGACGTGCTGAGTATTTCCAATATTTTGTTTTTATTTCATCCTTGATGCCTCTGGTAATCACCAGTCAGCACTATACGCCATTCTTACTGTGACCAATTTCTGCAATTGTTTATATATTATGAACTGGATAATGTAATACGTTTGAAACAAGTTTCAGATGTTTATAAGATGTAGTTATGAATATTGAATCTCAGGCCCAATTCCAGATCAATTAGGGACCATAGAGGTAATGTATGTGGAGACCCAGAAGACTAGGTACAGTCCTCAATAAATACTTGGCGTCGGTCTTCACAATGGGATAGGACGACGCAGGTATAGATATCAGGATGGGGGACTGCGAAATATCAGAGGAAATTAACAGAGGGGCTACTAGCGGGTTTGGTGGCCTTAAAAGTGGACAAATCCGAAGGCCCGGATGAGATGTATCCCAGGCTGTTGAGCGAGGCAAAGGAAGAGATATCAGGGTAGTAATACCTGGTAGTAATTTTCAAATTCTCTCTGGCCACAGGTGAGGTGCCAGAGGACTGCTAACGTCATCCCATTATTAAAAAAGGGAGGAAGGGGTAGACCAGGAAATTACAGGCCAGTCAGTCTAACCTCAGTGGTGGGGGAGTTACTAGAAAGAATTCTGAGGGACAGAATACATCTGCACTTGGAGAGATACAGATTAATCAGCATGCGTTTGTTAAGGGAAGGTTGTGTCTGACAAATTTGATTGAATTTTTTGAGGAGGTAACCAGGAGTGTTGTTGAGGGTAATGCATTTGATGTGGTCTACGTGGACTTTAGCAAAGCTTTTGATAAGGTCCCTCATGGCAGACTGGTCAAGAAAGTAAGAACCTATGTGATCTAAGGCAAAATGGCACATTGGATCCAAAATTAGCTGAGAGGCAGGAAGCTGAGGGTGATGGTGGAGGGATGTTTCTGTGACTGGAAGTCTGTTTCCAGTGGAGTTCCGCAGGGCTCAGTGCTGGGGCCCATGCTGTTTGTGGTGTACATAAATGATTTGGACTTAAACGTAGGGGGTATGATCAAGAAGTTTGTGGATGACATGAAAATTGGTAGGGTGGCAAATAGTGAGGAGGATAGCTGTAAACTGCAGGAGGGTATCGATGGACTGGTCAGGTAGCCAGAGCAGTGGCAAATGGAATTCACCCCAGAGAGATGTGAGGTAATGCACTTGGGGAGGGATAACAAGGCAAGGGATTACACTATGAATTGTAGGACCCTGGAAAGTACTGAAGATCTGAGGGGCCTTGGTGTGCATATCCACAGATCTCTGAAGGTAGCAGGGCAGGTAGATAAGGTGGTTAAGGCAGCATATGGGATACTTGTATTCTATGCCTCGGCCAATAAAGGCAAGAGCTAGGGAGGTTATGCTGGAACTGTATAAAACACTGGTTAGGCCACAACTGAAATACCGCATGCAGTTCTGGTCACCACATTATAGGAAGGATGTGACTGCACTGGTGATGGTGCAGAGGAGATTTCCCAGGATGCTGTCTGGGCTGGAGGGTCTGAGCTATGAGGAACGATTGGATAGGCTGGGGCTGTTTTCTTTGGAGCAGCGAAGGTTGAGAGGAGACCTGATAGAGGTGTACAAGATTATGAGGGGCATAGATAGGGTGGATAGAAAGCACTTTTTCCATTAGTAGAGGGGTCAATAATCAGAGACCATGGATTTAAGGTTAAGACGTAGAAGACTAAGAGGGGAGTTGAGGAGAAATGTTTTCACCCAGAGAATGGTGGGAGTCTGGAGCTCACTGCCTGAAAGGGTCGTTGAGTCAGAAACTCTGGTAACATTTAGGAAGTATTTAGATATTCACTGGCATTGCCATAGCCTCCAAAGCTATGGGCCAAATGCTGGAAAATGGGATTAGTGTAATCAGATCTTTGTTGACTTGTGCGGACACAGTGGGCCGAATGGCATCCTTCTGTGCTCTAAACATCTATTCATCCGATAGCCTTTAATATTCCTTCCATGGCTTATTAACTTTCCCAGTATTAATACAAGGTAGGTCAAGATCAGGGAGCTTACTCACCTTCTTGTTTGAGGAATGAATGGTATGTGGCACAGCTAAACAGAAACTTTGCTGATTCCAACCAAACTGCTCATTTACAAAAAATATTTATCAGCAATGTTGTCTCATCAGCTCCCTTTCTCCCATCAGAAGAGAATGATGTATTTGGTATACAAAAAGTTAAAAGACAGAAACAGTCTACAGAAAGGAAACATTTTCTTTAAAACAAAAAAGGTACAGTTCTCTCAAACTGCAGTACAACACCTCTTACCTGGCAATCTCACATCTGGTAACATCAAGGCCCCTTTTTGGCATGTACCCCATCCCTCGCTGTGGCTCCTTGCTGGCAAATGTGTTTAAGTAATGGACATATGGTGCTTCATCTGTGATCTCAAAGTAGCGAATACTGCTGTCACCCTGTTTTAAACAAAAGGTGGAGTTAAAACACTGCTCCATAAAGACTCTTTCTAAAGAACTGAAAACCAAAATCGATGGGTGACATCATAATGTGTTTGTTGGTGGGGGGGTGGAATGAAAACCAAACTACACGGTGTAGATCAATAACCTATGCTCCAGCAGCCATGTTATTTTCAATGATAATGAGGAGAGCAATGGTCTACAAAATAACATTTACTACACCTCAAAGTAATCCATTGGCAGTGGAGGCTCAGGCTGTTCTACTGGTGTAAACATAAATATAGTGTGGTACTGGATGTTCAGATATTAAACTATTTGGTTCAGTTTTTTTAATTGTCCAGAAGAAACCAAATCTATGTTTAGAGAGAGTGAATGTGTTACTGGTACATTTTAACAGCTGGTACAACCGACAATGGAATAAAGTTTAACTCATTACCAGCTAGAAACCAGCAGTTTTACATCAGCCTCACATGCTCAACTGTGACAGTCACAGGCCTGAAACATTAACTCTGCTTCTCTCCGTAAATGCTGCTGAACCTGCTGAGTATTTCCAGCATTTTCAGTTTTTATTGCAACCGTGATGGGATTTGTTTTGAATATTTTGCGGTGCACTCCACAATGCCCTTACAATACAAGGAGTTAGCATGTATGGTGAGTGGTGAGCGGTAGCAATGTCACATGACATTAAACAGAGGACTCTGTTCAATGTAGCTTCCCCTCCCTCGTACCCCTTTATTCCCCAGATATAAATTAGTGCCCAGGACCTGAACAGGCCACTTTAACTAATCTTCACCCTGTAACATTGACTCTCTAGCATATCGGAAATATTTTTATGGATTCTTCAGCCGAGTCTGAACCATTTGATTAGGAAAAAAGTGTTATAAAAATAATCTGTGTTGGGGGATTTTTACAACAAAGAGGAAAGTAGTGTTGAGACAATATGAATAATCACATTGAAAACAGAAGTTCAAAAAAATGAGGAACAGAGATGGGAATTAGCCCCAGTACAAGCAGAGCGTGCACACTGCTCTCGCGACCCAAGTATATTACTACAGGCTGAAGTCAACGCCAGTTATAGCCTGCATGCAACATCAACACAAAAACCCTCACTCCACCAACATGTTAAAAGGAGACATCATAGCACATTTACTAAATAAAATGGATAAAGATATTATTGGATATATTCTTAAATATCTAAAAGCTGGATTGAAGTAGTTTGAATTTTTTAAATTTTAGTAAAGCAGCATCTCCAGACAACCTGCGGTATAGTGGCAATTTTTGACAGTGGTGCATGAACTATGCCCTGCTGGAAAATTTTGATTCCACAATATTTGCTGTCTTTCTACAGACCAGACATTTTCACCTGGGGGTGGTGGTGGTTGGGGGGGGGGGGGGGGGGGGGGGGGGGGGAGAGAGAGAGAGAGGGGTGTGGAGAAAGAAAATCCAAAGCAAGAGCTCCTTCAATGACTAAAGATATAAAGATTAAAATGAAACAGGAAAAGGAGGCTTATGATAAATCTGAGGTTCACAGAATAGAGAACCGAGCTGCGTACAAAACAAGGAAATAAGAGGGGCTAGGAGAGTAAGAGAGTAGTGAGAGGAAAGGTGCAGCCAATTAGGGACCGAAAGGAGGCAGAAAGCATGGCTGTAGCACTAAAATGAGTTATTTGCACCTGTCTTCAATTTAGAGGATGCTACTAATGTAGCAGTGCAAAAAGGAGTCAGAAATCGGAAAAGTAGAGGTTTTTAAAAGCAGAAAAGTTTCAAAGTCGAGAGGTCACCTTTTCAAATGAACGCATCCTAAACTGTTGAGGGGAAAGTAGAGTGAAAAGTGCAGAGACTCCAGCCAAAATTTTCCAATCCTCCTTTGGTATGGGAGTGATGTCAGAGGACTGGAGGATTTCAAATGTTAAAATCCTGGTTAAAAAAAGGGGAGGGGGGATAAACCCAGTAATTAAAGACCAGTCAGCCTAAGGTCTGTGGTGAGGAAACGTTTGAGACAATAATCAGAGACAGAATTGTCACTTGGAAAAATATAGGGAAATGAAATCCTGTATGCATTTGCTGAAGAAAAATCATGTTTGATTAACTAGACTGAATTACTTGATGTGTGTATGGGCCTTCAAAAGGGGTTCAATAATGAGTCATATAATAGGCTTTGAGCAAAGCTGAAGCTCTTGGGGTTAGGGGGAAGTGGACACTTGTATATGAAATTGACAGAAATAGAAAGCAGAGAGTTAAGGAGAATGGCTGTTTTTTTAGACTGCAACAACATATAGCGGTGCTCCCGGGCATCCGTATTAGGACCTCTGCTCTTCTGGATGCATATTAATGACCCAGTCTTTGATATACAGGCCTATTTTCAAAGTTTGCAGATGACCCAAAACACAAAGGTGGTAAATAGTGAGGAGGATAGTACCAAACTGCATTAAGACAGGTTGGCAAAATGGGTAGAAATATGGCAGATGCAATTTAATGCAAAGTAGTGTGAAGTTTTACATTCTGATGGGGAAAATGAGGGGGGATACTTTTAAAGGGGTGCAGGAACAGACAGACCAGGTGTGCATGTACACAAATCTTTGAAGGCGGCTGTTTTAAAAGCATATGCAATCCTTGGCTTTATTAATAGAGGCAGAGTACAAAAGGAAGGAAGATATGCTAAACCTTTATAAAAACAATGGAGTAGTGTGTCCAATTTTGGCCATCAAACTTTACAAATATAAAGACCTTAAAGAGGCTGCAGAGGGGATCTTGGAATGGTAGCATGGATAAGGCACTTCAGTTACATGGAGACACTTAAGAAGTTAGGGTTGATCTTCTTGAATCTGGAAAGGAGAAGGGAAGATTTGATAGAGGTGTTCAAAATCATGAAAGGTTTTAATACGAAGGAGAAACTATTTGCAGTGGCCAAAGGGACGGTACCAAGGGGATACAGATTTAGGGTACTTGACAAAGGAACCTAAAGTTTGAGGAGAATTCTTTTTGCACAGCAAGTTATGATCTGGAATGCATTGCCTGAAGGGGTGGTGTAAGCAGATTCAATATCTAGTTTCCTTTTGAAAACTGTTGAATATTTGAAGGGAAAAAATTTGCAAGGCTATGGGGAAAGGACAGAGGAATGGGGCTATTGGATAGTTCTTTCAAAGATCAGCACAAACTTGATGGGACTGAATGGCCACCTTCTGTATTGTATTAATCTATGATTCTATTTTTTGCCAAGTGGAGCAAACCCCTAAAATTAGCCTTCAATTATTTTTTATATTATAACTTTAGCCACCGTTCTATTTAAATACGCAGGCTACATTTCTACTTTCTGACATATGCTGTTTTTGTTTTGGATTTCCAGCATCCGCAGTAGCTTTTAGCTTTTTGTTTTTATTATTATATGCTAAACTATGTTCAGTAGCAATTAATGCACCTTTCAGCACAGAATCTTGGTTCTGTACCAAGGTTCATCCACTCACTGGAAAAACTAGCTGCACTCAGCAGTGCTTTTAAAATGAAAATTTTATTGGTGCTAGTTTAGAGATTGTTGTAGCCAATGGGCCAGTGGACCTGCTCCAGCTCAGATAGCTTCAAGATCAGATTCTGCAGAGTTTGCCTGGACTATATGAGGCAAAATGCAGAACTAAATTGCAGAAAACAAGTGCTGCATCGGTATTCAAATTTTCGCAAAGTTTGGTATCAAAGAATGTTAATCACTGCATTGGAAGCATTTTAACATTCCTCAATTGTAAAGGAATAAATCTACTTGCCTTTTTTAGGAATTGTTTCTTTTGAATTCAGTGGTTGCTGGACAAGTAAAGAATTAGAGCCCAGAAGAATGATGGAGGTAAATCATCAAATTAAGCTATTCAGCCACCTCCCCCAGTCCCCACACTATTTAGCTCCTTCACACCACCTCCCAAGGCAACTTCACAGGCAAATCAATAAATGACACAGATAATGAAACCACCTTTAAGGATTTTGTCTTCTGTGCATTTGGATTGTGCAGGGAGCAGCAAGGCTGATCCCATCCTAAATTCTTGGACAGAGATTCAACATAAGCTTATCCAATTGATGACATACATGCGTGTTCAAACGAAAGGTGGATTTTTCAGTAAGGCAAATGTTAAGTATTCCATTCTCGATCACAGGAATTAGTTAAGGGAGGAAAGTAACAGTTCGTGGGCCTTTGCCAGTGCTGTTCCCTGATAACTGATGGGAAATATGGATGTGAGACCCATCAGAGACACTGCTTCTAATTCGTTGCCATGTATCTGAGCATTAGCTCAGTCACTGTGCCTTACATATCGCATCCTGATTTGCACTGGATATTTAGTTTGAGTTGAGAGGGTAGGGGCAGGCAGGAAACCATTTTAGTGTTTTATGCAGTATTAGACACTTCTAATAGCATGTATTGTTAACCTCGACAAAACCAAATGCCAACTCTGTCAATCGCTTGGTTAAAATGGGTTATGGCTCAAAGATTAGCTCACTGTCTAATTTTAAGTCCTGAAATTCACAGAAATTCTAACCCAGGCAATTCAGTTTCTGGAAACCAGTCATACCTAAACTATAGTTAAGTGCGTGGGCAAAAGAGTCATAATACACGTTTTTCACACTTAACTATTTCTACACAAGGGCTGCAAGTACTGAACTCCAGGCAGCGAAAGAGCACAGCAAAACTAAACAGCTCAGGGGTGACACCAGCTGGAGCTTTAATATGCTGCACACAATGTGATATTTAATGAGCCTCACTGCTGGGGTACCGAGTGAAACCAGTTAGTGGGGAAACAGTGTACAGGTACCAGATGCCATATTCCAGAAGCTCAGGGCTGGATATATGCCGGTTTTGGGGATTTTACTGATTTTGGGTCCTAGGCCTGACATGTACTTATAATACATAAAATAAAGTATGAAAATTAATAAAAAGGGTTTTATTCAAATTTCCACCCAGAGTGCCAGCTTCGTACGTAGCTGGTTTTCAGGTCCTTCCGGATTTTGGGACAAGGGTTAAGGGGGTCCGGTACTGTACATCTCAACTTCATGGTCAAAATCCACTTCACAAAATTTGTCTGAAACTCAGTTTCCTCCATCCTGTTTCTGGGAGAGGGGTGGGGAGACTTTCAACTCCATTACTAAATAGCCAGTGCAAATCAGGATGCAATAAGGCACAGCGCAAGAGCTAATGCTCAGATACATGGCAACGAATTAGAAGCAGTGTCTCTGATGGGTCACTCTCATATTTCCCATCAGTTATCAGGGAACAGCACTGGCAAAGGCCCACGAACTGTTACTTTCTGTGATCGAGAATGGAATACTTAACACTTGCCTTACTGAGAAATCCACCTTTCACGTATAATTTAACTACAAAGAATTCACAGGTTGACGGGTCTCTAGAATAGCCCATTGTCCCATTTCAGAAAGGCTGCATTGACAAGAGCTGACACAGCTAACACTGACCTAGCGCACTCTTCCCTCCACTCCTTTCATTTCCACCCTAATATTTTCCAGTCTGTGTGAAGCACCTCTGCTATGGTGCGAAACAAGATAGGCTTCACCACAGTCCATCGGAATTAAGTATCACATTTGCAAAATTGAGCTTTTTTTCAAAGAGAAAAAAAACCATGCCCAGTGCAGTTCATTAATGCTCTCAGTAGCTGCATATATTTAACACTGATCAAAGAGCCAGTTCTGCAAACAGGTAAAGCCACTGGTTTAACTGGGAAACCAGCCACATACAAAGGAGTTCTGTTGCATCAGGAAAGCAGTTGCAAAAAGATGGTTCTGTGATTCACTCGTCTGTCAAAGCTGGAGATGTCTTTAAAATATTGTATTTTGATGTTATGTATACAAAGAAATGGACTAAAAGGATGCTCAGTATCTGTCATGATCTTAGACCAGATGCCAAGTTTTTGGTAAGATCCTGTTAGGGACCAATAACTTTAAAGTAGACAAAGTTTGAGATTCAAGGCACTTGCTAAGAGAATAAAAAGCTACAAGATTCCTCGGCTTTTGAACAAAACCAATAAACTTTACTGTTCAAGGTCAAAAAGATAAAATTTACAATATCTATTTCATACTATAATATTCAGGGTTAATATGAGGTACATGTGAATTAACAGGCAAACTGTGGTCAAACACATCACACTGCACAATAAAGAGCAAATGCAACCAATATAGATCCCATGGATTTCTCAGCAACCCACCCAGATTTCAGTAAACACCAAGCCAGCCAATCTCATTGAAACGCTGCCTCCCTCACGAGGGACTCCAAACTTCTCACTTTCAAACATCAAGCCTCAGAATTCCCGCAAATCCATCCAACTCGGACTGCCTCAATGACTGCACACCTCCCAGAGTTTCAATCTCGTTCCCCTGGATTTCAGAGTCTGTACTCCAGCTTCTACTTACTGGTGTAATTTCAGCTCTTTAATAACCATCTAGCTTCAATGGGCTGGCACAGCCCCTGGATTTAACCAAGCCTCAATCTCCCAAACTACACCAAGCTATAAATGGCTCCCAGGGCTCCTTCTGAGCTGTAACCCTCTCCCAGCATGGAGCCAGTGACGTTCTGCCACCTCCTCAGCTCCCCAGGACTTCTCCTGAGCACTAACTGCACAGAGCCAGCTAACAGCAACACATTTTCTGCCTGGAGCCTGCCAACAGCAGAGCACTCATTCCCCAAGCAAACACACAAATCGAAACCCTAGAGCTTTCTCAAGCTCCATCCATCTCCATGATGATGTCGCCTTCCAGGACTCACTGAACGTTTTTAAATTAACTAACTCCCGAAACAAAACAAATCTTTGGGTTGCATCTTTTTGCAAGCAGTGTAGACACCTCACCTCCAATCCTCCAGCTAAGTAAGGCCTCCTGCTGTTTTATTATCTTACCTTAGCTGTTAATCCCTTAGGTCAACATGGCCCCAACCTTTTAATAGTCTTCAAGTTGCTTCAGTTGCATTTATCACATTTTCTACAATTAAAATTTAATCTTCCCAGAGCTAAAAATTACCTCTCAAATATTACTATGAACAACGGACTAGGTATTTATAACATATCCAAGATGCAAATTCTTACCTTTCCGCACAAATAAACGACGTTTGTATCTGGATCGTAGAACGGTAAAAGAACGCCATTGCTGGTATCCATTTCATGCAGAGCTATGGGTTCATCCATATTTTCCTAGAAAGAGGATCTAGAATCAGTAAGAGCTCTGCAAATGCATGAAAAATATATTTGCAAATTGTTGCTCCCTCCCTTCCATTAATCGCAGTTCCCTTGTTGCTTGATATTCTTGGTGCAGTGCAACATGATCAAGGCAGCAGCCGGTGCTAAATACAGGCAGAATGGCTTCAGTTTTGCCAATTTGAAGGTTTAGGAAGCAGGTAGATTGGTCCATTATTGGATATCAGATGCACAGATAGTTTTTTTCTTTATTTAATTGTTCATGGGATGCAGGTGCTCCTGGCTAGGCCAGCATTTATTGTCCATTCCTAAGTGCCCTCGAGAAGGAGCTAGATAGCCACCTCTT
Source organism: Cetorhinus maximus (assembly GCF_964194155.1). Taxonomy (NCBI): domain Eukaryota; kingdom Metazoa; phylum Chordata; class Chondrichthyes; order Lamniformes; family Cetorhinidae; genus Cetorhinus; species Cetorhinus maximus. The sequence continues at coordinate 109,834,290 of NC_135890.1, forward strand.
GGGCTACAGCGGTCCATGTATTTTAGGGACGCCCACAGTGCTGTTAGGGAGTTCCACGATTTTGACCCAGCAACTGCGAAGGAGTGGCAATATAGTCCCAAGTCAGGGTGGTGTGGGGTTTGGAGGGGAACTTCCAGAAGGTGGTGCTCCCATGCATCTGCTGCTCTTGTTCATCTGGATGGTAGAGGTCATGGGTTTGGAAGGTGCTGTCAAAGGAGCGAGCCTTAGTGAGTTGCTACAATGCATCTTATAGATGGTACACACTGCTGCCACTGTTCGTCGCTGGTGGAGGGAATGAATGTTAATGGGTGATGGATGAGGTGCCTATCAAGTGGGCTGCTTGCTCCTGGATGGTGTCGAGCTTCTTGAGTGCTGTTGGAGCTGCACTCATCCAAGCAAGTGAATAGTATTCCATCAAACTCTTGACTTATGCTTTGTAGATGGTGGGCAGGCTTTGGGGAGTCAGGAGGGGAGATACCAGCCGCAGAATTCCCAGCCTCTGACCTGCTCTTATAGTCACTATTATATGGCTGCTCCAGTTCAGTTTCTGGTCAATGGTAACCCCCCAGGATGTTGATAGTGGGGGATTCAGTAATGGTAATGCCACTGAATGTCAAAGGGAGATGGTTAGATTCTCTCTTGTTGGAGGTGATCATTGCCTGGCGTCTGTGTGACACAAATGTTACTTGCCACTTTCAGCCCAAGCCTGAATATTGTCCAGGTCTTCCTGCACATGGACATGGAGTGCTTCAGTACCTGGGGAGTCATGAATGGTACTGAACATTGTGCAATCAACCACGAATAGTATAGCAACAACAGGAATGTAGGAACAGAAGGAGGCCATTCAGCCCCTCGAGCCTGCTTTGCCATTCAATTAGATCATGACCTATCTGGGCCTTAACTCCATTTTACCCACCTTGGTTCAAATCCCTCAACATAACAAAAATCAGATTTGAAAGACCCCCATCCTCAACAGCTTGTTGGGGGAAGAGCGTTCCAGGTTTTCACTACCCTTTGCATGAAGAAATGCTTCCTAACATTATCCATTAACAGCCTAGCTCTAACTTTAAAGTTATGCCCCTTTGTCCTGGACTCCCCAATCAGAGGAAGGAGTTTCTTACTGTCCTTTCAACTCCCTAAATCCTCTTAAACCCTTCAATTAGATCACCCCTTAATCCTCTATACTTGGGGGAACACAAGTCTAGTCTATATAACCTGACCTCAATTTAACCCTCTAAGTCACGACATTGATTTTGGAGTCAATGATACAAGCACAGAGTTAAATGAAATAAAAGACAATATAGAAGCTGACCCTGCAGTTATGGATGTCAAAAGAGAAGTTTGTAGGTGAATAAGATGGGGACTCTAAATAGAGATAGCACATATGAATGTGCAGACATTCACAGAAATACCATCTGAAACATGTCAAATGCACAGAGATTGATAGGAATGGGAACATAAGGGTCATGGAGATGATCATGAATAAATGAGGAGGAGACTGCTGTGCCCACTGACATAGGAATCAGTGGTGAGGTACAAGGCAACGACAAAAGATAGTTAACTGTGCCTGCAGCCGCTTTAGGATATAATTTGAGATTCAGCAGGGTGGTCTTACTGCAGGTGGTGTGGCTGGGTGCCAAATATGATGTAAATCCAACAATGAGTGGTAGTTGAGGGCAATATTTTGGTGGATGGCAAAACACATTAGAAGGAACTTAGATTAGATTCTGGCAGTAGGGATATACACAAAGCATGAATTGACAAGCAAATTATGATCTTTAAAACCTCTGAACAAGAAGAATGAATACCACCCAATTATGTTTTTGGCAGCAAGTATATGAAACATGATGATAATAGCCAGTTTAAAAGTTATAAACTGTATGTGCAATATGAAAGATATTTAAGACTGTCGGATAAGGCTATAGTTATTCAAAGGCTCTACCAAACCAAGATTTGCGACAAAATGGTGCATCAGGGCCACATGGTGGTTAGCAACAGTACTGCAATGAGCAGCACTGCAGTGCAGAACGCTTATACACATATAAAAGCAAAATTTTTTTCTTTATCAAAAGAACACCCTGCTCTTGGAGTTGTGCAATGGGGTCTTTCATATCCACCATAAAGCACACAGAGCCTTGGTTCAATATTGCTTCCAAAAACATCAAGGCAGCAGTCCTCCAGTACCGCACTGAACTGTCCACCTAAATTATAAGTTCGAGTCATGCAGTAGAACTAGAATCCAAAACCTCGAACTCAGTGATTGATAATGCTACCACTGAACCATGACTTTTTTTTTAAGTCTATGCATGCGATTACCTTAAAACAAAATTACAACCTGCATCACCCAAGGGTATTTTTTAAAATAAAAAGTTTAGAACACAAAATGGTCATTGCATTCTTAAATGCCACCTCGCAAAAGACTGTCTTAAGGTCCAACCTGTGGGAAACGTTACCATGTTTTCTGAACTGTTCTGGCTTTGAATGTTTTAATTCTGTACAAATGATGTCTTCATTTCTCCAATATTTAGAGTATTTACCTTCCTTTGCCCTGCCAGTGCATTCAGAGCTGGCCGTTCCCTTCTAGAACAGGAATAAAGCTCAACTGTGCTCTCCCTCCTTCCCTTTCAATCAATTCCTGCTCTCTGTTCAGCACTAGCATAGCAACATGCCAAGCATTCAGTGGGGTGAGTGACTGGAACTTGCTTTATGCCTCTGATGCTGCACACTGGCCCTCCGACATTGATCATTTCCAGAAAGGCGTCGATAGGGCTAGCATGAGGGGCCGTGCTTACAAGGTTAAATACAAGGGATTTAGAATACTGAGCACGAAAGCGTTCTTTATGCACAGCATCATGGAATGATAGAATTCAGGATGAGTTGATTAAGGCAGAAACCATGTCAACATTACAGATTAGATTGGACAGGTAGATGGAAGGAAGGGTATATGGGAACTGGGTGGGTACATATGATTTTAATGCTCCCTTACATGGAGGGTAAATGATAACACCTACTGGTTGAGCCAGGCAGCTTATTTTTGTGTTGTTAACTTTCTTTTTCTTGTATATTATCTTCAAAGGCATTATTGGAACACCAATAACTGCAGTTTAACTAAATGCCCAAGCCACTCCATTCAGAGCTACCATTCATTGACACCAGCTTTAAATGGTTCAGAGCGTGCAGCAATACCTGGAGCATTTCCAATAACAGCGTCTCATTATGAACGGCTCTTGCCACTACATTTGCCCGTGTGTGGCTTCACCTGCCTAGTGTGATGCCAGTTTTCAAAAAGAGTGTTTTTTAAAAAAATATATCATTTCAGCAAAACTCTACGAACAAAGTCAACTAAATCAAACAAAACACCAAATCCCTTAAAAACAGAACTTCCCCAACTACACAAACGAGTTGCGAGTTCTTGGCTAAAGGAATCTTCTGGACCACACAACTCTGGAAAAGAATCCCCTCCCAACGCCCTTCTTTCTTTGAAATTTTTTTTTAAAATCAGAAGGTGGATGGTATCGCTTCCCAGAGAGACTTCCATCATTAGCAATGACAAGTCTACTGCCTGACCCCCTCTTACCAAGGCTCAGTACACTTGGGGACAAGCTAGATGGAAATTGAAGGCCCACCATTCTGTGAAGCGAGGCACTGGGATATCTGACCCCTCACTTTCAAATCTGAGTAACAAAAGCGGCTTCTCTTCCCTAATCAGCCACAAGGAGGCTCCAGAAGAAGAGGCCGGCTTAATATGTATTTACAAGCAAATCAATGGGTTGCACCCAAATTTGCAATGCTACTAAATGATTTAGTTCATTTTCAGCCGTCAGATCACAAACAGAAGCACAGACCAAGTCCAAGAGCACTCAGTCTCACTCAGGAATTCAACTGACAGCTCCACAACAATGCTCAAAGACGAGCAAAGTCCACATGGAATGACACAATCAAAGATACAGCAAAGGAGGCTGCCATTTGGCCCATTGTTGCTGGCTCTTTGGTGGAGCAAGCCACGTAATCCCACTCTCTTGCTCTTTTCCCATAGTCCTGTAAACTCTTTCCCATCAAGAATTGATCCAATTCTCTTTTGAATGTTACTAATGAATCTGCTTCCACCTCCCTTTCAGATCATGATTTGCTGTGTTAAAATAGTTTCACATTGCCTCTCTCTATTTACTCTATCAAAACCATTGCACAGCTGTATCAAATCTCACCTCAACCTTCTCTGTTCTAAGGGAAAGCCAGCCCTAGCCTATCACCTTTAAATCACTCAGATCAAATACATTGTTGAAACGCACCCTTAAAACATTGTTTGGCGGTGGTGGTGTTTAGAACGGTGACCTGGTGCTCCCACATTTGTCCCAGTCTGGACTGGGAAGTAGGGCATGTCATTTTCAGTAGTCGTGGGGGGGGTCCACAGACAGAGAGGGGCTAAACCAGCCAGGCTCCGGGACAGAGAGGGGCTAAACCAGCGAGGCTCCGGGACAGAGAGGGGCTAAACCAGCGAGGCTCCGGGACAGAGAGGGGCTAAACCAGCGAGGCTCCGGGACAGAGAGGGGCTAAACCAGCGAGGCTCCGGGACAGAGAGGGGCTAAACCAGCGAGGCTCCGGGACAGAGAGGGGCTAAACCAGCGAGGCTCCGGGACAGAGAGGGGCTAAACCAGCGAGGCTCCGGGACAGAGAGGGGCTAAACCAGCGAGGCTCCGGGACAGAGAGGGGCTAAACCAGCGAGGCTCCGGGACAGAGAGGGGCTAAACCAGCGAGGCTCCGGGACAGAGAGGGGCTAAACCAGCGAGGCTCCGGGACAGAGAGGGGCTAAACCAGCGAGGCTCCGGGACAGAGAGGGGCTAAACCAGCCAGGCTCCGGGACAGAGAGGGGCTAAACCAGCGAGGCTCCGGGACAGAGAGGGGCTAAACCAGCGAGGCTCCGGGACACAGAGGGGCTAAACCAGCGAGGCTCCGGGACAGAGAGGGGCTAAACCAGCGAGGCTCCGGGACAGAGAGGGGCTAAACCAGCGAGGCTCCGGGACAGAGAGGGGCTAAACCAGCGAGGCTCCGGGACAGAGAGGGGCTAAACCAGCGAGGCTCCGGGACAGAGAGGGGCTAAACCAGCGAGGCTCCGGGACAGAGAGGGGCTAAACCAGCCAGGCTCCGGGACAGAGAGGGGCTAAACCAGCGAGGCTCCGGGACAGAGAGGGGCTAAACCAGCGAGGCTCCGGGACACAGAGGGGCTAAACCAGCGAGGCTCCGGGACACAGAGGGGCTAAACCAGCCAGGCTCCGGGACAGAGAGGGGCTAAACCAGCCAGGCTCCGGGACAGAGAGGGGCTAAACCAGCCAGGCTCCGGGACAGAGAGGGGCTAAACCAGCGAGGCTCCGGGACAGAGAGGGGCTAAACCAGCGAGGCTCCGGGACAGAGAGGGGCTAAACCAGCCAGGCTCCAGGACAGAGAGGGGCTAAACCAGCGAGGCTCCGGGACAGAGAGGGGCTAAACCAGCGAGGCTCCGGGACAGAGAGGGGCTAAACCAGCGAGGCTCCGGCACAGAGAGGGGCTAAACCAGCGAGGCTCCGGGACACAGAGGGGCTAAACCAGCGAGGCTCCGGGACACAGAGGGGCTAAACCAGCGAGGCTCCGGGACACAGAGGGGCTAAACCAGCGAGGCTCCGGGACAGAGAGGGGCTAAACCAGCGAGGCTCCGGGACACAGAGGGGCTAAACCAGCGAGGCTCCGGGACACAGAGGGGCTAAACCAGCGAGGCTCCGGGACACAGAGGGGCTAAACCAGCGAGGCTCCGGGACACAGAGGGGCTAAACCAGCGAGGCTCCGGGACACAGAGGGGCTAAACCAGCGAGGCTCCGGGACACAGAGGGGCTAAACCAGCGAGGCTCCGGGACACAGAGGGGCTAAACCAGCGAGGCTCCGGGACACAGAGGGGCTAAACCAGCGAGGCTCCGGGACACAGAGGGGCTAAACCAGCGAGGCTCCGGGACACAGAGGGGCTAAACCAGCGAGGCTCCGGGACACAGAGGGGCTAAACCAGCGAGGCTCCGGGACACAGAGGGGCTAAACCAGCGAGGCTCCGGGACACAGAGGGGCTAAACCAGCGAGGCTCCGGGACACAGAGGGGCTAAACCAGCGAGGCTCCGGGACACAGAGGGGCTAAACCAGCGAGGCTCCGGGACACAGAGGGGCTAAACCAGCGAGGCTCTGGGACACAGAGGGGCTAAACCAGCGAGGCTCTGGGACAGAGAGGGGCTAAACTAGCGAGGCTCAAGTAGGAGTAAGGGTAAAATAAAAGCAAGGGGCAATTTTGTATTTAGTTAAGCTATGTCTGGGGAGCTCAGTCCCATGATTTGCACATCCTGCACTATGTGGGAAATCCTAAGTGCTCCTGATGGTCTGGATGGCCATGTGTGCAGGAGCCACCTCTGACTGGAGCAACTTGGGCAGCAGCTGGGGACACTATGGTGTATTCACGAGGCAGACGTTCATGGATAGCACGTTTAAGGACGCAGTCACCCTGCAGCTTAAGGGAGTGCAAGCAGAGAAGGAATTCTGCCAGACAGAAGAAGGGGACCAGGAGGCAGCGAGGGAATCCCCCCCGAGTGCATCGCGCTTGCAAACCGTTTTTTTGGCCTTGGAAAATGGAGAGTGTGACAGTTCCATCTTTGAAGGCCAACCAGAGCAAAGGCCATGGGTGGTCCAGCTGCTTGGGGCAGGGCGGGGAGAGAGAAGGAGAAGTGTGGAAGGGCAATAGTGGTAGGGGATTTGTTAGTGAGGGGAGTAGACAGGTGCTTCTGCGGCCATAGACCCGACTCCAGAATGGTATATTGTCTTCCGGGTATGGTCAAGGATGTCACGGAATGGCTGCAGGGCATTCTGAAGGGGCAGGGTGAACAGCCAGAGGTCATGGTCCATGTTGGGACCAATGACATAGGAAGAAAGAGAAATGAGGTCCAGCAAGCAGAGTTTAAGGAGTTAGGAAATTGAAAAGCAGGGCTTAAAAGGTAGTATTCTCTGGATTACTCCCGGTACCACTCAGTAGTGAGTATAGGAATAGGAGGATAGAGCAGATGAATGCATGGCTTGAGTGATGGTGCAGGAGGGAGGGCTTTAGATTCCTGGGGCATTGGGACCATTTCTGGGGGAGATGGGACCTGTACAAGTTGGACGGGTTACATCCGAACAGGAATGGGACCAACATCCTCACGGGGTGGTTTGCTAATGCTGTTGGGGCGGATTTAAGCTAAATTGGCAGGGGGATGGGGTCCTGAAAAGTAGTTCAGAGGGCAGAGAAGCTGAGATGGAATTAGAAGTTAAAACGCTAGTGAGTCTGGAAGGCAGAGGAAACATAGGCTAGATAAGAAAGAAGTGAGTTTAGCCAGGCTAAATGGAATATATTTTAATGCAAGGAACCTGAGGAATAAGACAGACGAGCTGAGGGCACAGATAGGCACATGGGAGTATGATATCATAGCTATGACCAAGACTTGGCTAAAATGGCAGGATTGGCAGCTCAACATTCCTGGTTATAGGGTATTCAGGTGAGATAAAGAGGAGGGTGGGATGGGGGGGGCGGGAAGAATCACAATATTGATCAAGGAATCAATAATAACATTGAGGGGGGATGATATCTTGGAAGGATCATTAAATATGAGGCCAAATGGGTAGAAGTAAAAAAACTCAAAAGGGGCAAACACGCTGTTGGGTGTGCACTATAGGCCCACAACCAGTCAGGGAGAGATAGAAGATCAAATGTGTAATCAAATTTCAGAGATGTGTAAGAATAATAAGGCAGTAATAGTAGGGGATTTTAACTACCCACTTATTAACTGGGGTAGTTTTGTGTGCAAGGTAGGGAAGGAGCAAAATTCTTAAGTTGGATCCAGGATAATTTTCTTAGCCAGTACATAGAAAGCTCAACAAGGGAGGGGGCAGTTCTGGGCCTAATGTTCAGGAATGAGCCCAGGTAGGTGGAAGGCGTATCGGTAAGGGAGCATTTTGGAAATAGTGACCATAACTCAATTAGATTTAGGATAGTTATGGAAAAAGAAAAGGTTGGGCCAAGAATAAAAGTTCTAAACTAGGGAAAGGCTATTTTTATTAAGATGAGATGCAACTTGGCCCAAGTGAACTGGGAGCAGCTACTTGCCGGTAAAACTGTGTCAGAGCAGTGGGAGACATTCAAGGAGGAAATAGCAAGATTACAGGGCAAGGGACATAAAGGTTAGGATTGAGACAAAAAAGCTTATGGCAGATACCGAGGGCTCAATACAGCAGAGCCCCAAGAGGAGTATAAAAAGTGCTGGGGGCGGGGGGGAGGAACTTAAAAAGGAAATTAGGAAAGCTAAGAGTGCATGAGGAAGCGTTGGTGGGTAGAATAAAGGAAAAGCCAAAGGGGTTTTTTAAACATATAAAGAGCAAGAGAATAACTAGGGAAAGAGCAGGGGCAATTAGAGACCATAGAGGTAACCTGTGTGTGGACCCCCGGAAGGCGTGGGTACAGTCCTCAATGAATACTTTGTGTCGGTCTTCACAATGGAAAAGGGCGACACAGGTATAGACATCAGGGTGGAGGACTGTCAAATATTAGAGGAAATTAACATGGAGAGACAGGAGGTACTAGCGGGTTTAGCGGCCTTAAAAGTGGATAAATTCACAGGCCTGGATGAGATGTATCACAGGATGTTGAGGGAGGCATGGAAAGAGATATCAGGGGCCCTGGTTGTAATTTTCAAATCCTCTCTGGCCACAGGTGAGGTGCCAGAGGACTGTTAATGTTGTCGCATTATTAAAAGAGGAAGGGATAGACCAGTTATTATTATATATTATAGGCCAGTTAGCCTAACCACAGCAGTGGGGGAGTTACTAGAAAGAATTCGGAGGGACAGAATATATCTGCACTTGGAGAGACATGGATTAATCAGGGATAGTCAGCATGGATTTGTTAAGAGAAGGTTGTGTTTGACAAATTTAATCGAATTTTTTGAGGAGGTAACCAGGAGTGTTGATGAGGGTAATGCATTTGATGTGGTCTGCGTGGACTTTAGCAAAGCTTTTGATAAGGTCCTTCGTGGCAGACTGGTCAAGAAAGTAACAGCCCATGGGATCCAAGGCAAAATGGCACATTGGATCAAAATTTGGCTGAGAGGCAGGAAGCAGAGGGTGATGGTAGAGGGATGTTTCTGTGACTGGAAGTCTGTTTCCAGTGGGGTTCCGCAGGGCTCAGTGCTGGGGCCCTTGCTGTTTGTGGTGTACATAAATGATTTGGATTTAAACGTAGGGGGTATGATCAAGAAGTTTGTGGATGACACGAAAATTGGTAGGGTGGCAAATAGTGAGGAGGATAGCCGTAAACTGGAGGAGGATAAGAATGGACTGGTCAGGTGGCCAGAGCAGCAGCAAATGGAATTCAACCCAGAAAAAAGAGAGAAATAATGCATTTGGGCAGGGCTAACAAGACAAGGGATTACACAATGAATGGTGGGACCTTGGAAAGTACTGAAGATTAGAGGACCTCAGTGTTCATATCCACAGATCCCTGAAGGTAGCAGCGCAGTGGTTAAGGCGGCAAATGGGATACTTGCCTTTATTAGCTGAAGCATAGAGTACAAGAGCAGGGAGGTTATGCTGGAACTATATGAAACGCTGGTTAGGCCACAACTGGAGTACTGCTTGCAGTTCTGGTCACCACATTATAAGGAGAATGTGATTGCACTGGAGGTGCAGAGGAGATTCACCAGGATGCTGCCTGGGCTGGAGGGTCTGAGCTATGTGCAAAGATTGGATAGGCTGGGTTTGTTTCCCTTGGAGCAGTGAAGGTTGAGAGGGGACCTGATAGAGGTGTATAAGATTGAGGGGCATAGATAGCGTGCATAGGAAGGCATGTTTTCCATTAGCGGAGGGGTCAAAAGCCAGGGGGCATAGATTTAAGGTAAGAGGTGAGCTAAGAGGGGAAATTCTTTCACCCAGAGGTGGTGGGAGTCTGGAACTCACTGCCTGAAAGGGCGGTTGAGTCAGAAATTCTCATAACATTTAAGTAGTATTTAGATATTCACTTGCATTGCCATAGCCTCCAGGGCTATGGGCCAAGTGCTGGAAAATGGGATTAGTGCCATCAGATCTTTGTTGACCAACACAGACACGATGGGCCGAATGGCCTCCTTCCATGCTGTAAACGTCTATGAGTCTAGGTAACCTGAAATGAGGATTTAATGCATGAAAGAAATTATATCCAAATCAAAAGTTAAAATTCAACAGCATCAGCTTTTATGCAAAACTATCACCTGGGGGTGCTGCCCTTCCCAGTTTAGTTAACAATGTTTTGGCCAAGATTTTTAGCTATTAGTGAAATCGATAGTCACTCTGATATATTGGTGACATCACTGGAGTGATCTAGGTGAAAAGTGATTCATCCTTACAGCTTCAGTTAGGGTCATTTTTTTACTAAAAACATTATAAGTCAGACATTTTGAAATAAGCTAACCAGTATTTTTCAATGTAATAGGGAGCATTCTGAGCAACAAGCATTTCTCTCTGTCTTCTGGAAATATCAAATGGCTCAAGTTTGCAGTACTACACTTCTACCACCAGAGGTCCCAAGACAACAGTATCCAGTTGTGTGGGGTGGGTGGTGGAGGTACTAGCTAGCTGAGGCACAATGGGCTGTAGCCTGTCACGCCAACATTAAAACAGCCCAAGTATGTAAAGCTCTGATCATCTGACTCATGGGTTTACATTGCACACTCTGTTAAAGGGGTTATATCTTTGAGGGAGTAAAACGTTTGGCAATCATTCTCCATTTGCCAAACAATGCAACATGACAACTGGTTGGCTGCACTATGCAGCCCTGTATCATTTTATTCTACTACAAAAGGAAAGTTTTTAACCCAGCGTTCACTCAAGTAGAATGCAGAATTTAACCAGAAAGTAAATCGGAAAATAATTTACCAAAAGCTCTCTTTCTCCTCCTTCCTTAAAACTAAATGGTATTAAATACCCAAACTCACCGGATTCCACAGCGCAAGTTGTCTCTCGCTCATGCGGCTGAAGCCAGTGGTAAAGATATAGCCATTCGTCAAGAACACCGCTCTCATCGGCCTTGCTCCCTCGTGAGCTTTATCCTTCTCCTGGATTCATTCAATATTCAGGGAAGGAAGGAAAAATATTTTTAAAAGACTTTTCGTTTCAATGAAAAAGGAAGCAAAGAATTCCTTGCAGCATCAAACGCATTTAAAATCCATACGCCGTACACTCCTTCAACTGCACACTGAACAAAAATCTGTTAGCGGCCCCTGGTTTCCGGAACAGTGTAACCGATAAGAATGATTTCTCTCGTGGCTGCATCCACCCCTACCCCAACCCAGAGTATCTTTGGGCCGGTCTGTATATGCAGTGATTGCAGTGATGGAGACAACTTTCTCCTTTCCCATTCCCTCCCCCAATTATCTTCATATGAATTTATATTTAAACAAACTTCTTAAAAGTTGAATCAATGGCTACCAGTTTTTTTTTTGAAGAGTCCTTTACTTTATCTCAAAGTTCTTGGCTCATCATCTCTAACCTCAAATGGCACTCCCGCATCATCTCCATTACCAAAGCTGTCTTCAAAATCTGGCTTTTCCCCATGCTAAAGACGTCTAACATTTAAAGCCCACAGCCATTCATCTTTGCTGACTTCACATTCTCCTAGAACTTCACACTCCTGGACAGGGTACAAGAAAAAAAAAAGCTTATCTTGATTGGCAACCATTCTCTTACGTCAAACCTCCAAAAGCTTTCTTCCTGATTGTTACCTTGTTTTTTACTGAAACAATGCCACATTCAATGGCCCTCGAGGTCTTTTGCCATTCCAAATATTGCATCTCACGATGATGCCCTCTTTCCTCCTTACATTCTCATTGTATTGAAATCAAAGCTCATGCCATGTATTAAACTAACTCAAAATTATGGATTCCCAAAACCATGACCTCAAAACTATGAATTCTCCTTACATCTGTCAGTTTACCACTGATCTTCCAATCTTCAGATATTTAAAACACCCAGCTGACATTATTTCATGTAGGGCTGGAGGAGTTTACAGAGGCAGGGAAGGGCTGGGCCAGGGAGGAGTTTGAAAACAAGGATGAGAATCTTAAAAATTGAGACATTACTCAATCGGAGCCAGTGTTGGATGGCAAGCAAGCGCGATGGATGATTGGGATTCGGTGCCAGTTTGGACATGGGCAGCAGGGTTTTGGATGGGCTTAAGTTTATGGAGGGTGGAAGATGAGATTCAGGCCAGGAGTGCTCTAGGATAGTCAAATCTACAGGTAAAAAAGTCATGCATGAGGGTTCCAGCAACAGGTAAAGTTCAGTAAGGGCATAGTTGGACTGATGCTACAGAGATGGAAGTAGGTGGTCTTGGCAACAACGCGGATGTATGGTCGGACTGTCATCGCATCCTTCCTTATATCTTTCTCAACCTTGTCAATGTTCTGCACTAATCAGCTATAAAATGTTTTTCTTCCTCCATTCACTAAGAGTTAGTTTATTTTGATGTATTTCTTGTTAGAGATGTTTAGTTATTGCTTACATCAGGTTCAACTTGTGTTGTCTCAAATAATGGACCCCACAGGACTTTTACTAATGGAAATAAGAAAGCACTCACAGCAATAATTTCCTCTTTCCGTGGATCGATCACTCTCAGTTTCTTGTCCTTGCATGTTGTGCAGAGCAGGCTGCCATTCCGGTTCCAAGATGTGCTGAAGATCATATCTGGGTGCATCTCATCAAGCGTTATCATTGCCTCACCTGTTCCCACATTCCAGATGATGATTACATTGTCGCACCCTAAATAGTAAAGGACACAGATCTAATGAATTTAAAAAAACTTGAATTATATGGTACCTTTCTTGACATCAGTATGTCCCAAAGAGCTTAAACAAATGCTTGAGGAGGTACAACTAAGTACCAGTGTGGGTCAGGCCATCCCTGCAATTCAGTTTCATAATATAAACAACTTCAAAAACAAAATTCGCAGGAAAGTAACTGAGCACTTTTCAAAGTTGAATCAGTATTTTAATACCATACTTATTTCCCATTAGATTAACTGAATATGCGAAAAACTAGAACTGAAATGCATTCGTGTCTCTTTCCATAAGAACATACGAAATAGGAATAGGAGTAGACCTCCAGCCTGCTTCGCCATTCAATAAAATCATGGCTGATCGTCTTGTGCTGCGATTTCCACATTCCCACCTAAACACGATAACCTTTGATTCCCTTGCCTAACAAGATTCTACCTCTGCCTTAAAAATATTCAATGACCCCACTTCCACCACCTTCTGAGGCAGAAAGTTCCAGAGTCGCACAACCCTCAAAAATTTTCTCATCTCTGTCCTAAAAGGGCGACCCCTAATTTTAAGACCGTGCCCCCTAGTTCTGGACTTACCCACAAGAGGAAACATCCTTTCCACATCCACCTTGTCAAGGACATTCAGGATCTTGTATACCTCAATCAAATCACCCCTCATACTTCCAAACTCCAGTGGAAACAAGCCCAGTCTGTTCAACCTTTCCTCATAAGACAACCCACTCATTCCAGGTATCAATCTAGTAAACCTCCTTTGAACCATTTACATTTACATCCTTCCTTAAATAAGGAGGCCAAAACTGCACACAGTATTCAAGATGCTGTCTCACCAATGCCCTGTATAATTGAAGCATAGCATCCTTACTTTTACGTTCAATCCCTCTTGTAATAAAGGATAACAGTCCATTAGCTTCCTTAATTCCTTGCTGTACCTGCATACTAACTTTTTGTGACTCATGTACTAGAATACCTAGATCCCTCTGCACCTCAGAATTATGCAGTCGTTCTCCATTTAAGTAATTCCCTGCTTTTTTGTTCTTCCTGCCAAAGTGAACAACTTCACATTTTCCCACATTAAACTCCATTTTCCAGATCTTTGCCCACTCACTCAACCTATCTACATCCATCTGCAATCTCATGTCTTCATTTTCACAACATTTGCAATAAAATCACTTGAATCAGAGGTCTGATATATAAATTAGTCAACCTGGACACAGGGAGTTAAGACCAAGTACAGGCTGAAGGTAAAGCAGGATAACTAGACCAGCATGAACAGGCATCAACCAGTCCCTATTTTAAAGTCATACATTCTATACTGATTTTTAATTTTACATTATTTAAAAAATAGGTAACTTCGAACAAATGGGCAGCAGAGATGATCGGAGTGTAGGACTCTTTTTGAAGTGCAGCCTGAGGTGTTGGGCAACTCCAAACTGAGGTGCTACAACACTACAATGGCTGGAGAGTATAATTACAGGGTGACTTTTTTTATACAGGTAGTTCTGATTGTTGTAAATTCTTAAGTCCATATTCACTGAGAAGTTGACAAAAGTATTGCAACAAAACATGAAGTAAAGAGACAGGAAGAGTTCACAGGTGCAATTTTTAAAAAAATGATGCAAATCTCCACTGAAAGGCAAACCACCCATGCTAGAGGACAACTGATTTATAATGACAGGTGCATTATATATTGTGTTGTACAGGTAAGGAGTGTTGACAGTTTTGATGATTCTTTCCAAATACAGAAAGAGTGCTGCATTGTTACATATTCCTTTAACAACAGAAATTCTAACAGCAGCAGGTCAAACATCGGATTCTACCTGCTCCCCTTGTGGAGAAGTAATACAAATGGGCATGATCGGAGGTCATTTAGAGATTAATTGCCATTGCATGGGATCATTTGCCTGCTTTTATTAAAAAGCTCTTTTCCCTTTAAAAAGATGCTACATGTGCATTGGTAGGTTACTTACCTGCCCAGATGCGATTTGGCAGTGCTTCATGTCAGCCAATTGAGTGTGACAGTTTCAAACATATCAAAGGAAGTAGATCGAGAGTTGGATTTGGTCAGCCAAGATTGTATTCATGTGCACTGCTTTCAATGTATCATTTGTTACACTCTAACCATAAATAGTCATTTCATTGTTACTGGTGAAAGTTTGTTTTTCAGGGGAACTGTCTTAAGCTAAATTTTTTTAAATTGTGGACTAGAACATGGTTAAAATGGATTATTGTGTCTATAATTTATTACATGTTCCTTTTTGCTATGGCTTTTAGTTCAAAAGTTTTTTTTTAAAAAAGAAAAACACTCAAACAGAATTATTTATTTTAAAAATTCACTGGGTTTGACTTGCTCAAAGCCACATGCAAGATGTGAGGAAGCAAAGTATTTAAGCGTTCCGGTATTTGATTCAGTATTTTTGTTCTGAAAAGACTCTTGCTTCTATTCATTCGTGGTCACTTGTCTAGGGAATCCAGCAGCTGGTTAGTTGTCACCTTGTTTGACTGGTTTGCAATAAAATTGTTTATCATGACTTACCTAAAGGAAACAGTCTGTAGATCAAAAAAAAAGATAAAGTTTTCAGAATTGTCCACTTTGACAGTCAGGCTATGGCAGGAGAGAGTAGGGTAAAGGACTTTGTGGATAACCAGTTTACATGTAAACTTTGTGGAAGTGTATTCCAAGTTAAGAAAATACTAAAGCCACATGACATTTAGAAAAAAATTCTCATTATTGAAATGGGCTTGAAGTACTAGAGATAAATTAGGAAATTATAGATCTATTAGTCTAAAGTTTGCTGTAGGGATGTTATTAGAATCTTGTTCTTAGGGACAGGGTTATAAGCATTTGGACAAAAATGATCTGATGAGATTTGTAATAGCTAAGTCATCATTAATGAACCTAGTTGAATTTTATGAAGATGTAAAAAAAACAGTTAAGGGAGTGTCTATGAAGGTTATCTGTACGGACTTCAGAAGGTATTCAATAAGGTTCCACATAAGGCCTTGTTAAAAATGAGAGCGCATGAAATTGGAGGCAACCTGTTAGCTTTGAGGGGGAATTAATTAGGAGGCACAGATTAGGGACAACGGATATGTGCTCAAATTGACAGGATGTGATTTATGATGTCCTCAAGGACCTGTGCTGGGGTTTCAGTTTCTCCACTATTTGTAAACGACTTGGATGAAGAAATCGAGGCCTGTGTATCTCAAGTTTTCTGATGTTAAGTACAACAGCAAATAGAGGGAGCAGGAAGTTGCAGGGCATTGATAGATTGAGTGAGTGGTAGAAGGGAGTTTAATTTGGGAAAGTGTGCAGTCACCCACTTTGGCCCCATGAAAGTTGGATTAGTGTGTTTTCCTAATGGGAAAAAAATTAGGAACTGCTTATGAATATAAAGGTTTAAGTGCCCAAGCACTGAAATCATTAAGAGCCAATGGGCAGGTACAAACAAAATTCAAAAAGGCTAATGGAATTTTCTTTTTTCAAATCTCTAGGCAGCCAGAATACAAGTTACAGGTGTACAGAGCTTTGGTTAGGCCCCATCTAGAGTACAGCATCCAATTCTGGGTACCAGACCCAACCAAAGTGATACTGGCCACGAAGGGGTGCAGCACATCAGAATGCCACATCCAGAAGAGTTAATTTGCGAGCACAGGTTGCGTTGACTCAGTTTGTCCTCCCTTGAGTATAGGGGGTGATCTAAGAGGTATTTTGATTAAAGGATTTGATGGGGTAGAGAGAGTGTTTCCTCTATTTCCTCTTGCAGGAGAGTCCAGAACAAGGAGGTATAACCTTAAAATTAGAACCAGGGCATTCAGGGGAGGATGTCAGAAACACTTTCTCACACAAAAGGCAGTGGAAAATCTGGAACACACTCAGTTGTCTTCCCAACCCCTCCCTCCCTACCCAAAAAAAGCTGTTTATGCTGGAGGAGGTTTGGGGGGGGGGGGGGGGTCAACTGACAATTTAGAAACTGAGATTGATAAGATTTTTTTTTGTTAGGGGTGTTAAGGGTTACTGAACTAAGGCAGATGGATGGCCCTAAGTTACAGATCAGCTATGATCTAACTGAATGGCGGAACATGCTCGAGGGGCTGAATGGCCTATTCCTGCTCCTACGCACTGACAAGCAATCAAGGAGTAATTACTATAATCTACAGAAATCTGCTGTTTCTGTTCTCATTTTTGTTTAATTTGATCACCTAATAAACCCGACGTACTTTATGGCTCAAGATTATATGGTGTGTCAGTGTTACTTGTCAGTTGGAGAGACCAGAATTACGAGGCAGTTAATCAGCAGCATAAAGGTTTTATTGTTCAACCTGGGAACACTACATTATCAGATACTTTGTGCATGAGGTCATGCTACGGTTCAGAGGCAGTGAGGGCTTGCTTATGGGAACAACTGTTCGCACTGGTCACAAGCAGAGTAACTATAGAGAGCCTGGTGGTTCTTCATGAAACACAGGGGGACAAAAGTTCAGGCTCTTTGTGGTTGAAACAAGCTGATGTAAATGGGAATAAAAATGCTGGAAATCTAATAAATAACAATGCTAGAAATGTACGGCATCCAAAATCTTGGGTAAATATATTAAGTAGAGACCCTACTTGGAGTTAACAGGTGGTATTGATAAAAGGTTTCTGCTAGAAGCATTAAACTGCATTATTAATGCGAATTGGGAGTAATATGTTCAAAGGGCACTTGCAAGACAGAAAAGTGATGCACAAACAGTGAAGCTAGTTTAAAAGTCCCAGGTATAAAGCAGAGTCACAGTTTTATGGTTTTCCAAAATAATAATTAACTTTACTCTCATCAGAGGTTTGTTTTGCTTAAAAGGCAAAATAAAAAACCTAAATAAGTACATAAGGAGAAAGGAATAGAACAATATGCTGATATGAAGAAAGGAAAGAGGTTCAGAAGGAGTCTCATACGGAGCATCAACATCTGGCATTGACCAGTTCAGCTGAAGGGGCTGTTTCTGCTGTAAGTTCTTTGTAAAAAAAAAAAAATTGTTTCCTCAAATGGTAGCCCAAGCTTGGCATGATAAAACATTAATTCAGAGACATAACACTGCGTCTTCGTGAGTAAATGCATTGGGTTATGTAATATTGAGTCACAGGAATCAGGAAGGTTTCAGTTTTGATCTTTGATGCATGTTGACTTAGTGCTCGGCCAAGGTGGCAGTGGAGTTGCCAAAACTAGCCTGTCCCCCTTGAGGGGTGGCATGGGAAAGAATAATAGTGCATGACCGGTATTAAGACATGTACCCTCACAGTAAGACAGCTGCAGGCTTGGACAGGGGGAAGAGGGAGGTAAGGGTTGGCGAGATTAAGTAGGAAATAGTAACAGTGTCGGAGAGCCTGAGGCCTATTGAAGACAGGAAAGGAAATAAGTTCATAACACTCTCCATTAATTTGCTGAACTAGCTATAGATCCCCCAGGGTTCATACACTGCCTTCTGTTGAAGTGTCACCGAGAGGCAATGCACTGTTACACATCGGGAGTCAAAATTAAATCCTGAGATGTTATTAGAAAAATTATCACCATGCCAACTCATTCAAATCCAGTCAGAGCATAAACTAGGACTTTTGGGAGGTTGGTGTATGATTAGAAGTTCGGTCTTGATCACTTGTAACATTTTCATGTTATATAGGACTTGGTTCAGTTTTGAATTCTGCAACACAGGAACCTGAAGTGCATCAATTTCTCCTAATACCATCATCTCATTGTATTTGTGTACAAGCCAGCTTTGTGGTTCCATTTCGGCAGCTCAATCAACCTAGAACACATGTGAAACCCCTCTGGTAGAGACCTCAATTGAGAGAGTGGTTCACTAATCAGAGGAAAGCAGAGCTCAAGATGGAAAAGTTGTACTACCTCAGCACATTCTCCATTTTCATACTTAGCAAAATAAGGAAACAAGGTGAAACAATTTCCTGCCAAGCTGTCCTGCCAAGTGTGCAATCAATTAAAAGGACCCAATCAAAAAGC